>NC_046162.1:63867093-64477093 GCF_011064425.1 Rattus rattus
AGTGCAGCTTGTGACTGAGACTCCGTGTTCCACCTGCCCAGACGGTGGGCTTCTCTCCCAGGACTGCTGACTGCAGTTCTGTTCCCTCTGGTTCTTTGTAAACAGGGTCAGCCACAGGGACTGAACAGAGCATTTAGGATTTGTCTCTGGGTGGTTTGGCTTCAAGGGCACTGAGGGGCCTCACTGTCCTGTCCCCCTCACGTGAAGCCTGGTTCTCTGCCTTCCAGGCTTGGACTTGGGTTCTTTGGGGTGGGGGTGAGAGGGTCACTCTTCTGCTCTTGGGACAGCCTTGTGGGAGAATGTGGGAAGAACATTCCTGGCCTCCTGGGGATGTTCCTCACCCAGCAGCCCCTGTGTGGCTCGGATGTTGCCCTTACCTGCCCTCACCTGCCTTGTGCCTGACTTCTCCTGGCTCTCACTGTCCAAAGAAGAAAATGGCAGAGTTTTGGGGCAAATGAGGTAATGCAAAATAAAGTAGTTCTTAACAACTGAATGGGAGTGATACATAGAGGTGTGAGGCGCCAAGCCTCCACCTTGCCCTCTTCAGATATGCACAGGGGCTTCTGCAGTGTGGCCTCTTGTTTTTCCCTAGTTTGCTTTACGGCCGGCACCAGTGCCCTGTGCTCGTTCTTGGCCTCAGAACCCAAGGGGTGCTTTCCCACTCTTCCTTTCCTGATGACAACGATGTTCTGTCTTTTACTGCTACCTGAGGAAGGGAGGCAGCCTCACTTGGCCCACACTGAGATGGCCTAGTTTTGTCCTACCAGATGAAGCGTTCCCTACTAGAATCTAGGGAGTGAGACTCTAGGGGGGATGCCCTTGGTAGTGTGGAGCCATGTTGGGTATATGGTACTTTCCCTCTAAGAGCTCTGCTTGTGTGTTGTCTTTTCCTAAGTTCCAGCTTCAGACTCCTGTGTTCTGAAAGGTATGAGCCCTGGGCTGGGGAGGTCATGGCATCAGTAGTTGGCCAGTCAGTTATTCTTCAAAAGTTCCTGAGAAGTGAAACCGGTTTGTCCAGATGTGAAAGACAAGGGAAGCTGTCAGATGGACACCACCTGTGAATGCCTGGGCTCCAGCTGTAACCGACCGTTGGAACCACTGGAAACAACAGATTCCCAGGTGCCAGTGGTCTTGCGAGTTTGATCCTAGACAAGCCAGCTTGCCTATGCGGGCCCTCATAGAGTCTTCTAGGCTCTCAGACAATGTCCTGGACCCCCAGACAGTCTTCTGGCCCTTAGTCTTCCCGTCCCCAGAGTGTTTCAGAGCTCTAGGCAATTTCTTGGAGTCCCAATCTCCCTGGTCCCCAGTCTCTCAGGTGCCCAGACAGTCAGTCTTCTGGACCTGTCAGCTTAGCACCGGTTTCCCTTTGTCTCCAAGGTGGGGAGACTGACCGTATGGGGGCCAGAGTCGTAGTGAGGAGGGTCTACTGTGCCCGCTCCTGCCATGTGGCCCTACAGGTACTGCGGAGCCCTCTAAGCAGTTAGACAGACACCTGCTTTTCTCTTTTCCTTTGTTCTCTCGATGGATTAGGCCTCAGTGTGTACTTTGTACCACAGCCCGTCAGAGTGCTTGGAAGGTGAGCCCCTCCTTCCCTCAAGGTACAGCAGACCCGACAGATGGCCCGTGTCTGTGGATGCATAAGAGTGGACCCTGGGTTGGGTCATGGGCACAGGTGCTCTGTAGATTAGATGGACAGATGGCCTTTGTCCTCACTTGGAGACTATGGAAGAAGGCGAAAAATTTCCAGGGTGATAGTGTCTTGAACAAGGAGTCTGTTTACTGTTAGCACTCGATGGGAGCACTGGGGCCTTTTCCTCACGTTGAAGTCTTAACAGTATCGCAGCTGTGGCAGTGACCTGTCCCATGGCCCCTGTCCCCCAGCTCTGGAGGATGACTGTCTACAGAGTGCAGAATCACAGTAGCACAGTGGGGGTTGTTGATGAATTTGGCTACCAGTTTGTTTTTGCTGTAGTGATTATGGATCTTTTTCTTTTCTTTTTTCTTTAAATCTCCTGCTTCCATGCCCAGCTCGTCAGACTCAGCGTGGCTTTCTTTAAACCTCATTTCATCTCAGAAGATGTTTCAGGGTTTCTCGTTCATGATAAAGCACTGTGGCCAAATTCAGTTGGGGAGGAAAGGGTTATTTTGTCTTATGACTCTCAGGTCACACTCAGGTCATCACTGAGGTTAGTCAGGGCCGGGACTGAAGCAGAGACCATGGAGGAGTGTCCTTACCGTCCTTACCGGGTTGCTCTTCATGTCTTGCTCAACTTGCTTATACAACTGAGGACATCCAGGAGTGGCAGTGACCGCAGTGAGCTGGGTCCTCCCACATCAATCATTAATGAAGAAAATGCCCTACAGGCATGCTACAGGAAATCTGAGGGGTTCGTTTTCTCAGTCAGGGTAGAAGGTAACAGAGACATATCAGTGACTCCTGGGAAACTCTTCTTAGACCCTGCCCTAGGCGTGTGTGCTCTGGGAGGAAGCCGCCTTCCATAGCAGTAGAGATTGCTGACATCCACCTGAGGTCTCATCAGTGAATAGTGTGTCACCATGGCTTATGGTTGGTGTGCCTCTCACCCTTCATAGGCCTAAAGGAGTGCCATCAGGGCAAGGTAGCTGAATGAGTGGTGTGACCAGTGTGCCTGCCACTTGGTGTGGTGAGCAAGCCTGTGAAGCGGAGTTCCCTGACGGGTTTCTGTGCTGCTGCAGCCTCCTGGGGCCGACAGTGTTCACTGTGCACCTGGTGGAGCTGCTGGCTCGGTGCTTGCTTACCCAGCAGTGGGGCTGCTGGCTCGGTGCTTACCCAGCAGTGGGGCTGCTGGCTCGGTGCTTACCCAGCAGTGGGGCTGCTGGGCCGCTTTACACCTCCTCCAGAAGCCGCTGCCCGGCGTTCCTGTCCCGTGCGTGCCTGCCTGGTAGTCATGAGCAGCAACCGCCTCCCTGCCTCATGTCTGTCTGTCCCTACCTTTCCTGCCTTCCTCATGTCTGTCCCTACCTTTCCTGCCTTCCTCATGTCTGTCCCTACCTTTCCTGCCTTCCTCATGTCTGTCCCTACCTTTCCTGCCTTTCTCATGTCTGTCCCTACCTTTCCTGCCTTCCTCATGTCTGTCCCTACCTTTCCTGCCTTCCTCATGTCTGTCCCTACCTTTCCTGCCTTTCTCATGTCTGTCCCTACCTTTCTTGCCTTCCTCATGTCTGTCCCTACCTTTCTTGCCTTTCTCATGTCTGTCCCTACCTTTCTTGCCTTTCTCATGTCTGTCCCTACCTTTCTTGCCGTTCTCATGTCTGTCCCTACCTTTCTTGCCTTGCTCATGTCTGTCCCTACCTTTCTTGCCTTCCTCATGTCTGTCCCTACCTTTCTTGCCTTCCTCATGTCTGTCCCTATCCTGAATAGCACCCCTTTCTTGCCTTTCTCATGTCTGTCCCTACCTTTCTTGCCGTTCTCATGTCTGTCCCTACCTTTCTTGCCGTTCTCATGTCTGTCCCTACCTTTCTTGCCTTGCTCATGTCTGTCCCTACCTTTCCTGCCTTTCTCATGTCTGTCCCTACCTTTCTTGCCTTGCTCATGTCTGTCCCTATCCTGAATAGCACCCTTTCTTGCCTTGCTGAGTGTTACAGACAGGTGGAGGGTAGAGTCGGTTCTACCTGTCGTCCTGTGGCCCTGTTTCTCAGGTCTCAAAGGTAGGGGGCAGAAAGCCTAGTCTTGGCCTGGGTCCTGCTCAGAGGGATCTGGCAGAAGAGAGTGCTACCTCTCCTGCTGCTCTCTGACTAGCTGGTGACTTCCATTTTCCTATAGCATCTTCCAGGGCAGCGTAGTCTGTGTCTGGAGTGCGGTGGACCCACTTTCCTGTCAGAGAAGTAAGGCGTGATCACGACTGGAGTGGGAATGGGCTGCAGGTTCTGCCCTCAGGGACAGCTCTGGCTGTCCTGGAAGTCACTGTAGACAGGCTGGCCTTGAACCCAGAGAGCTGCCTGCCTCTGCCTCCCTAAAGGCACACACCATCTCTGGCTGGCAGGCCCACCATGTCGTATGCTGAGTGTCCTGGCACGCGGCTTAGAGTGGATCTTTTGGTGACATGACACACAGCTGTTCATGTCATCACCTCTATAGTTTTTTGAAAAGTTTTTAGTTTTTTGAAATTTCCTGTCCAGACCGTGGGAAACATTCTAAAGTGTGTTTTAGTTCTGGCTAGATGAACCTGAGGGGTATGTTAGGTTCCTTTCCCAGCTAAGTCTGGGAAAGGCCAGAGTGACCCCTGGAGGCTGAAGTCTTGTTGTTCTCAGGCCAAGCGGAGGCTGATGCCAACTGTCTGGCTTTTGCCAACACTGTGCCTCTTCCTTGGTTAAAAGTAACAAGGATTTTGTTTGGTTCATTCATACCCAGTGTATGTGTTTCCTGCTCTCCAGCCTCACAGGGCCACTGGCCCAGGGTAAACGAGGAAACAAGAGGCAGGAAGCTGGGGCTGTGACAAGGCCGAGGCCATCCTGTCACATGCACTGCTTGTGGCTGCTCCAGAAGACCAGAGCCTGCTTCCCTTGGTGCTGATCTGGCTGGACCATGGGGGAAGCAGTGGAGACCAGATAACTGGTGAGGGCTGGTGAGGACCAGTGGAGTCAGCTTTTATTCTCATCTGCTGGCTCAGGAAGGAAAGATGGAGATCCCTTTCCTGGTAGGACACTGCTGTGGTCATGCATGCTGGCTGTCCTGGGCACTGGCAAGTCTCAGAGCTCTTGTTCCTTCTTCCCCAGAGTGCCGTGCTTGCAAAGATTCAGTTTCCTTCTGTAAGTCACAATCAGAACAAATATGAAGCCTTCAGCAGTATCCTTGTGGAGCAGGACATGAATACTGGGCTCTGGGGCGGGGCTTGAACCTTCTGGATCCCTCTTGAGTTCTCCCTCTTCCCCTATCCCTTAGTGGGGCTAGCTCTGCTGTTTTCACACTGCTCCAAGCAGGCCTGTTCATAGCTGCCATGGCCAGAACCCGGTATCTTACAGGGTCCTGACTTCATTTCACACTTAATATTTCATAAGAAACAACTACAGAAACCCTTGCTTGTGTCTGTGTCTCCTTGCTTGTGTCTGTGTCTCCTTGCTTGTGTCTGTGTCTCCTTGATTTGCTCTTGTCTCATGTTGTTTCATTTGGGGATGGTAGGTCTAAGAAAGTCTGGCACCAGAGTTTTAAAGTATCTCCTTATCCGTGAAACTTCAAGCAGACGGATGCTCATCAAACTGCCGCTCACAGCTTTTCTAGGTAGCTTTTTAACCAAAATGTTGGTTATTGTCGGACTGAGCTTTTTTCTTTCCTCTAGCATTCCACGCCTACGGCAAGGCTGGGAAGATGCTGGTGGAGACCAGGTGAGTGAGCTGCACAGCCTTGCTGAGTCCGTCCTTCCTAGTTTCTGCAGCAATGGAGGAGCCAGAGTCTGTCAGGAAATGAACGCTGTGCTTCCCATGTGGACAGCGTATAACGTCTAATGTGCTTCTGAAGAGTTACTCACAGAATAGTCAGTTTACTCTGACCTTACAGTGATTGATGTCAAAGTTGGAAGCCATATTGAGTCTCGCTAAGATGTCCATGAGAGTAAGAGACTTGGGAGACTGCGAAATAACTCTCAGTACAGCTAATCTTTTTTTAAATTTATTAATCATTTTATTTGTTTACATTTTAAATATTATCCCGTTCCCCGTCTCCCTTCCACAACCCTCTGCCCCAAGTACAGCTGATCTTAATGCTGCTATGGAAACCGTGCCCCCAGCTCTGCTGCAGAAGGAGGGCTCTAAACTGAAATGCCACTTTTTTTTTTTTTTTTTTTTTGAGAGTCAAATTTTAATGAGTTGGAAAAATTTGTCACAAAATCATACTTTTAGGCTTCCAAATCAAGGAATTGTAAACACAGAAGAAAACAGTTTTAGAAGCAGTTGATTTTTCTTCTAACTTATCTAATATTACTGTACCTGAAAGAGTTTCTGAGGCTCCCGTGGAAGGAAAACACGATACAACATAGAGACTTGTTAAGTGTGGCTCGGGACTCACCCCACCAGCAGTGGAGAGCCCCAGACATCCCTCAGCACTCTGAATGTAGACATTCAAATTCGCCTCTAACTCAGCAAAGCCCAGGAACTAGGTCTGGTCCTGGGTGTCACACTTGGCGTACCTGAGTCAGCAAAGGTGCCTAGCTTTGATCACAAAACAGCACCCTCTTCAGTATGACTTCAGAGCTCTGGGTATCTTTCTTCACAGCATGATTGGGCTGATGCTGGGATCCTGCATTACCTTCTATGTCGTGATCGGTGACTTGGGGTCCAACTTCTTTGCTCCGCTGTTTGGATTACAGGTAAGACACTGTTAGATGTCTGGTCTGTTTTAATCCTTGTGGCTGCTGCCTGATGCCTCCTTTCCTTAAGCCAGCTGAGACCAGTGTGCTTGGTCTGGAGAAGCTTCCTGTGTCTGCCAGCCACTCAGGTTCCCTGGCTTGGATTTTGGGACTTTGCTAGAGTAGGGTCTGAGGTACCAGGAGAGGGAGAGAGGAAGAGCAGGCTGTGATACAATCTGATAGTGTACAAGGTAGGAGGCAAGGAGGAGGGGCATGACGGGACAAACTTCTGCAGGTCAGATGCCTCAGCCTTCCAGTGCTGCTCATCAAAAGGAGAGAGGCCAAGCCCTCATGTAGCTTCTGTGCTTGGCTATTGATCAGTACATTGAGGCAGGGCATTGAGGCCCTTCCTGCTGAGAAAGGTGTGAGGGCCCTGCTCTCAGGCCTATGATATGCTCTGCATCCTCCAGCTTGCCCCTCCCTGCCCCTGAAGGGTCCCACCTGTGACCTGGGCCTCACACAACCTTCTTCCCCTACTCTACTGGGGAGCAGAGCTGTCACCAATGACTGGCTGGGGAGAGTGGGCACATGACCCTGGAGGGTCCTTTTTGTGAAGACTCCTTCGTATTTGTTTATCAGATAGGTAGAGATGGATTTTAGTTTGTAAAGGTGACAGCTGAGGGGTGGTCCTTCTCATGAATACATGTTGGATTTGCATGGTGTGGGAGAACTTTCCAGAGAGTGTCCTGGGAGCCTGGCCCTGGTCCATGTTTTGAAGGTGTCTTACCCTTTGGCTTTCCATCTCCCACTCTTCCCATGGGCCAGCAGAGTTGTGGTCAGTCTCTCACACAGGGCCAGACAGGGCCAGACATCTCACCTGCAGTTCTGAGAGACTTGCAGGATGGTCAGTATTGGCCTCCGCGGCCTCACAAGTGGTTCCCACACAGTGAGCCGCAGAGAGCCTCTCTGCTCTCACTGTCCATCATGTACAGTGTGCCATGCTCGGCAGTGTGGGGTTGTTTCAGAGTTGCAGGTGTTTGTAACTGGGGAGCTCTTCGCCCGCCTCCAGCCTGTGCTGTCACCTATGAAGAAGGACCCAGGCAGGCAGTCAAACGTGCTGGCTGCAGTGAGTTAGATAGTAGATATCCCCAGACCATGCTCGCCAGTGTGATGAAGTCTCTGGGTCAGAGTCTCTGTCTGTGGCAGGGATAGCCCTGGGCTGTGAGGAGACTTGGTGACTCCTTCCACAGCCACTGGTACCAGCTGTGCCGTCTCTCAGAGGGATGAGCTCCCGAAACACGCCTGTGCTTCCAGAGCACTGCAGTTCTGCATGCTCTTGCCACGTTCTGACACTGACGGGTTTGCCCTGACTGGTCTCACTGTGGAGCCTGTGTGGCCCATGCAGGGCCAGAGGCGTTCAGAACTTTGATCCACATAGCTACTGAGAGGGGAGCTTTCAGGCTGCACATGCCAGACTTGGCCACACCACCTTTTGGTTTAAGGCCTCACTGCTCCCAGCCTGTAGTGGCTCCTTCCCTGGCAACACTGATGAGATGAGAATTGGCAGTGAGTAAGCTCTGGACTTAGAGCATGAGGACTCTGCTGATTCCCTTCCAGGTAACCAGGACCTTCCGTGTATTCCTGCTCTTTGCAGTGTCCCTGTGCATCGTCCTCCCACTCAGCCTGCAGAGAAACATGATGGCCTCCATCCAGTCCTTCAGTGCCATGGCACTCCTCTTCTACACCATCTTCATGTTTGTGGTGAGCACCGCAGACACTGCTCGCTAAGGGGGTGGTTTGTGGCTTAGTCCTTCCCATAACCATGAGTGTCTAGGCCTTAGTCTGGTGTAGCCATCAGCTACCTTGTCGGGGGGGTGTAGGAAAGTGGCTTTGAGTCTCGTGGTAGAGTTACCGTAATGCTGTAAAGGCCGCATGTAGGCCTGGTTAGGGAGCACCAGAGGCAGGGCAGGTGGGCAGCAGGCTACAGAAGGTGCTTCGAAACCATAGTCCCTTTACCCAGGCTCTGGAAAGTGAGTGAAGTGGCTGTTTGTTTTATGGGAAGGTCTTTGATGTGGAATATGGAATGAGGAACCAGCTATGTGTATGAGCTAGTGTTTTGTCACGTGGCACCAGCTGTCATCTTTTTAAATGAGCTTTGTTGGGGACAATCTGGAAGATGAAGGTGAGGACTTCCTCCAGAGTCCTTAGCCTTGGCTGCTTGACCCTGCTGAACCTTGGGGTTCACCCTCACTTGCCGGGGAAGACGCTGTGCTTCCCGAGAGCAGGGGCCAAGTGTCCTTTCAGGAGCCGTGCACTGGTCTGACTGTAGGTTTCTCTGCAGCCATGGTCTCCCCATGCCCTTGGCTCTCTGGGGACCAGCCAGTGACAGTTACCTCCTTACTCTTAGCCATATTTCAGTGGGATGAGCTCCCGAAACATGCCTGTGTCTGTCTGTCAGGGCAAGGAAATAAAGATATGCCCATATCGAGGGGACTGCTCCTTGGAATAGAGACAGGGATCAGGGCTGAGTTAGTGAGTGAGGCTCTGCTTCTTTCTCCACTGCGAGGCTGCCGTGTGGGAGCTGCTCCACTGTGTGCAGACCCCCCCTGCAGATGGATACATCCCTCAGTAGTATGCAAGCAGCTTCATGTATGGACTGAGTTATAAGCCAGGGGCCAGGAACTTGGGCGAGGTGGAGCCCCTGCCCCTTCAGACAGCGCAAAGGTACAGGATGTAGCCTGCTTTGATGTAGAAAAGAGCTGCACCTCCTGTACCTCCTCTGCAGGACGGTTTCTAGTACGCAAAGCTGCACACTGTCTCCTGACCCCATGTCCCACTCTCTTCTTGGTCTAGATTGTGCTGTCCTCTTTTAAGCATGGCCTCTTTAGTGGGCAGTGGCTGCAGCGGGTCAGCTACATTCGCTGGGAAGGCGTTTTTCGCTGTGTCCCCATCTTTGGCATGTCCTTTGCCTGTCAGTCGTAAGTACCGATGAGGTGGAAGAAGGGGTAGGGTGGGGCTGAGGGTGTGGTCTGGAAGGGGGTGGTGGTGAAGGGAGAAGGTGTGGGCAGCATCCTGCTTTTCTCCATCCTGTTCTCTGAGGAGAGATGGCTGTTCTAGTGTGGCCTGTTCTCTGAGGAGAGATGGCTGTTCTAGTGTGGCCTGTTGGCCTGTTCCTCTGAGGAGAGATGGCTGTTCTAGTGTGGCCTGTTCCTCTGAGGAGAGATGGCTGTTCTAGTGTGGCCTGTTCCTCTGAGGAATGATGGCTGTTCTAGTGTGGCCTGTTCTCTGAGGAGAGATGGCTGTTCTAGTGTGGCCTGTTCTCTGAGGAGAGATGGCTGTTCTAGTGTGGCCTGTTCTCTGAGGAGAGATGGCTGTTCTAGTGTGGCCTGTTCTCTGAGGAGAGATGGCTGTTCTAGTGTGGCCTGTTCTCTGAGGAGAGATGACTGTTCTAGTGTGGCCTGTTCTCTGAGGAGAGATGGCTGTTCTAGTGTGGCCTGTTCTCTGAGGACAGATGGCTGTTCTAGTGTGGCCTGTTCTCTGAGGAGAGTTGGCTGTTCTAGTGTGGCCTGTTCCTTTGAGGAGAGATGGCTGTTCTAGTGTGGCCTGATCCTCTAGGCTGAGGGGTTTCTGTGCTAACCAGGAAATAAACTACTGCTAGGACTAACTGGCAAGGGCACCTAGTTTCGCAGATCCCATGAGGGGAGAGTTGGCTGTGGGGTGCAGCAGCAACAGCCATCTGATTGTGAAGAGTCCTGAGTGCTTTGCCAGAATGTAGCTGTTCTTCTGAGAATATTTAAGAAGATGCTGCACAAACATTGACTTGAGGCTGCTGCTCGGATGTATCTGAGTCCTGTGTGTGTCGGCGGGCGGGCGGGCAGGCTCTCTGGCAAGGGGGGCTCTGTGAACACAGAACGGGCTGCTCCACCATCGCCGCGGCGGCAGCAGCAGCAGCAGCAGCAGCAGCAGCAGCAGCAGCAGCAGCAGTGCTACCTACCTTCCTCACCGAGGTGGCAGGAGCTAGTGATGCATGCCTGGGTGGGAACAGCAAGCGCGAATCCGACATCATTGAGAAAAGACCATCAGTGTGTTGGGGGGCTGGCAGAGAAGACCCCCTCCTGTGGTGTCAGTGGGCATGAGTTGTGCCAATCGTAAACTAGTGTGGCAGAGAGAATTTGCTCACACTGCTGTGCTTACACCCACGTGCGAGATCGTCATTTCCCACTCACCGGCTCCTCTTGGCAGCTCTGTCTCTGCCAGAACGCGCTCCAGCCTCGCTGTTTAATGTCCCCATTATCACTGGTGACAGAAGTTACATTCTTGTGCAGTGTACCTAGTTACCACTTGTCCTTTCTGCCTGCGTGTTTGCTTTTTAAAAAACAAGACCTTGTTTGGGCTTCCTCGATGGTGGCTGCCTAGCAGGCAGTGCACATCTGTGGATTGGTTCTTAGTGCAGGTTTCTGGTTCCAGGAGGAGGGAAGCACGCCACTCACTGTCTTAAGTAGAGGATTCATCTCCCTTCCAGGAAGACCTAGGGGCCTTCAATGTGCCCTCTTTCTCTGTGTTGTCACATACTGTCCCCAGGCTACAAGCACTGGAATGTTTGCTAGTGAGGTAACAGTTCTTTTGGTGGCCTGTACTAGAGGGCCTGTCTGCTGGGATGGCAGCCGGTTCCTTACCTTGTGCCTGGAATAGTTCTTGCTGTCATCGTCTGGCCCTTTTGATCTTATTTCCTGGTCACTGAATCTTGTGTTATGCAGAACTGTCATCACGGGTCCAGAGAAATGGCCACATTGAGCATAGAAAGCCTTTGTGGGACAGAGTGCACTTAGACCTCACTTTTAGCCTAGGTATAGTGAGGTTACCTCAGGAGTTGTTTGATGCCGCAGAAGGTGCTCTCCGAAGGTGGGACATTTGGGATTGGATGGGAGCCTGTGGATCAGCCTTTCCACTGTGTCCAGGCACACCCTGTCTCCCCTTCACAGCACTGCAGTGCCCTTGCCTGTATGCACATATGTTCCTCTTCGTATGTGCACATGCATGTGGTTCAAGCTCCCCCCAACATGGGCCTCCTGCTGTGACTAGTCGGCTCTGAGAAGCTGTTGCCACCTCATGGCTAAGCCAGGGCTCGTGCTAGCTTGCCTTCTGTGTCCTTGAAGCTGTGTAGGATGCTGCTGCCTATTTTTCTTCTAGCTGACAGCAGTGGTGGCCTCTTGTGCTGAGGTTGACTTGTGAGCTTAGGGTGGACAGGGATCTCAGCCTCGCTTTGCCAGACCTCCCACTTATTCTTGCCTGCTTCTTGATCAAAGTAGCATGCCTCCTTGCTTCTCTTGGACTTTTTAAGGACATTTTTTTGGGTAGGGCTCCCCTGATCTGTATTCTGTTCTCTTCATAAGTTGCTGATTTCCAGCATGCATGTGTGTGCTGTTGTATGCATACACCACCCCCTGTGACTTCCAGCATGTGTGTGTGTGCAGTTGTACACATACACCACCCCATGTGACTTCCAGCATGCATGCGTGTGCAGTTGTACACATACACCACCCCCTGTGACTTCCCTGGTTGTTCCTAGTCTGGCTTCCTTTATGCCTTTGGTCTTTCCCTGGAAGGCCATAACCACTAGGGAAGTACATGAAGGAGGCACCCAGGCGTCCCTCCTGTTCCAGCTTAGTTCTTTAATGAGTCTGAGCCTGGACCATCCCAGATACAGCCCCTCTTCTGCTCTATGTCCTCTCTCTGTGGTCAGAGTCCCCACACTGTGCAGGTGCCCAGGTCCCGCATGTTCCTCTCAGTTGGCTTTCCTGTCCCAAGTCCTCAGATATGCTCTCATGTCCCTGTCCTGCTGGTGACTTGGGTCCCTCCCACCTGGCCAGCAGCAGCACACTCCTGGCGCCAGGCCCAGGACACAATCCAGTTTTCTCATCATACCGGTGAGAGGCTGCTATGTGGGAAGTGTGCTGACCTTGTCTGTGCTCACCTTGTGTCTGTTGGTGGTGTTACTTGTGTGTGTTTAGCTCGCATCCCTTGGCAGTGGGGCTGCACTGGCTCGCTGTCTGCTCCTTCCTCAGATTTGCTTTTGTTCCCCGCCCGGGCACATTTGCACTTGCATAGCACGGTGCTGACTGTAAAGCACTGGAAAGAGATCTACATGGAACCTTCTAGGGTATAGGTTGTGGGTCTTATCACTGTCTGTGGTGTCACCCAGCTAGTGACCTTGGCACCAGGAATCCTGCTCTGTAGTGAGTGTTTTTCAAAGGAAGTTCAGTGGCTTGTTGCCTGGACCATTTTGGTAGAAGCAGGAGCTGTTAGGAGGGGCGGGAGAGGCTCTAGAGCCTGCTTGTCTAGAGTCTGTGTGACTCGCTTGTCTTTACACAGCCAGGTCCTGCCCACCTACGACAGCCTGGATGAACCATCAGTGAAGACCATGAGTTCCATATTTGCCTCCTCCCTCAACGTGGTCACCGCCTTCTATGTCATGGTAGGAACTCTTCTATACCCCCTCCTTGATGCACTCATGGCCCCAATGTGGCCTCTGCGTCCGTCTGTAGGAGTTGCAGATGCACGGCTGGCTCTCACCTTTTCCGCATCAGCGTCTAGGTGCACTGTTTGTGGTGACCCAGAGCGTTTCGGGTCCTCAGATGACATGCTTGTCTGCAGTCTGGCTCGATTGTCATCCCAGGCGCAGGTACCTCTGAGCTGCTTCTCTCCTGGACCATGGCGTATCTTTTTCTGGCTTTGTAGAAAGGGTCTTACTTTGTATTCCTAAGTGGCCTGAAACCTTTCTATGTAGATGAGGCTGGTCTCAGGTTTGGGATGCTCCTGCTTTTGCCCCCAAGTGCGAGGATTACAGTGAGCACCACCATACCCAGCTGTGTTGATATTGTCCAGTCTGAAGAGCTCAGGCACCTTGGCCAGGGCTGTTCCAGAGTGCTTTAACTCTCTCCGTGCCATTGTTAACTCTCTACAGAGAAGCATTCCCACTAGAAGGAATGTTGCTGAGGCGGCTGCGGCCAGCTACACTGTGTGTGGTGCACGGGATACCAGTGTGAGAAGATACCCCAATCCACAAACATTAGGACCATTTTCAGTAGTTCCTCCCGGTCTCCGGGAAAGGGCTTCTCTGTGTAGCCCTGGCTGTTCTGGAACTTGCCTTGAAGAGCAGGCTAGCCTCAGTTCAGAGCTCTGCCTGCCTCTGCCTCTCAAGTGCTGGGATCAAAGGTGTGTGCCATCACCACCTGGCTCTTGTAGGTACTATAGTTAAGTGCTAAGGTCATTCATTCATTCTATCTGTCTGTCTGTCTGTCCATCTGTCTGTCTGTCCGTCTGTCTGTCTATCTATCTATCTATCTATCTATCTATCTATCTATCTATCATCCATCTATCTATCTATCTATCTATCTATCTATCTATCTATCTATCTATCTATCTATCTATCTATCTATCTGAGACAGGATCTCACCGTGTCACTAAAGCTGGCCTGAAACTCACTTGTAGCTTAGGCCTTGAACACCTCCTGGTCCTCCTGCCTTCTCCTCCAAAGAGCAGGGATTAGACCACACCTGGCTTCCCAGAACCTTGGAGGGGAGAAATGAGGATGTAAGCAGGCTAGGGTTGGGCCTTAGCTCCACCCTTTCTGTGGTAACAGTCTTCTGAGTGGTCATGGGAGCACATCCTGGTCTTCTTCCGTCCTCTTTTTTTTTTTTTTTTTAAAGATTTATTTATTTTTAATGTATGAGTACACTGTAGCTGTCTTCATGCACACCAGAAGAGGGCATCAAATCCCATTACAGATGGTTGTAAGCCACCATGTGGTTGCTGGGAATTGAACTCAGAACTTAGGAAGAGCAGTTAGTGCTTTTAACCACTGAGCCATCTCTCCAGCCCCTTCTTTTGTCCTCTTAACTCCACAGTTATTTGACTTTTTTTTTCCAGCTTTGTTTTTTTGAGGCAGGGTCTTACTGTGTAGCCCAGGTTTGCCTGAAACTTTCTCCATCCTCCTGTTTATATCTCCTGAAACCTGAGATCACAGTCCTGAGCCCCTACATCCAGCTCCTGATAGTGTTTGAAACCAGATTAAGAGTGGCTCCTCTGAAGGAGGCCTTCTAGAACCTTCCCTTTCATTTTTGCCTCATTTATGGTTCTGTGGAAGTTATACTTACATTGCATGTCAACAGTAATCCACCTCTGGTCATCGGGAGTCTTAGGACTGAAGTGCCGAGGAGTGCTTTTGTCCTTGGCAGGTCTGAGACAAAGACAGACAGACAGACAGACAGACAGACAGACAGACAGGGAGACAGGCAGTCAGAGAGTGATTGGTAGTGGACTGGCAGAGACAGAGCTGGCCACATTGCTGTTTTTCCTCCTCCCACAGGTGGGGTTTTTTGGTTACGTCAGCTTCACTGATGCCACCACAGGCAACGTGCTGATACACTTCCCCTCCAACCTGGTGACAGAGATGATCCGAGTGGGCTTTGTGATGTCTGTGGCTGTCGGCTTCCCCATGATGATTCTGCCCTGCAGACAGGCCTTGAACACACTGCTATTTGAGCAGCAGGTATGGTCCTCTTCCATTCTCTTGGGCTAGCTCTGTGTTTTCATGACAGTGGTAGGTGGAGCGTTTCCTAGTTAGAAATAAACTGTGTGCATGTGTGTGCGTGTGTAAGTCAGAGTCAGAACAACTTTTAGAAGTTGATTCTCTCCGATTGTGGCCCCAGTGGTTGAGCTCAGATTGTCTGGCTTGCATGGCAATGTTTTTACCGGCCGAGCCATCTTACTGGTCCAGACAAACTTCAAGTGAAATGAAGTCTTGGTTTATTTTGAGGGGAGTCTGCTATGTTTTGCAGGTTGGCCTGGAACTCAAGATTCTCCTGCCTTTCCTTTCTGAGTGCTAAGATCATAGGTGTGTACCACCACACCCAGCTGAAACTGGGCTTGTGTTGTTTGTTTGTAATTTAACTTTTTATTTAGTGATGGTAGTGGGGCTTACATGTCATAGTTTATGAGTGGAGGTCAGAGGAAATGGGTAGGGTCCAGGTCTCTCTTTACCTCTTGGATTCTGGGGATCAAACTTAGGTGTCTTTACCTACTGAGCCATTCTTCTCTTGGGAAGTCTTTAATAGAGATCCATTCTTCCTTCCTTTCTTTCCTTTTTTCTCTCTTTCCTTTGTTGCTAGGGATTGGACCTCATGTATGCTAAAGTTCACCCACTCCTCTTGAGCTGTGTTTCCAGCTCCCTGACCAGGTGTGGCTTGAATTAACCTGGGTAAAAAGAACATATAAGAGTGACCTGTGGGCCAAGCCAGCTGTGTAGGTGACTCAGGTCATATCTGGGATTTGGCAGCATTGATGTTAGCAACTTCAAGTCCTGGGGAGGCTGCTGCAGAGACATGTTGATCACATTGATCACATTGGCCGATGCTGATCACAGCTGGCATTGTGAGATGAACTTGTGCTGTGTGTGTGTGTGTGTGTGTGTGTGTGTGTTAGAAACTAAAGGCTCTCTGGTCCTTGCTTGCCCTGGGGTTGCCTCGTGTCCATCAAGCCTCTCTATCTCAGCTTTCCACCCTTGTTCACAGGGTGCCCGTTTCTGAGTCTGGGTTCTCTCTGTGATGGCAGCTTTCGGTCCAGTGTCCAACATTTTAGACATGGTTCACCTGATCAGCCAGGACTCCTGGTGGTCAGAATTATAGGATCACTCAAACACTTAGGTTGAGGGACATGGTGCTGGTCCTAGCGCGTAGACTTCAGTAGAAACAACTGGCACAGAGCTCCTACCTGTTGGAATCATGGCAGTGCTGATGTTTGTGACTCCTTCCTATGGACTTGGCTGCCAGTGACAGCAGAAGTCCAGTGCCAAAGGCAGAGTGCTAGCCTCACATGCTAGCTTCTAGTGTACCTGTTAGTTTTACGTACCTGGATGCTATGCAAAGTAGAATTTAGGACTTTGTCCTTTGAGGGGCTAAGGTGAGAGCAGCTCTGTGGCCGTAGACTCACCCTGCTGCAGCCCGTCCTTGCTGTACAGGTTGGCCTGTGGGTTCCTGACACTTCTCACTGCTTAATGTGAGCTTGGTGTGGGCCTGAGTTTCAGATTGGAGCAGCGTTAGTGCAGTTTTTGCATAATGTACCCCATCTTTTGCAAAGTTGTTTTGTTTTGTTGATATAGGGTCTTACTATGTAACTCTGCCTGGTCTAGACATCGATATCCAGACTAAGGTGGCTTTGAACTCAAAGAGAATTACCTGTCTCTGTCTCCCAAGGGCTAGAGGCCATCTCTTTTGTAAAGTTAAACATCAACAATGGAACAAAAAGAAGTATTAAGTAAGTTCACCGCCAGACAGTGGTAGAGCACACCTTTAATCCCACACCTAGAAGGCAGAGGCAGGCGGATCTCTGTGCGTTTGAGGCCAGCCTGTTCTATAGAGGAGTTCGAGGACAGCCAGACTCACCCAAGAAACCCTGTCTTGAAAAACAGTTCGCCTGCTTCTCAGCCTTCTCCTTCACATTCGTGTGGCTGCTTCCCCGTGTCTGTCTGTCTGTCTGTCTGTCTGTCTGTCTGTCCTTATGTTTACAGTGTTACATTCCCTTCCCTTTCCTCTGTTTTCAGTGGATGTACTGGGAGCCTGTCTGTATTCATGGAAACCTACAGCATCTCTTGTAGATGTTCTCCCTATTGATGGCTTTTCTGCTTGTCCTCAGGAATATCTGCCACACAGGTTCCTGCTTCCTCCTTTAGAGAATTTCTCAGTTAACTTCCAGTGTGCTGTACCTGAGGTTCCTGGGCTATGTTCAAACTGTCATCCTTGTTCAATGAGAGATTCCAGCTGCAGCTGCTTCAGTCTATCCTGGGTTAATATCTATTATGAAAATAAATTACTTAGAAATTCTAGTTCTGGGAGGCTCAGTTATTCCTAGCCCAGGAGTGATCATTATGCTAGTCAAACCTTCCTGTGTGTCTGTTCATATGAGGATCAACAGCTCGATGGGGAGAGGTTTCTGTTGTCAGTGGGGAAACAGAGGCACACAGCTGGTGCTGCCAGAGCCAGGATCTGAACCAGGCTGTGCGGGACTCTTAGGCTGCACATTGACGAGAAGCTGACTCACTCAACAGGGCTGTCCCTCTGGAGTCAACTCTACTGTCCAGCTTGTGTGTCTAAGACTCTGCTTTGTCTTTGCTGTAAGAACAAAAACAAAAACAAAAAAGACTGTAATACTAACATTCGAAACCGTTGTAAGATGCACAGCCCCTGTTGGGAGTAAAGCACTATGGCTGCCTGGCATTCTGTAGGCTTCCATTCAAGCCGCTCAGCCAAATCTGATTGTGCTAAATCTGATTATACTGGAACAGTCCCCTCCAGGAGAGTGCCCTCGGCCCGTGCAGAGATAGGCTGGCCTGGCAGAGCCCTGTGGTGGTATGCCACTGGAAAGCGGACGTTTCAAATCTGGTTGTTTTTGTTTTCTTTCATGTAGCAAAAAGACGGAACCTTTGCTGCAGGAGGGTACATGCCCCCACTCCGGTTTAAAGTCCTCACCCTCTCGGTGGTGTTCGGAACCATGGTCGGTGGCGTCATGATCCCCAATGGTGCGTGGACAGCGTCTGCAGTGACTAGCTCTGCTACCTCTTCCCTGCCCTTAGTTTTGCTCCATTCTTGTTGCATGGGGGACCCAGGGCCCGTGACCGTGGCCCATACTCCTGGAGTCTCATGCTGTTTTCTCTAGTATCTGAGTGTGCCTAGAAAGCCAAGGTCATACCCATTCCCCAGCAGGCCCGTTGTAGCTTGGTATCACCAAACACAGGAGCAATGGCTTTAGCCGGCTAGCCCATTGTCTCCTTTTTACACATTTCTTAGGGCAAGGCACTAGGGCACTTGCCAAGTGATGGTAGTGTATACTGGGGCATGTGGAAAGCCCCTGTGGTTGGCCATCTAAAGGTCAGCTGTTAACAATACCCTCCTCTGACATTGTAGTGTATGAGGAGGAGGAGAAAGGTGGAGATGGTGGAGCCCCCTGGACACAGCAGATGTCTGTCCGTTGGCACTCAGGCAGCCTCTACAGTGGCCTGTCATTCTTATTCCCATGAGCACAGTCCCCCAGTCACCCGGTGCTGTCTGTTCTTTTGTAGTGGAAACCATCCTTGGCTTCACAGGAGCAACGATGGGGAGCCTCATCTGCTTCATCTGCCCGGCTCTGATCTATAAGAAAGCCCACAAGAATGCCCCCTCAGCCCAGGTGAGTGCGTCCTCCTCTAGGCCATCTGCACCTGTCCCCTGGATGAAGATGACGGTTGCCCACCAGGTGGCCTAGCCCTTGGCCAGTCAGACTAGTCAGGGAGAGGTAGCAAAATAGTCTCCAGCCCAGGTTCTTCAGACAGATTCTGTCAACTCATTCTCAGTGTCTTATCACAAAGAATACTTGGTCAGGAGATGTGAGGAGTGGGCCACACAGGTGGCTCAGTCTCTGCCCCATGTGTGTCAGGGCTTTCCCCAGAGAGGACACTTTCCCTTCCTTTCCTAAGACATGACACTAAAACTGTTGACACTCCTACTCAGCTGTCCCCTCCAGGAGATACTCATTCCCACAGAGAGCACCACTGCTGGACTAGTGGGTGTCCTAGGAAGACGGTGCCTGTGCGCAGGTGTGGGTGTGCCCCAGCTCTTCTGTGTGTGTTGGTAATGTAGCTTTCTGCTCTTGCTTAACACCCACAGCAGGTTCTCCTCTACCACAGGTGCGAGCAGCCAGTGTCGCCGTTTGTTTCTTTTTAGCTGTATCCTGAGGAGCTCACTATAAGGAACGTCCATAATCCTATCTCCCACTTAGGCGTCTCTAGCTTTTGGCACAGGTGTTTCCTGAACATGAGAGAGTATTCCAGAAATGAGACTCCAGTCAGAGCAGGGACCTCCCGCCCTGTGCCTGGTGAGGTCGGGACTCCAAGGTGTCTGTCACCACGTCTGCACGTTCATCTGCACTTTCCTTGGCTTCCACAGAGAGTGGGATCACTGTCTCAAGCCACTTAGGTTCTTTCTCTCTGAAGTGCCTATGGTTTTGCTTCCTTTTTAGGGAATTGTTGTGTGTTTCCTTTTTTTTTTTTTCCCTTTTCTTTTTTTTTTTCGGAGCTGGGGACCGAACCCAGGGCCTTGCGCTTCCTAGGCAAGCGCTCTACCACTGAGCTAAATCCCCAACCCCTGTTGTGTGCTTTCTTATTGATGTGTACTGGTAGATGTTTAAGAAGTAAAGTGTGGGCTTGGACAGTGGCTCAGTGCGTAAAGCATGTGTGCAACTATGGATGAGGCTTGCAGTTCCAGTTCCCAGAACGTGTGTGAAAGCTTCATGGGCATGGTGGCCGGCCGGTAGTCACAGCACTGGAGACAGAGGCAGTGCTCCCGGAGCAGCCGGTAGTCACAACACTGGAGACAGAGGCAGTGCTCCTGGAGCAGGCTGGTAGCAGACCAGTTGAATCAGAGAGCTCCAGATTCAGCAAGAGACCCTGCCTCAGTAAAGTGGAGAGCCACAGAGGAGGACAGCGAGCGATAGCCTTGGGCCTCTCCATGCACATACATGGAAGAAGGGTGTAACACATATAGAAAACAGTCTTTACATACAGCCTCACTTAGTTTGGCAGCGTGACCCGGGAAGAAACCCTCCAGGCCAAATCGGATATCCTAGCACCCCCAAACTCCCTGGGAGTCCCTCTCATTTCTGACCTTTCATCTCAGAAAAAAAAAAGGTTACCATTGTCTCTTCTGGTGGCTCTAGCTTGGTGCATTTCATGATGTCTGTCCTGTGATGGCTACAGTCACTGCATGAGGGCCTTGCTGTTACTCAGGTGATCTGCAGCGGTCGGTTTGTTTGTTTTTGAGACAGGGTTTCTCTGTGTAGCCTTATCTGTCCTGGAACTCCCTCTGTAGACCAGTCGGGCCTCTGCCTCCTGATTGCTGGGATCAGAGGTGTGCAGTACCATCGACCAGTGATTTATGGCCAGTAGTCGTAGTTGTTGTTTGTTTTGTGAGACTTTTTAATGGATTATGTATGTTTCTTTTTCAAAATAATACTTTACACTTGTTTGGCATATATATATTTCTTTCTTTTGTTTGCTTATTTTGTTTTTAAAGGCAAGAGTTTTCTCTGTGTATCCCTGGCTATCCTAGAATTCACTCTGTAGACCATACTTGTCTTGAACTCAGAGATCTGCCTGCCACTGCCTCCCAAGTGCTGGGACTTGCCACAGCCTGCCACTTTTTTCTTTGTTAAGAACATCTCTTCCCCCGCGAATTACATTGACGTACCTTGTGTACAGGTGTGAGCATGTGTTCTCTGTGGAGGTTGGAGGACTTGTGGGAGCCATTTCTCTCCTACCATCTGGATTTCAGAATTGAGCTCCACTTGTCAAGCATTGCAGTGTCCACCTTTATGTGACGAGCCATCTCAGTGGCCCCACTTACACTTTAAAATTTACTATTCATAAACTAATGGATGTTTATGAGTGTGCCTAATGTCCTTGAAGGCCAGAAGGTGTCAGATCCCCTGGAATCGGAGTTCTAGGCAATTGTGAGCCTCGTGTGGGTGCTGGAAACTGAACCATGTGTCCTTAACCCACTGACTGTCTTGATGGCACTGCATTTTGAAACAAGAGGAACTGACTTTGTAGCCCAGGTGCTGGGTGATCCATGTAGGTTTACTTTACGTGGCACTGGACATCTTTTGGTGACAGAAGTTCTGGATTTTACTTTGGCCCAGTTTATTGGCTTTTCTCTCCTTAGTGCTTTTTGGTTCTATTTAAGAAAAGTAGAGACACCTGCCTGTCCCAGGTTCTGAAGATCTATTCTGGTGGCTTTTATCTTTCACCCCACTTGGGACCAACCTAAGTGACGCAGGACTCATGTGGCTGTCCAGTTGACCCACACTGTCCCCTGCTGTGTTCTTAGTCCCTGTTGTCTGTTTGAGGCTCTTGGGGACCTTTGTTGGCTGGTGTGCCGGTCCCTCCTGTACCTGTTCTGCCCGTTTCATGTGCTGAGCCTTTGCGCTTTTCCTCCATGGTTGGTACTGGGAGGTGAACACTCTCTCCCTCTCGAAGGTGCTCCTCGCCGTCAGTGCTCCTCGCCGTCAGTGCTCCTCTGCTTGCTTGACCTGCTCTAGAATTATTGCTGACATTGTCATTGCTGACTGGATTGTAGAGGTGATAGCACCTCCAACTGGCAGTATTTTCCTAATATTTTTAAAGATTTATATTATTTTGAATTATGTGTGTATATGTGGGTTTGTGTGTTTGAGTACAAGTGTTGGCAGAGGCATTGCCTCCCCTGGAAATGGAATAACAGGGTGTTGTGAGCTGTCTGACATGGGTGCTGGGAAGTGAACTCCAGCCTCTGAGAGCGTTGCGTGTGCTCCTAGCAGCTGAGCCATCGCTCAGCTCTGCACCGTTGTTTGATTCCTACTGACGTCTTCTCTTGCCCACAGCCTCGTAGACTTTCCATCGCTGCGTTTGCCTGTGAGAGAGGCTTAGGAGAGATGGATTTAGGCTCACAGTCTCAGGGTTTTGGTGGGGACCTTGGCCTCATTTTTAGGTCTGAGTTACAGAGCGTGTGCCAGAGGCTGCTCACCTATGGCGTCCAAGAAGCAGAGAGGACAAACAAGATGGAGGAGCGCGGGCTCCATGATGCACCAGTGTCAGTGCCACCAGTGTCAGCGGATTGGTTCATTCCCTGACGACGGCGAAGCCTTTGTGACCCTGTTCTCACTCAGTGATCGTTGTCACCAGTCAGAGTCCAAGCATGCAGCACACGAACCTTTAGTGGGCGCTTCAAATCTAAACCTTAACAATTTCCAGATATCTGGGGGGGTGGTTCAGAAGCTGTTTGAAGTACATGAGAGAACATGAGAGAGTCTCAGCTCCTCGCAGTGGGTTGAAGTTGGTTAAAGCTTCCTGGTCTGACGTAGGGCATGTTCTGTGAATGCTTGGGCCCAAAGTCACAAACTGGGCATTTGTGTCTGTATTTTTAAGAACCTTACCAGTTCTGAGGAAGGTGCAGTAATTCCTAGTTGTAGATTTACATCCTGTTAGCCCTTGAGTCTGCTTTTTGGTCTGAGGCTGTTATTTGCTGATGCTTTACCTTGTGGAGTGCCTGCTCCATGTGTCTGTGGTTTTATAGCTGCTTTAGTCTGCTCTGCTCAGGTTAGCTTTATCCACTCTTAGGCTTGTTGGCTTGTTTTGTTTTGTTTTTGGTGTGGGTGTGTCTCTGTGATGATTAATATTGTTTGTCAGCAGATCTAGAATCACGTTAGCGACAACCCTCTGGACGTGGCTACATTGGCTTGATTGATATGGGAGGAGCCTCTAACTGCCATCCCAAGGCCAAGGCCTGGGGTCTGGGCTGACTAGAGAGGAGTGAGTGGGCGGAGCACCAGGACTCAGGTCTGCCTGCCAATTGATGATGTCACTGTGACCTGCCACCTCCTGCTCCTGCCTTCTCCCAGCCGGAGCCTTGATGAGCCTTCTGGGCTTAAGCTGTTTTGTCTGGTGCTTAGTTACAGCAAGAAGAGCAACAAGCATCTCTGTTCTTCTTCCTACTGTGCTCTGCTGTGCGGGGTGGATGTGTAAGGGAGTGTGGTGCCCGTCCTCTACCTGCAGAGTCGCACCCACTTGACCTGGCACCAACTCACTTAGGCAGGACTTTCCATTTGTCTTTTATTTTTTTAAGACAGGGTTGCCTGTGTAGCCCTGGCTGTCCTAGAGGTAGACCAGGCTGGCCTTGAGCTTGGAGGACCACCTGCCTCTGCCTCCCAAGTGCTGGGATTAAAAGTGTGCACCACCACTGCCAGCTTTGTTTTTGTTTTATGAATAGGATTTCACCATGTAACCTTGGCTGTCCTGTAACTCACTGTGTAGGCCAGGCAGCCTCTGCCTCCTGATTGCTAGGATTAAAGGCAGTTCCATCCACCCCAGGCCATTACTTATTACTGTGGGGGTTGGAGCGTGTGTGTGTGTGTGTGTGTGTGTGTGTGTGTGTGTGTGTGTGTGTGTGTGTGTGTATGTATATGTGTATGTTTGTGTGTATGTATGCATGCTTGTATGTATGTATGTGTGTATGTATGTCTACATGTGTGTATGTATATATGTATGTATATGTGTGTGTATGTATGCATGCTTGTGTGTGTGTGTGTCTATTCAGGCCAATGGTATCTTCTCCTCTACCATTCTGCATCTTTTTTTTCTCTCCCTGAACCTGGACCCTACCCAGTTGCTAGGGCTTTAAACAGAGATCCTCGTGGTTATACAGCAGCATTTTACAACTGAGCTGCCTCACAGATGCTGTGCGTGGAAGTTTGCTCTTCTCACGCCAGTGATGTGCAAGACCCATGTGGCATTGGGCAGCCGTGGCAGGCTGTAACTCCATATAGCCCACTCTCAGAGAAGTTAGTGACACTAGACTAGGATGGCAGCCAGGGTGATGATGGCACACATCTTTCATCTCAGCATTCAAGAGGCAGAGGCAAGTGGATCTCTGAGTTCGAAGCCAGCCTGGTCTACATAGTGAATTCCAGGACAGCCAGGGCTACACAGAGAAACCCTGTCTTGAAGGGGGAAAAAAAAAAGACTAGAGATGGCATGATGGTTAGTGTCAGTTGTCAGCTTGACAGCACCCATGATCCTGAGAGACTAGGCACAACCTTCATGGGTTAGATTAGGTTAGCCACGGTACATGTTTGTGAGGGGTTATCTCCATTCCCAATCAAGTGGGAATACTCACTCCAGTAGTGAGCCAGGGCCATCCCTAGTCTTGAGGCATCATAGAACTGAGGAGGTGAGCTGAGCAGGAGCAGCCATCTCCCTCCCTTCCTGCCTAGGATGCAGCTGACCAATTGCCTCAGACTCTTGCTACCAGGCCTTTCTTATGGGGAACTGCACCCTGAAACTGAGCCAACGTAAACCCCTACTCCCGTAGGTGCTGTTGTCAGGGTGTTTATCACAGCAACGAGAGGACGCTGAGGCCCCGTGCCGTAGCCGTTATTTCCAGCTTTAGGTAGTTTCAGTTGCATCAAGGTATAACCCATTGTAAATCTAGGTTCAGTTTCGGTCCTTGGTTTTCTGTGGTTTAGTCCTGTCTCCTAGCATACTTAGTATTTTTCAGTCATCATGTTTAAGAAACTCCGGAGGTTCTGAATGGTGTGACTTCCCGGTGTGCCTATGACATCACGGGCAGAGGCTGTAGCCAGCTGGGGTAAACCTAGGTTCAGTGCGCCCTCGTTCCTAGGATCTAGGTTAACTGTCAGCCCTCGTGTTGTTGATTCTCACTGTCTTCATCTGTTCCTCCATCTCCGTTCTCTGCTGGCCTGTACTTGAGGAGAACGGCACACGGGCAGCATGCTTGTGTGGGCTCTTGTTCTCTCCTGAATTCAGGCAGCGGCTGCTGGAGCCCATGCTCCCAGTTCTCAGTGCCCAGCCTGGTGAGTCATTCTGGAGTCTAGACTGTGGCCTTTCCCTGAGTGCTTACCTTGCTCCCTGGAGCTGTAGCCGGTGTCACCAATGGCTGACCTCAGTGTTCTCATGTAGCACTGTAGTTAAGTGGGGAGAACTGTGTGACACAGTGTTCTGAGGTACTTGATGTGGCAGTTAGTAGTTAGTAGTTAGTT
Organism: Rattus rattus; assembly: GCF_011064425.1. Taxonomy (NCBI): domain Eukaryota; kingdom Metazoa; phylum Chordata; class Mammalia; order Rodentia; family Muridae; genus Rattus; species Rattus rattus. Next base: position 63,892,035 of record NC_046162.1, read on the forward strand.
TGGTAGTGAGGTTAACTCATTGCCTGTCAGATTGCATATGATTTTCCTAGTTTGTCAAGTCCTGGTGTTTAACCTCATCAGGTGTTTTGGGGAGGATGTGAGAGGGAATCCTAGTTAGGCTTTCTTGGGGCTGGAGTTAAGAGGATCTGTGGCTCTTGAAGGGGACCCACTTCTGCTCCAGCAGGGAGGTTCATAACAGTCTGTTAACCTTCCCACCTCAGCAGGCATGAGGCAGGCATGTGGTGCACACTTGTGAAGGCAAAGCCCTCATACACATAAAATAAATTTTATAAATCTAGAAAGTAAAGAAAGAGATTTTCTTAGGCTGGGGAGTTTACTTAGCATGTAAGAGTGTGTACTTTCTTCCAGAGAACCTGAGTTGGGTTCTCCGCACCCACGTGGTGGCTCATATAAAGGTCTTGGTGTCATAGAATAAATTCCTGGTTTTTCATTTAGTTGGCCTTACATCAGTCTGCTATTGGTCTCTTCCTCTCCTGCTTTCCTCACCAGCACAGCATCATAGCATCTGGTATATTTGTTTGTTTTTATTTTATAGCCTGGCCTTTGAGACAGGGTCTTGTGTAGCCCAGGCTAGCCTCAAACCTTCCACATAATGCTTCAGATTCTCTTGCCTCTGTCTCAGGTGTGCACCATGAGGCCTGGCTCATGCAGTGCTAGAGATCTGACCTCAGGCTTCATGTGTGTACACCAGGTCCCTACCAGAGCCCTGCCCTGTCTGCTGTCCTGAAGCTCAGAGCCTGAGTGCAGGGATTAAGGCTTTTGCTCTCATTCCTGGCTTTCTAACTCTAAACTCTCCTCCTCATTGTTCTCATTAACGATAATATTCTGTTGTTGTTTGATTTCTTTTATTAATGAAGTTTGAATCAACCGATCTGAGAAAGCTAAGCTCCCTTTTGGTCTTGTTCTCGTTGGAGTGCATTAGTGCTACAGATGCACTAAGACCGTGAGCCTGTGTAGTGGCTCCTGTGCAGTTCCACCATGAGCCTCCTATTCATCAAGTGGCTGTGGCTTCCATGACTCAGCTGTCACCTCAGGTCTTCTCAGTCTGGCTCCCTGTCTACAGCGCTTGGCTTCTGTATGGGGTCTGGCTTTTTGGCGTGTTGACTGTACCCGTTTATGTGCAGGGAATCTGTGGATTTCCTATAGTCGTTTTTTTCCTGTCTACCTCACTGAGTCCTCCCTGGGTCTCTTGGTTCACTTCCTTCTTTCCCATTACTACATTCCTGTTTCTTTTGTCTGTGTATGTCCTTGTGTGCCTGTCGTCATGGTGCCTGTTGTCATGGTGCCTGTGGTGGGAGTTGTCTTCATGCAGTTGGGACTGCCTTTACATGTTTCCATGCATACATGACCTATTGCATTCACATAAGGATGAGTAAGCATGGTCACAGTCTGATGTGCTTTGTCTTAAACACACGCTGACTGCATCATGCCAGGGCTCGATCTGTGCCATTAACTATGTTTCTGAGGGTCTTGGTTGTTTGAACTCCTTTCTGACTGACGTAGGAAGATACTGCAGATCTGCCATGAGTCCACCAGCCAGCCTCTGTGTTGCTGTTCTCAACCAGGTGATCATTCTGGCCGAGTAGGGCATGTGGTGGCTTCCATACTGTGGAAAACATACTCTGGAAGTGTGGCCGGGTCTGAGGCCCTGTCCCAGGAACTCTAAGGAGTCCAAGGCTGACGGGCAGCTGGTGGAAAGGTGCATGAAGAAAGGATAACTAGAAAGCATGACAACAGCACAGTGAACGATAACACAAAACCTAGCTTCATCCAGCAGTGGCTTTCTACAGAGAGACTGGCTGGCCTTGTTGGTTGCTATTTGAGGATCTCCTGCTATGAAACCAGCAGGGGGCACTGCAGTCCCAGGGACAAGAGGAGTGGATTCCTCCAGGAAAAGGCTCTGCTGGCCCCATTTTGGAATCAGCTGATCTTGGTCAAGTGTGAGTGGCACACACAGCAGGTTAGCGCCTGTCCTGTAGCCTGCTAGAGTGAGGTGCCTGAGGCAGGGAGACATGCTCACCCACACTGTTGGCCCTGGTACCAGAATCAAGGTGCTCTACTTCTGAGTAGCTGGGGCCTGGCCTTGGGTGTATGTTCTGTCTCTGAAATTCAAGTATATGGACTGTTTTGTCCAGAACAGAAAGGTGTGTTCTCTGCCCAGTCCTAGGGCTCCTCATGGGGCCACAGTGTAGCTCCTTGAGGGGATGTGGGGAGATGGGATGTTTATGGACTGTGGCCCTGGTCAGACCCCTGTATTTCCCAAGCCTGAGCTGAACTGTTGGGGTGGATTTGTATCTTTTCCTGGCTGGCTCTGGACTACATTAAGATGGATCGATGCCAGAATTGCAGTCAGCAGGGTGCTCTGAAATCAGATGTCTGGCACACCGGATCCTGCTTATCGACCAAGATCCCTGCTTCAAAAGCAGCTCTTCCGCTGCAGGAAGCTGTGGCATAGTACTGGGAGCTGGGCTGACTTTGAGGCCAGGCCGGTCTTCTCTCTGGGCCTGAGGCTACCCTGGGCTGGCTCCCCCTCCCTGACTTTCTAGCCTTCCCTGCAGCTGTTAGAAGACAGGGCTGTATTCCCTTGATCAGAACTCCAAAGGGGCTGTTAGCACTGTACCGCACACAGTGGCAGTCTGGATACCGACCCACAACAACTCAGGAACAGTTTGGGACCCTCGACTTCTCATACTACCCAGGATGTGTGTTCCTGCTTGTTTGCACTCACTAACAGAAGCTTCATTCTTGTGGTCAGTAGCACTTAGTGTCACCAAGAGCTTCAGTTAGGTACCTGCCTGTTGATACCTGCACAGGCGGCCTCCACAGGTGAGAATGTAGTTTGATGTCTTTAGCCTTGTGTTCCCAGGGCTCCCTCAAACTGAGTAGATCTGGGACTCTCGCCTGGGCTCGTCTACTGCTTCAGAGGAGAGGGCAAGTGCATGACAGTGGGCAAGGCAGGCCTGGCTGGCAGTTGCAGAGACAGACAGAGGCCAGTGCCACAGAGCCAACAGCTTATAAGTATGTGTGTCAGGATGAGTCCAAGCTCAGTAAGAGGAGCCTAGAGACCATCAGCTGGGTGTATGTGTCTGCTGGTAGACATCCTTATAGCATGCAGAGCCTGTTTCCTTGATCTCAAGAAATGATTTGATTGTGCATCCTGCTGGCCTGTGCTCTGCGGAACAGGAGCCAGCGTCTGTGTCCAGAGTGGGGGTTGGGAGCACCCTCAGGTAGGAGCATCAGGCACTCAGGGGACTTGGGTCTGTTTTCTGGGTCCCATAGATTGTAATGGGAATACACTACACACTTGTCCTGCTGTACGAGGCCCATGTAAGTCGATCTTAACTTTGTACTTAACATGTTTCTTAGTACCTGGGGTGCTCTGAGCTGCCTTTCCTACTCGTCCTCAAGAAGTGGAAGGCACATAGGGAATGGGACCTCTGTCCTGAGAACTTTGTGAACTCAGTTTCTAAAGTAGATCATAGTGGGGGGTTTTTCTTTTCATTTTGTCTTGGAGACAGGGTCTCCCTACAGAGCCCTGGCTGCCCTGGTACTCACTCTATAGACCAGGCTGACCTTGAACTCAGATCCCCTACTTGCCTCCCGAGTGCTGAGATTAATGCACGTGCTATCACCCTGGCCTGCAATTGGAGGCTATCACACCTGGCCTGCAATTGGAGTTTCTTAAGAAGCTCGTGTCCCAGTGTCAGCAGTTAGTGGATTTTTGTTGTTTTATTTTCTGGATGGTGGTGGTATTAAGCTCAAAAAGCTGAAGGTTGAAATAAATCATTCAAAGTCATGGATGAAATGTTACCTTTCCTTGTTGGTCTCCATGGAATTGGTAAGTGATAGTCCCCATTGAAAATAACTGACATAAAATGACCAAAACATGTCTTTTTCTTTGGTACAGGCCATTTAGGAGAGTCTCCTTCACGGGTATACAGGGACAGAACACCAGGCCCTACCGGAGTCCTCGGTCCCACCCTCCTCAGGGGTCTTGGGTTCTGTACTGCAGCAGTGGCCTCCATCTTCTGCTCCGCCCACTCCTTTCTCTAAGCCTTGCCTTCCCCACTAGTGAGTGGGAAGTGCATTTAGGGAGGAATAGCTTTTCTTGTGGCTTCTGCGAAAGGTCACTTCTGCCATTAGCTGGAGAAATACTGAATGTGTTGAGCTGGGTTAGAAGGTGTTGTCGGGGGCTGGCTCTGTTAGCCTGCCAGAGTCAGCATCACACTGAGAAGGGCATTCTGGGCCAGACATGATGTGAAACTCTCCCTTGGCTTCTTCAGTGGCTGATTTAAACTTCCATCCCGATCCTCTGACCTTTGTATCCAGAGCCTGGTTTCTGTTTTTTACCAGGCCGCAGCTTGGGGACTGGAACCTTGTAGATAGAGGGGCAGCCTAGGGACAGGTCATGAGGGCACAGCATGGGTCATCAGGGCTCAAAAGAATTTTCAGAGTCTACCTCCTGAGACAGCCTCAGCACCAATCAGTCATTGTTGTGCTAGCTTGCACCCTTACTTTCTTGGGGAGCTGATGCCACCCAGAGGCTGTGACCATACCTGTTTTGTTTTCCTGAGATGAGTCACTTTCTGTGTATGTTTATTCTGTGTGTGTTTATTTCTGTGACCATACCTGTTCTGTCTTCCTGATGACTATTGGTTATTCCGGTGAGCACTGAGCCCTGAGTCTTGTCTTCATAAGAAGAATTAGTGTGCTGAGTTTCAGGAACAGCCTCACAGAGCTAAGAAAAGAGTTTAGGGTGTGGTGAGGGCAGGGACCTGGACCCCCCCACTGAATACTGTAGAATGCATGCACTGACTGAAGGGGTACAGGTAAGACAGTGTCCCCACATCTACTTTGGCTCACTGGGTAGCCATGGTTTCTGCCAGAAGGGTCAGAGGCTCTAAGACATCAAGGCAGTGGGTGTCCTCTGGCTAAGAGGCCACTTTGCTGGCTCCTCTTGCAGAACTCTGGAACTAGGAGTTCCTGCCCCTCAGGAAGCTTGAGGAGGCCAGACCAAGGTACAGATAGCAACGCCTGTCCTAGGATCATCCCAGACACACAGTGGAGAGGTGGCTCAGTGGGTGTCTGGTGGCATGATACGAGGGGTTTGTAGCACCACAGAATTTATCATCAGTGGTAGGGCCCTTCAGGGGGAAAAGGCCCCCGAGAAAGCCAGCAGCACATTGAATGTGGCTCTCGTGGGTACTGATGGCCACTCCCACCTCATATGAGAGGTGAAGCCTGAATCCTTGTTTGTCCCTGAGGGATCAAACTTTGCTAGGTCAGTGAGTCCAGCTGTTATTTGGAACTGATGTGGATAATGTGATGGCAGGATATCCAGCCTGTGTGGCCCACATCCCCTGCAGAGGCCTACACTTTGGGGTCCTTTGGGAGCATGAACCTAATAAATGACTGCACAAGCCACCACCCCACAGTGGATAGTCGCTCAGACAGTCTTGCTTCTCTTGCCACGGTGGTTGAGAAACTTGACCTTGGCCTGGCCTTGTGGTGCACAACTCATCCCAGCATTTGAGGCTAGCCTGGGTTATGTAGCATCCTGTGTCAGAAAAGGAAAGAGAACCCTACTCTTTCCAGGAAGCCTCAGAGTCTTCATAGCTTCCTGCTGGGACAGGGACTATCGTCATTCTTCCTGACTTGGGGTCTTTGGTCCAGGTGGTGCTCTGGGTCGGCCTGGGCATCCTTGTGGTCAGCACACTCACCACCCTGTCTGTGAGCGAAGAAGCTCCTCTGGACTTGACGCAAGGAGCTCGCAGCGGCCAGCGAGGAGATGCCGAGGGCGCGATGAAGGTGGAGGCAGCCCGGCTATCAGGTATATACACAGGCCCCGACCCCAATCCCTGAACTTTGATGGTGTGAGTGTTCTCAGCACCAGCTCAAGGTCATGGAAAGTAATTTCCAAGTAACCTCTTATTTCTGCTTCAAGGATGTCAGTCCTGTTAGTAACTCCTGTCCTGAGAGTGATGGAGCCAAGTGGGAGGATCTAGGCTTCGGCCCAACCAGCCCCATTGCAGGAAGCTGTGTGCTCTACATGGAGCCAAACAGTGTACTGCTACCTCTGTGCAGGTGACGTGGGGATGGCACAGTGCCAGCTTGGGCTCAGTTTTGCCATCACTGCCCATGCTGCCTCAGCAAGGGTCTTAGTGGTGCCCCATCTCCCCCATCTGTGGCCATGCCACGGGGACCCAGGATGTGTGTTTTCAGCGTCACTTTCTGCGTATGTTTATTCTGGTAACTCAGGGCCAGCATCACCCATCAGGCTGAGGCCCCAAGCCTGTGTGGCAGTGTGAGTGTGTGCAGATATGGGTGTTGTAGCAGGAACTGTCCTGGGTAGCAGTAATCCTGGCTTCTCTGGCAGTGGTGAGGGTTACACATTAGACTAAAGTCAGTGAGCTTTGGGTCCAGATTTATAAAACACTGTTTGTCTGTCTGTCTGTCTAGCTCCAGCTCTGCGGAGGCTCCAGTAGGGAAGAGCCCCCTCCTCCCTGGCAAATTTCTAGCCATTGTGGACGTGTCGGCCAGTCGCCTGCCTCAGAGGCAGTGCCTGTAGTGAAGAAGAGAAAGACGGTCCTATTGAAGGGCACTCTGAATGGTGCCCCTGCTGGACGCTCCTGAGCTCTTAACACTGTTGATGCCGAGACCTTTTGGTCTCTGTCATCTCTGTTGGGCTCCACATCCAGTGCCATCGCCTTGGTAGCTGCCCCGAGGTGCTCTCTTAGCCCACCCTCCTTTGTTCAGCCCAGAGCTTAGGTAGCTGCAGATGCTGTCATCTGTCTTCCTGGATTGGCAAAGGCAGAGAAGAGGCCTCCTGTCCCAGTTCCCAGGAATCAAGAGGCCAAGAAGTCAAAGTTGCTGGGGACCCTGGTGGATACCTGGGGTTCCCAGAGGCTGAAGACAAATGATGAGAAGCCACAGAGGACCATGTGTGATGTGGCCTTAGGTTTAGTGATCTGGACTAGGGGACCATGTGTGGTGTGGCCGTAGGGTTAGTGATCTGGACTGGGAGAGAGAGGTTTGCTTGAGGAAGGAGGTGCACATTGCATGCTGCCCTCCCTAGCTGATGGAATACCACTGCCCGTGCCTCCAGCAGAAAACAGGTGTTGACATGGGAACGACACATGGGAAGGGAGAGATGCGTGGTGGTGACGGTGACATCCTGGTAAACTACAAGCTGAATATACTCCCTTGCTATGGGTAGCAAGGACATCATGGCACTGGGTACTGTTGAGGTCACCCAGCAGAACCCGGTTCAGTTCTGTCTCATTGGGCTGATCATTAGCTTCTCCTCAGTCCACACCCAGGCTCCTATGGCTGTCCTGTGCAGCTTCTAGTCACAGCCAGCAGCTGTGTCCCATCTCTATAGACTGTTCAGGCAGCCTGCTCACCTGTGCCCTCTGAGGCAACATCTGGTTTCCATTTCTTCATGAGGCTATAACAACACACATGGCTCCTCTCAGAACCACATGCCGTCTGTTTTTAGCTAATTCTGTTTTCTAGCCACCCAGCCTCCTGCTTAATTGAGGTCTTGGCTGATTTGGGCAGGGCTGGGACTAAGAGCCTTCCCTGACTGCCCTGTCAGCTCCACCACTGGGTGTGAGAGCCTTGTTTATTGATCTCTTTGATGTTGTGGGGTCACAGACGGAATCTGCATGCTCTAGTGAGAGCCCAGCACGTGCTGTGACTGCATTGTGCTCTCACATGGCACACGTGACTATCAGGTGCAGCCGGGGGCCCCATGCTTGGCCTCGTGGACCTTTGGTGAGCCTGGCTGAGTCCCTGTGAATGCTCAAGAAGACGATTATCCATTTTAAAGTCTAACTAGGCCGCTTATCTCCGCGCCCGATGGCTCCTAGATGGTCTTGGGGACGGATTTGAATTTGTCGTGTTCTGGCTCCGTCTGAACACTGTTTCGTGCCGTTGCTTCCTTTCTTCCTCTTGCCCACCCATCTTGTGCACCCTGGGGCAGCACAGCTCAAGCCACGCCCCAGTCCCCTTTTCCTGCACCATGGGGGGACTGCACTGGTTAGTTAGTGGGAAGTAGAAGTTAGGGGCTATGCGGGGTGGCCATGGGGTGCTGTGGGTGCCAGGTACAGGTAACCTCGGGTCCCAGTCAGGCACACAGCCATATTCCAGAGTCCTCCAGGATAGACTTCTCCTGTCTTCTTGTCATCGCTTCCTCTCCAGGACCTTCCATGGTTTCTGCTGCTGCCTGCCTTGGCCACTTGTGGAGGTGGCAGAGGCCCCAGCAACTTTGACAGTTTCAAGATTCATCCAGGAGAGACCCTGCTGCTACATGTTCCTCCCTCCTTGGCTGACTTCTTGACAAGGGTCCTGTCCCCCCTCCTTTGTGCTGTGTGTTCCTTTGTCCTACTATTTTCTCATTCAGTTTTCTTGTGGTTCCAGAAGGTAGCCTTCCCTGAGGAGATGGTCCTCATGGGGCCTGCTGGATCAGAAGGGCTCCCCTTGGGTTGCTGGTGGCCTATGCCAAATCTGTGTGCTACTCAAGGGTGCAGTGCTGGCTTACATGCCACTCGGAGGAAGTAACACTCTCCTGACTGACGCCTGGAGAACAAAGCAGACGCTGGTTCTTAGAACAGCTCCCTAGAGCAGAACAGGGCTGGCTTTCAGGAAAGAGGCCATTTCTCTTGCTTCCTCAGGAACCTGGGTTGCTGAGCTCTGAGAGGTGGCACTGTTCTTGTCCCAGCAGGGCCTCATCCATAGGGAGAAGGGTTTTAGCATCTCTGGGTTGGATGCCAGCATGCAGGAGTGAATGAACATTGTCATTGCTACCAACGACGACGACAAGGCATCCAGGGAGAGCGCAAGAGGCCAGTGACCAGCAGACCTCCATTGGGATGTGGAGCCTGCTGTCCAGCCCCTAACCTTCGTCAGAGGTAGAAGTAGCCTCAAGCCTGGTAGTCAGGTGGAGTAGTAGAGCTTGTCTCCGAGAGGACCGGGGGAGAAGGGCGAGGAGAAGGAAGGGGAGGACTTATAGCCTACAGCAAGCAAGGCCTCATGAGGCCGGCCTTTGGCCCTCTCCGCACTGGAGTTGCTATCTGAGAGACAGGACTCCTGTCTGTTCCTCAGGGAAGCACTACAGAAGGTGAGCATGTGCCTTGTCACCTTAGTAGTCCGTTTCTGTGCATGGGAGGAGCCCAGGACTTGACTGGAATGTGGCAGCAAGCAGCTGCCTTGGGAGGACAAAACCTGGGTCTTTGCGGGCTCCGGTTACTAATACTGTCAGTAGGCCTGGTGACTACAGGGGATAGCCTATAGTATGTGTGAGGGGTCCTCCTTGGGGCCACACCAGGCCTTCACATCTTGGTTGTCAGCTGGACCGGGAGGCAGGTGAACCTCACCACCACACTGTTTCCTGTTTCCACCCTGTGGTTGCCTTGAAATTGGAAACAAATGGGAGGGGGGTGTGCAGGGTGAGAGCTGCCATCTTTGGAAGTTTATGTTTTGTTGTGGCATTGTCAACATCCATTCCTGATGACAGGTCTGTTTCTATCTTGGAGTGCTGACCAGCAGCCATGAGTTAGTTACTGGAGCTCAGCTGCTGGTAGTGGGGCCTAGAAAACCTTCCCAGCCTCACAGCCTCTGCCTGTCAGCCCACTTCCTAGCTTAGAATACAGACAGGATAGGCGTTCCTGCAAGGCAGTCCTCTCAGAAGAGCTTCAGGGTCATTGAGCCAGATGCTTGGCTGCCCTGTGGAGCCTCCCCCAGGGCTTCAGACAGGGAGCAGCAGGCTGCTCCTCACCTGAGGACGAGAGAGACACTCGAGGTAGACTGTCCTTTGCTGTTGTCTTCTCAGCCGGGTGGTAGAGCACGCCTTTGATCCCACACTTGGGAGGCAGAGGCAGCAGGATCTTTGAGTTGAGGACAGCCATGGCTACATAAAGAAAAACCAAACCAAACCAAACCAACCAAACAAACAAAAAATGAATTTTTTCTTGCATGTGTTGGTGTTTCCCTGCCGTGGTGTATGTGTGTGTACCATGTGTATGCCCCATGCCTGAAAAGCTTAGAGGATGCATCAGGTCCTCTGGAAGTGGAGTTACAGATGGTCTGAGGCCCTGTGTGGCTGCTAGGGACCAAACCAGGTCCCCTGCAAAAGCAGTCAGTGCTCATAACCTCATAGCAGTCAGTGCTCATAACCACATAGCTATCTCTTCAGCCCCAGTTCTGTTTCTACGGTTGTTTCTCCTCTGCTTCGTTCTTCAGTTCCTGTCATGATTGCTAAGTACATAGAGCGTGGTTTCTGTTTTTGTTTTTTGAGATAGGATTTCATGTAGCCCAGGCTAGCCTGACACTAGCCTGAGGATGACCTAGAGTTTATAAGGTTCCCACAAACACCTCCAAAGTCCTAGGATGATGCCATAGCTAGTTTATGTTGTGCTGGTTCTGAGCCCTGGCCAGGGCCTATGCATGCTACCAGCTGAGCCAGATCCCAAGCCCTCAGAAGTAGTCTTTTTCAGTGAAGCTAGTTTTCTCCAGTTCTGTAACCACAGTGCTAGGCTGTGGTTCCTGATGAAACATGGATCCTGGGCATTGTGGGCATGCGAAGAAGAACTTTGGCAGCCTCTCCTTTCTTCTCACTTTGTGGTGTGAATTTTACCCACCAACAGCAAGAGGTTGACAGGCCCACCCAACCATATCCTTAAAGGCCTTTCAGCCTAGGCCTTAGGACCAGCAGCAGTTGGTTCCTGCGGGAGACCCTAGGAATAGCGCTTGGACGTGTGCTCACGCTGCCACCTGGCGGCTGTGGATGAGTGTTACATAGCATGTCGTCTGTCTACAGGTATAAATTGAGTCATGAGATTCTTTATTATGAGTGAAAAGGAAGGATTCTGTCGGTTAACTGATAATCATGATTAAACAGGAAGAAACCTACCTCTACTCTGCCATTTGGCTTCCATATATGGTCCCGATCTTAGGAAAATGGCCCAGCCTGGTTTCTGGTGGCTCACTGTGCTGTGCTTGCAGTCCAGGATCCCGTTGTAGTCATGGCTGAGGATAGCCAAGAGAAGCTAAAGCCAGCAGAGGACAAAGAGGTCCTGGAGCAGGCCCAGATTAAGGGGCCAGTGGATGTGCCTGGAGGGGACACTCCCAAGGAGAAGCAGGAAGCTGCACAGCTGGATCGCCCAGGTCAAGGTAAGTGCTAAATGGGCTCTTGTGTCTTCCTCAGCCTAGACCTGTGCTCTGCCTTCCTCTTGGCCAAGACAGCTGTCCACTGCTGTTCCTCTTGTGACATTGCCATTCTGGGAGTCCTGGCAGTCCTCAGATAGCTGTAGAGGGGCCTGAGGTCATGGTCATGTCACACTGGAAAGCCAGAGGACAGTTCAGGTTCCATAGGAAGGTAGAGAGGACCCTCTTCAGTCTCATGTCCTCGTCCTGTCCTTATGTCCTTCCAGGTATTGCTGTCCCTATGGGCGAGGCCCATCGCCACGAGCCTCCCATCCCTCATGATAAAGTGGTGGTGGATGAAGGCCAGGACCAAGAAGGGCCAGAGGAGAAAAAGCCACCTCCCAAGCTCCCAGATGAAGGAGACCCTGCAGGCAGGGGGCAGGGGGCACCACTTCTGCCTGAGTCAGAGAAGAAGCAGGACCCTGAGAGGGGAGAGGAAGGAAAGAAACCTGAGCAAGTCCTGGCAGTAGGGGGAACTGAACGTCCTCAGAAGATTCCAGAAGCAAATGGTCAGCCACCTGTCCAGCCTAGGAAGGAAGATTCCAGACCAGGAAATAGGGATCTGCATCCAGTTCCCCAGGCCAGGGTTTCTGTGGAGCTGAATGATCTGGTGGCAGGTGAAGGCAAGGAGTCTGCACAGAAGGCTGGAGGGGCCCCGTGGAAGCCCATGGAGAGTGCCGTGGAGAGCAATGTTGGTGAGTGCCAGCCTCTGGAGTTCATCACAGGGAATGGGTTAGTCCTGCTCAGTCCCCACAGCTCTCTCATTTCACATGATTAGCATGTGACTGTCACAGCCCTTCAGCAGCTGGTGGGTAAAGAAGAGCCGAGGAGCCTGACAGCTTCTGTAATATCTGTCACACAGTTGTGGCCATACCACTAAATGTCAGGTGCCAGGCTGTTCTCGTGGTGCACTCAGGGGACAGTGCAGGAACGCTTGACAGGTAACACATTGTTAGTGCCCGTCTAAGAGCTGGTTAGGATGGTGCTTGCATTTTAATTGGCGAAGGTAGTTAACATTGGCTCACTGCCATAGCCTGAGATTGTTAAATGTTTTTTATTACTTCCCTGGTAACAGTCAGGTTGAACATACACTGTGCTGGGGGGCTGGCTAGAGAGTCATTTTAGGAAACATCTGCCAGCCCCTCACCCACACCCAACTTTGACTTTCCAACAAACCAGCGGAGTCTCCCTGTGTGCAGGTGGGAAGGCGGGCCTCGCTGTACAAAGGCCAGAGGCTGCAGAGCAGAGGGAGAAGAAGGAGGCTGAGCAACCGGGTGGAGACCAAGCAGGGAGCAAGTTGGAAGGTGAGGGGGCCATAGCCCTACGGAAGGAGCCCCAGAATGAGCTTGGGTGGGATGGGTGCTCCTGGATCCCTCCTGCCTCCACAACTTCCGTTGCTTGGTTTTTATGCTAAGGAAGCACCTTCAGTGACCCCTCGCTATTCCCATCAGTAGCTTTCCTCCGGCCCCTCTCCAGGATTGTTTTTATCTCCCTCCTTTGCCCTTATACAAGGTGTCACATGGTCATCTGGCTTTTAACTACCATTTTGATTTCCTCTTTAAGCAGGCATGTTAATATTTTCACCACTCGTCCTTAAAGGCTAGGAGGGAAGCCTTAGTTCACAGCTGGGAAGACTCATGTGAAGGCTCTGCCTGAGGTGGATCTGTGTGCCGTGTGCTAGTTGGGCTGGGATGGCATTGCATCTTTGTCACACCTGACGTAACGGCCTGCCCTGGCACCTGAAGTTTGCCATGGCTGTTGTACCCTGAGTTCTCTAAACTTTCATGTCCATTTTGACTTTATTTCGTCCCCGTGGTGTTTCTTGTGCAGGGGAGGCAGTGGTGGCCTACCCGGCAGCCCACTAGTGACAACCTGTCCAATTGTTTTTGGTGAACCCTCAGCTGAAGTCTGACCTGGGCTACATGGTGTCCCAGGCCAAACTCCATGGCCATCTCTGAACTGGGCGTCTTGGGTGTTCATGCCTCACGCCACAATGGGTTTGAAGAGATTCAGGCTTTGCCTCTCACTCAGCCATAAAGGCCAGACTTGAGCAGCTGCTCAGCCGCTGCAGCTGATGGGGGCTGCTCCTGGCTGACAGTGCAGACCTGGAAGATAGAACACAGGTTTCTTCTGCTTGGTTGGAGCTCACAACTTGCTTGGGAAACTTTCCCACACTTGCTATTTTTGTCTCTGGTTTTAGTCTGACTATATTTGTTGGTTCCAGTTTCTGTAATCTCTCACCTAAACATATTTGATTCTTTGACTGTTTTTTTCTTTCTGAAGAAGAGACTTTTCATGGTTTCCTATTGTGCCTCTCTTCCATATGCCTCTCAATGGGACGGACAGCTGAGATTAAAAAGCTAGTAGCAGGTACGGCTCAGGACTGGTGCAAAAGAAGCATGTGTGTGGAGGCCCTGACAGTGTGGGAACAGCACCTTGGTGGCACATTCTGCCCCTGAGGGCCCTGCATGAAGATGTGTCAGTTCCGAGGAGTGGCACCCCTCCAGACACAACATAGCCCCCAGGTGGGGTCTCTGACCCTCCAGCTCCCTCTTTCTTCTCAGCCCCTGTGGCTTTATCCTTAGAGAACAGCCTAATGGTGTCTCTAAGTAACCTGAACCTGAGTTAGAGACAGGGTTGGGGCTGCATGTATCTGCTGCTGTGTGCGTTGCCTATGTCTCCTGTGGGTTTCCATCCTGTCTGCACACCTGGCCCTGCTAGGGCGGGACTTGAAAAAGTCAGTCACCATGCTGTCCCACATTTGCCATATGCGTGGGACTTCCAGTGGACGCAGCACCTTTTTCCCTCTCCCAGAGCCAACGCATGGCTGGTCCACTGAGGCGTACACGAGGCATGGGGCCTGCTCTGTCAGAACCTTGCACTTAGCAGGTTGGAAAGTGCCAGCACTGTGTATAACTTTGAGTATTCTTATATAACCGACAGTCACATGATCTTGCAGTCAGTGAGGCAGCCTGTGGGGGTCACTGCTATGAGCTTTTTCATGTGAAGGGAGAAGAAGGGAGCCGTGTTACTAGGTCTTTTCCTCTCAAGCCACTGTCTGGACCTTAGGCATTGGCAAGAGGAACAGCTCTGTTTCTTGAAGTTAGCTCTTTTCTTCATGGTGGGCCCAACATCCTCTCCATGGTCCAACCTGCCTTTCCTTGCACTGGCTACTGAAGGGTTTGGGAAGATCCTAGGGGTGTGCTCATGGGAACATACTTGTGACCCTTGGAAGGTCTCTGAAAATGGATTGCTTCAGCTAGTTACTGGTGGGAGCCTGTGAATGTGTGCCCTGCACCTGGGAGCTACATAGCCCTGGCTGGCCTCTTAGCTCACCAAGGACTGCTTGCCTGAATCCTGTGTGCAGGGATTAAAGGTGTGTTCCATCCCCACTCCCACGTAAGACACTTTTATACTCTGATACCTAGTCCCTAGCCCATCATCTCCTAAAGATGCCTAACTTAAAAATGTATGAGTTGTGAAGATTAACCTGCCATAGCTGCTTGCTATGGATAACTGGCTGGCCCAGTGCTGATGTGCTTAGAGTGAGAAGCCAGCCAGCCCTTGATGTACTTGTCAGTGGCCACCAAAAGCAGCTGATGGTGACTGGATCATACCTGCCAGGGTTTGTGGATAGGACACAGCAAGTTTGAATAGGAAGGTCTTCTTACCTGTGCTATTCGAGGCTTGACTCCCCCTCATTGACGAGATGAAGCTCCCCTCCTTCCTGAATACCCAGCCGTCCCCTGGTATCCAGGCCACACTGACAGGTTCTCATGTTCCACTTGAAGACTTTTGTTTTTAAGATTCTCTTCATCTGGGGGCTGGAGAGATGGCTCAGTGGTTAAGAGCACTGACTGCTCTTCCTGAGGTCCTGAGTTCAATTCCCAGCAACCACATGGTAGCTCACAACCATCTATAATGGGATCTGGTGCCCTTTTCTGGTGTGTCTGCAGACAACAACCATGAACTTACATAAAACAAATACATCTTTTTTAAAAAAAAAAAAAGATTCTCTTCATCTTACAAGAAACTTTCTTAAAATATTAAAACTTTTTTTAAAGATAGCTTTTAGGTTTTATTTTCTCTTGTGTTAGCCCTAGAACAAATGTGTGAGGCAGTCGAGGAGAACCACCCAGCTCAGAGAACCTACTACTAACTTTCTGGTACATTCCTTCTCAATTTTTGTGTGGACATGCATTTTCAGCCAGAAGCAGACAGGGATCTGGGATTGACCACTCTCTGACCCACTGAGGGGAGAGTAGATGCAGGTATGACTGCCGCTGGCCAGATTAGGGCCTAGCCCTCTAGCCTGACTGCTGTGCCACTGGGATTGAGGTGATGCAGATGGTGTTGCAGATACAGGCATGACAGGACCGATTCCCCATGGGTCACAGGGCCACAGGTGTCTGGCAACCCTATCTGGGGTGCATCTGATGTTGTGTGTCTCCACCAGAAGCTGGGAGGGCAGAGATGCTGGACCATGCTGTCCTGCTACAGGTGATCAAAGAGCAGCAGGTTCAGCAGAAGCGCCTCTTGGACCAGCAGGAGAAGCTTCTTGCAGTGATTGAGGAGCAGCACAAGGAGATCCGGCAGCAGCGACAGGAGGGTGAGGAGGACAAACCTAAGCCTGGTAGGTAGAACCCAGCCCTGGGGAACAGAAGACAGACCAGGTCTGGGGCTAGACTCAAGGCTCAGAGCCTGAAGAGTGAAGATTTCAGTCTTGATCCTTGTTTTTAAATTTTATTTTTATTATGTGTGTGTTTATGTGTGTATGTGGAGGTTAGAAGAGAATGTCAGACGCCTTAGAACTGGAGTTACAGACCATTGTGAGCGTCCTGAATAGGTACTGCGAGAGCAGCTTTGGTCTTCTCCAAGAGCAGCAAACATTAACTGTTGAGTCGTCTCTCCAGCTCTTGGTGATTTTTTTTTTTTTAATTTATGTATATGAGTACACTATACCCGTCCTTAGACACACCAGAAGAGGGCATCGGATCCCATTACAGATGGTTGTGAGCCACCATGTGGTTGCTGGGAATTGAACTCAGGACCTCTGGAAGAGCAGTTAGTGTTCTTTTTTTTTTTTTTTTTTTTTCCCAGGGAGCTTGGGGCCGAACCCAGGGCCTTGCACTTGCTAGGCAAGCGCTCTACCACTGAGCTAAATCCCCAACCCCGCAGTTAGTGTTCTTAACTGCTTGAAAGTTTCTTTTCAGTCAGTGCATCACCAACTGTCCATTTCTTTGGCTAAAACAATGCTTACCTTCGTTCACAGCAGACATGCAGCCAGAGCCTGGGGCGGCTGTACTCAGAGGACAGGAGGAGGAGGCTGAGCATGCTGGGGCCCCAGATGAGCATGCTGGGGAGACACTGGAAGATAACCCTTCACAGCCTTTGCAACCTGTGCTTGGAGCTCCTAGGGGTCTTCCTGCTGGTGGTTCTGACACAGAGCCCCATGGGGCTTCAAGTAAGCTGAGAGAAGACCAAAAAGGTGCTGCCCTCAAGGTGGCTGAAGCTGTGAGGAAGCTGGTCCCAGGGGACTTGGAACCAGTGCACAAGCCAGACCCTGCTGAGGTGCCCAAGAGTGCAGAGAAGCAGCTTGCCAAGGAGGTTGCCAGGCAGCGCCAAGATGTCTTTGGTGAAGGTTCCCAAGAAAGGAAGGAAACTGGAAAGGACGCAGTGGCCCCTGGTGCTGATACTCAGAAAGAGGCTGCCCAGCCTTTAGTGGGGGCAGAAGCTGAGGACTCTCACTCAAAGTCCAGGCACTCAGAACCCACCATGGTCCCAGCTAATGGGCCAGCAGGTATGGGCTTTCAGGCCCAAGCCAGGTTTCAGCAAGAACCCCAGGCCACCTTTGACAAAGGTCAGGATTCTCACCCAGAGGTAAGAAGTGAGGGCCCCCGAGGGGTTGGCATCCCTGCTGAGGAGCAGCACAGAGGAAGAGGGGCTGCCGCCATGCAAGAGGAAAAGCAGAGACCAGATCCGAATTCTGGGCCCAAACCAGCTGTGCCTGGGGATCAGAAGCCTGAGAATGCCAAGCCTAACAGAGACCTGAAAGTGCAGGCTGGCTCTGACCTGCGGAGGAGACGGCGGGATCTCGCCTCTTCTCCAGAGCAGGAGCTGGCTCCAAAGGATGGAGTCATCATTAGCTTTAACTCCCTCCCTAACGTCCAGGTGAACGACCTCCGCAGTGCTCTGGACACCCAGCTCCGCCAGGCTGCAGGGGCCGCATTACAGGTGGTGCACAGCCGGCAGATTAAACAGTTGTCTGGAGATCTGGAGGAAGCCTGAGAACCTGGTCAGGGGAAGGCTGCTGCTAGACATTGGACGGCAGGCAGCCGGTGTCCTCTGGTGGCACCCTGACTGGAGGCCACGTTGTTATGTTCCCAAGTCCTTCATGATGAGTTGCGAAAGTCTACCCTGCCACCCCACCCTAGGCATCTGTCCCTCTGTGGCTGCACTTGCCCCAAGGACACACCAAAGCACGCACTGGCCCTAGTATGGTGGGTCTTGAGCCAGCCCAGGAAAAGCAGTGCTACATACAGTTCAGCTCCAATGATGAACTGCGGCACCTGGGCTGTTCAGACTCAGTCTGGCAGTGCTGACAGCAAAGCAGGCAACTTTGAAGTTGCCAGTCTTCATCTAACTTGCAACCTGTGACAGCCAGATTCCACTGACTAGATAAATTCCATGTTCTCCATAGAAGGAAACCTGCATCAGGGATGTCTGTCTGCCCTGGGGTGGGTAGGACTTGACTTGGGTTGGGAAAGGAGGCACACAGCCCTCCTGGTTTTTATCATCCACATTCTTTGAAGCTGATTATGAAGCAAAAAATAAAACACCACTAACAAGTAGTGAGTCAAGTTGGTTTACCTAAAGGAAAACACATTCAGGATCCTGGATGATACCAAACCAGCTAGAGGCTAGAGGTCATGGGGATACATGCCCCAGCCGTCTTCCTGAACCAGCTGAGTGCTGCTGGGGAAGCAACAGGCAAGAGGCGCCCGTGCTGATCCCTGTTGTGGGGAGGGGTTGGACAGTGAGCACAGGCTTGCCACCAGCAAGCCCTGGGATGTATCTGCACGGCTTTACTCAGAGTAGAGCTGCCCTCTGTCCAACTGCAGCTGTCAGGGTAGTATCCTGGGAGTCAGAGCAGGAAGACATGACTGTTGTCTTTGAGCAGAGAATACTTGATATGTTTTGTCACTCACTCCCTTGCCCAGTAAGGAGACTGAGGGACAACAGCCTGGTTTGTCCCCAAGCCCTGCCGTGAAGGGCCTGGAAGCACCAGGAGCCTCAGTGGAATCATACTTGGACCAGGCCACACCCTATTGTGTACCTGTATTTTATTACAGTTTTTTTTTTTTTTAATTTACTTATGTCTATTAATGTTTCCTTTAGGGGTTGGGGATTTAGCTCAGTGGTAGAGCGCTTGCCTAGCAAGCGCAAGGCCTGGGTTCGGTCCCCAGCTCCGAAAAAAAAAGGAAAAAAAAAAAAATGTTTCCTTTACCTATCTCTGCACCAGATGCCTGCAGTGCCCTTGGATGTCAGAAGAGGGTGTCAGGCTTCCATCCTTTCTGACTAGAACCAGTTCCACATACAGCATTGTTTGGTGGGAAGATGCCACCTGGCCTTCCCCTCAGATCAAAACTCTTGTCACCTTGCTGGGGCTGGGACTTCCACATAGCCTGATAGTCTGAGTATCTTGAGGTCATTCTGTTCTCCCTGGTCTCTGAGATTCTGTTCTAAAAGTAGGCAGGGCTGTCCTTGTCCCTAGCTCTTCCTCCTAGCTCTCCCCTCTAACCCTGCTGTTAGCACCTTCAGGTAAGGGCACTTCTTAAAGAACACAGCTACAGATTTGGGGTGGGGTGGGGGTTGCTGGCAAACTGTAAAACCGCTGAGGGAGACGGTGCTCTCAGCTGGGTCCTGTAAAACCTGGGCCAGCAGCCTGCCGATTCAGCTACTAGCTCTAGTAGGTGTTGGGTCAGGTCCACCTGGTACAGGCAGGCTACTGGAGTGGGATGCTTGCCCACAGATGATTCTGCTGTAGAACAGGTATGCTTGGTAGCAATGCGACCAGGCTAGGAGGCATGCTTCTGTTCCAGGGCAGCAGAGCGGGGCACAGGGAGTAACGCTCAAGCTCTGAAAAGAACAGACAGCTGGAGTAGGAATGGCAAACACCTTTAATCCCAGCACTCAGGAGGCAGAGGCAGGTGGGTGGATCTCTGAGTTCGATACCAGCCTGGACTGTAGAGTGAGTTCCAGGATAGCCAAGGCTACACAGAGAAACCGTGCCTCAAAATAAATAAATAAACAAACAAACAAACAAACAAACAAACAAACAAACCAACCAACCAGATTTCATTTGAGGCCAAGACATTTGGTTCAGTGAGGTCTAAGTTGCAGGGTTCCAAGTAGGAGAACCAAGAGGAAGGTTTTTTTTTGTTTTGTTTTGTTTTGTTTTAATTCTTTTTTTCGGAGCTGGGGACCGAACCCAGGGCCTTGTGCTTGCTAGGCAAGTGCTCTACCACTGAGCTAAATCCCCAACCCCCAGGAGGAAGTTTTTAAGTGCTTAGGCTATAAGGTGGTACACCAAGGCAACCTTTGAACTGTGCTCTCTTGCCCAGGAAAGTTTCAGCAGGAGGGCCCTCACAGCACTAGAACTTGACAGGTAACCTCTGGGCTTCAGCCCCAACAAGCTGAGTACATGCTTGAGCAGTCAGTGCTGTGTGGCTGTGGCAGCCATGGGAGCGTCAGTTGTAGCCAGTGAATGCACTCATGAGAGAGACTAGTGCAGGTGCAAAGGCCAGAGGAGCCTGCACAGCAGTGCCCTGGGTACTGCAGGACAACTTGACTGATTTTCAGGTTCAGTGCCAAGGTTGCCTGGCCCTTGTGATCAGCCGAGACAGCACTGTGGCACAAGCATATGGTAGAGGTTTTCCATGTCCTGTTGGACAGGAACTGAGGATCAGGCACAATGTTCAAAAGCATGCCTGTAATGACCTACTTCCCGAAGTTTCTAGGACCTCCCAAAATAGTCTTGTTCTTGTGTGTACGAGAATCTAATATTCAAATCATGACATCTGGAAGGAGTGGGCTTGAGGCCTGAGAGCTGAGCTGAGGCTGTAGTAGGCCTGGGTTATGCAGGACCATGGAAAGCAGTGGGACTGTCTGCCTCCTCAGGGTTAAGGTGGAAGATGAAAGGACAGAACATTTTGCCAGACAAGTCTGAGGGGCCAAAGTTGGGAGTATTCAGGGAGGTATAAGAAGCTCCAGTCAGTGAGCTTTCAGGAAAACTTGAAGATGATATTGGCAGGTGGGGAGTCAGTCTGAGGAGGCTGGTCTTGGGCTGTGAGCTCTTGAGAACATGGAGAAAAGAACACTCAGACAACAATCTGTAATCCCTAGGCAATCACACCAACACCTGGGTCTCAGTGAGAGCCAAGAAGTCATGTCTTGAGATGGACTCGGAATCTACCAAATGTGAGTCTTCTAGAAGCTGAAGGGATGGCCTAGCAGTTAAAAGCACTTGTTGCTCTTGTCGAGGACCCAGGTTTGACTCCCAGCATCCACATGGCAGCCCACAATTCTCTGTAATTCCAGTTCCAACACCATTGTGCCTCCCTGACCACCAGTGTAATATACATATACTTGTGTGTGTGTGTGTGTGTGTGTGTGTACACACACACAGCTAAAACACCTGTCCACACTGAATAAATCTTAAACTAAAAAACCTGGGGGTTGGGGATTTAGCTCAGTGGTAGAGCACTTGCCTAGGAAGCGCAAGGCCCTGGGTTCAATCCCCAGCCCCGAAAAAAAAGAACCAAAAAAAAAAAAAAAACCTGGGTTTTCCCACATGGTCAGGCCAGTTCCGGAGTAGCAGTGAGATGCCACGTGGAGGTGCAGATTTAGGCATGGAATACAGGGCATGATGGTCCCTGGCCCTAGTCCTGTTCCCAGGAACCAGGGTTCTGAGGCAGGTGCACTGTCAAGGACACCATGACCACCACACCTAAGTAGAATGGGGAATAAATGAATAAATAAATCTTTAAAAAAAAAAAGAATGAAGGCTAGGGGGGGTTGGGGATTTAGCTCAGTGGTAGAGCGCTTGCCTAGGAAGCGCAAGGTCCTGGGTTCGGTTCCCAGCTCCAAAAAAAAGAACCAAAAAAAAAAAAAAGAATGAAGGCTAGGAGCCATTGTCCCCTCACTGAAGGTCCCAAGAGAACCTCCTTGTTGGCTTTTGTCCAGAAAAGCCTCTGCCAATTCTTGGGCAGCCCTCCCCTCCTTAGGGCGTTTCTTATACTGGAGGCTTGCTCCCTTATACTGTTGCTGTTTTTGTCTCTGGTGTGCCTTACGCTAAGCTGTCAGATCCAGAGGCTTGGTGAGCCAGACTTAGACTAAATACTTTTGATGAAAATAGAGAGTTTTTGTTTTAAGATTTATATGTTTTACCTGTATGTCTGTGTGCCACATGTGTGCCTGGTTCCTGCAGAGGCCAGAAGAGGGTGTTGGATCCCCTGGAATTAAAATTAAAGATGGCTGTAAGCTGCCATGTAGGAGCTAGCAACTGAACCTGGGTCTTCTGAAAGAGTAACAGGCGCTTTTAACTGCTGAGCAGTTTCTCCAGACCTTGGTTAGAACAGGGTTTCTTGTTTTGCTTTGGTTTGGGTTTTTTTTTTTTTTTTTTTTTTTTTTTTTTGAGATGGTTTCTCTGTGTAACAAACCCTGGCTGTCCTAAACTTGCTTTGTAGACCAGGCTGGCTTTAAACTCAGAGATCCACCTGTCTCTGCCTCCCGAGTGCTGGGATTAATGGTGTGCACCACTATGCCCAGCTGAGTGCAGTTTTAAATGAGGACCCTGTGGCAGAGCTCTGTGGTCCAGACCTGCCACCTTTGTGGGGTGGGGGTGCAGGTGTCCTCTGGATACATTGTCCTTAGGAGAGACCAGTTCCTTATACCATGCTCTCTATATAAAAGTCTGAAACTGCAATGTTAAATCATCTTCATGTTACATCTTAATCAAATCCAGAGCCTCATACACAAAGTGCTGTGTAAACAGCCCTGCCCTGCCCAAGGTAACACCAGGAACTCTGCTGTCCACATTCAGGCCTCCATGAGTGCTGTCAGTACAACGCATCTGTGCCCACTGCTCTTCCTAGGAGCCTCCCATCATGGTCTTCTTGGCCTGAAAGAGAAAACATTTTGTTTCAGCAACTTATTTCCAATTTTAGATATGGCTTAAAAGCAAGACATCAAATGCCACATTCTCCCAAACACCCTAAAGAACTGAGGTGTGTATATGGGGGTCCAGCCTGAGCTCACCTACAGAGGGAGCCTGGGCCCTGTGATTGAGCACGGATGGATGTGGGATACCTTTATCTGGTCTAGGCAAGAAAAGAGATGGAGTCAACAGTTCACCAGCCACAAAGTTCTGGTCAACCACAGAGAGGGTGGCAGAGACAGCAGAAACTATGAACACTAGGAGTGTGTCTAGGGTTTTGATGACAGCTGCTGGCCACCAACCACAAGAGTAAAGGCTTTTCTGATTGCCTCCCTGCTCAGGGAGGGGTACAGGGTTGAAAGGCAGCCAAAAGGCAGGGATCAAGGTAGAAGGAACAAGAAAAGCGCAGCACCTGAAGACTGAACAGCGTCTGCTGGGAAACTAGTCAGAGGTTGTAGGTAAGGCTAGACTGTAGTGAACTCAAGGAAAGTTTAGGTCTCCCAAACACTGCTCTTTCTGCCTAAGGCTACTGTGGACTCTTAGCGAACTGCTTCAGATATGCCTTGTGGCTCTGCGTTCTTAACCCCCGACCCTATCTCTCGTCCTATTTCCGCATTGGCATCTCCCAGCAGCAGTGCTGCTATGACCTACCTCAGACCCGCCGAATCAGCAATACCCAGGAGATCAGCAGTAGTGATAATTCTAGGAACCTATCGTAGGATGAGGGCCCAAGACTCTTGCAGGTCAAAGCCCCATTACCTGATAACACCTACCTGTTCTGTCTGAAACATTCACTATGGTCTCCCGGGTCTTACCCTGGCCATCTTCACAAGACTGTAAGTGGGACGGCAACTGACAGGGACCATGGCCAGGCAAAGACAGAGGGGACTTGAAGTGGAGGGGTCATAGGCTGAAGAACCAAGAGGCTCTCATCATCTTTTCTGTGCTACAATGAGAACTAGCTTCGGACACTGCACTTGACTCCTCGGTGAAAGGGGTGCCTAGCAGGGCGCTCCCCGGACAACGCACAGGAACTAATGAGAGAATCTAAGTTGAGCTGGGGTCGGTCTCATCTGGTTGCCCTTCAGCAAAGTTAACTTGAGGTCCTTCCACCCTTTCAATGACCCTTCCTGGAGTTGATTGGCAGAAAAAAGTATGCTTGGCCTTGCCCTAAAGCAGCAGAAAAGGAAAGCCAGAAAGGAACGAGGCAGCAAGGACATGCCCACCTACCGCAGCGGCGAAGCAGCTCCGCAGGGCCTCGAACTCGCGCACGCACAGGTCCTTACTCAGGCGGCCTCCTGGGGCAGTGGAGGCCTGCACGCACTTCCCATACGCCGAGGCCTGTGGGAAGACCGGACAGTACTAGGGTCTGACCAGAGTCGCCACCCTCTTCCGCTTATCCTGCAGCCCAGCTCTGTCCGCTGCTTACCTCAGCTCCGCAGGCCGCCAGATGCTCGGGGAAGGCTCGGAGACGGCTCCGCACACGCCCCCACACCGCTCCGTTGACAGACATGAGCGGTTCTTTCAGGCCCTTGTGGGCGCCGCCATCTTGGGCCCCGCCTCTTCCGGTGTAGAATGTGTGAACATCCGGTCCCTCCGCCGTATACTGCTTTCTGGTTGGTCAGAGTCGCTGTTCTGTGCTTCTGTAATTGGTGTTAGTTCTTGTCCGACTCTACCTGGGACTTTGGACTGGCTGAGGCTCAGATGTTTCCGCCTTTGTGCCCGCCTCCTGAGAACGATTGGTTGGGGGAACCAGAGAAACGCGACGATTGGAGGATCGAAACCTGGCGGAAGCGGGGCAGACTGGGAGGTTACCTGGACCATGGCAGCCGTTCCGCCGCTGCGGGACCGCTTGAGCTTTCTACATAGGGTGAGTGAAACTCGCCGGGTGTGCTGACACTCGCGCTCGGGGACCTTGCTAGATTAGCGGGGACAAACTGTCCAGCAGCTGCTGAAAATGAGTGCGCCTGCTGTGATAGCAGGAGGTTAACCCCAAGGGCGGCGAGCGATCTCCAGCGGGGCCCATCCCCTCTTCCCAGGCTTCATTTCTGAAGATCCTGGAAACTCAGATCTCAACCAATAAACACCATATGTTTACAGTGACAGGCAAGGCAGTAAGTAAGCAAGCACAGCTATGCTGATTCATGACTATAGAACTGAAACCCCTCAAGGAGCCATGAAGCCCGCCAAGCTGAGCCCTTTGGGTCAGCTCAGGAGGGCTGGCGTCTCGCCCATAACACACAAAAAGCCCCGAGATTCTTGCTGTTCCTGGTTGATAAGTAGGTAGATTTAAAATATCCTCACACTTATGAGCATAGAAGGCTAGGACTGAACCTCATCTTGACCTAGAGAACCGTCATTGATTTTCCTCTTTCCTGGGTCACTCCTCCGTGCCAGAGCAAAGCCTGTTTACAGCTCCGCTTTGTGGCCCTTGGGATGATTGTGGTCCCTCCCAGGCTCTCCTGGGCAGTTTCGGCACCAGTCAGCATGAGGCCTGCCTGCTTCCATTCCCTTCAGTGGCTGGGACCTACCCTATATAAGATGGCAGCTTCACCATGGCCCTCATTCCTCTTCAGCTCCCCATTCTGTTGAAGGGGACCTCAGATGATGACATCCCATGCCCAGGCTACCTGTTTGAAGAGATTGCCAGTATCCTTCTGCACTGTTGGTGTGGGTTTAGTGCTTAGTAAACAGCGGGGGTCCTGACTTAGCAGGAAGGGCTATTGGGCAAAGATGGGGTCTTCTGCTATCCCAGGAGCACCAGCAACTTCTTTTTCCTAGTATCCAGATGGGGGTTGGAGTGGGGTAAGAGGAGGGGAGGGAACACTAAAAACTACAATACCAATAAGGTAGAGACCAGGACACGCTAAAAGTTCCAGTGCTGCTTAGACCAAAGCCTGTGGTCATGGTCTTCAAAGTGAGACCTGAGTCCCATGGTCATCGGAAGGCAAGTCTGTCTCAGCCAGTAGATCCTTCCTGGTATGGCCTGTGTCAGCCTGCTTCCCTGACCCTAATGACTCTCAGAGATTTCCCACGAGTCACTGGGCAGCAGCCAGTGCCTGCTGGAGTACCTCCTGAACCGCCTAGACAGTAGCTCTGGCCACGTGAAGCTCAAGGTGAGGCCGCAGTCCCCGGAGCCAGCTTGGGTTGGGGGGGAGCTGCTTCGCAACTGCCAGCCCCATGAGTCTGCTGGTTCTTCAGGTGCTGAAGATCTTGCTTTACCTGTGCAGTCACGGCTCCTCCTCCTTCATGCTCATCCTTAGGAGAAACTCTGCTCTCATCCAAGAAGCCACAGGTATGGAAAGACACAGGTGTGCCCGGGGAAAGCAGGGGGTGGGTATAGGTACACACAACCCTTGGGTGCCACACTTGGGGCTCTGACCGGTCTGAGCTTGTGAATGGAAAAGGTGTCAGTGTTGGAGGTACCCACTAAGGACTCTGAGGAATGACTCTTAGCCCTAAAAGGGTGAGGCAGAACTGGCATATATAGGTGTGCTGTGGTATACGCCAGCATGTGCAAAGCCCTGAGCCAAGGAAAGCTTGGCTTCACGTGGTGTGAGAAAACCTTGTTTTCTCTGAGGGGGCCTTTTTAGCAGAGGGAGTTTTATCTCAGGCTGAAGCAGCCTGGGAGCCAGGTGCAAAACAATACGTAAAAAGGTCCTGACAGAGACCTCAGGTCTACCATCCAGGCCCTGAGAAACTGCCAAGGGTCGTGTTGCAGGTGAGTGGAGGAGAGTGGACCCAAGGAAGCAGTTAGGTAGGCACAAGTCCAGCGAGGGTAGGAGGTGGGAGGTGGGAGGTCTGTCTCTGGCAGACACAGTGGATATCATAGAGGTGGATGGTGGCTTCGCTACCTCCAGTGGTCAAGGGAGAATGTTAAATGTTCTATCCCCAACCCCCCTGAGGAGGGAGCTGGGGGATATACCCTCTGGGAGGGTTGGCCTGCCCTGTGGGTAGCAAACAGTACCCAGGCTCAGCCTCCCCGTCTGTCTTCTGCCCTGCAGCTTTCTCGGGGCCTCCGGATCCTCTTCACGGAAATAGCTTGTACCAGAAAGTGCGGGCGGCTGCCCAGGTGAGCTCTGGACAGGGTCACTGCCCAGACTACAGGGCGACAGAATGTCTGTGAGGTGCTTGCTGTTTTCCTGCCGCATGGGGCCCAGCTGAGCCACAGCACCTGTCCTTTGTTGGACAGCTGGAGAGAATTGTCTGACACAGAGCGGAGCTGGCGGGGGCGGGCAGAACAGCGGGCTCAGGTAGGACTCAGCACCCACTTCTTCATTTAGGACCTGGGTAGCACCCTCTTCTCAGACGCACTGCCACAGCCTCCCTCCCAGCCGCCCCAGATCCTGCCTCCTGCAGGTATGACACTCGGTGACCACCCCCTGCCATCATCAGAGGTTGTCCCTCGGTGTCCTAGATGTCTCTGTGCATGTGGGCAGGGCCGGGGAGGCCTATGCTGATGCCAGTTTCTTTTAGGCATGGGCGCCCAGGCCAGGCCTCATAGTGCTCGACAGGGCTTGGGTTACACTAAGGAGAGCAGCCGGACAGGTAAGATGCAGGACTCTTGGGTAAAGAGATGTACAGATTTAAGCTCAGCACTCAGAGGGCAGAGGCAGGGGGAGATGGATCTGTGAGTTTGAGGCCAGCCTGGTTCAGGACGAACAGAGCTAAATGGAAAAAAAAAAAAAAAAAAAAACAAACCCTGTCTCAAAGACCAAAAAAAAAAAAAAAAAAAAAAGAAAACAGAGTTTATATTCATGTAGAGGTCAGGGCCAGAACTCAATGGCATCAAGATTATCTGTCCCCAAGTGTACACATATGGACCCGTTTGTTACTTCCTGGATGTGCTTGTTCCCCTGTGCTGTTTCCTCTGCCCAGCTGAGAGGAAGGTTTGGCAAGAGTGGCCAGGTTTACTTGATGGCCAGGAAGGAGAAGCTAGACTTAAATCCTTGGCCTTTGGTACTGCTTGAGGGGCAAGGATCCAACCATGACAGGAACCTGGAGGGCCATCTGTGCCGGTGGTAACAGTGTGGTGCGTGTGGGTCCTGCTCGTCAGATACTTGTAGCTTGTCTGTTGAAGGTGTATCTGACAGCACAGAATGGAGCAAGCCATCTCAGCTGTCGTTGGGGCTGTATACGGAGCCCCCTGACCACCCTTGCCTGCGTGTTTGTACCCCTTGACTGAAGGGGCAAGGACATTTTCACTACCCAGGGCAGCCCTCGTAGAACATCCCTTGCCAGAACTGCTTGCTCTAAGCCAAGAAGAGTCCAGACCAGAGTGCAGCTGTTGTGCTCCACCTGAAGCACATGTCTGTCTGTACCTCCGTAGCTCTGAGCAGACAGTAGCCCTGGCCCTCCTGGAGCATGCGGTCGGGGTTGGGGAGGAGGCTGGGGTGCTGATGCCACCTCCTCTGTGTACAGGCTCTGCAGGTGAAACCTTCCTCTCCACCATCCAGAGGGCCGCAGAGGTAGTGGTGAATGCTGTGCGTCCTGGGCCTGAAAATCCTTGCACCAAGGGACCCCTGCCACACGGTGATGCCTACCAGCCTGCAGTGACACCTTCAGCTAGCCACACACATCCCAACCCTGGGAATCTCCTCCCTGCGGCTATCCAGGGGACCAGAGGTAAGGCAGCAAGGGTTGCCACATTAGAGGTTTAGACGTGCCTTCGTGCCTAGGCAGGATCGTCACAGGGGCAGGAGGCAGGAAGCACCCATTTTGTGTGCTGGAAGTTTCTGGAGCTGTCCTGTAAGCTCAGGACACAACCCCTCGTCTCCTAGCCCAGAGTCCCTAAGAAGGTGGTGTGAGGTCTGTGAAAAGTCCCGGGGCCTTAACTGCCATTCTTGCATCTTTCAGCTGTGAAACACCAGCCCGGGCAGGCTGGAGGAGGCTGGGATGAGATGGACAGCAGTCCTAGTTCCCAGAATTCCTCCTGTACCAGCAACCTGAGCAGGGCCTCGGACTCAGTCAGTCGGTCTGGCAGTGATAGCCACTCTGGTGCCAGCCGGGAGCCAGGCGACCTGGCAGAGAGGTATGTGGAATAGGTGGTCACCTCTCCCAGACCACCCTTCTACCTGAGACCTAGATATCTGACTTGGCCGAGCTGTTGTACTTTTTCCAGGGCTGAGGGCATGGCCCCAAATGACTGCCAGCAAGAACTGAATCTAGTGAGGACTGTGACACAGGGGCCACGTGTCTTCCTGAGCCGTGAGGAGACGCAGCACTTCATCAAAGAGTGAGCTGCCCACCTGCGTGCATCTGTCGAGGGAGGAGGGAACTTGCTGTGGCTGCCCCCGATCCCTCCCATATGTCCCTCCCTGTACAGGTGCGGCCTGCTCAACTGTGAGGCTGTGCTGGAGCTGCTCCTCCACCAGCTGGTCGGGACCAGTGAATGTGAGCAGATGGTGAGGACGAGAGGGAGCTCACTGTGCGTGTGTGAGGGAGCAGGGATACGTGGATCTGTGTGGATGACAGCAGGGCACCCTTGGCTGACAGGGTCCACCTGGGCAACATGGAGAGGGTGGTGGGGACAGCATGGCTAGTATCTCCTCATCCAAGGCCAAGACAGAGGAGGGTGGCATGAGACCCTGAGGAGGCATGGAGAGCTGACTCCCGTTCTCCCCTGCTTCTGGTCCACAGAGGGCACTGTGCGCCATAGCGTCCTTTGGAAGTGCTGACCTCCTTCCCCAGGAGCACATTCTCCTCCTGTGCC
Source organism: Rattus rattus (assembly GCF_011064425.1). NCBI lineage: Eukaryota > Metazoa > Chordata > Mammalia > Rodentia > Muridae > Rattus > Rattus rattus. Next base: position 63,921,191 of record NC_046162.1, read on the forward strand.
GACAGCAGCTGCAGGAACTTGGTGCGGGCAGCCCTGGGCCTGTGACCAACAAAGCCACCAAGGTGAGCCGTGGGCCCTGGGAGCGCCAGACGGTCTCAGCGCTCATGGCCCAGGTGGCCATGGTCAGCACCTATGACACATTCCTACAGCCCTGCCTATGGCTGGTGCCCACCTCCCTTGGACTTGCACCATGGGTGCCTTGGCTGCCTGCTTTACCTGGACACCCACCCACTCACCCACTCATTCCTGTGCCTGGCTCACCACCCTGTGTCCTGCACACACTCACCCTGCTCCAGAAAGTCTTCCTTGGGGCAGGTTCACCCTGCCTCATCTCCAGAGTCTCTCCCATGGCCCTGGGTCCCCTCACCTGTGCCTGTTCTGTCTGCTTGGTTACACCCCTAGTTGGTTTTTTTCTTTGTTTGTTTGATTGATTGATTGATTGATTGATTGATTGTTTACATTTTAAGATAGGGTCTTACTATGTAACCCTGACTGGCCTAGAACTCACCCGACACACCAGGCTGGACTCCCAGAGTCCGCCTGCCTCTGCCTCCCAAGTACTGGGATGAAAGGCGTGGCTACACATCCTGCCAGAGTCTCTTATTTTTCTATTGCTACTAAATGTGTTGCAGCCTCTTAGTCCGGGTTGGCTGCTACACTGTTAGCACCTGTTAAACCCAGTAAACTTGGGTAACGTCACAGGAACGTGTGTCCAGAGTAACCTTGGTCCCCTGGGAGGTTCTGAGGCTGGGCCTGCCCATATATCTGTTCAGGGGGACTTGTGTCATGCCATGTCGTGACTCTGGGTACCTGCCTGTGCTAAAAAACAATTAGCCTTGCCCCTCACTGTTTCTAGCAGTGAACAGGAACCCCCAACTCCTTCCCGTTTTCCTCCAGATCCTGAGACACTTGGAAGCCTCCTGTGGACAACAGTTCCCTACCCTAAGGCCCTGTGCCCAGCCCAACTCTGCAGCTGCCCTTGTGGGCCCAGCTGACCTGCTGACCAGCCCTGTGCCTCCCCCTGGGAGCCAAGTCTTCCTCCAGCCTCTTAGTTCCACCACAGTTGTGCCCAGGAGTCCTGTGCCCACTCCATCCCCAGATACCTTACCTCCTCCTGCTCTGGAGGATCCCGGTGAGGTCAGAACCCAATTGGTATGTTCTAGTGAACCAGGGACAGGATCTGAACAGAGGCTGGCGAACACAGACACCCCAAAGGATAGCTCCAGTCCGTGCCCGTGGAGCCCCAACTCTCTGTTTGCTGGCATGGAGCTGGTAGCTTGCACCCGCCTGCCCTGCCCCAGCTTCCAGGCAGATTTGCAGAAGGTGACCACAGAGCCTCCAGTTTCAGAGCCATCCGCTTTTGCATTTTTAAACATGTGACTTTCTGGGCCCCGCTGTACAGAGTCCCCCCTGGCCCTCATATGGAGGCCTCTGGGACCTTATGGCCCCTGTCCTTCTGTTCACCGTGGAGTGGTCTGTGGGTGTCTTCTGGCTGTTCTTTTGCCCCTCTGGCCCCTTCCTTTCACCTAGGAAACTGGTACTGGTCTTTGAGCCAGGTGATCCCTGGATGGACCTCCCAGTGCTCAGAACAGTCACTGAAGAAGACATGTGGGCCCTGAGTGCTAACCAGCCAACCTGGAGGTGTGGGAAATATGGTCAACTAGTGCCTCAGATGTCTGCACATCCACTGCTTCTTAGGAAGTGACTCTGGCCATGCCCCTGAGATTGACTTCTCTCCTCCTGGCAAGACCCACACAGACCTTCTTAGCAGTCTGTCCATAGCTGAAGACCGCCTCCGAGGTTTCCCACTTTGTGCAGTACATCTGCAGGGCAGTACTTCACCAGGGCTGCTGACCACAGTCCCTCTGCCCCATGCTGCTCTGTCTCTAGGAGGCTGAACACTGAGGCCAACTCCCAGGCTACCTCAGTCCCAGTCGGGCCTGTCCCATTGCTAGGTCCTGGCAATGATCGTATGGACTTGAACTCCTATGGTGACAGATGGCAGGTAGCAAGGCTGCAGCTGGGTACCCTGGGCAAGCCTTGTCGGGCTGACCCTCAGAAATGAGCACTTGATAAGGGTTAGAAACACTGACTTGGTTCACAGTTATGTTCTGATCTCTGGCCCTTCCTTATGGAGGTCAAAGTAGCTGGGAGCGACAGCCTTGAGGACAGGGTGCTGGGCAGGTGCCTGTGGCCCAGAAGGCCTGGTTCTCAGCTTCCTCAGCCAAGTGCCCTGTGGCCATTGCCAGTGTCAGCCCCTGTGGGGCCCAACTCTGGATGCACAACTTGCCACAGTTTTCTGCAGCACACGGGAGAGTTTCGTCTAGATGAACCTTCCTGTCCGTCTCAGAAGAGCCTGTGAAGCTGCGACATGCACTTTCTCAATAAATGCAGATGTTTACACAGCCTGTGCCACTTGTGTTTAAGAGATGTTATTTACGTCAGTACACTTGCTTTCTCCAGACACAGCAGAAGAGGGCATCGGACCCCACTACAGATGGTTGTGAGCCACATGTGGTTGCTGGGATTTGAACTCAGGACCTCTGGAAGAGCAGTCAGTGCTCCTAACCGCTGAGCCATCTCTCCAGCCCCCATTTATATTACTATCATTGTAACTAGTCACTATTATTATTACTCATTATTATTAGTCACACCTTGAGGACTTGTTTTCCTGAGTAGAGCAGGTGTCTCCTCCCCAAGTGTTTGGTGGAGCCTCCCAACGGTGCTGCTTCGCCCTCACCCGCAAGGGGCCAGGATACTCTGAACAGAAACTGTGGTTGCGCTGCTCCAGGCTGAGCGCTGCTCCAGGCTGAGCGGTGAGCATGGCCTGAGAGGTGTCTTCCCAAATCCCATCAGAGTCTCCACAGGTGTTCAGTTGTGTCTAATGCAGGGCCTTGTGCGTATTGGGAAGTACAGGACCGCTGGGCTGTATTCCCAGCTCAGTTTTTATACATTGATGAATTGAAACCGAAGTTTACAGGAAAAACCAAAGCAATCGGAATAGTTAAGATGGTCTTGGAAAAGTGCTACTTCTTAACAACTACAGCGTGGCTTTTCTTGGAAATCTTTCTGTGGACCCCAGGTACAGAAGTGTTTTCACATCGCTTCAGCTGGTGAGTCAAGGGGTTCCATTGGGGTTGCAGGAGCAGTGAAAAGCTCATGGCCTTGTACCACTGAAGAGAGGCCTTTCTCTAGTGACTGTTGGTGACTTCGGGGTGGGGGTGGGGTGGCACTTCAGTCCCTCCTTTCCTGTGGCTGACGTTAAGGCAAATGCCATGCCCAGAGGACAGAGTTCATCACAGCTATGCTAGCCAAGGCTGGTGTCGTCAGTGTCTTATAAAATGATAGAAACACACAACTGTGTTCAGCAACAGCATCCACATCCTGGGGGTAGAACCTGACGAGCCCAGGTCCCAGGCCACACCCTTGGGCAGGGGGTTTTCTTTATCTGCAGTTAAGCAGTTCAGTGAGGAGGTAGTAGCCATTCACAGTGTTGGAGCTAGCAACGTGTAAAAGACTTAAAACATCTTGGCCCATACCTCAGACTTCACATGAAAATTTAGAGAGAATCATAGCCTAAGAGTCAAACACTAGGCATGGTGGTTCGCCCCTTTAATCCCAGTACTCAGGAGGCAGATAGAAACTTCATGAAGCTGAAGCCAACCTGGTCTACATCGGGAGTTCTAGGCCACCCAGGTTCTACATACTAAGACCCTGTGGTGGGGGGAAAAACAAAACTTATCAAAGGGAAAAATGTCAAAGCTTTAATGTCATAGTTAAGGGAATGGAAGGATGAGCCAAACACTGATAGACTATTTTTTTTAATGATTTATTTATTTTATATGAATTCACTGTAGCTGTCTTCCGACACAGCAGAAGAGGACATCAGATCCCATTATAGATGGTTTTGAGCCACCACGTGTTTTCTGGAATTGAACTCAGGACCTCTGGAAGAGCAGTCAGTGCTCTTAACCACTGAACCATCTCTCCAGCCCCTGAGAGACTATTTTTAGGTTACATGACTCATGCAGACTCATGTGAAAACCTTGCTGAGAACACAGGATCAGTGGCATAGCTAGGCTGGTAAAGGCATTTTTATCACAAAGCCTGACAACCAGTATCTAATCCCTGGGACCCACATGGTAGAAAAAGAAAACTGATTCATGGGGCTGGAGAGATAGCTCAGTGGTTAAGAGCACTGGCTGCTCTTCCAGAGGTCCTGAGTTCAAATCCCAGCAACCACATGGTGGCTCACAACCATCTGTAATGGGATCCAATGCCCTCTTCTGGTGTGTCTGAAGACAGCTACAGTGCACACCACACACACACACACACACACACACACACACACACACACACACACACAAACAACAACAAACCACTCACCTATTAATGTCACAGAAAAAAACGGAGGGAACAGCGATACCAACTGGAGCTTACAGGAGCTTACATGACACTGGGCAGCATCTGGAAAACATTCTGGTGGTTTCTTAAATAGCACTGATTCCTGTCCTAGGTGAAAACCCCAGCTTACTCCAAAGCCAGTGAATAAATGAATGTCTAGAGTTGTTTCCATTGTGTGTACCCAACCATGGAACAGTTGCTGGGGCATTCTAGGGGTAAGGTAACATATTGGCTACAGCCTGGAGCACAGGGAGAACAGCAGAATGAATCTCCCAGCTTTGGGGGGTTCGGGGGGCGTTGTAGAAAGAGGGGGTTGTAGAAAGACATGCTGTGCCCTCTTGTCTCTGATTTCCCTCAAGAGACAGAACAAAAGGTCCCAACCAGCTGGTGCCCAAAGCAGCTGGGATTAAACAAAGAAAAGCAGTACAGGGGGTATGGTGCACGGTGGAAGAGTGACTACTCTGAGTGGGTGGTTACCGTACACCAAAGGATGTGAATATTGATATGTACAAACCAAACCTTTTCTGTTAATTTTAAAAAAGAAGCCACCATCAGTGTTTAAAAGCACCTACTATGCTGGATGGTGGTGGTGCACACCTTTAATCCCAGCACTTGGGTGGCAGAGGCAGGCAGATCTCTGAGTTCAAGACCAACCTGGCCTACATAGGGAGTTCCAGAACAACCAAGGCTACATAGAAAAACCCTGCCCCACCCCAATAAATAAACAAACAGATAGATAGATAGATAGATAGATAGATAGATAGATAGATAGATAGATAGATAGATAGAGCACTTACTTGCATAGAGACCTTGGTTTTAGTTCCCAGCACCCACATGGCATTCTACAACCATCTATAACTCCAGTACCAGGAGATCCAGCACCCTCAACACGATGCAGAAACATACACATAATAAATCATAGAAAGAGCAAGCCAGGTGTGGTGGCACTTTGCCTATAGTTCCAGATTTTGGAGGTGAAAGCAAAAGATCAGGAATTCCAGGTCATTCTCAGCTATATAGTGAGTTTTGAGGACAGCCTGGGCTATGTGGTGTATATGATGCTTTCTTAGAACAAAACGACTGAGGTTCAATGGCAGAGTTCTTATTTAGCACGTGCAAGACCCTGGACCACCATCCCAACCTACACACACACACACACACACACACACGCTTGTTGATAAAAATTAATAATATATGCGGATAATTTTTTTAAAGCATTTGCGTTTATAGTATTGTTATCTAGTGTAACTTCTGTTGGAGAGGGCATCTGAGCTTCGGTGTCCAGAACCCTTTGGCCGACAGGAGAGCCCACACCTATTCACTAACAGCAGTAGAGTCACTACTCGTGTACTCCGAAAGCTTCTTTGAAAGCAGTTGGAAAGAATGAGCAGAGGTGGCACAATTACCGCGCGGTCCCGCCAGGCACTAGAGAGGGCCTGGGATGCGCGGGGGCCTCAGGGGGTGCCAGGACCCGCAAGCTCCGCCTCCCTAAGCCCCGCCCCTCTGCCTGCCCCACTCCACCTTGGCTTTCCGCAGCTCCTCCCACGCCGGGACTTACAGGACAGCCTAACGGCCCAATGACCTACCCGAAGATCAGAGAGGGCGTCCGGAGAGCCAATCCCTGAGCGGCGCGCGCTGCAAAGGCGGGCCGGCGTGACGGACAGCGGAGGAGGCGCCAGGCTGGTTGCTAGCCGCCGCCGCTCGCCCCTGCGGACAGCGCTTTATTGTCACCCACGGCGGAGGCCGCGCCAGCCCGGTGGGGCCCCGGCTGGCTCTGCAGCCGCGCCCGCCAGGCCGAGCCCACGGGCCCTGCGCCCCAGGCTGGGTCCGCGCAGGTGAGGGGCGTCTCGCGGTGAGGGGTCGGGCCCTGCAGCGAGGACGGCCTGTTCCCAGTACCCCCAGTCCCGGAAGATCGCCGTGGGGTCCAGTCGGGAGGCCCAGATCCCCTGCTTTAAACCTTAAGAGGCCTGGGGGATGCGGGTCGCCCGTGGAGGAGCTCAGCAATGCGCTACTCAAGAGCCCTGCCTCTAAGAGTCAGCCGGCGCCCGAGGGAGCAGGCTCCTGCCCCTCCGGCTTCTGCGAGAGTCACGGTTTTGTCCAGGGTGAGGTTGGCCTCCCCAGCCTCCCGTCATCTGGCTTGTAGGTTTCCATGGAGAGGCTATGTTTACCGTCCAGAACCTCACTGGCTGCACGTGGTCCTGAAAAAGCTTTGTCCACTAGACTTAAAAGCTTAGGAGCCAGCCAGAGTCCACCAAGGTGTAGACAGTGCCCAGAAGGGGAAGGTGTTAGGTTTCCCCTACACAACCAGAAGTGTGTAACAGAGGACACTGGCCGGACTGATGGCAGAGCAGCCTCAGAGTAGGGATACTGCTCCCCACCACACACACCTGGATGTCAGTACCAAGGCAGCTTTACTTTGGACCGTGGTGAGTGCATGCTCCCGGCTCCCTGATTCTGCAAGGGGATTTTAATAATCACTTAACATTTGTCCCATGGCCCCCGGGACCTGAGACTGCGCGGTCCCTGTCCTCTGAAGGGAGTCCTAGAGAGAGCAAAACAGTTTGATGGAAGAAAAACTGATGGGGGTGGCGTGGAGGCAGGGGCGTTGCAGATGCAGCCGTGTGCTGAGATGCACTGCCTAGGTTTGAGGAACAGCAGGCTTAGTTAATGCACGGTGGAGTGCTTCTGGAGAACAGGGTCAGAGCCGGACTTCTCAGGTACTCAGATTTTCCCCTGTGGGTGTAACCTGAGCTGAGAGCAGTGCGGAAGTATTGAGTGACTTGAGCACGGGCCCTGGCCAGATAGCGCTGCTATACTTGTGCAAAGCCCTTGAGGACCCAGTGGCATGGACCAGGAATGGTCCTCAGGTGAGAGGGTGGGTAGAAGAGAGAGTCTGGGCCTGGGTCCAGGGTGGGCTTAGACTTTCAGGGATGAAAAGAGCCAGGGGGAGACAGCAAGAGAGAGTATCCTGCAAGGGAGGTGTCAGGGTGCCTCTGAAACAAGAAAGCAGCTGTCAGGTCCCCAGAGTTCATGGATGTTCTGTGGTGATGCAGGGACTTAGGAGTCCACATCCTACTAGAGAGACTTGAAGCTGTTGAGGGATCTCCAGGGTCCAATCTCAAAGGCACATTTACCTCAGGATAGCCCAGGAAGATGCACCTTTTTATTTATTTATTTTTTTTTTTTTCGGGGCTGGGGATCGAACCCAGGACCTTGCGCTTCCTAGGCAAGCGCTCTACCACTGAGCCAAATCCCCAACCCAATGCACCTTTTTAAAAGTATAGATAATGACCTAGGGCAGGGGTAAGTGACGGGGCCAGGCTCACACCCACCACTGTCTGCTGCTAGCACTTCTGGGGTCACTGTCCCCCAGCTACTCACTGCTTACCGTTCAGAGCCCAGTAAGGGTTTAGAGCAGTCTTGCCTTCTCATGCTCCTGACTGAGCTCAGCCATCCCCAGTGGTGGCCTCCCAGAGTTTTGGTGGCAGGTAGACCCAGATGTCCAGGGCGAGTGGAGTTTGTGAGTGCAAGAGCTGAGATTCCTCCATGGTGTCTTGTCTTGTCTCCTCCCCCTCTTCTTCCTCTTTTTGTTTGTTTGTTTCTCGAGACAGGGTTTCTCTGTGTAGCCCTGGCTGTCCTGGAACTCGTTCTGTAGACCAGGATGGCCTCAGATATCACAGAGATCCTCCCTACCTCTGCCTCCCAAGGGCTGGGATTAAAGGTGAGCCACTATGTCTGTGAGAAGGGTTGTGCATGGGGTTGGGGATTTAGCTCAGTGGTAGGCGCTTGCCTAGCAAGCGCCAAGGCCCTGGTTCAGTCCCCAGCTCCAAAAAAAAAAAAAAAAAAAAAAAAAAGGGTTGTGCATGCTTAACTGGGACGTGGCTGTCCATACCTCAGGACCTGTCCCTGTTGAATACTTGGGTATAGTTCAAGAAGAGTAAAAGGCACACATAGGCCAGGTGGTGGTGCACACCTTTAATGCCAGCACTCAGGAGTCAGAGGTGGGTAGATCTCTGTGAGTTTTGAGGCCAACCTGGGTCTTCAGAGTGAGTTCCAGACAGGACAGCCAGGTCTGTACAATGAAACCCTGTTTTGAAAATATATATATATATATTTATTTCACTGTATGTGTATATGTCTGTGTACCCACAGAGGCCAAAAGAGGGTGTCAGGTCCCCTGGAGTTACGGGCAGTTGTGAGCCACTGACGTGGGTACTGAGAATCAGGTTCTGATCCTCTAGAAAAGCAGCAAGCACTCTTCATGAATGGGTTCTCTCTCTCTAAGCTTCATCCCCATCTCGTGTAGCCCAGGATGGCCTTGAATTCACTATCTGAGAATGGTCTGAAATCCGTGGTTCTCCCGCCTCGCCTCCACCCCCTGAGGGCTGTGCACATTTACCGCCATACTGGTTTATGCTGAAGACGGGACAGAGCCACATCCCTAACTCTGCGGTGTCTTATTGTGCCCCCCCCCATTTCTTTCTCAGGGCTAGCCTGGTCCACCATGAAAGGTTCACGGACCATCAGTGCCACTCCCGAAGGCAGTCCAGAAGGTGTGGACTTGAGTCTGATTGGCCTCCCTCTACCCATGTCCCAGCGGCCCGGCAGTGCCTCTGCCGCAAAGTCTATTTTCCGCTCCGTGTCTGTGGCCACAGGCAGTGAGCCGAGAAAAAAGGCACTGGTGAGTGTGGGGGCCGGGACCCTCTTGGGGTGACGACTAGTCTCTGGGTACAGTTCCACACAAGAACATATATCTCATATCCATGGTCATCTGTGGACAGGGAGGAACTGGAGCACGCAAGCCTGGTGAGCCGTGCTGTTGCAGATCCAGATCCTTCTGACATGGGGCTTACCCCTCCTGTTCCACTGTATTTAGGTTTCTTTGGTTCTTCAAATGGGCAGACCAGTGCAAGAGTGACCTTGTAGAACCTGGGTGGGCAGCAGATGGGCAGGGGCTGGGGCTTTGGGGAGAGCTGCCTTCCCTTTCCCAGCCTACCTCTGTGGAGCATGGATCAGGGGTGTCACTCAGAAATTCATGGGGCGAGCACGAGGGGCCAAGCGGGACTCTTGCTGCTCTCCAAAGCTGTTCTCTGCTAGGCCAAGCCAAGAGGGGATCAAGTGGTTCAGGTGCCGGGGCTGTGCCTGAGTCTGGCCTGAGCTTCTAAACCAGGGAGGAGCCTGGGTGAGACCTGCATGCTGCCTCTCTGAGACCCTCTACCTGAGAAGCAGGTCCTTGCTGAGGGTGAAGGGCTGGTTGATGGTCTAAGCTTTCTTTCTTGATAAAAAGCCGTTTATTCTTCCTCTTCTCCTTCCTCTTCCTCTTCTTCTTATTCTTTCTCTTCCTCTTCTTCCTCCTATTCTTCCTTTTCCTCCTCCTCTTCCTCATCCTCATTTTCCTCCTCTTCCCCCCTCCTCCCCTCTTCTTCCTCTTCTTCCTCCTCCTCCTCCCCCTTTTCTCCTCCTCTTCCTCATCCTCTTCCTCTCTTCCTCATCTTCCCCTTCTTTTCCTCTTCCTCCTCTTCTTTCTTTTCTTCCTCTTCCTCCTCCTCCTCTTCCTCATCTTCCCCTTCTTTTCCTCCTCCTCATCTTCTTCCTCTTCTTCCTCTTCCTCCTCCTCCTCCTTCTTCCTGAAAAAGTGTGTCAGATGGCATAGGCCTCCATTGCTCAGGCTGCATCCTGGAGCAGAGATAGCAAGACAGTAGAGGACATTTGGTTCAGACAAGTTGCTGCAGTGAAGCAAAGCCAAACCAGCTGCCATCTGCCTTAGCTGAGGGATGGGCAGCTCAGACTAGTGTGACTCTCAACCCTGCAGCCCTCTGCAGCCCCAGCCTTGCCCTTGAGTTTCTGGGTTTCATCCTATTTGGATCCCTCCGCTGCCCTGAAGCCCTAAGCAAAGAGGGGAGCCAGGGCCACATATGTGGACCGAAGATCGTTGTATAGTTGAGGACCCCTACCACATGCCTGGGCCTCCTTTGTGGCTACCTGGACACAGCCACCTCTCCCAGGCCTCCTGCTGAGAGCAATCCTACCATGCCAGTCTTTCCTTCGGTGACAGTTCCTGTGACTCTGTTCTGGGTGAGGAAAGCTGCCAGGTCCTCTCTCGGGACTCCTCTCTGGGATGGATCCAGCTGTTTATTTTGTTAGATGACGCTACCCCTGCTATACTTAATGAAAGAACGGCCCACCAGGCCAGGACCTCCTCTGGACGGGCCTCATTTTACTGCTGGTCCTTGTCACTGTTTGACCTCATTGGGATTCTGAAGGTCATTTGCTCTGGGCAGGCCTTCAAATCCCAGGAGACCTGGCTTGTCATTGGAGCAGATGCTGCATATGTGACAATGGAGCGAGCCAGCTTTGTCTGCCCCGGGGAGTGGGGGGGCTACTCCTGGGCTGATGGCATTCATTCAGCCTTTGCACAGGTGGAGTTTAGGGTTCTTAACCCATGCCCTCATGTATCTGATGAGCATTCCATACCCTTCCGAGAACACAAGAGCCACCTTTATCTCTTTCCTCAGTGTGGAGAAGGTAAAACTGCCACCAGGAAAATGGGGAGAAAGAAAGGGGTACCCCTGAGTCGTCCCTCATGCAGTCGATGTATTCAACAGTTCCATATTATTAAGTGGCATATCTGACAGTAGGTCAGATGTTTAAAGTGCAGAGGGCCAGAGAAGGAAGAGGTGTGCTTTCTGCTGAGGTACACAGCCGTGCCTGGTCTGCAGGTGGCCCATGCTCCACTGTGCTTGCTTCCTCTCCTGGAAATACCAGGCCCCCTGTTGATGACCATAGTGACAGAGTGAGCAGTTCCTAGGAGGTCCAACCCCACTGAAGGGGTGAAGGGCTCCCCACTTTGTGTGATACACCTAGGCTCGCAGAGGCTGGACCCTGTCCCATACCCACCGATGGCTAGGTCATCCATCCTGTGGCCACCCCCTTAACTGTCCATGTGCCACCAAGAGCCTCCCAGCTTCTTTGGAACCCAGAACCTTGTCTCCTGGTGATTTCTCTAAGGCCCAACCTGGTGCTGAGCAGCCCAGCAATAGCCTGAGGCTTTCTCCGCTAAGTAGGCTCTCCTCGCCCTTCTGCAGGAGGCCACTGGGCCTGGGGGCCCCCGAGCTATCAACAATCTTCGAAGATCCAACAGTACTACACAGGTCAACCAGTCATGGACCGGCTCCCCCAGGTAACCTATTGTGACTACTGGCCCCTCTCTACCTCTTCAGGTGATCTTGTCCCATCAGGTAACTCCAACCACCCTTCTCCTTCCTCCCCAGCCCTTCCCACAGCTCTGTCCGTTGTGGTCTCTGCTGGGCAATGGGATCCTGTGGCCTCCATAGGTTCTGAGCCAACAGAAGAAGCCCCTCCCCTAGGAAAATAGGAGCTGCACTCCTACCACACAGACAGGGAGCCTCAGGACCCGGGATGTAGCAGCTGAGATAGTGTGTAATACTCTCAGGGTGTCCCCACTGCCGAATTGCTGGTGCCTGAAAAATGTAGGATAAATGCAGGATGTACTGGGGGGGGGTGTGTGTGCACATGTGACGGTACTAGAAATCGGGGGTATACAGGGGCTGTACATACACACGTCTGTGGTATGTGGATTCGTGGAGTATGCTTCATGTGTGGCATGTATATGGAGTATTTGTAGTTTGTGGTGTTTGTGTGTTATGTGTGTGTGGGATATCTAGAGGGCTTGGTGCATATAGGGTGCACGTGTGGCATGTATATGGAGTATTTGTAGTTTGTGGTGTTTGTGTGTTATGTGTGTGTGGGATATCTAGAGGGCTTGGTGCATATAGGGTGCACGTGTGTATACGTGTGTGTGAGTGCACATGCGTGTGCTTGTGTCTGAGTGGTGTAGTGTGTGCATTCATGCGTGCATCCATGTCTGTGTGGTGTAGTTATGCTTCTTAATGACATCCAGGAAACCCTTTGCAGAGGTACCTGCACTTCTCTGGCTGTTGGAGAGCAGGCCTAGTTCTGTTAGCAGTTGAATGTCTTAGTCTCCTCCCCCTCCTCCCCATTGGCTGGGATAAAGTACCCTGACAAAAGCCACCTAGGGAAGAACTTGCTCATTCTGAATCACAGTGCAGTCTGTCACTGCTGTGAAGTCGACCCAGCAGGAGCTGGAAGCAGCTGGTCACCTCTGCAGTTGGAGGAGGGTGATGGCTGTCCTTCTCAGCTCCCTTTCTGCAGGTACAGTCCAACCAATCAAGGAATGGTGCTGGCCACATGGAGGAGAAAGAGTGGACTTGTCTTCCCACCTCACATTAATGGATCATAAAGTCATGCTTAGAGGCCAGTTCCTAGATGATTGTAGATTTTGTTAAGTTGACAGAATCCAGCACAACCCCACCCCTTATCAGCCTGTTACCCAAATACATCACTCTGAAGTCACAACCTCCCACTCCTTATCCTCATATGCTCCTGACCGAGTTATAATAGAAAATGCTTCTGGTCTAGCTTAAAAGTCTCTGTAGTCTGTAACAGCTCCTATTTTTAAGGGGGGGGGGGATGTTTATTTAACACATCAGAGCCCAGAATAAGATTTGTATTCCAAAATGGAAGAATAGGGCACAGCAAAGAACAGGGCAAGTCTTTCAACCGAATCTGGCACTGGGGGCTCATAAGGCGTTCAGTTGGGTTCTAGAAGGCTTTGTTCCCCCTGCACACATTCTGGGGTCCAGACTGCAACCCAGCTGTCCTTCACAGCTTCCTGCATAGCTTGCCCAGGTGTCCCCATGCAGCCTCACTAAGTGCAGCTTCCCTGACCCTGTTATAACTCTTGCAGTCTGCAGTCTGCATGCTATAATACTACCAGCACCGTGTGGACAGCACCAAGTCCTGCCAGCCCAAGATGTATCTGGGCATCATGGGCCATAGGTATATATATAGTGCTGTGTGAGCTATAGGGAGCCTCAGCAGCTACTATAGCGAGCCTCAGCAGCTAAAGCAGAACAATGCTTCCCTTGATGGTTGTTTTGGAGCAGGCATCCCTGGGACTCTGGAGGCCTTTTGTGAGCTGTCATGTGGGTGCTGGGAACCAACTTGAGTCCTCTGCAAGAGCAGCCGTGCACCGAACAGCCAAGCCTCCTCTAACTCCTAAGAGCGACTTGGTTTCATTTTCACGTCCCAGAGCCTTTGACAGTGGAGTCTGCCTTGGAGGAACTTTTCCTGTTGTCCAGGTGCAAAGAATGTGTCCTTTTCCAACTGTAGCTGTTTTGTGAGCCTTTCTCCCCAGGCTGCCATCCCCTCCTACCTCCTGCAAGCTTGAAAACCCTGCTCCTGGTTTGTTTCAATGTAAGTCTGACTAAGAGTCTTGGCTTAGATGCCTGGCTGTCATGAACTTTCTCCTGCCAGATAAACTGGTCTATGGCTTTTGAATTCAGGCTCACCTAAATTTCAGGACTCTTGTAAAATGTAGCCAGATTTATTGCTACACTGTAACAGCCTAAGGCCTTTGTTTCCATTTGCAGGCCCACCCACCTCCACCTCCCACCCCCACAGCTGTCTTTCCTTTTTTGCGTGTGTGGTTTTGGGGTTTTTTTTTTTTTGCTCTGCAGACAGCATTAGGTTTTCCCTTTTCTTGAGCCCCAAACTTCCAAGTCCCTGCCACAAACCCTCTCCCAAGGCCAACGTGGCTACATTTATCACAGCAGCAACTCTTCTATTCCCATCAATTTTCTGTATTCTTTACATTTTGTATGACTGTCACCAGACAGTGGGAGCTTGTGGTAACAACTTCTTGTGGCCGACAGAAAGTGGGAAGGAGCATGCTGAACCGGAAGTGGAACCTGGAAAGGCCTACCCCATACTTCTATCACCCAGGCCCCATTTCCTAAAGGCTCCACAAGCTGGGGACGGAGTGCTTAAGGGATGTTTTAGATTCAGCCATGGCATTCTACCCTCTTGAGGTGCTGTGGCCCTGTGGAGGGCCTCATGTCCTATGTCTTACAGTGCTGGCTCCAAGCTGTCCCCTATCTCTCCCTAGCCTTGCTTTTTTGGATGACAATTGCCAGAGGAGAGCTCTTCAGTGCTGTGGCCCCTGTGGCCCCTCTGGTCCTTATTTCTTTGTGACCTTTTTTTTTCAGAGCTGGGGACCGAACCCAGGGCCTTGCGCTTGCTAGGCAAGCGCTCTACCACTGAGCTAAATCCCCAACCCCCTTTGTGACTTTTTCATGAGCTCCCACCAATCCCAGTGTCCATGGGACAATCTTGCATATTTCTTGCTAGATTGTCTAGGGCCTTGCAGTCACTGCCGGTGCATGCTGGGCGTCCTTCCCCATTTCTGAAGGGTTTCGGTGTTGACTCTGGCCCCGTGTCCTTTCTGGATTTTAGCACTGCGTTGTGTCTCGTCACTGTGAATCAGGACAAGTCTTTCCCTTTTCCCTCCCTGCCTTCCACGTCCAGGCAGACCCAGCCCACCCCGTCCACACGAAAGCGGATTTTCTGGTACTTTCTTTTGTGCCCAGCCAGCATGGCTGGTGATGCCAACAGTGTGCCTTAGCCTTTGTCAGGCGTGACGAGTGAGGCCTGTCACAGGGTATGGAGTCTGTCAGTGTGGCAGTCTTGGCAGGCTAGGCCTGGGCTGAGAAGAGACCTGGGAACTGATGGCCCGTCATCTCCCGTTTCCCTGGAGAGTGTGGAAGTGGCAGTCCAGAACCAGGGGTGCCGACTCTGCTGAGTTTTGTCTGTCCACTCTGTTGGCCTGCAGTTTCTGTACCACAGCTCATGTAGTCTCAGGAACACCTCAGAGGTGTGCTTATTTGTCGGTGATGGAGACGGAACCCAGGGCCCTGCACACACCGGGCAAGCACTCTGCTGCTGAGCCAGATCTTGGCCCATTCGCTATGTTCAGTGCAGCCAGCCTCACGGTCCTCCAGAGCATCTCTCCCATATCTGCTCTCTGTGTCCTCAGCTTCCACCAGCCACCAGTCTGCACTCTGGCCCTGTGGGTCTGCCTGCTCTGGACGTTTCTGAGTAACTGGAATGAGATGCTGTGCAGCCTGTGGGCCTTCCACATACAACATGTGATGTACAACGTGTGATGCTTCCAAGGCTCGTTGTGTGACAGTGTATAAGGCTGGGCCTCGCCGCCCCGCGCTCAGTCTATGTACCTGCTGCCGGAGCTTCCTACCTCACAGGGGACATTGCTCCAGGCTGCCTCACTCCATCAGGGTCAGACCCTGGGGCATGATTTGTCCATGGCCCCCGGGGAGTTCCTGACATCTTCCTTGTGGCCTCTGACTGTCTCGGGCTGACTGCCGTGTGGCTCTTTGTATACGCAGGGGTGAGGACAGTGGTAGTGATCACGTCCTAAGGCCTGTGATCCTCAGGCTCAGTATAGCTACCCAGACTCCCCAGACTTCCAGACCTTGTCCTACTGAGGCATCTCTGCCAGGTAGGAATATATGTCAGGGTTAAGAAACATGTTTTTAATGTATATAATCTTTGCTTATATACGTATATGTGCACCATGTGTGTACCTGCTGCCCGCGTACGCTGGAAGAAGGTGCCAGATCCTCTGAAAATGGAGTTACCGAGGGTTTCCTGCACTCTGTGTAGGTGCAGGAAACCAAACTGGGTCCTATGCCAGGACAGCTAGTGCTCTCGGCCTCAGCCAGCTCTCCAGCCTCCAGGAGACATTCTTAGAAACTGGGAGTGGCCAGACTCCTGTCCTGGAGGAGGACACACGCCTGTATTCCTTCCCGGCATCCCTAACCCTTGACTGTGTGTGCGTCCCTCTCTCTGACACAGGCCAGCAGAGCCCACCGACTTCCTAATGCTCTTTGAGGGTAGCACCAGTGGGAGAAGAAGGGTGGCCAGTTTTAGCAAGGTGTCCAGCGAGAAGGGAGCCACGTGGAATGTCTTGGTAAGGATAGGCGTGAAGCAGCCGCGAGTCCTGGTGTTCCTGTCAGGTTCACCATCGGGCTCCTTCCACATTCTTCCTGCCTCTGCAGAGAGGGGCCGCGGTTGCAGGGAGGGCCTGTGTGTCCCAGGCTTGCAGAGCTTCGGTCCTGACACTGGTCCCTTGGGGTGTGGCATCTGCTGCCTCATGGCACAGAAGGGCCGCTATTTGGGCTGTGCTCCTAGTGTCCCAGGCTAAGGAGTGTCTGTGATCCACAGGATGACCAGCCTAGGGACTTTGCTTCACCAGCCAGCAGTCAGAGTCCCAGCACCCTCGACTGTGCCTTGGGCCCACGGAGGAAGGAGTGTTCCCTGGCGCCGAGCTTCACTGCTAACAACAGGTATCTCACACACACACACACACACACACACACACACACACACACACAGAGAGAGAGAGAGAGAGAGAGAGAGAGAGAGAGAGAGAGAGCTTTGTCCAAAAACACTTTTTGTCTTTTATGTAGCTGGATTAAGCTACTTTGTACTGGATAGAAAAATCAATGACTACACCAGAGGCTTTCCCCTCAGCCAAAGGAAGAGCCTGTAAGGCGGTAGCTTGCATAAAAGGGACCTGTGGCCGCTGTTTAGACAGTAGCAGTGGTCAGCCCAGCAAGCCTCTTGGAAGGCTTCTTGGAGGAGCCTTTTTTCTAGAGGTCTGAGTCACCCAGCTGTGACTTTCAGAAACTTCAAGGACAGGAGGTTCCTCGGGGCCAAGTGTCCCTGACTTGGAAGGGTCATTTGGGAGGTGTCATCTTTGGGGCTCCCAGCCTTCCTGCCAAGGGTGAGCCTGTGTCAGAGCTGTGCTCGTCACTCTTGGGGTCAGGTTTGCAAGGGACATGACAGACCAAAGCATGTTGTAGAGCAGTGACCAACATGGCAGGTGATGGTGCTGTGGCCTCTCTGACAGACCAGGAGAAGCCGCTCGAGAAAGTATTCTAGGCCACTTCCAAAGCAAGTGTGCATCCCTTGACCTTGGGGGTCAGGGAACACCATCCACTGTGGGTGCAGGCCATGGGGTTCCAGAGGTGCGTGGTCGTTGCCGTAGTGTGCACTGAGAGTTTTTACAGCAGCAGTAAAAACCACAGACCAAACCCGACTGTCTCCTCCAGCCCTGCTCCTTCCTGGTCTCTCTGACAGGAGCAACAAAGGAGCCGTGGGCAACTGTGTTACCACCATGGTGCATAACCACTACGCCTCCTCGAAGAAGGTGTCTCCTCCCAAGAGCTCCAACCAGACAGCCCCCTCCCTCAAGTAAGGCCTGCTCGAAAGCACACATGAAGCATGTGGCCTGGGGGAGGGCCCTGGGTAGGCTGCACAGTGTGTGCGTCTGAAGATGCAGGCCCCGTGACAGGGCCCTTGGCTTGCAGTGGGGTTGCCAGTCCCATCCAGGCTAAGGCAGCCTCCTAGGGAGAGCAAACAGCTAACTGGGGACACTCAGGTCTGTGTCCGTGGAGGGGCCCTGGAAGGAAGCCCTTGTGCACATACAGCAGAACCACGTGCCATAGTCAGAGTAACTGAGGCCCTGCACCCCAACAGGGCCTCACTTAGAATCAGTGGTTCTTGGAGTTCTTGAGTCTGTCTGGTCCTGGACTTCTGTACTGAGAGCATGTTTCTGTTTATAAAACATAAAGGACGTTTACACAGGTGCCAGCCAATGGGATTTTGGGGTAGAGGTAGTTCTGGGGGTCAGCAAGGTGGAGCTGAAAGGTCAACCTTGCATCATAGTCCGTGGGCCTCCTCCAGGCTTGGAACCATGGGATGGGTCAGGGGCCCCGCCTGGAGCTGCAGACACAGCTAGGTTTCTCTCTGTCCCATCAGCAATATTGTGAAGGCAGCAGCTCGTGAGGGCGGTGAGGGCAGCGACTTTGGGAAGCCTCGGAAGAACTTCTCCAGTGGCAGTCAGTCCACTCGGGGCACCACCGGCCTGCTGAGGCGGAAGGAGGTGACTGAGGAGGAAGCTGAGAGGTGACGTTTCTCATGGAGTTGTGGGGCAAGGGTCTTAACGATAAGAGTTTTCACCTCATAGTTGGCTTGGCTTTTAACCAGTGCGAGCGGGAGGCCATACTTGCTGAGATTCCATGTGTATAAAATGCAAAGGAGAGATGGGTAGAGGGGGGAGGGGGCTGTAGGCGCTTGGGGCATGACAGGAACCAGGATACCGCAGGGATTGTTCTCTGAGGGTGATGGGAATGTTCTAGAACCAGGTTGTGCTGATGGATGCACAACCCCGTAAATTTGCCTCAGAAAGCTGTGAATTGTATGCCACAAATGGGAGGGTTTTATAGCACGGTAATTATCCCTCCGTGAAACTGGTGATTAAAAACACATTTAGCAGAAAGAAGATAAAAGACTGAGGAGAACAAACACCTGCCTGTGCGGCTGCAGTGGTGGGCACAGGCGGGGCCTTCCGTGGCTACCGTGGCTACTGCGTGTGAGGCCGTCCTTGACAGCGCCCTTTGGGGCTGCAGCAGTGGGCGGGGCCTTCCGTGGCTACCAGGGTGGCTCCTGGCCAGGACCTGTTAGCAGGGGAATAGCTGCACTGGGGGCTCCCAGGGGGCCTCAGGACTTCCATGCAGACCACCCACCTGGCCTGTGACTCAGGGCTGAGTATGGGGAGGGGTCCTGCAAGTAGACAGTGGGAGGGAGGCCAGGCCAGGAGCCGTCAGCTCCCCAGAGCCCCATCTTGGTGCTCCCATGGATGGGCTTCACTGTGGAGCCAGGGCGCCATGGCAGGCAGCCGGAGGAATGTGGTCCTCTGTTGCTACCCTTGGCAGCCATCTGTGCATAGCCCTTCTAGTCAAGGTGGAGGGGTTGGTTTAATCAACTTTATTGAGTTACTATTTTCTTTTTTTTTCTTTTCTTTTCTTTTTTTTCGGAGCCGGGGACCAAACCCAGGGCCTTGCGCTCGCTAGGCAAATGCTCTACCGCTGAGCTAAATCCCCAACCCCCGAGTTACTATTTTCTTGCAGTAGGGGGACAGGACCCAGAGGTTTGCATATACTGAGCAAGAGCTACACCACTGAGCTCTCTCCCCAGCCCAATGGGTTCAGTTTTAAAATGTATGTGGTTGCACAAGCGTACGTTCCCAGGGGTAGTAGAGGTAGGAGGACCAGTAGTTCTAGGTCATCCTTAGATACATGGTTTAATTTGAGGCCAGAGTGGAACATGTGACTCTGGCTCAAAACAAGTGACCGGGTGTGGTGTCGCACACCTGTAGTCCCAGCACTCAGGAGGCCGAGGAGGAGGATCTCTGAGTCCAAGGCCAGCCTGGACTGCGTATGGAGTCTAGGACAGCCAAGGCTACATAGAGAGACCCTGCCTTCAAAACAAAGCAAACAACCCTCCAATGAGTAACACTAAAAATGATTAGGCTCTTCACCCTACCCCAGCTCCCTCAGCCCCCCAGCGTGTGGCCAGCTCTTCCACCCCAACCTTAGCAGTCACCGACCTGTTTGTCTTGTGCGCTTGGTGGTCTCGCCTCCTCGCAGGCTGTGGAGTGCCGGAACTTGGTCACACCATCCATGTCTGCTCCAGACTGACACTCTTGTCACCCCTTGGTTGTTTCCAAGGGAGGTGGGTTTAGGTTTTTAAGGATCTAGAAGGGCCCGCCTTCCCCATCATAAGCTGGCGGGAAAGGGCCGTGTGTAGCCACCACCGTCTCTCTCCCTCTGGACACTTGACTAATAGCTTCTTGTTCTAGGGGTGCAGGGACACGGGGACCCCTTCTGGCCCTGAGTCTGGTTCTCTGGGCAGGTTCATCTGGCAGGTAAACCAGGCCGCAGTCACCATCCAACGCTGGTACCGCTGCCAGGTACAGAGGCGCCGAACAGGAGCAGCAAGCCTCGAGCACCTGCTGGCGTCCAAGCGAGAGGTCAGTGTGATTGCAGGCTGAGCATCCATCCCTCAGGGTCTCGCTGCCTCAGAGCATACAGCGGGTGAATCAAGTGCAGATTAAGACAAATCAAATGGACGTCAGACCTGGAATCACCCGTGAGTGTGGCACCTTCTTGTCCTCAATGCTGCTGTTCGGCTGATGTGGGTGCCATGACCAGCCAGGACCAAGACGACACCCTGAGCAAGCTCCCGGCTGTGCTACAGAGCCCTGTCTCCTTGATACGCCCGCATCTTAGCGTGGGTCTGGCCCTCTGTTGAGCCAAGCGACAACAGAGGTTCAGTGTCCTAAGGAATCTCACCCTTCCATGCTGACACTCAGGGCTCCTGTGGAGACCTCCCAGCTGGTGTTCCAGAACTCTGTCCATCTTCCAGTGCTATAAAGTTTATCGCTTTGGTTTCCCCACAGGGGCAGAGGCAATGGTTGGGAAGTGGGAACCTTCTGGACCTGCACCGGCAGGAGGAGGCAGCAAGGAAGAAGGCCCGGGAGGAGAAGGCTCGCCAGGCCAGGCAGGCAGCCATTCAGGTACCGGCTACCCCAGGTGTCGGCCCCCAGCCCAGACACCAGAGAGCACGAACCAGCCCCTAGCCCGTTCTGTGTGACACTGATGCTTGGGAACCCTGAGCCTCAGGGGAGCCAGGCTGCAAAATGGTAAGGGGACACCTGCTTTTGGGGGCTGCTCAGAGATGCTCCTCTGTCAGGAGCTGCAGCAGAAGCGAGCCCAGAAAGCTCGGGAAGTGGAGCACAGGCCACCTAAGGACAGACCAGAGACCAGGGCACTGGAGCAGCCTCGACCCACCCAGGAGCCGCCCTCCATGCCCAGCAGCGTCACACACCCCAAGGCCAACAATGCTGGTGAGTGAGTGGTCTGTGCCCACCTCCACCTGACCCTACGGTGAGGTGAAGCTGCAGGCTCTGCCAGACTTCAGGCCTCGTGTGGCCAGGCAAGGTGACGTTTACCTGCAGAACTGGGATCTCAGCCCCAGATCTGCTCCCCACTTCTGCTGCCTGGGTCATTCGTGGTGCTGGACTTGAAGGCGGCCAGGCCTCAACAAATGAATTATTCAAGGCCCAGCACTCTGGGGTTGCACTTCCTCCCGCACAGTTTCACACCCCGGAAGACTGGCGCCCCTTAATGGCTCCTTCCCAGCTCTCCTCCCAGGTCAGGTCCTTGGAGGGGTGACAGTGCATTCTGTTTTACAGGTGCCAGCCTCTACCCCACAGGCCCCGCAGACCCCTGCCCTCCTGCCTCTGAATCATTCCCAGAGCGACGGCCGTCTCCAGAGGACAAGCCACAGGTCGAGACATGTCCATGCCTGGGTGGCCATGCCCCCTGCCTTCTCCTTAGCTTTGGGGTCCTTCTGTGTCCTGAAGGAGCCCAGGGGCTGCTGTTGTGGTGTGAGACAGTGGCCTGCTGGTCTTGCTGTGGGGAGGTCTCAGAACTACTCTGGAATCCTGCCAGTTCACGTTCATTAGGGGAGGGCTCCTGTGTCGCTCTCCACAGACGGGACAGGAAGGCCACAGGCTGCTTAGCGTGACTCTGGGCTGGAGACTTTCTCCTCTGAGGACAGCATCTTTAGTCATGTGCCAGGCAGTGGACACACTGGCCCGTGGGATGGGTGCCCAGCACCGTGGGTACAGGGGCCGACTCTTAGCTACCACTGGCCCTGCTGATCTCCTTGCCGGCCTGTCTACTGCAGGATGCCCATGCCCAGGTTGAAGCCAGAGAGGACTTGGCAGCGTTGGCCTCAACCAGGAGCAAGACCAGGGCCAGAGCAACCCTGGATGATCTTCTGGACACGCTGAAGCTGCTGGAGGAGGAGCCTGAGCCGCTGCTTCACCCCAAGGCCTACCATCAGGACAGATACGCCTGGATGGATGAGGTAAGCAGGGGCAGTCGGGAGGCCTCCACAGCGAGCGGATCAGGGAAGGCATGGGTCACCATGTTCCTGCCTTAGTTGAGACCCTAACAAGGGCCAGATGTGGCCTGTTGTGGCTCTCTCTTCCTGTCTGGTCTCCTTGAAATTGGGACACAGTGACTCAGGAGGGTGCACACCTCTCTTGCTGTCACAATATTCTGAAAGGTCTGAGCCACCAGGGGGCTCTTGTAGCCATAGCCAGGCCTACTGGCTCCCCACCACTGCCCCCATCCCTCGGGACCCCAAGTTCTCCGGCTTCTCCAAGCCTCCATGCTGGCCCCTGCAGGAGGAGGATACCAACCCCCTGACTGCAGACAACCTGGAGAAGTTTGGGAAACTCAGTGCAGCCCCTGGCCCCCCCGACGACGGGACCCTACTCTCCGAGGCCAAGCTGCAGAGCATCATGACCTTCCTGGACGAGATGGAGAAGTCAGGGCAGGAGTGGCCTGCACCCTGGCGGGAGGTAGTCGGCTCCCAACAGCGGGAGGGGGTCGTTCACAAGGCCCCAGTGTGGCAACAGCAACAGTCCCAGTCCCGGGTTCTAAACAGAAGTGAAAGCTGACGGGGCTGCCCTGTCCTACCTTAGCATCCTCTCTAGATAGGTCATCCTGTCCAGGTGGGTGATCTGACATCCCTGGGCTCTTGTGTCTGGGGGCTATGTCCTGAGTGAATAGCAGTGACCGAGATGAACACAGGGATACGTCTTGTTTTCACGCGGCAGGAAGGTCAGGAGAGGGTAGTTCAGGCCCCGTGATCTGTGTTTGAGCATGGAGGCATAGCCCCCTCCTGCGCTGATTAATAAATACAGTCTCCACGGTTGACCTGTTGCCCACCGTCCCTTGACCAGATGTCCTACGTAGCTGACCCCTCGCAGCAGGGTGGGACAGGTCATGTAGTGACTCCACACGGAGGGCGGGCATCAGGTAACTGCTGGGTAGCCTGCCTGAGGACTGTCATATCCCTAGAGCCTGGTGCTAGAGGCGGGCCCAAGGTCCCTGGAACTGGGGTCTGAGGGAACTACGTCCGTGATGCGGCTGAAGCTGGAGCTAGAGGAGAAGAAACAGGCCATGATTCTGCTGCAGAGAGCTCTGGTGAGACATTAGCCATCAGTCAGGGCTCTAGCTGGGATGGGGCCTGAGCCATTGCCACCCCACAGCTCTGCCTTTGCCTTCTCCCCCACATGGCGCTTGGTGCCTGGCAGAGACTCAACGCCAGTGTCTCCTGTCCATGCTCCCCGTAGGCGCAACAGCGGGACCTCGCCACTCGCCGTGTTAAGGAGACAGAGAAGGAGCTGAGCCGGCAGCTGCGGCAGCAGAAGGAGCAGTACGAGGCCACCATCCAGCGGCACTTGTCCTTCATTGACCAGGTGACAGTTGGGGAGACAGTGCTGGCCCCGTGGGAGAGACCGTAGGGCGGACAGCAGAGCCTCATGGTGCCTCCATCACAGCTGATCGAAGACAAGAAAGTCCTTAGCGAGAAGTGTGAGGCGGTGGTGGCTGAGCTGAAGCAGGGGGACCAGCGGTGTCGGGAGCGTGTGGCACAGATGCAGGAGCAGCACGAACTGGTGAGCCCATGCCAGGCTGGGGTCCCTGGGGGCAGTGGCAGCGTGGTAGCCTGGCTGTCCTAGAACTCACTCTATAGACCAGGATGGCCTTGAACTCACAGAGATCCCCATCTGGCCTTGCTCTTTTGTTTGTTATTGTTTGGGGGGGTGGGGTGGGAATTTATTTATTTATTTATTGGTACCGTTCCCTTTTTTTTTTTTTAATTATCTATAAGTACACTGTAGCTGTCTTCATGCACACCAGAAGAGAGCATCGGATCCCATTACAGATGGTTGTGAGCCACCATGTGGTTGCTGGGATTTGAACTCAGGACCTCTGGAGGAGCAGTCAGTGCTCTTAACCGCTGAGCCACCTCTCCAGCCCTTTTTTTTTTTTTTTTTTAATTTATTTACTTTATGTATGTAAGTACACTGTCCCTGTCTTCAGACACACCAGAAGAGGGCGCATCGGATTCCATTACAGATGGTTGTGAGCCACCATGTGGTTGCTGGGAATTGAACTCAGGACCTCTGGAAGAGCAGTCAGTGCTCTTAACCTCTGAGCCATCTCTCCAGCCTCCCCTACAACCCCCTCCCCTGCCCCCATTCCCTCTTTTTAAACTGCATCCAAGTGTTCCACAGGGACCGGTGCTGAGGTGTGGGCATGCACAGCCTACCTGACCCTCCTCACGGGACAGTGGCCGTAGACCCAGGAGTCCAAGCCTGGCCTACTCCAGTGGCATCCTGAGTGACAGAACCTGCCCAGCTTAGCTGCACCAGGCTCTTCCAGCTCCCACCTGATTGGCCTGCAGATGCTGATTAAAAGTCTCAGCCACCTACCTCTGCTTCTTTCTGAAGCCACCCTAGACTGGAGCCCAGACCCCATGCGAGGGTGGGCTGACTGTTTAGAGAGATCCCAGTGTCCATGGCCCCAGACAGAATTAGGGACTGAAGTTCTCAGGTAGTCTCTGCTTCAGCAGAAGTCATGTCTTTAGGCCATCCCAGCAACCCAAGAACCCCTCCCCCAGCTCCCCCAATACTCCCCCCCCCCGTTAGGGACCTTCCTTTCGGGTAAGAGCAGGATCCTTGGCTTCCCTTCGGAGAAGAATTTCAATATAAAGCACAGTTGGCATTTATTAGAGGCGTGTGACAGATCTTAGGCACAGGAGTTGGTAGATGTGCTCAGGAGACCTACAGGTGTGAGTGTGGACTTCTCTGAGAGGATCGGGCTTTCTACACAGAGGCTGTAAGATTCTGTGGCTTTCTAAGTTACACTGTTAGAGTGTGCAACTTGCAAGGTTTAAGGGGTAAAGAATTTGTTCCTATAAGTGAGCTTGTAATATCTGAGGTGAATTTCTGAGGTGAATATATGAGGCTGCCACTTAAGTTTGGGGATGAGAGAATTGCTAAGGCAAAGTTATAAAGCGTTCTGACCTTCAGTGTGCCTACTGGTTTTAATGGTTTTTGTTGGTGGCATCTCTAAGAAAGCACACATTATCACTTTAGTAAGTGACTTTTGTTGACACTCTGTGGATGTTATCTGTCAGCAGGAAAGGTACAACAGCTCCTGGATGGAAAGCCTTCTTCCTATGTCCCCTTCATTCTCTGCGTTTCTCTGTGGCCTCAGTCACAGTGGGTGGTAGCATCCCTCTCAGAGATGGGACCTCTAGCAGCCAGTGGCTGTAACTACTGTACTGCATGTTACCTCAGGCTAGAATATATGTGGTGTGGTGTCCACCCTGGGGAGAGAGAAAGGAGCCATGCAGCCTATAGGCCCAGTAGGTGGACTCACTGTCTTCCTTCACGCAGGAGATCAAGAAACTCAAAGAACTCATGAGCGCCACCGAGAAAATCCGGCGTGAGAAGTGGATTAACGAGAAAACGAAAAAGATCAAGGAAATCACAGTCAGAGGTGGGGCCTCCCCGCCCCGCTCCTCACCAGTGGCAGTGTGCGTGCATAGGTGTTGTTAGGTGAGGCCGTGGTCATGGCCGCCTAGGGCAGGTAGACACAAACCCCAGTTCAACTGCCGGCTCCCAGTTCACTGAAGCCTGAGGGGACCTCCGGCCCCTGGAGGCTAGTGTGGGAACATCAAGGCACCTAGGTCACACTGCAGAAACTGGAGAAAACGGTAGAAAAGGACCCAGCATCCTTCAGGCTGACGGACCCGGTATGTGAATGAGGCTTTAGGTGTCACCCTCAGGCTGCCCTGTGGAGAGTCTTCTTCCTCCAGGATCCTGGGTGGGGCGGCATCATGCCACTGGGAGAGCCAGTGGTCAGAGCACCAAGAGGCTGGGCAGCCTTGTGTACCACAGGCTGGGCAAGCCATCGTGGTCTGATGGTATATCTATCCAAAACACCCCTGGAGCTAGGTCTCTGGAGTGCAGCCTCATCTCCCTCTTATCCACTGACTCTAGTCTTCCTCTGGTATATCAAGCTTGCCGTGATTTGGGGCAGTGTCTGGATGGGAGGGGACTCGCAGCCCTATCTCTAGTGCAACCCCTGTCCCCACAGGTCTAGAGCCTGAGATCCAGAAACTAATTGCCAAGCACAAGCAGGAGGTGAGGAGGCTCAGGGGCCTGCATGAGGCTGAGCTGCAACAGCGCGAGGAGCAGGCCACACAGCGCCACCTGCGTCAGGCAGAGGAGCTGCGGGAGCACCTGGAGCGGGAGAGGGAGGCGCTGGGCCAGCAAGAGCGGGAGCGAGCCCAGCAGAGGTAGGAGGGCACTGGAGGCTGTGGTCTTATAGCAGCCCCTTGACTCCCCCGGAACAGTGTGGGACTTGTGCAGGCCACCTGCTGTGAGGGTCCCTTGTGTGGTCCTGGGACGTGGTGGCCGAGGGACATGGCTGGGTGAGTCTGTATGCGTAGGCATAGTGACCAGCAGGCCAGGTCCCCTAAGGCTGTCCTCTCCTCTCGTGACCTGCTGGGCCTTTGCTCTCCCACTCTCAGGAAAGACAGGTCATGGCAGCAGCTTGCTCAGGTGTCTGCCTCCCACCTGAGTGGGACTAAGCCGAGAGAGGCCAGTGTGAGGATACAGTAAGCCACAAACTCAGCTGAGCTGAGGCCATTTCACAGCCTCGTCAGAGTCTGCAGCTGAAGGAGGCCGCAGCCCTGGGACAACAGAGGATCCCTGTGATCTAGTGTGACCATGCTGGCCGGCGGGGTGACCAGCATGGAGCACCGTGGGCACCCACTGGTGTAAGCATCCTCACTGCCCTGCAGGTTAGAGCAGCACCTGGAGCAGGAACAGCGGGCCTTGGAGCAGCAGCGGCGACGGCTCTACACTGAGGTGGCTGAGGAGAAGGAGCGACTGGGCCAGCAGGCAGCCAGGTGCCACCCAGGGCCGTCCTCCTCCCAGTGACCCCTGGCCTGCCCATCCCCTCTCACAATGACCCGTGTCCTGACTCTTGCTGGCCTGCAGGCAGCGGGTGGAGCTGGAGGAGCTGAGGCAGCAGCTGGAGGAGAGCAGTGCAGCCCTCACTCGAGCCCTGAGAGCCGAGTTTGAGAGGAGCCGAGAGGAGCAGGAGGGGAGGCACCAGGTGAGCATGGTCCCCTTTGGAGTGACGCTGAGTCTGGCCTGCCGTGGAGGAAGCGAGTCTCCTCTGCCTCCGGCCCTCACAGTCTGCCCCCTCAGATGGAGCTGAAGGCCCTGAAGGACCAGCTGGAAGCTGAGAGACAGGCGTGGGTGGCCAGCTGTGCCAAGAAGGAGGTAGGCCTGGACAGGGCGGGCTGCTGCTCAGGGCTTCCTGGGCACTCACCACTGGGCATCACTGCTAGCTGTGGGGGACCTTGGTGGATCATTGTGTGCTGCTCACTGTGCACATGTGGATCCAGGACGTTAGAATTAGAACAAGAGGAAGTGGGGCCAGGGACATCCTGGAGACCTGACTTGTCCTTCCTCACCAGGAGTCACCCCATCTGCATTCTTCAGAGTATACCAAGCCCCTGAAGGCCCCGGCCTCTGGTCTTTCCTTTTAGGAATTCACAAGTCCCTTGGCCACAGGTCAGGTTTATCACTTTGGCTTGGCCTGTCTAGCAGACAGTAGGAATTGATTGATTGTCCTGGGCTATAGTTCTCGAAGGAACAGCCTGCTGCAGTGGTGGCCTCCTTGTCTAAAGAGACATGCTACCCCGGGCCATCTCATGCCCCTGTGCTCACAGGAGGCCCTGAAAAGAAAACATGGTCCTCTTGGGACCTGGGGCCTGCACAGGGCTGGAGCCCTTTGCCCTAGACTGTGTCTCCCTGTGGCTCTCAGCAGGGACCAATCCCCCAGAGTCCAGCAAGGCTAGTCCTGCCTCTGTCTCCAGCTTCTCTGTGCCTCCTGCTGGCCGATTCTGAGACAGCCGTGTGCCCTTCCAGGAAGCATGGCTGCTGACCAGGGAACGTGAGCTGAAGGAGGAGATCCGAAAAGGCCGAGACCAAGAGATTGAGTTGGTCATCCACCGGCTGGAGGCTGATATGACCCTGGCTAAGGAGGAGAGCGAGAGAGCAGCCGAGAGCCGGTGAGCTGCCTCCTGCCTTTAGCTCTGCAGTGAGTCGGGGCAGAGCCCGGGGCAGAGCAGTGTGAACAGCGCTTGTCTTCACACCGCCTCTGCCCGCTAGTGTGAAGCGTGTACGTGACAAGTACGAGACCGAGCTCGCGGAGCTGGAGCAGTCGGAGCGCAAGCTTCAGGAGCGGTGCACAGAGCTGAAAGGCCGTCTGGGAGAGGCTGAAGGGGAGAAGGAGCGGCTGCAGTCTCTAGTACGCCAGAAAGAGAAGGAGCTGGACGACCTGCGGGTGGTGAGTAGCCCGGGGCTTTCTGCATTGGGGTGGGCGGGGCCGGGGGAGTTCCACCCCGCCTTCCCGCTCACAGCCTCCCCTGCATCGGGGCGGGGCCGGGGGGAGCTCCACCCCGCCTTCCTGCTCACAGCCTCCCCTGCATTCGGTCGGGGCCGGGGGCAGCTCCACCCCGCCTTCCCGCTCACAGCCTCCCCTGCATCGGGGCGGGGCCGGGGGAGCTCCACCCCGGCTTCCCGCTCACAGCCTCCCCTGCATCGGGGCGGGGCCCGGGGGAGCCCACCCCGCCTTCCCGTTCACAGCCTCCCCTGCTTGTTAGGTAAACACACAGATGTGCAGTGAGCGGGCCAGCCTGGCCCAAGTGGTGCGACAGGAGTTTGCTGAGCAGCTGGCAGCCTCCCAGGAGGAGACCCAGAGGGTGAAGGCAGAGCTCGCAGAGCTGCGGGCCCGTCAGCAGATGGAGCTAGATGAGGTGCATCGGAGGTGGGTGGTCAGGACTGCAGGTAGGGTACAGAGGACCAGTCATGCCTCCTCCTGTCTCCTCCAAACTAGCAGGTGTAGCCCATGGCAGAGCTCACATGGCTTCTATCTCTGTGCCAGGATGGCTAGGCGTTTCCCCTGGGCGTCACTGAGCTCTAGAGCATCCCCTGTCTCAGGGCTAGGAAAGACACAAGTGCCCTCTCCAAGGAGGTGCGCAGGATTCTGGCTGGAACAGGTGTTGTTCAGCAGAGGGCCAGCAGCAGAGAGGGTGACAGTAGCCTCCCAGAATCTCCTTAGTCCTTCCAGAGGCTAAGGCTGCCGGCCCCTGTGCCTGACATGAGAACAAGACACCTGTCTTGGTCAGCACAGCTCCCTGCCCCAACCCAGTCTCTTCCCAAAACCACCGTAGGGTCTGGTTGTCATGGAGACAGTGGCCCAGGGCCAGCTGCTCGGGTCAAAGTGGAGCAGGGCTGAGGCTAGGTGGTAGGAGGCTGCCCTTCAGGACCCGGGCCTGAAGTTGGGCTGCGCAGAAGCCCACTGCCCATCACTGCAGGGTGAAGACGGCTCTAGCGAGGAAGGAGGCAGCCGTGAACAGTCTTCGGAAACAGCACGAGGTGGGTCCCTCTGGTGGTCTGGGAGTGTCCTGCTAGGGGAGGGTCTCCAGGGCTGACTGAAATGTGTTGCAGGCTGCCGAGAAGCGGGCGGACCACCTGGAGGAGCTGCTGGAGCAACACAAAGGGCCATCTTTGAGTTCCAAGTGACATCTCTCTTGGGACGACAAGCCAAGCCTGAGGCAGATGCTCAGTCCTGTGGCTGGTGTCCAGGTCACGCTCCAAGACACAGGGCTGAGGGTAGGACAACAGCTGGTGTGTGAGGCACCGTGGAGCCCACTGCCCGGGACATTACTGTCTGCAGGCCTGCAGCTGCTCTGTAGTAAAATGGTTACGTGGCTTTTTTAACTGTTCCATGTCACCTGCTTGTCTTCCTCTTTGCTGGGCGTGGAGAGCAGAAAGCTGGAGATCACTAAGGGCCCCGCAGCATGGTCAGGAGTGGTGTTGCTGGCTGTAGGACTAGCTCCGACTCTTACACTTGTCCACGCTGACAGGGAAGCGGCTTGCAGCCAGCCCTTCTGCTCTCAGCTCCAATCCCCAGCAGGTACTGGGCCGTTTGTTTCTGCCCTGGCCTCTCAGGAGTACAGCAGGCTCAACTCTTGGAAGGAACTGTATTTCTAGGTTAGCCCAGTAACCTCAGCTGCTGCTGCTCCCCTCCCCCTCCTCCTTTTTAAAATATTTATTTTATTAGAAAGTTTACGTGTGTGTGTGTGTGTGTGTGTGTGAGAGAGAGAGAGAGAGAGAGAGAGAGAGAGAGAGAGAGAAACATTTGCCTCCATAAATGTCCATATGTGTACTGCCTGTGTGCCTGGTTCCTGCAGAGGCAGAGATCACTGGATCCTCTTGAACCGGCCACCATGAGGGTGCAGAGACTTGAATCCAAGAACCTATCAGTACCTTTACCTTGCTTGGTAGGCTGTCGATACTGCCCAGCCTGGGCAGCCTGTCTACAGATGGGAAGCCAAGGCTGTAGCCCATACACAGGAGGCAGAGTCCTAGAGCACTTGGCATGGGCAGGGTCTTCTGATCCGGCCTCACTATCCCCTCATCTTCCCAGACAGGCCATGTCCCAGAGCCCTGGGAGACCCTGTGGGGTGTAGCTTCAGCTGGCTACCAGTCCCCCCTGCTACTTCCTAGAAGCTGCTACGTGTGACGGCCTGACTGGTCCGTGGCTCCTCTGCACAGTGCCACTTGTCTGAGTCTCTGGCCTGCTGTGTGCCTGGGCTCCTCGGAGAAGGCTGGTCACAGGATTGCACATGACGTGGTATTATTCCCCCGTCTCCTGACAGACAACTCAGTATGTGAGCTCCAGGACTCGACTTACAGTTCAGGGGTTCGGGCCAGAAGAGAGAGTGCAGGACCACATGGACCCAGGGCACACGTCCTGCTTAGGGCCTGGGCACAAGGGGAGGCTGAGGGTTTGGATCACAGGTTTCGGCTTGGCTTTGACCTGAGGTGTGGTTCCAGTTGGGCTGGCAAGATGGCTTAACAGGTAAAATGCTCACTACACAAGCCTGTCAGCCTGAGTCCCCAGAACCCACCTGTCATAGGTCATTTGCTGTGGTGAGACACCACGACCAACACTAAAGCAGCATGGGAAGGAAAGGGTTTATTCAGCATCCTCTTCCACATCACTGTTCATCATCGAAGGAAGATGGGCAGGGCAGGAACCTGGAGGCAACAGCTGACACAGAGGCCATGGAGGGTGCTGCTGACTGGCTTGTTCACATGGCTTGCTCAGCCTGCTTCTTTCTTTTTTTCTTTTTTTTTTTTTTTTTTTTTTTTTTTTGGAGCTGGGGATCAACCCAGGGCCTTGCGCTTGCTAGGGCAAGCGCTCTACCACTGAGCTAAATCCCCAACCCCCTCAGCCTGCTTCTTCTAGAACCCAGGACCACACTGTGCTGGGCCCTCCCCCATCAATCACTAAGAAGATGCCCTGTAGGCTGGCCTGCAGGCCAGTGGAGGTGTTTTCTCAGTTGTCTCTGATGACTCGAGCTCATGTCAGGTTGACATATAAACTAACCAGTACACCGAGTAAAAGGTTGAAGACCACCAATTCCACAGGGTTGCCCTCTGACCTCCACATGTACACCATTGCACGAATGCACACAGAGCATACATGTACATTACAATAGTTTTATTTGGGGGAGGGGGCATTAAACAACTATGGACTGGGCTGTAATTACAATGTTCTGTAATCTGGGGACTGGAGGACACCCCACTCCCACCCCGAGCAGGCTGGCCAGCTAGACTAGCCATGTAGAGGAGCTCTGATTTCAATGGAGAAACCCTGCACCAAAGAACAGTGTGGGTAGTGACCACGGAAGACGCCCATCAGCGTCATGCCTCCACATCCCTGCACACGTGTGTGCCCACATCTCCAAAACACAAGCAGACACAAGCAAAAAGGAAAATAAAGAGTGTGCTACAGCTTTGGAATTAGAGTGTTAACCACATCCGCAAGGTCCGGTTCATTTATTGCATCGGCTGATTTTTTTCCAACTTGTTCTGTCAGTTCTGAGGACAGCGCCCACATCTCCTACCACGTCCACCTCTCTCTTGTCCCATTTTGCCTGCTTTTGCTTTGTGCGTGTCGAGGCTATGCTAGAAGGTACATACGCATTCATAACAGCCGAGTCGCTGTGGGTGACCTTTCTCCCTTGAGGTCCTCTTGCCTGGAGTTTACCCGTAGCAGCTTTCCTTGTTTCATTTCTGAATCTTCTCCTCCTTCTAACCTTTCCACGGCCCATAGTTAAGGAGCCTGCAAAAGCACCCCCAGTAATATGCAACCCCAGTTTGGCTGTAGTTTGTGACTCCTGATCCAGTGAGTTCAACCCGTTTTTTTTTTTCCCCTTTGTTTTCTGTCTGTCTTTCTATGTAGCCCAGACTGAATTTTTTTTTTTTTTTTATCCAAAATGTGTTTATTGGGAACGTTCCCACTCATCTTGAATCAGGGGCTTTCAGTGCTGCTTCCTCCTGAAGGAGCATCCTTCTGTCAGCCTTGCTTTTCCACCTGTAGGCTGACAGAGTACAGTGGAGCAGCCAACACACAAGACTACCGTTTGTGCATGGCTAAAGACCGTGGTGATTTTATAGCATCCTGGGCATTTCACATCCATAAAGTAGGAATTGGGGCTCTGCACCAGGCGCTTTTTCTTGTGTTTCCTCTTCTCCTCTTCTGGAGAGGGATGAAGGAGATCCTTTGCGAGAGGCATGTTCTCGTAGGGAGGTCGTCACCGCCGGAAAGGCCAGACTGAATTTTATTTTAAAGATTTATTTCATTTTATGTTTATGAGTGTTGTATACCATGTGAGGGCGTAGTGCCCACAGAGGGCAGGAGAAGATATCAGAACTAGAGTTAGTTACAGATGATTGTGAGCCACCATGTAGGTGCTGGGAAACTCAGATCTTCTGCAAGAGCAACAAGTGCTCTTAACCACTGAGCCATCTCTCCAGCCCTGTCCTGAGTTCCTTCATCCTCCTGCCTGGGCCTCCCAAGTGCTGGGGCTTCAGGTGCACGCCACATGCATGTCAGAGCAGGTGGAGTGGGGCTGGTGTCCTCAGTCTGGCCTGGGTGTGAAGGCGGGCTTCCCTGTGAGCACTGCTGGCCTCTCCTACCCCTGGAGGTGCTGCAGCCACAGGGCCTGACACCTGAGGGACCGTTGGTCACCCTCACTCCCTGACCAGCCACCAGCTAGAAACTAGCCCGCCTTTTCTGCAATCTGAAATTCCGTGTCTGAGATGCGTAATCTAACCTGTGGTCAGTGTTCAGTGTTCTGAGAGATGGGAAGCGCTGGGAGACAGAGGCTCGGTGTAGTTCAGGAAAGAAGGTGAAGTAAAGGTCAACTTCACCGCCATGTGACCTCAGAAGGCAACAGGAACATGAGTTCTCCATCCACGGAGAGGCGCTGAGGTGTAGCCCTGCGGAGGTCCTGGGGTAAAGCGAACCCAGCAGAGCCCTAGGGGAAGCCATTCACCTCTGCTTGTTCACCTGATGCTTCTGGACAATCAGAACAAGCAGGTTCTTGTCATGGGTCTATCAGCATGCAGATGGTGTTTCCACAGTGAGGTGGGGCCCGCTGAGGGGACAAATGTGGGTGAGACAGAGGCCCAAGGACTGGATACCAGGGGTATCACAGAGCTGACAGAGTCGACTCCCTGGCTGCCGGTTTTACCCTTCATACACCACTTGGCTGCATCCGAGCCCACGCCTGTGTGTACCAGTCACGCGCGTGCCACATCCACCATGACTACCACACAGTCCAGGGAAGGGAACTTCAAGAGTTGAAGATCGGGCTGAGGGGATGCAGTGCCAGTGTCCCCAGCCAGAAGTGGGATTCTCCTCAGGGTGCCTGCAGTGACATGGGAACAAAGAGAAGGAGAGAGGGCAGGCGGGCACGCCCAGTTGAAAGTTCATCCCTTCCCCTCTGCTCAAGTCTGCACTCCAGCACAGACGTACCCAAGACAGCACTCATGCAAGTCGCTCTTCTGTTTTCCTGGCACATGGCATCCACCCTCTCTGTTCCCTATGGAGCTGCCTCAGGCATCGCCCCTGGGCATAGGCCCACTCTGCAGCCTCGAGGACCTTGCCAGGCAGGGCTCATCATGGTTCTATTACTTATTTGGAATTGTTTCCCCCTTGATCAATTTAGAAAAAAAAGTTTATTTTTTTAAATATAACAAGTTGGCTTTTTTTTTCTTTTCTTTTTTTTTTTTTTTTTTTTTTTGGAGCTGGGGACCGAACCCAGGGCCTTACCACTGAGCTAAATCCCCAACCCCACAAGTTGGCTTTTTAAAATATTATTTATTTAATGTATATGAGTACCCTGTAGCTGTCTTCAGACACACCAGAAGAGGGCATCAGATCCCATTACAGATGGTTGTGAGTCACCATGTGGTTGCTGGGATTTGAACTCAGGACCTCTGGAACAGCAGTCAGTGCTCTTAACCGCAGAGCCATCTCTCCAGCCCTGTTTCTTTGTTTTTGAAACGGGGTTTCGCTGTGTAGCCCTGGCTATCTTGGACCTCACTATGTAGTCCAGACTGGCCTCAAACTCACAGCGCTCTATCTGCCTCTGCCCACCAAGTGCTGGTATTAAAGGTGTGAACCGCCACCACCTCCCAGCTGATCAATTTAGAAAACTGTAAAGCAGGAAACCGATTTGTAGGAAATACCCCAGTTTCATGAGATAGGCCTTTTACTTCCCAGATGTGGCAAGAGATGCCTCTTTTTGTGAGGAAGGCACACTTGGTGACAGCCAGGGAGGCGCAGGCTGAAGCTCCCCCTTAACATTTATGAGAAAGTCCCCTGTTTCTTCAGAGACCCTCAGGAAAGCACACCAGACCCTCTTGAAAAGGTGCCCTGTAATCACGCCCTTTCTCAGTAGGGAAACCGAGGCATAAAACAGCTACAAGCCTCAGTAGACCGCTTGGCCTGCTGCTTTTAATTAAGCTTGTGGTGTTTACCAGACCAGGAAGTCAGGGATGGGCCACAGTTGTGCAGTGGGGACTCTTTGCTCATGGCCACTTCATATGCCCCCAAATAGGCCCCTAGGGTCTGGAAGGTCTTTCAGGTGACACTTTCCAGCTGCACAGAGGCCTGGAACAGACCACAGGGCAGCCCAGTGGGTGGCACCGGGTCCAGGGACAGAGATGACCCATTCCTACATCCCTTGCCACTGGGTAAAATCAAGTTGGGGCATAGTGCTAAGGTGTCTCGTGTCTGAGGCTAGCAACTCTGTCCTTGTTTAACAGTAATGTGCTACGCCTGTCTTCTCATCTGGATGAGCAACCCTTGTCTGTCCTGATCCTGACAGGACAGGTACGGGGTAAAATGCTGTATGCCCCACCCAGCTGTGGCGGTTCCTACCCACCTGGGCTCCAGCCTCTCCTGCCTTGATTTTCCCATGGAGGAAGAGGATTTCAGGGCACCTGATCATGAAAGTGCCACCCTGAGATGGCACGTGTTCCTGCCTGAGAAGAGACCTCGCTCCCCTTCCCTCATCACAGGGAAACCATGTCATGCCAGGGCTGTCCAGGCTGAGTGGGCCTCCAGTGGGCTGGCAAGAGATTGGACATTGCCCCGGGGTGGAGGCTGGTTACAATCCAGACATCCTGAGTCTGAGTTGTACCCACCAAATTCTTGAGTTGCACCCACAGATGACGATGGGTTCTGGGGTACCCATAGAAACAGGTATTTCCGAACTCCCAGGCTGTAAGACTGGCAAGTGTCATCAGCTCCTTGGAACCTCCAGAAAGTTCACAAGGTAGAGCTCTCTAGAACATGTGTGCACCAGGAAGTACAGTCTGTGGTCCTGAGCAGGACTGACTGGTGACAAGTCATGTCTGGTCTCCAAACATGGCCCCTGTCTTAGACAGGGTTCCTATTCCTGCACAAGCATCATGACCAAGAAGCAAGTTGCAGAGGAAAGGGTTTATTCAGCTCACACTTCCACATTGCTGTTCATCACCAAAGGAAGTCAGGACTGGAACTCACGCAGGTCAGGAAGCAGGACCTGATGCAGAGGCTATGGAGGGATGTTACTTACTGGCTTGCTTCCCCTGGCTTGCTCAGCTTGCTCTCTTATAGAACCCAAGACTACCAGCCCAGGGATAGCACCACCCACAATGGGCTGGGTCCTCCCCCCTTGATCACTAATTGAGAAAATGCCTTACAGCTGGGTCTCATGGAGGCATTTCCTCAAGGGAGGCTCCTTTCTCTGTGATAACTCCAGCTTGTGTCAAGTTGACACACAAAACCAGCCAGTACAGCACCAGATGGGGTCCTACTTCCTAACCCTGGGCATGGACACCCCAGCTGCCATTCAGCCAGGGAAGGAGTTAGACAGTGGTGACTGACAGGCCTGGAATTGAGTAGGGGGATGGGAGGCACGTTGGTTCTCAGCTCCCTGGGGCTAAACTTTTCCTAGAGTGTAACAACACTATTTTGGAGTTTTAGTTTCTTTGAAAAAACACAGGCATATTATTTGATTATGTTTTTGTTTTAATCCCAGGTGTGGGACATGGGACTGCTTCAGATTGTCCCCAGTGGCTGACTCCAATCTGCTTCATGCTCCAGCAAGGGTGTGGTTTTGCCAGCTGCAGACAGTTTCTGTGATTGTGTGACATTTGGAATTCTGAGGACTTTTCAGAGGGTACATAAACGCCCAAGAAATGGGCTGTTGGTTGGTCGTTGTTGGTCTCGGTTGGTTAAGTAGTTGTGGGCAAAGAAGAAACAGGAAGGAATTAGATATCCTGATGGAGATCAAACTCGCCCCAAGGAACTCTGCGCCCCTAATCAGCAGGAAGTAGTCTAACGACGATGTCACTCCCTTTCCAACCCGACTTTACTCAGAGATCTCTTTCCTTTCTTCTCTATCCTTTTTCCCTCTCTTACCTAGTGTTAGGGGTTGAAAGGGCTACAAAGTAACCAAAGACAGACACACTTGAGAGTTACAAGAGAGGTCAGTGAGGACCTCTGCAGGTGGGTCCTGCAGGTGGGAAGGCCTGTTCCCTATGAGATACGTCTCCTGTTTTATGGCGACAACCAGACCAGGAAGTCCTCCTGTCTGCAGAGTGCCTGGTGCCCCTGAGCTCTGTGTGTTCTCTGCCCTCTTCCTATCTGACTGCTGGCTGGGCGCCTCTCCTCCTACAGTGCTGGAAACAAGTGGAATCAGGACCTGTAGACCTTGTTTATATATAGCTCCAATAATGAGACCCAGGGAATTGGAGGCTCCCCCCCCATAACTCCCCAGGTCCTCCCCAGATCCCCATGTCTCTCTGAGAAGCCCTTCCTCTCTTCCTCTAAGGCCTTCTTTCCCTTCCGTCTCCCATCAATTGTCATCGGAGATGGCTGGTTTCACAGTCTGCCAGACACCCCATCATGAGAGAAACCCCCTATAACAGCAATCCACATAGCCCTCAGAGAGGCTGCTCCAGCGGCCGTCTGGCATCAGCCAAGGATGCTGAGTCACAGGCTAAGGAGACAGAAAGGCCTTCAAAGCAGCTAGGAAAGGATACAATGAAACCCCACCGATGGAGGCTAGGATTAAGGGGCCCCGAGCCCACTGCCCTGCGGGTCTTGGCTCTGGCCCAGCGCCCAGGGCCACAGGATAGTCAACAAGGTCTCAGACTCCCCATGCTGTCCCAGTTTCTGGACACCTCCTACATACCCACAGATTTTAAAAGAACACATGTGCAAATAACTGAGACCAAGCGGATGAAGCTGCCTTTGGATGGGGCTCCCTGGCACCTGATCATCCACACTAGTTTGGGGAGTCTGGCCACTGGCAGCACCTGGCCTCCATGGTGTCTTAATAGGAGAGTTGACTAAAGTCACAGATTGGAACCTAGACCTGGAGCCCTGGGTTGGCTGCAAGGCAAAGACCAGGCAGTGGGAGCCACCAGAGAGGAACAGTCAGGACTCTGCTGGCTGGCATAGTGCAGGGGAGGGAGGTGTTGTGGATAGGTGGATAACGTGTTCAGGTTGAGACCCGGGTCTGGAAGAAGGCTCGACCCAGCAGGCTTTCATGACTGGGGAGAACCCCAGATTATATAGGGATTTGTTTGTTTGTCCAGTATGCCCAGTCACACCCTCTCCCCAGATCACAGTCACTCCTGTCCACCTCCCCCTGCCCCCGTACCCTCCTCCCCTAAAGCCCCCAGAAAAGAGGCTCCTGGCTGTCTGTGAACACGAGTTACTCATCACCTCCTGCCAGATGGCTTCACACTGCATGGAGCCTGGAACCCAGCCTGGCACCTATTGGTGGTCACTCTGAGCTGTCAGTAAGTGGGGGGAGGGAAGTCGGGCTGTGTCCCTGAAAGCATGTAGCTTCCCTCAGAGGTCATGAGCGACATACAAGCTGTGGTACAATGAAGGGGACATTCATCTCGATCCGGCCATTGCATATGAGAGTGAAGGTGAACCTGACAGTTAGGCCACCACCTCAGAAACCCTCACAGTAGCCTCCAGGCAGGGTTCGCCTGCACCCTTGTTCAGGAGGCTGTAGGAAGGTAAGAAGAAAAACCCCATAACTGATGGTCCCTGTGGAGGGGACTGAGGCTCAGTGGTGAAGGGAGCCACCTTGGGCTTCGAGGGAGACTTCAAAGACAGTTTGGAAGAGGGTACAGGACACCAGTTGTCCCTGCAGCTCACTTTACCAAGAGTCGACCTGCCCTATCGTAGCAGGGACATGAGGTCTAGGTTTCAGTGAGGCCGGAATATAGCTAACTAGTCAGCAGGCAAGGTGTGGTCGCACCACCATCTTGGCTCTAGTCTGCTGACAAGAGCCTGTCAACCTCTTCTGGCCACCACCGGCTTCAGCCTGTTCCTCTCCCAGAGTGAGGTTCCCGGGAAGGTTCCAGTTCCCCGGGGTTCCTTAATTCACGCTGTGACAGCCAAAGGGAGGGTCACAAATGTCTCTTTAGAATCTCAATATCTTCACCCCTGCCACGCTGGCTACAATCTACCTACCTCGCCATGGCTGCTCTGCCTTGAGAGACTGTATCCTGTATCCCTTTAAAGGAAAGCCACAATAAATCCTTCCTCCCCGTGTGGCTTATCCCGAGGTTTTTGGACACAGTGACAAGTTAATAGGAGGTTGATTTCCTTTTTAAACATCAGTTCCATGTGTTCAGCACATTCCCCGAAGCCGTCTCACCTTTCCACGGGAGTAGTCCGTCCCTCCTACTCCATGCCTTCAGGAACGTGCGATTCTTAGGGAGGAGGGTGCCCCCATAGGTAGATGTATGGCCCGTACCTTTTGCAGCTGGCTTTTTTCTTTGTCTTAACATGCTCAGGACTTGCTTATGTGGTAGTGCGTGTCAGAATCATTTTAAAGATTTCGTTCATATCTATGTTGTTGTCTGTGGAAGCCGGAAGGCAGCACAAGACCCTCTGGAACTGGAGTTACAGAAGGTTGGCTGTGAGTCACCTGATCACTTGATGTAGGTGCTGGGAACTCAGTCCTTTGGAAGAGCAGCAAATGCTGTTAATTACCGAGTTATTTCTCCAGAACCCGGGGACTGACCCGGGGTCTTGTACTTGCGAGGTGAGCAGTCTGCCATAGAGCTAAACATCAACCCCTCTGCTTTGCTTTTAAGGCCAAATGAGATTCCATCGCATGCACAACCACAATTTATTTACTATCCACCGTAAGACAGGCGTTGAGATTTCCGGCACCTGTTGGCTCCAGGAACAGGGTGGCCAGCAGGTCCTGGAGTCCGCTTTCAGTTGTTTGAGAGATATGCTTAGAAGTGGAATTGTGGGTTGGGGATTTAGCTCAGTGGTAGAGCGCTTGCCTAGGAAGTGCAAGGCCCTGGGTTCGATCCCCAGCTCCAAAAAAAAGAACCAAAAAAAAAAAAAGAAGTGGAATTGTGATGGTTTGGTAATTCAGAATTTGGTGTCTGGAGAGACGCAGGGTTCTTTTCCACACCAGCTGCACCAGTCCACATTCCTGCCAGCAGTGTACAGGGCTCCGGTTGTCCGCAGCTGGCCCACACTTGTTATTTCCCGGGTTTTCTGAGAAGCCACCTGGTGGGAGGAGGTGGGACCTTAGGGCACATTTGCTCTTCTCTCATGATTGGTGGTGCTGGGCAGCTGTCTTCCTCCTTCAGGCATTTGTCCTCCGGCATTTTTCAGTCTTTCCAGCACCAGGCTATTCCGGTCTTTGCCCATTTTGTCTTATTTGGGTTTTTTTTTTTATTTAAAATATTTAAGGGCTGGAGAGATGACTCAGAGGTTAAGAGCACTGACTGCTGTTCCAGAGGTCCTGAGTTCAATTCCCAGTAACCACATGGTGGCTCACAACCATCTGTAATGAGGTCTGATGCCCTCTTCATATAATATATTTATTTTTATTACTTCTATTTATCCCTTGACAACTCCATATATGTGTATAATGTATTTTGACCAGGATCACACACCCTGCCCCCGTGTTCCCTCTCCTACCCTGGGAACCTTTCTTCCCAACATTTCCCCTGCCACTGTTTATGTGTTTGTTTCCAGACAGGGTCTCTCTATGTAGCCCTGGCTATCTTGGAACTGGCTCTGTAGACGGCTGACCTTGCACTCAGAGATGCGATGCCCCTGCCTCCCGAGAGCTGGTATTATGGTGATCGCCACCATGATAAGTTGCCTCATTGATCTTCATACAGGTCACTTGCTCTCTGCGAGGTTTTGAGGTGACACCTCTCCTTATCACGTCAGTTGGCTAAAGACATTCCAGAAGTTTCCCCGACTGTCCGTCTCTACTGTGTCACCCTGTGCATCAGCGTCGTAACTCTTCCTTCTGTCTCAGACAGGCACTAGCAGCTGGTACACACAAACACATGTACATACACACATGTGTACACACACACATGTGTGCACACACACCATTTCATGCACGTACACTTTCACACACATATACACAAGCATGCACACACACATGTGCGCACACACGCGATTTTGTGCACATACACGTTCACACATGTACACATACGCCCACGTGCACACACGATTGCACATACATACACACATACGATTTTGTGCACATACACATACTCCCAAATGCACACACACACAGCCCCGCCCAACCATGGAATTTCAGTTGGCAATATGCTGCCGTTGGAAAGAGCCTTGGGAATTCCACACCGAGGAAAGAAGGCAGACAGGAAGCACGACACGCTATAGGACTCTATTTTTAAGTAATGGCCAGAATAGGCAAATCCCCAGGGACTGAGCAGGGATCACAGCTGCTCGGGGCTATGGAGGGGGATGGGCCACGGGTGTTTCCTGGGGACAGTTTCCTTCTGGGGCGGGAGGACGGCTCTGCAGTGGGCAGTGGTGATGGCCACACAGTGGTCTGGGTGTGTAAACACTACTGGCTC
Organism: Rattus rattus; assembly: GCF_011064425.1. Taxonomy (NCBI): domain Eukaryota; kingdom Metazoa; phylum Chordata; class Mammalia; order Rodentia; family Muridae; genus Rattus; species Rattus rattus. The sequence continues at coordinate 63,962,589 of NC_046162.1, forward strand.
CCCCACCTGAAGGTTAATTTTATGTTCTGTGGAATTCACCCCACAGTGTGCACAGCGGGGAGGGATGATTTTATTTCCCCTTATATTGGTTTCCTTTAGTTTAGGCCTATATGCACCGCCGTGCCGATTTACAAGGTGCCGGGGGTGGAACCGGGGTCGTCATGCAGGCGAGGCAAGCGCCCGGCCAACTGAATCACTCCCCCCAGGTCCTCATTTTGTTTATTTGCTCTAGTTTACTTTACCGGGTAGCCTGAAACCCACTCTGTGGCTGGCCCGGAACTTGAAGCAATCTTCCTGGCTCTCCTTAGTGCTGGGATTACAGGCGTCCAACAACATACCAGGCTGATGTTCTCAGGAAAACAAAGGCCAAAGAAACAGGTGTCTCCCAAGCAATGCTGTAGGCCAGCACCGGGCTGGCCAAGGGAGCCAGGGAGGGGATGCAAAAAACAGGAGCCAGGCCATACTTCAAGGATCCTAGAACTAGCACAGCCCTCAGTTGGCAGTCCCTTGTGGGCCCTCTGCTTCTGTTGGTGCTGCTTCTGTCCCCGCCCTGGCCTTGGCTCAGGAGAGCCGTGGGAACCATAGCTGTGGTGACACTGCACTGTTATTTCCCTGTCCCCCCAGTAGCAGCAGCAGGTGCAGCCAGCCTCCCCCACTCCACTGTCCCCAGCAGCCTGCCCTGGAGCAGGAAGGAAAACAAGTTCTTTTCTAGAACATTTTTATGAAAAGGACAGCCCCCAAACCCCAGCCTTAGGCCATGGTTTGCCTCTGTGGGAGAACGGGATAGTTCCTGATGAGCTCTGAGCTCTGGGCAAGAGCTTCACCTTCCTGGGGAGGCGTAGCAACTTTGGCAGGCTGTTCCTCCCCGGCCGTCTGGTGTCTCTGGCCAATGTCAGCACTTGGCCAAACCACCAGCTTGTTGAACACAGCTGTGGTAGGTGGGGCTCTTTTCAGGGCTGAGGGCTGTCTCTGAGTGTGTTGGGAAGAGACAGGCCTCTGCCCCAAGACAGGGACAATGTGAGCACAATGGTCACCCTAGCCTACCACTCATCCCCACCCATGGATCTCAGGCCTGGCTTCACCTTGCTGTGTCCGTTTTGCAGTGCCTCAGTTTCTCTCTGTGTTCTCAAGAGGTTGAGATGGGGATGTGCCTGGAGGTGCTGTGCCCTTGGTAGGGTGTGGACCTTCCAGACAGGGGTGTCTTGTGATGTCCATTGTGGTGCCCACCTCACAGGTTTGTCCGCTGGCTCTGGGGAGCCTGGCCACCTTGCAGAAATGCTTATGTCTTGTGGTTTAAATGTTTACAGAGTGCTTGGGATTAGGGAGGAGCTCAGTGGCTAAGCACTTGCCTAGGATGCAAAAAGCCCTGGTTTTCAATTCTCAGCATCTTAGTCCTACACACACACACACACACACACACACACAGAGTACTCACACACACTCACACACACACACATATTCACTCACATACACACACACACAACTACTCATACACACATACCCATGCACACTCACACACACACTACTCATACACACTCACACACACTCACACACATACACATATTCACTCACATACGCATACACACACAACTACTCATACACACATACCCATGCACACTCACACACACACTACTCATACACACTCACACACACACATACACATATTCATTCACATACAAATACACACACAACTACTCATACACACATACCCATGCACACTCACACACACACTACTCATACACACTCACACACTCACACACATACACATATTCACTCACATACAAATACACACACAACTACTCATACACACATACCCATGCACACTCACACACACACTACTCATACACACACACACACACACATACACATATTCACTCACATACGCATACACACAGAACTACTCATACACACATACCCATGCGCACAAACACACAGAAAGGAGAGAGAGAGATCAGCCTAAGGCAGTCTGTAAATCCAGTGATTGCTGGTTTTGGAAGACAGTACACACAGAGCACATATAACCAAATACAGACTGGGACCTCCAGCCAAGGGACACCTGAATCCAGGAGAACAAGGAAAGACCCTGGCCAGAAGCTCTTGAAAAGTGTGGCCACCTGACATCTCAACGTCACACTGGGAAAAGTGAGTCCCTTGGCTCTAGGCGCCATTTGTGTCCTATTGCTCTGGCTGCCCCAGGATTCTCTTCTCCCATGCTCTGATTTTGTGCCTTCTTTTTTCAACCATGCCCCCTCCCTGAGTGTCCGGGTGTTCCCAGTGGCCACAGAGGACCCTGTGGGAACTGCCCAGGTCAGAAAGAAGGCGGGGTGCAGGAAGGTTTGGAACCAATGCTAATAAAGAACACCTTTCTCTTTCACTGTGCTGGAGCTGTGAGGCCTGGGAGATCTGGACCAAGAGCACCGGCCTCCCCGGCTGAGTTTCTAGCACAGCTATCTGCTGATGGCCAGAATGAGGGTGCGGGGAGGCTCTGGAGGCCCAGCTGCTTCTCTGTTCTTGCAGTCACTGGAAAATGGAATATTTTACCTGTTGTGTTTTTGTTTCTTTAACATAAAAATGCACTCTTTAAGAATACTGTGGGGCTGGAGAGATGGCTCAGTGGTTATGAGCACTGACTGCTCTCCCAGAGGTCCTGAGTTCAATTCCCAGCAACCACATGGTGGCTCACAACCATCTGTAATGGGATCTGATGCCCTCTTCTGGTGTGTCTGAGGACAGCTATAGTGTACTCATACATAAAATAAATACTTAAAAAGAAAAAGAAATGTAGTAAGTAGACTGTTTGGAAGTTGAGATTCAGTAGGGTTTTGTTGTGGCTTTCGGTTGGTCAGCGCTGTTTACTGTATTCTCTGGGTTCGTAGCTGTCACTTTTTTTTTTAATCACCTCCAGGAGAAGCCTGCGGTCACCCAGGACTTCCCCTCCCCAGGGATTCCGGCAATCCCCATCTGCGCTGGTCTCTGTGGACTAGGCTGCTCTGGACGTTCCTATAAACAGAACCGCGGCCTCTGTGGCCTCTGCCTGGCCTCTGCACCGAGCAGCCTGCTCTTGTGTCTCATCCCCATGCTGTGCTGCTCATGTCCACGTTTCGATTCGGGCTGCACTGTGTGACGTAAGCCTTGTCGATTCATGTACAGATGGACATAACTGTGAGATTTTGGCGCCCTGCCCCATTTTTCTCTGGTGCGGGTGCCTCATTAACCTTACTTTTTCTGGGTCTGGCCCCAAGCTCCTCCTCCCCTCTTCTGCCTTGTTCTCTGCCCAGCCCAGACTTCTCTCCTGGGCTCCCACTCTGCCTTTATCTCCTCCAACAGCACGCCCCCTGCCAGGCCATGCCCTGGAGGTCAGCGCTTCCAGGGAAGGCCCCTATGACAGCCCATGATGGAGCAGGCCTGCACAGTGTCCTTGACCATCATCAACTAATGCCTCTGTGACACTACTGTAGGCCCTAAGGCTTCTGGTCACAGTCATACAGGTGCGTGGCCCTTGCCCAACCAAACACCCACTAGATATGGCCTTTGTGCATTCACTGAAGAGTCGAGGAGCCTTGTTTCAACCCTGGTCAGGGAACAGGGGAGAGCGGAACACTAAAGGGTCCTCTTACCTAGAGGTGATTGCTGCCCCTGCCTGGCACGGGAGGAAGCTTTTATTTGGGCCAGGCCTTCCTTAACCACCCCTTCTATGGGGTTCCAAGAGGATCAGAAACTCAAAATCCTCTAATACTTAGCCAGCCATGAGCTCAAGACCAACCCAAAAGTCCACTTACCTTCCAGCTATTTTGGGTCACTCTGCCGACAACATGGGCAGACATGGCTGCCCCAAAACTTCACAAGGACCATGTCTGAAAAATCAGGGCAGCCTTAATACCTTGGACCCTGCTCACCCTGACCACTCTATTCTAGTTGACGCTGACCCTCTACCTAGATACCTCTCCTCCCTTAGTCTTGAGGTCCTGCCAACAGGATCCCTCCAGCTAGCACAATCCCCTTGCTCTCCCAACTTCGGATCCTAACAGACTGTAACTAGACCAAGAATGAATGAATAGCGCTATAGCTGGTTGCCCAAGACCCCAGAACTGCAGGTGACAACCCCTCTTCATGCCTCGCCTACATGCCGCCAGGCCCGCAGCTGCATCGCAACACTGCAAGATGGCGCTGCGGCGGGAGGAGGAGGGGCGCAGGGCACAGCGTCGGTGCCCCGCGCCGCCGCCCGCTCCAAGCGCCCAGGCTGTTATGCGCTGATGGGGGCAGCCGTTTGTCGCATCGTGGCACAGCTGCAGGCGGTTAGTACAAAAACAGCACCCCCAAACAATGTAAGAGCCTCCGGAGAAGCCACCCCCAAACCTTCGAGTAACCCTGTGCGTCCATGCACTCCTGGGTCCCCCAACCATTATCTCCTTCCACCCTCCGCTACTCAGCAGGACCCCAGCTCCGCACCTCCATGGCCACTCCGGTCTGTAACCTTCTCCGTGACCCTTGGCCTCCGTGACAACCACCACGACCTCAGTGACCTCCTGAGATGCCCAGAGTCTCAAGTCAGCTTCCAGTCAGTCTCAGTCGCTCCCCCATCTAGGGCTTGGCCTCCTACCTCGACCTCCATACTCTTCTCTATCACAGTAACCTGCCTGGGCACCCCTTTTTCACCCTCATCCATCCGGTTCCCTCCTCCAAAACCCCCACCCACTTAGGAGGACACTCCTTTGGAGCCCCCAAAGCCTTGGTGACCCCACTGCCTCCATACAACACTCCGCGTCTCACAACCTCAGTGTCTCTCCTCCCTGTGCGGTTCAGTCTCCATCCCTGCTACCCCTTCCCTAGGCCTACACCCTTAGTATGCCAAGACCTCCGTGTCCCTTCTATGCTGTGTCCCCAGCTTACATCCCTTAGTGTCCCACAGCCTGTACCCCTCCTTCTGCCTGGCCCCCTCTCCTTTCCCCAGTCCCCATATCTTCAGCCCCCTCCGTATCATCTGTGAATTCCTACACCCCCTCTGTGCCCTCAGCCTTCATCCTGCCCACCCCCGTAGTCCTGGCTCCTGTGCCCCTTCACCATCTCTGAGTGTCCCATGACCTCCTTGCCTCTGTCCCCTCTCCCTGTACCCAGCCTCCGCGCCCCTCAGCCTTCATCCCCCTCATTCCATAGCCCTCGTACCTCCGTGACCCCTCTCCGTCCCTCATTGTCCCACGAACTGAGTGCCCCTCCCCTTGCTTTGTCCCAGAAAGTACCCCCAGTCCCTGTGCCCCCTCCTCCATCCCCCTCCCGCTTCGCCCCCCCCATCCACCTCGCGCGCGCTCCCGCGTGTTTTCGGACTGCACCAGCCAGAGCCCCGCGGCGCCGCGGCGGCGGGCGGAGGCGCCTAGTCTGTCGCCGCCCCTACTGGTGCCCGCGCTGCGGCGGTGGCTGGGGGCGCTAGGAGCGGGGGGCTGTGCGCTCCGCACCTGCGGAGGCCGCTGGGCGATGATGCCGGAACGCCGGCCCAGGCCGCCGGCGTTCTGAGCTTAAGCGCAGCGCCCGCCCCGGGGATGCCCATCGCGCTGCTGGCCCTGGCCATGTCGTCGTCCTTCTTCAACCCCAGCTTTGCCTTCAGCTCCCACTTCGACCCGGGTGAGTCCGCGCGGCGCCCTCGGAGGCGGCCTTGCGGCTGCGACTGCCCCCCCACCTGTCTCCCCACCGCCGCCGACATGATGCTGCTGGAGCCACGGTTTCCCATTTTGCCTGGAAATTAACCCTTTCTCCACCCTGAGTCCCCGCAGAAGAACAGGGACCGGCGAGGACCCACTACAGGTCTCCGGAGGTGGGCAGGCCTTGGGGCCAGACCCTGCACAGCCGGCCCCTTCAGCTCTGGCTGGCAGCATCAGCCCCTGTCTCTTTGGATGCCTCCCTGGCACAGGTAACTGGGACAAGAGGGCCTGCGTTGGCCCCAGGTGTCCCGGAGAGAGGTTGCCAGGACTCAGGGCCCTGGGGAGGTGAGGGGTGTTCTGTAAGGCAGGGCAGGGGCCCAGGCCTGTTGTGGGAACTTGCTGATCCATGTTTTGGTGTGGAAGGCCCCTTCCTAAACCTGGTGCTGTTTTCTGCAAAGCCCTGTCCAGTCAGAGTGTCCCTCTCCCTGGCAGCTTGTGGTGGGTGTGGGGACCGATGACGACCCTAGCATGAGCCCACCTGAGATCCCACTCTAGAGAGGTGATGCTGACCAACTGCACCGGACCTGGGGTTGGGCATCTTGCTCCACCTGGCTAGTGGACACGGGTAATGTGTTTACCATGACTGCCTGGCCAGGGTGGGCAGCTGTGGTGGGCAGAGGGGGCCAGGGCGGCCGTTTCTAATCCTGATTGTGTTTGCTTGGCCCGGGAGGGAGGGAAATGAACCTGTGACCAGGAGGAGCCTGGAGTCCCACCCACACATCCCTGGAGCTTCAGCTTGGGCTGCACAGCCCAAACAAAGCCCAGCTCACATACGATGACTCTCCTGGGTCTCCCTCCTGGAGTGGGGCCAGAATGTTCGGTGATGCACAGAGTCCCCTGGGCAGGGCTAGATCTGAAGGCATTTGCTCCCAGGGAGGGGAGCTGGTGGAACTGTCTACCTGGCATAGGGCTGTAAGTGTCCTTTGCTCAGAAATGACTTCCTAAGTGGTCAAGGGGCTTGGAGGTCACCATTTCACCATAAAACCAAAGGTGCAGAATGTAGCAGCCGTGTCAGTGACCCCCTAAACCCAGGGCAGGAGTGGAAGTGGCATTAAGAAACAGTCCAAGGCCCAGACTTCCTTTAGGGACAGACATCCAAGGGCAGCATCATGGTCTCAGATGTCCCCATGGCAAGTCTCACCCAGCCCTTGGTTCTTCCAGTGGGCAGCTACTCTGGACTACAGACAGGTGGCCTTGGAACCTTTGGGGTAGGGGTGGGGCCTAGGGTGACCACAGTAGGGAGGAATCTATGCACCCTCCCCCCTGCCTCTGCTGGGCCCAGACCTGCCCTGGTGGCCTGTCACCCCTCACTCCTCCAGGGTATCCAGGACAGAAGCACCCTTCCCCCACATCAGAGAAACAGCAGGGCCCTGCAGCTCTTGCTTTTTTTTTTTTTTTTTTTTTTTTTTTTTTTGCAGTCGATCAGTGTAATTACAGTGTGCTGGTTTAATGATCTAAGGGGGAAAGTGTTGTAGGCAAGAGGACTTCTCTTGAGAGCTGTACGCCTGTGGACATTGTGTCCCTACTATCCTGACAGTCCACCCTTGGGAGTGGATGGTGGTGATGGGGTTGGGGACCTTACTGGGGTAACAAACCCTGGCCCTTCTGGGTGCTGCAGAAGAAATATGGGATCCACTGTCCTCCCACTAAATTTATGCTCAAAGTGTTCCCCACCAGAGTTCCTGTGTCTGTCTTTGCCTCTCTGGGCCTCTGTTTCCACATCTGTAAAATGGGATGGTGATGCCTTTGGCTAGGTCTGGGTTGGAGAAGGTACCTGGTGAGCTATTTTTTTGGGGTGAGGAGGTGTGGACACAACTGGTGCCTGAGGCTTCTGCACCCACGGAGGCGGAGTGGTTTTTCTTCACTCTCATAGTATGGAGAGTTGGTCTGTGTGAGCTTCAGCATGTTGGATCCGCCAGAACTCAATGGAATGTCTCATGGTTCACAATGGTTGACGAGCGTGTCTGTGGGCTCCCCAGTGCTCCCCTGACAGTCCCCAGAGCAAGCCCTTGTGGCTATGCCCAATCTTCAAGAATTACAGGGTTGATGCATGGATTTGAAGTCAATTTAAGCTGCACCTTCCGTGGCACAACCACACTTAGTCGTGGAGTGTCATGTGCCGGCCAGACAGGCACCCAGAAGGGCCCCTTGGAAAGTCTGACTCTTTGCTCCCCGGCATCCAGGATGGAGATGATCATGGAGGATTTCTTGGCCGACCTGGCCCAGCGGCCTCTTTGCTGTGTGGTCTTGGGCCACTCTTTCAAACTCTTTGTGGTCACTCTGCAGGTGGACAAGAAATGAAGGTGATAGAGGTCTCCATGGAGGGCCAGGGCGCCTGGATAGAGAAGGAGCTGGTGATTACGTACTCATCTCGCACTGATGCAGGGGGATGATCTTACTTCTCACTCTCCACATCAGTGTGCTGAGATGGGCAGGCCTCAGTCAGGGTCCTCTGGTTGCTGGGGCCTGGTACTGTTCCTGGTGCCAGCAGCGGCGGTAAAGGGGACTCCGAGAAGGTGCTTTATTGGGGTTTCCCTTGAAGGAACCTGCTCTCCCAGCATGCCTTGGGGCTGCTCTGCATGCTGGGGCTCTGGGAGATGTCCCCGCCCCCCCATTTGCTCACCTCCTGATGTCTGGCCCTCTTTGAGCCTTAGTTTCCTTACTGTAAAGTAGCCATGTGGTGGTGTGGAACACTGAGCCTGGGTGAACACCAGGCAAGGCTGGTCAAGATGGCCTCTGCTAAGGTCTAGCCTGAGGCCAATGGGCTATGGAGCTGGCGGACACACTGGCAGTTTGCAGGAGCTCTGAGAAGGCGTGGCAGTCCCACTTACCCCACCCTGTGCCCCAGTGTCCCCAGCCTTTCAGCTTACATCCTGGTCCTTGCTCAAGTCCTCACCCGGTGTTGGGCTCCTAAGGAAGAGCCCCTCTGCGCCTTTCTGGGATGGTGGCTCCCTTGGTGTCTATATGTGGCAGGGTACAGAGCTGGCATTGCTGGGATTGTGGTGACTGTGACAGAAGAGGCTTGGTCTGAGTGACACATGGATGGGTGTGTTTGGAGCTTGGGCCAAAGTGGGCCCTGGAAATGAGCCAGGGAGTCCCCAGGAGTCCTAGTCACTGGCTTGAAGATATATTTGAACTATGAAAAGCTGTGTCCACTGAGTGACAAGACACCCTGATCCTCCCTGGACCTGGTTGAAGGAACCAGCTTACCAGCTGTTCATAGCAGCAGGACCTAGAGTCCGGGTGCTGCCTCTGGTTTGTCACCCTGCCCTATGGATGGGCCCAGTGACAGGAAGCTCAGAGCCTGGATTTAAGGCCAACCCTACCTCAGTATGACCTCATTTTGATGAATCACCAAAGCCTCTAGGTCACAGGTGACCAGGCTGACAGGTGACTTGGCAAGGGCCTGGCTGGCAGCGGCTATGTACAGGCTGCTTTGCTGACAGCTAGCCCAGGGAAAGCACCAGAGGACCAGAGAAACTGCAGAACCCTGGGGCAGGGGCAAGGGGGCAGGAAGGCTTCTGTTGCCCTCCCCAGCACCACAGCCATAAACCCACAGATATGCAGGCCTCTGTGCATTCATGGTACATGCAGAAATGGACATAAAAAAAAAAAAACCCTGCAAAACACGCACCTCCCAAATGGTGAATGAGGAGGGTCTATTCAGGCTGGCACGTCTGTGTCCAAGTGCACCAGCACGCACACCTTGCGGGCACATACAACGTAAGGCGCCTCTGTGGAGATTCTGTATGAGCTCCCTTCTCCAGGAAACCTACTCTCCAGGACACAGGGTTCTCTGCTGAGCTCCACTGGTACATCTCAGGGATGGGACATCTGCGCGTTTATGCTCCCTTGAGAGGTATCACCGTCTCCATGTCCACCCACGATCTCAGGGTGGGGTCTTGTTTAGAAAGAGGGTCTACAAAGACAATTTGTAAAGGTGAGGTCATACTGAGGCAGGGTGAGCCCTAAGTCCAGTGTCAGATGCCCTGATAAGAAGACACAGAAATGGGAGGAGACGGGGTGGGCTGCTGGGGAGAGGAAGTGGAGATTGGAGTGGAGGAACCACCAGCAGAGGCTTGCCTTAGACCCCACTCCAGAAGAGCTAACAAGGCCTCTCTGAGGCCTCATTGAGCCTGCTTGCTGCTTGGCCAGGAAGGAACTATTCTCACCGAAGCTACCAGTTTGGGAATCTCCACCCAGAACATCCCTGGAACACAGTGCTGTTTCCCCTCAGGCCTAGGGACCGAGGCAGGAGCTGCAGATCGCTGTGTGTCTGTCTGTGTGCACATGGTAGGTCCTGACCAGTAATGTCCTTGCTGTCTCTGGCACCTGTCGTGCACTCTTGGAGCACTTCCTGAGGGTAGGCTGTGCCCCTTCCTCTGCCAGGCCCTCCTCCTGGGACTATGACCACCTGCTTTTCTCCCATGGCTCTTGGGATGGGGACTAGGGTCAACTGGAGGAAGCCTGATACAGACCATGATCACGGCACCCTCTCTTACTGTCTTGCTCCTAGGTAGGGTGAAGAGAGTAGACTGAGAGCTATGTCTATGGTGGAGAGACCCCTGTCTTACCCCTGACCCTTGTCATATGATAATCTGGGTCATAGCGCCTGTTGGGGCTTTGATTTCAGGTCCCCGTTGGCTGGGCCCTGTCTGCCTGTCACAGAGGAACCAGTAGCAGCATTGGGACCAGTGTCTGTGGCCTTCCCCACCCCCAGCTCAGGAAGCCAGCAGAGGAAATGAGAGGCAGTGGCTGAAGCCAGAGCCAGTTCCCAGGCTGACAGTCTGGGTGGATGGTTGCCTGAGGACTGTCACAGGGGAGGCAGAGTCACGTGGCATCCCCTGTCTACTTCCGTCAGGGCCTGGGCCAAGGCTAGGGTCAGAGGGCTGGGACATGAGGGTTGGGAGAACTCCAGAAGGCTACCCTGGGTGGAGCGAAGCTGGATCCTCATAGGAGCAGCGCCCAGAGACGGTATGTGGGTATTCTGGGAGGACACTGCCCACTCTGTCCTTGCCAGCCCAGGGTGGGGGAGGACACACTATTTATCAGAACTATGATCCAACACGGACTCTACCTGAAGCCGTGGCAGTTCCTAGAGTGGGGAGGGCCTCTGTAGTAGGCAGCCAGGGTTACCTGTCCCAGGAAGGTGAGGGGAAGCAGGTGCCTCTCACAATGGTGATGGCCATACCTTCCCTTTCTCTATATCCCCGCCCCAAGATTTGCATGAGGCACCACCTTCTTTTTTTTTTTTTTTTAAAGATTTATTTATTTATTTATTATATATAAGTACACTATAACTGTCTTCAGATACACCAGAAGAGGGAATCAGATCTGTTTACAGATGGTTGTGAGCCACCATGTGGTTGCTGGGAATTGAACTCAGGACCTCTGGAAGAGCAGTCGGGTGCTCTCAACCGCTGAGCCATCTCTCCAGCCCGAGGCACCACCTTCTTACTAAGGGACAGAATCCAGCACTAGTTACACACTACAGTCTCTGAAGTCCCTCCTGTCACTGACTGACTGACTTGGGCACACAGCCCTGGGCTCCTGGTAGGGACCACCCACCTGCCATGTGGGTCTGGTGGGATGGGGAACCAGTATCCCCGACTGGGCACTGAAGGCCGCCCTGTGCTCTGAGACTGAGCTCTGAGGCCCGCTGGGCGTCTGAACATTGTGTTGCAAGGCTGAGTAGGGTCCTTAAGGCCCTGGCTTCCCGTTGTACCCCATTTCCTAAGATTCTCCCCTCCTCTCTGTGCTGCTTAGGAGGGACCTGGGAATCGTGGGTACCAGTCAGGGACTCATTACTGAACTGAGTGGCTGGCCCCTCCTTTAACCCCACGCCCAGCTGCCTCTGCAGCGTCTGCCTTACTCTGAGTGGCCGCAAGGTCACCTGGGTAGGCTGACCTAGGTCAGAGGTCAACTCTCGGATTTGTTTTCTAGACGCATGGAGCTGTCTGTGGGACACGCGTGTGGGATTTCCTTGAGTCCCCAACTACTTTAAATGGCGCACATGTGCTTAGGTGCTCCTGAAGCTCTGTGGTTTCACGTCAGTTGGACACACCTATGCGACCATACTCCAGGTCCTGGTAGCCCCCTTGTCCCACACAGCCACCTATAGCTGCCTCAGGCCTTTGCAGGCCACGGTGTGTGGAACAGAACATCAGAGGCATCCTCTCTTGGGGTAGGCACTGGGTTCTGTTGGCTGTCTGTCCTGGTGTTTTGTAAAGGCACCGCCCACTTCTCTCCTTTTCTTCCCCCCTCCCTCCCTCCCTCCCTCCTTCCCTCCCTTACTAGCAGGCTCTGCCTTCAACTACTAGCTCCTCCCTTCCCCTTACTTGGATGTAATTTGCATATTATGCCTTCATCCCTGAGAGCATAGAATTCCGTGGTTTTTAGTATTTTTAGAGTTGTGAGGTCTTCACTATAGTCTATTTTTGGAACATTTTGTCTCATTAATAATCACCCACACCAATTAGCCATGACTCCTGTCATCACCCCGCCGTCCCTGTCCCTTGATCATTCCTGTCATAACAACCTAGTCTCATGTCATGTCTCCTGGTCTCCTCGGTCAGTCTCTGGTGAGCACATACCACAGGGGCTATCCCAGACACTGTTGTAAGAAGGTGTCCTAAGACACCTTGACCTAAGAAGGTGTCGTCTCAGGAGCATGGTGGCTGGCATATCTGTCCTTGGGCACTGAGGCCTTGAGGGCCTCTGTGAAGCCGCCTGGCTGAGTGGATTCCGCAAAACCCCTTTTCTTGGTTGCTTTGGGGACACGTCGGTCTGTCCTCCTCAGCTGTGTGTGTGAGAACGCCGTTGGCCTGTCTGCTTCCTTACATTCTTGTTCTGTGTATGACCACAATGCAGTGCAAGGCAGAGTGGGAGTGTTTGCCCCTGGCACCGGCACACTTACCCTCTTTTCTTCAGTGAGGCACGTTGGCCACTTCCTGGGCACCACTGGGCACAGGCCATTGTGTATCCAGCGGCTGCCTGGAATCCTTTTGGCATTCACTAGTCACAGTCACGACTGAGAGGTACTTCCTGACTGACTGATGAGAGTGGATGACAGGAAGGGACACTCCGTTATTACCCTCAGGCCTCCTCCTGCCCACACAGAGCTGCCTCATTCTCTATCCAGAGGACACCAAGACTGGGACTATGGCAGCTGCCCAGGAGCCGGAACTGCTGTTTTATCTTCCCTTACAGGTCCTGTCTAAACATAGGCAAAGCCAGTGTGTTCTGTGTGCTTCTCAATCTAGTTGAGGACCTGTGGGTTTGCCTAGCCATGGCTTAGGCTGGGCATCTCATGTGTGAGAGTTGGAGGTTCCAAGAGGATCCAAACAATCAGGCCAAGGGGTGTGTCGGGAGGCTGCAACATGTCCCTTTAAAAGGAACAGACGATGTGCCTGGAGCAGCTTGGGAATAGAGCTACCAGGACAAGCTATGACCTTGCCATTCCCATCAAGTCACTAAGCTGGCTGGGTGTGGGGGTTCTCAGAGGGGAGCCACAGGGACATGCTGAATAACCACTCCATCCTTGGACCAGTCTGGAGGTGCTGGGGTACTAGGGAAAGGGATGAGGGGCTTGGAGGTCAGACTTGGCTACAGTTCTGACACATGTCAGTGGAGGTGAGGCCAATTGTGAGTGTCATGCTGTGGAAATTCCTTCTGTTCCCAATCCCCTTGGTGGATTTGATTCCAAGGTGCCCTCTGGAGGATCCAGGAAGGCAAGGTTTGGGATCCTGCAGAAGAATGCTAGAAGGCCATGTCGGGATCCCATGTAGAGGGGGTGGTGCTGACCCCTAGTGTGTGCCTTAGGTTGAGAATACAAATGTGAATACTTAAGGGGATCTCCATGTGAGATGTGTGCATGCTCACATGAGCATGTTGCCTATCTGTGTGTGTGTGTGTGTGTGTGTGTGTGTGTGTGTGTGAGAGAGAGAGAGAGAGAGAGAGAGAGAGAGAGAGAGAGAGAGAGAGAGCAGAGGTTACACTGTGTGGGCCACAGCTATTGTGTGTCTGTGTATATATGAGTGAGTGCAATGTGTGTCCATGTATTTGAGCATATTACCCAGGGATGAGCGCATAAGCAGCTGTTGGGCACACGTGTTTATGTGCATATGTGCACATGTATGTGTGCATCTGAGTGCAAGTGTAAAGATGTGACCCCCTAGAACCCCTTGGGACCTCCTCCTAAGGACCTTCCCTCCCTCCTTGCTCTACCCCCCCCCCAGGCCTCTGAGTGAAGAAGCTCGTTTTATTTCCATCTTTCCCTGGATGACAGAAGGGCGCTGACACCTGTCTCACCAATGACCTGCCCTCCTGGAGCTGATCCAGGGTCTGCAAATAAGGAACCAGGTCAGGCCTTCTTGTAGTCTTTTTCTCGTATCCACCTGCCAACCAGCTGTCCTTATAACCTCGCCAAACTGGACCTGCTTCCTTCACCAGGCAGGGCCGTGGGAGGCAGGGGTGGGGACCCCAGAGGGCAGCAGGTCTGTCTGCAGCACAGTTCTCAAGGCAGGTGGGTGGACCGCCTGAGCGTCCTCCTGGTCATTTGTAACTCATTTAGTTGCAGCTACTTTGTATCCATCGGGCACAGTGTTCTCTTGTCTGAGGGAAGTGGTCCCATAACTCAAGCTCCCCACCTGACATCCTCAATGCCCAGAATTCCATGTGGCAGCCTGTACCTGCTGTGCTTGCTGGGGCTGAGGAGGCTGGAGAGGCTGGGAAGGCACTGGGTGGACAGTGTGGTCTTTTTTTTTTTTTTTTTTAAGAATTTTTATACATTTTATATTTGAGTACACTGTAGCTGTCTTCAGACACACCAGGAGAGGGCATTGGATCCCACTACAGATGGTTGTGAGCCACCATGTGGTTGCTCGGGACCTCTGGAAGAGCAGTCGGTGCTCTTAAACACTGAGCCATCTCTCCAGCCCCCAGTGTTAAGTCTTTGGTCTTTGAGGGCACAGTCTTTTCTCACAGTGCCCTCTCACAATGCCATTTTACCTCCTGGGGACTGATACACCTTGCTACACTTGCCTCAGTTTCTCCTCACTAGTGGTCAGGTCAGAGGGAGAGCCTAGGAACAGTCCACGAGGCTGTGAAAACCTCTGTGTGCACCCTTGCTCTGGGCCTGGGGTGTCCTGTGGACAGGACCTGAATCCTGCGAGACCAAGAGGATGGAGAGCCTAACAGCTACCTCTCAAGATAGCACAGTGGTGCCAGCAGCCTAGGCTCAGGCTGCCAAACTGGCTTCTGTGTCCCCACCTGAGGAGGAACTATGTCCCTCCTGGGGGCGAGACTTACATCTCCTCCCTTCCCTGTGTAGGACTCCTGAGCTCCATTATAGCCCCAGCAGGAGCCAGGAAGGGGATACTGTGCCCTGACCCTGACTCTGGGCACCCAGGCTGCCTGCTGCCCAGGCCTCCCGGCTCCCTCTGCGCCTGTTTCGTCTGGGTATCTTCCTTTCTGTTTGGGGTTCCCTTTGCATCACCCGTGTCAGGGGTCCTCAGGTGCATGGAGCCCCTGTGCTCCACGTCCAGGACAGAGTACAGCTGCTTTGGCAACATCAGCTCTGCTCTGTCCTTAGAACCCACAGTGGTACTGACACAGCCCCTAAGACCCCAGGTCAGGGGTGACTGTCACACCTCCAGGAGGGGGACCCCAGAGCCACATCTGTTAAGTGTGGCCTTCATTCCAGGACTGCTTATATGGCTTCTCTGTGTGGTTAATGAAGACAATGCTTGGGGGACAGAGCATCCTGGAACAGGGCAGGAAGGAGGTCTGGGAAGGAGCATAGATCCATTGGGGACATAGGGGTAGGGCGGAGCTTGCTGTAAGAGCCTCTATCCTAGGTGGACACCCAAATATTAAACTGCTGTCTGCAAAGGGAGGGCTAGGAAGCAACTCACTGCCTCTGAGCGAGCCCATCACTCAGGTAGCATGCCACTGCTTCTGCCTGGTTCTAGAACATCCTTCCCATCCCCGGAGAATCCTGCTGCCACTCTGGCCCCTGGCCACTGTAAACCCATGTGTGCCTGTGGCTTTCCTGGCCTTCACATTGTGGAATCTCATGGTGTCCATTGAGCTAGCATGACACCGAGTGGAGCATCTGGAGGCACTGGGCGGCGTTTCATCTCTCAACGCCTCAGTCGTCTTTGGCTGTCTTCACAGGTCAGGTGGCTCACTCCTGCTCTTCACACAGCCTGACTGCATCTTCTGCAGGACATGGGAGACACAGGGCCATGAGGCTTGCCGGGATGAGGTCTCACCCATTCATTCACTCGCCTTCTAACCTTTGTTCCTGGCAGTTTTCACGGGCGTTTGGATGCGGGTGTGCATGAGTGTACATGACTTGTGCTTGAGCAAGCGTGAGCGTGCACGTCAGTGTACAAATAGCATCACTGTGTGCTTGAGCAAGTGCTCGTGCATGGATGATTTGTGTGCACAGACTAGTGAACGTGTTAGTGCACGCAGGGGGAGCGTGGACATGTTTAAGGGTAGCTGTGTGTGCCGAGTACATGTATGTGTGCCCTTGTGAGTAGGCATAATTGTGAGGAGGGTATCCGAGTGTGCACAGGTGTGCCCCAGTGTGGGCTAGTGAGTGTGAATGAATGTGAATGTGCTGTGTTCTCAGCGTGAGCCTGCCTGGATCTGTGGGCTCACAAGTGTGTGTATGAGAACATGCGTTCCTGTGTTTGCTCACACCCTGGCTTGCACAGTCACTCTCTCCCCCACTGTGCCCTACTCTGCCCTCCAGGACACTGCCAACGTCCTGGAGAACCCACGTAACCCATGCAGGCTTCATATCTGGTGGTCTTAGTGGTGTCACTTGCTGGCCGAAGTCCCTGGGGTAGGTTCTCCAAGTTCTGGGCCCAGGGAAAGTCCTGAGCAGGGCCGGAGTCCATGCAGTCCAAAGTGGAGCATGGGGGCAGCTTTCCTTCAGGCTAAGGGCTCTAGGCCAATGGCAGAGGTCAGTCGGACCAGCTGAGGCCCCAGCGCCTGGGGTATTGACTGTGGTAAGAGTGGAGTGTGCAGAGTGCTGCCCGGAGACCCTAAGGCGGGGGTTGGATGTTATTCTTGGACTGGCAGGGTTAGGTCTGTGGGGTTGGAATAACTTACACATCCCCTGATTCTGAGTGGAGTGCACTCAGCTGCCAACATGAAACCTGAGGAATGAAGCCGCTGTCCACCTCTGGGAGGCTTCCTTACTTTCTGTTTAGTACTTTCTGGACCTGTGGTTGGTAGTTACACAGCCCTGTGCCCTGCCCCGCGCTTCAAGTCGTGAGGTGCAGTTGATCCGGATGAAGATGCTCACAGACTAGAGCTGGATGAGTTTTGGCTTCCTCCCCATCTTTCTTTTCTTCCCTCTTCCCTCCACTCCTCCACTCCCCCTCCCCCTCTTCTCCACTCCCCCTCCTCCACCACCCCTCCTCCCCTTCTCCTCCCCACTCCTCCTCTTCTTCCTCCTCTCTATCCTCTGTCATCTCCTTCTCATCTTTCCCTTTCTCTTTTCTCTCCCTCCTCCTCTCCCTCCTCTTCCTCCTCCTCTCCCTCCTCCTCCCCCTCCTCCTCCTCCTCTCCCTCCTCCTCTCCCTCCTCCTCTCCCTCCTCCTCTCCCTCCTCCTCTCCCTCCTCCTCTCCCTCCTCCTCCTCTCCCCCCTCCTCCTCCCTCTCCCCCTCCTCCTCTCCCTCCTCCTCCCCCTCCTCCTCTCCCCCCTCCTCCCCTCCTCCTCCTCCTCCCCTCCTCCTCCCCTCCTCCTCCTCCTCCTCTCCCTCCTCCTCTCCCTCTTCCCTCCTCCCTCCTCCTCTCCCTCCTCCTCTCCCTCCTCCTCTCCCTCCTCCTCTCCCTCCTCCTCTCCCTCCTCCTCTCCCTCCTCCTCCTCTCCCTCCTCCTCTCCCCTCCTCCTCTCCCTCCTCCTCCCCCTCCTCCTCTCCTCCTCTCCCTCCTCCTCCCCTCCCTCCTCCCCTCCCTCCTCCTCTCCCTCCTCCCCTCCCTCCTCCTATCCTTCTGCCTCTTCTCCCTCCTCCTTTCCCTCCTCCTCTCCCTCCTCTCCCTCCTCCTCTCCTCCTCCTCCCTCCTCCTCTCCCCCTCCCTCCCCTCCTCCCTCCCTCCTCCCTCTCCCTCCTCTCCCTCCCCTCCTCTCCCTCCTCTCCTTTCTTCTTTCCCTCCTCCATCCTCCTCCATCCTCCTGTCTTCTCCCCCTCTTCCTCCCTTGCTCTCCCTCCTCCCTCCCCTCTTTTCCCCCTCCTCCTCTGTCTCCCCTTCTCCCACTTGTGCTGGGGTTGAGCCAGGACCTCCCCTGTGCTAGGTAAGCTCTCTACCACTGACCTGCACCACCATTCCCGGTTTGTTTTAGGCAGAGCCTTGCTATGCAGCGGGCTAGCCTTAAAACCTTTGTCCCCCTGCCTCAGCTTCCCAAGTGCCAGGACCACAGATGTGCACCATCACACTCCACTTTTACATCTTCTGCTGTAGCCACTTCAGTTATTTTACTGGGTTCATGTTTAAATGCTCATCTGTGCGTGCACACGGAGACTAGCACGGAGTGCCTGCCACAGTGGCTCTCACCGTAGCTTGGAGACAAGGGCCCCCTGAACCCGGTGTTCATCAGGCTGACCTCAGGGAGCTCCTGCCTCTGCCATCCCAGTGCAGGTATTGTAGGTGTTTTTTTATTAAAAGAAAAAAATCAAACATACTTAAAGAAAATCAGATCCAATTTTTGCTTCTGTGGCGTCTTCCCTTGAGGAAGCTAGGCTGGGGCGTGGCACTTGGTGAGTGTAATGTGAGGCCCTGGGTTCATCCTCAGTGCTGTCGAACACCCCCTCCAACATTCCATCCTTTCTGTGATGCACTTAGACATGGTGGGTGGTCCAAGCATAGGAGGCTTCCAAAGCCAATGCTGTACCAAGGGCTGCTCTCTCTGCTTCAGGCCTGACTGGCTGTTCCCCATTTGATCCTTTTGAATGGTAGCCCATGTCATGTGACAAGGCGAACTCCCTATCTTACACCCTTCGCTTCCTTTTTAAGGGGTACAGACACGTGTGACTGACGGCCTCCGCAGTCCTCCTGTCTCCACACAGACTGCCGCAGCGCTCTGTGGGGAGAGTTCAAGGTTCACCCATGAGCCCTGACGGTAACAGTATGTGCACCACAGGACCCCCTTAGCTCCAGCTCCCGTCTGTCCCTTTGCTTAGCCATGCCCATCTTGGGGCACTTAGAGGAATAGGTTAGGGTGTGGTCCAGGCCAAGTCTATCTGCAGGCCTAGTTACTGAGGCAAACAGGAGATAATCCCTGCATCACTGGTGAGGCTCCTCCTGTCACTTGAGGGTGGTCCCATGCCCCTGGAGGGGACGATACTCCCGTCACTGGAAGTAAGCTTGTGTGATACAAAGTGATACAAAGGGAACCTTGTATCACTGCAGGGGAGTCTTTTGTTACTTGAAGACTGTCTGGCCTCACTGGAAGGGAGAGACTTGGTTACTGGAGAAGGGCCTGACATCACGGGAGGACAACCTAGAGTCACTGCAGGGGTGCCTTGTATCAGCCTCATGTCACTGGAGGGAAGCCTTGTGTCAGTACAGAGGAGAATGCCCGCCATCCCTGTGGGGACTTTTGTGTCTCTGGAGAAGACAGACCTTTGTTACTGAAGGGGATCTTACATCATGGGAAGCAGTGCTTCACCTCATGTGGGTGAGGTGGTAGTCTTGTGTCCCCGGAGAGACAGCCCTTTGTCACTGAATAGGTAACAAGGAAACCAGCAGCCACTTCCAAAGGACCCCAGCTCTGAGGTACTTTCCCTTTCTGGTGGTCCCCTAGCGCCTGCCTTGGCATGAGGTTAGAGGGGGATCGGGGGAGGCTTGACTTCCCACATCTGGATGGCACTCACTCTAGGCACACTCTGGCATAGGAAAGAGCGATTCAAACGGTGCCCAGGCTTGAGGCCTCACACCTGAACACATGGGCGAGCCTGATGACTTGAAGCTTCTGCAGACCCTGAAGGTCAAGGGCCAGAAAGCTGAGGCCCAATAGTGGAAGATTTGCCTTTCCACAGAGGCTACCACACCAGCCTCCTCTACGCTGGTCCCGGACTGACACAGTCCAACGTGCAGGTGGTCTGCAGCCGTTCTGGGGAAAGGAGTGGGTGTGGATTCTGCACCGAGAATTCTCTGATGCAAAAAACAGCCACAGTGGGACCTGGTCCTAGGGAGAAACCAGGCAGAGCTGGAGCAGGCAAGACACCCCTGGATGAAGGTTCTGGAGGAAGTGCCTGTATCTGGGTGGGTGGCCAAGTTCCTAAGCTGTATATCGCTGTCATCAGCATGTTACAAACATCTGTGAAACCGCTTATGCCAGGAGCTCAGTATAAACAGGCGAAGTTCACAGACAGGCTGTACAGACGGCGGAGGGGTATCCAGGTCCCCAACTCCAAGCAGCTGGATTCTGTACATCCACGAATCCTTCCCGTGGTGCTGAGGAGACAGAGGTCACAGAGACCTGGAGGAAGTCACTCCATACCCAGACCCTTGTTTTCTGGGGGGGCATGTGGTTTGGACTCTAAGACAAGCCTTTCCCCTCACTGCCTTGGGCTTCGCTGAGGAAGGGTTGGGGAGGGATGGCCCCCTCAGCAGAGCTGGTCCAGGGCCCAGGAGGACCAACATGAGCCTTGGCCTCAGGTACGGCAGCAGGGCTTTCAGTGTGGGAGACTGAGGTAGATCAGGCCCAGGTGACGTTGAAGCATGATGACATGTTTTCATTGATTGCTCAGAGGAATGTGGTGGCCGGCCCTGGTTAACAAGAGATCCTCCTCTCAGGATAGGGAGGCTGAGCTCAAGGTCTCATGGTAGGAAGGACCCCCAGCAGCCAACCTCGGTCGACCTACCCTTCCCAGCCTGGCAGTTTCCTGGCTGGTGAGCCCCAGGTAGATTCACATTTGCTGGAGTTGGGTCATCCCATCCTGTAGGGGGCAGGCGTCTGCCCTCTGACCAGGAACCAACCTCTCTACCACCTATGAAAAGGTGTGGAGAACCCAGCGGCCAAACAGCCTTTTGTACACTTTTCTTCAGGGGACCCTGGAACCTATGGAAGGAGACGACCACAGTGGCCAAGGAGCCTGAGACGCAGGAGGTTTCTTGGAGAGGGCGAGGTTTTCTTCAGTTAAAGTGTGCCCTAAACACCGTCTCCTGGAGCCACGAATGGTGGCATCACTGGGCAAGGCCGGTGGCAGCTAGCACCAGTCAGCAACCCTGGCCTCGTGCAGGCCCAGGAGCACTGTCCCTCCACGGGGCCTCAGAGGAACCTGTCAGGAGGGACTGAGTTCTGGGAGCCAGCTGCCACTCTGTGGGGTCTCTGGCTTTCCTTACTGTTCTGGAGGGTATGTCTGGGAACCAGGTCCAAAGAGTTTGATTCTGGGGGATGGCTGCACCCCAAGCTTGTGTCCTTGACCTTTGCACGCCAGACCTCTTGGTCTGCCCATGAATTAGATCCTGGTGTTGCTCCCAACCTGAGGTGGCCTTCTGGTTCCTCCACAACCCTGCCAAGGAGATGGGAGTCTCTGGACCCCATTCAGTCAACCGTTACTGTAAAATGCCCATGGATCGCCATCTGGTGGCAGAAGTGGGTCATCTGCCGTGACCTAAATTTGGGTTGAAAAGACAGACCCTGGTATTCTAGACTCTGGGCTAGTCAAAACGTGGAGATGTGGGTTTGGACAGGGACTCACAGGTCGGGACAGGACTGTGTTGGGTAGGGCTATACAGCCAGGGGTACCAGGACCAGATCAAAGCCACATTCACTTTTTTTGGGGGGGGGCGGGTTCCAACTACACTGTAGATGCCTGCTTTTCCTCCCCGCCCCCAGCCTCAGCCCTTCTTCACTCCTCTTGCGCCCCAGCTGGTCCCCGTGTTCCCAGAGCAGGGCAGTGACTGAGTGCAGGTTGAACGGGAGGGTTTGAGGGGTATGTCACACATGTGACCTGAGAGGCAAACTTCTGTCCAGAACCTTCCAGGCAGCAGCATGGAGTGTCTGCCTAGCATTCAAACAGAAGAGAAGGGTGGGAGAGGCCCAGGTCGCGCTCACATCAGCACTGGCTGCCGGCCAGCCTTACCCATCACACTGTGAGCATTACTCAGAGCTCCAATCACGGCCCTGTGGACCTGCCCTGCTGCCAAGGCCGGTCTGCCTGTTTATGGGCCCCTTCTCCTCCCCATGTGGCCTGTCCTGTGTCACCTTGCAGGCAAAGAGGATCTGAGGCAAATGCTACCTCTGGTTCACCTCGAAGGCTTTTCTCCCTTGAGAGGGGCCATGTGTTTGTTTTCAATAGCTTCCCTGACAACTAGGGTCAAAAGGTTAAAGTCAATCCCATTGGTTGATTTTAATGGTAAAAGGGCTACCCCTGGAAGCTATGGGAAGATCAACATGTGTCTGCAAAGTCTCCTTAGCCAGGCTGGGTGACACGTGACACATGACACGGCTGCAGGCCAGAGGGAGGAGTAGGTGGACAGTGTTGGGGTCACTCTGCCAACTGCAGGTGGCCTCCCACCAAACCTAGGCCTCCCGAGACACAAAGCTAGTCATTACCCCAATACAGTTAAATTCCCTGAAGATCTCAGGATCTGGGAGGGTGACATAAATAGCAGAAGGGATCCAGCATAGGTGGCACTCGGAAGGCAGAGGCAGGAGGCTCTCTGTGAGTTCGAGGCCAGCCTGGTCTGCAGAGTGGGTTCCAGGACAGCAAAAGCTACATAGGGAAACACTTTCTTGGAAAGCAAATAAAGCCAACCAAACAACATCAAGAATAAAGAGAAATAGAGGGCTGGCTCACGTGACCCAGTGTAGGGGATCACCCAGCTCCCATCAGACAGGCCTCAGACGTATGGGAGTGGCACAAACATGGCTGCCCTGGGGAGATGAGTGGTGGAAGGTTTGGGCGCAAGTGGACCGGAGAGCTGGTAGAGTTGGATGTTAGTAGATAAGACTGATAGAAATTTTAACTGAAGTGTTTTGGGACACCCACCCCCTGTTGTAAGGTCCCACTCCTATGGGAATGTGGCTTTGTGTACTGAATCCTGACCTTGGAAACAGCGTCCGGCCATGTCCTGAGAGGGAGCGTGGAGGATGGTCAGGGGTGGGGTGCCTGTGAAGTGGGCCTCTCCAGGCAAGGATGACAAGCATAGAATGGTGAAGGAGGTACCAAGGACCTCAGCAGAGCCAAGCCCTCGATGTGATCGCTGTTTAAAGCACTTCCTAAGACACAGGGAAACCCACAAAGGCGGCATGCAGTTTTTGTTTTTATTCAGTGTGAAGTTTCAGAACGGGTGGTTGGCTTGAGGGCAGGCAGGGTCGTCGTCTTGTCAGTGGGCCCTAGCTGAGCGTGGTGGTTTCCTGTCCGTGCTCCTGAGCCCTGGTGGCCAGAGGTGGGAATCCTGCGACTGCGGGCTGCCCACTGCAGAAACTTAGAAGTCCGGTTCCACCCATGCTGATGCTTCCAACCCCAAGGCCCCGTTGCGATCAGTGTCTAGAGATGGGGTGGCTCCTGGTCCTTGGTGTGGTGACTCGTTTGAGCCGCAACACAGCATCTCCTGCTGCCTTTCACCTCTACCTACAGATCCTTGATCCCAGGTCAAGGACCAGGGCTTTTCCATCCCCATCTCTACCCATGACAGCTTTGTGTGGCTTCTGTGAGGCCCTTGGAAGATTCTGGGCCTGGCTTTCTCGGTGCCCAGGGAAGTGGACCAGGCTGTAGATCTGCCTGCCTCTGCCTCTCAAGCGCTGGGATTAAAGACGTGCACCACCACCGCCTGGTCTAGCTTTTCCTTTCCTTTTCTCTCTTTTAAGATTTATTTATTTTATTCATATGAGTACACTGTCGCTCTCTTCAGATGCACCAGAAAAGGGCATCAGATCCCATGACAGATGGTTGTGAGCCACCCTGTGGTTGCTGGAATTGAACTCAGGACCTCTGGAAGAGCAGTCAGTGCTCTTAACCGCTGAGCCATCTCTCGAGCCATCTGCCTTTCCTTTTTTTTTTTTTTTTTTTTTTTTTTTGGGGCTGGGGAATCAACCCAGGACCTTGCGCTTCCTAGGCAAGCGCTCTACCACTGAGCCAAATCCCCAACCCCATGCCTTTCCTCTTCTTAATCAATCACTTTGCATGATCTCCATGGCTCCTGGGCCTCGGTGGCACTTAGTTGGGACCCAGGCTGGAGCCAGCTTGGGTCACTTCTGTATTTGTGGGTTGTGAATGGCTTTCGCCAGTCGGGGAGAGGGGTCTCTGGGGCCCTCCTGATGCACCAGGGCTTCAGAAACCCAGGCACACGTGCAGATTCGGGGAGTTTAAGAGCATCCGTGGTTGTGTGGTTCTGAGCAGCGCCTTTGGCTGCCTCATCCTCCCTCAGGGACTTGGGCACTGAGTGTAAGACAGGCCTGTTGGGTCCCTGTGCCACCACGGCCAGCATGATCTGCAGGAGGCTAAAAGGTAGCTCAGTTCAAGACGAGTACAAAGTTCTGGAGTCTGACACCAAATAGTTGGTTATAGGCATATTTAAGCACAGCATAATTTGGTGAAAGATTTTCCTGGTGATAATTAACTCGAGTCACATGCACAGTGTGGCTAAAGGCACGACTTCACTGAACTTCTTTATGTGTGACAGCTCCCACAAAGATGGGGTCTATAATTTGACTACACGTGACACCTTTCATAAAGATGGGGTCTACGGATTAACAAGCTCACGATAGGTGTCTGGGGGAAGGTGCAGTGACGTCTTAGCCACAAAGCGCGAAGGGCACCAGGCTACTAACCACATCTACTCCCGGCTTTCTGGGGGGTTAACAGGTTAAGCATCCACTTCTTTGAGGAACAAGACTGTGTGTTTAAGATTCCTGGTTCCTCTAGTGCTTCTCTGCGAGCACAAGAGCCTCCCTCCTCAGCTTTTTCTTTTAAAGATGTATTTATTTTATGTATATGTCAGTACACTGTCGCTGACTTCAGACACACCACAAGAGGGCATCGGATCCCATGACAGATGGTTGTGAGCCACCCTGTGGTTGCTGGGATTTGAACTCAGGACCTCTGGAGGAGCAGTCAGTGCTCTTGACCACTGAGCCATCTCTCCAGCCCTCCTTTTCAGTTCTTAAAGTGAAAACTGTGGCTGTAATAGAGGCTGCATGCCTTGCCTGCATGGCCAGCTTAACCAATACAGACAACCATAACAGAGTTACGAGAATCGCTTACAGAGGACTAAGGAAAGGGGAAAGCCAACCTAACCATGGTAGCCATTCAAAGGTCACCTGAGAGACTTCTTATGCAGATCGACAATAGTGTGAGAGAATTCTGACACACGAAATCAACACACACTGGGAGGTCATTGACCCCCACCGCTATGCTCGAGCAACAAATCCTCTACAGAAGCTCTATTTTGTGGTTCTCAATCCTCTCATCTCTTGACTAATTTCTGCTAATGTTTTTGCTTAACATTACTAATTAATTACTGATAGCTTACTAATATTAGTAATTAGCTAATATTACCAATTAGCAATGAATGTAATATTACTTATTATTACTAGTAATTGCTGTAATTTTACTAATCATTCAGGCTCTATCTGAAACCCCTCTTTTTACTCCAGCAGTAGTCACTCTTGGGACTGGTAATTAAAAAAAAACAAGACTAGAAACAATCACTAGCTTGGCAAAACAGCGTCACAAAACATCACACTGTCAAAACATCACACTGTCTGCTACCCAGGCTGTGCCTCTTGCTCCTCATGACAAAAAGCGTTTGGATTCTGCATCGACGAGCTGAGAGTTAACATGTAGTCAGATGATGTAACAGCGTCATTTTTAGGTCGCTGATACTGTGTCCTCGATGCCTCCCTAAGTCACTGGCTTGTTCGTCCTCTTAGGATGTCTCCTCCTGATTGGGTCGTTGTCTTCAGACGCTTTATCAGGTAGTCGCCAGGATGCTTTCCTGGTCGGATGCATCAGAGTGGGAGCCATCTGGGACTGCGATCACGTTTGGAAAGACACAGGCGTAACCCCACCACGACGTTAGAAGAGCATCAGGCCTTTTTCATCGATCAGTTTCTAAATCTTTCCATTAACGCACACATTATGCTGTGTCTCTTTGGGGCGAAATGCCTTGGGGCAACAGAAGAAGCATCCATTAGAGGGAAAAGTTTAAAGTTGGCTTGGTTGAGTATAGTAAGTGTGGGGACTTAGGTGGGTGTATAAACCCTTCTTTATTTTTATATGTTTTTCACTAATATATCTATTTATCCACTTTATATCCCGATCACAGCCCCCTCCTCCAAGTCCCACCTTCCCACCCCTACCCCTTTTTATTTTTAAAATTTGCTGTTTAAGTATTTGATGGGTCATCCCACAATAGCTTGACCCCATCCCATGGATTGTCAGGGATTTCAGTGACAGCAAGGACACGTAATTATCATTCTGTAAATTGCAAAATTCCTCAAACAGTTTGCTCATGTGAGTCAGACTGTCATCAGCTTTTAGTTGTATTGGGAGTTCTAGAAGGGAAATGCATAAGGAGATTTTTGACAATGGTATTTTCTTTGAGCCCACAGAGCCCCACGCCACGCCCGGGACCCTGCTCTTCAGCTGACAGGGACAGGCACTGTGCACACGTGTAGAGCACTGTATTGCACAGGTCTCTACACACATGACCACAGAGAAGGCCCCAGTCACAGACAGCCCTTGTTCCAGATATCAGGCTGATGGGAGAACCACCCACTACTAATTATACACTAGGAGCTTGGAATACTGTGTAAAATTTGCCTCCGATAGGAGACAGGCTCTTGTGAGCCTCCTCTGCCTCCTGCCATTACCAGAGTCCGATCATTTGTGTCAGGGAGAGGCAAGCATTAAAAAAAAAAAAAAAAAGAACAAAACCTACTTAATTAACTTCTGAAGATTTACACTTAAGGCTGTTTACATACGGTTTGAGATCTTTAAAATTCGGGGCGATTTTAATTCTGAGGTTAAGGAAAGACCCCACCACCACCACTGGGTGACAGGGCGACAGGGAACTCAGAAATATCTGAGAAACAATCACAGAAAGGTCACACCAGCCCATACTGTGAACGACACGAGGAATGTGAACACTACCAGGGCATGATCGTTCCATGGAGCAAGAACTTGCTGGAAGGTTCTAGTTTAACACATTTTTTTAGACAGTGTGATGTAATAGACTCTCAGGCTATATAAAAAAAATAATAATTTTAGGTGAAAACCTCAAAGTCAGCCAAACTCAGTTCTAGGGCAGGATTCGTTTACAGAGACGCTGATTGTCTTCCATTTCTGTCTCCAAGTTATTCATACCCTGCTTGTCACTTGTCTTGCTTTCTGCTCTGCAGGCTGCCTTCTTAGGACCTCCCCCCAGGGGGTTGGGGATTTAGCTCAGTGGTAGAGCGCTTGCCTAGCAAGCACAAGGCCCTGGGTTCGGTCCCCAGCTCCGGAAAAAAAAGAAAAAAGAAAAAAAAAAAAAGATGTGTGATACCAGGACCTCCCCCCAGACGTTTCCATCCTTCCATTACACCCTCTCCACATTCGGAACTCTCTGCAGTGTTCCTTGTCTCTCACGTTAGGCCGGTTTCCATTCTCAGAGCTTCTCTACCCTCACGGGCTAATTTATACATGGATTCAGTTGGTGTCGAGCCTCAGTCTTCCCTCAACATACCCATTTTGGGTGAGGATGTGCAAACCGGGGCTCCAAAGCCCCGTCTTGACCGCCAGGCTCTGATTCCTCCTCTGTCCACCAGAGTCTGGCTTTTGAAGACCTGTTCCTGTCTCTCACATCAGGACAAGCAGAGTCTGACACACATCGGCCGAGTTAGAATGGGGTCGCCTCCTCATGAGCGTGAGGCTGGAGGGCTCTGAGTTCCCGCCTGCCGAGACCCGACAGCCTGTGTCCGATGGAGAATTTATTATTTTTTTTTATGATCTTCCTGAGAAGTCATACTTTACTGGGATCCAGCTTACAAGATAATTGACTGGGATTCCTCCCCCCCCACACACACCCCTTTCATGGGTTCTTTTTACATTAGCACCTGTGTGTTTCCTGTTCCCAATATCAATGGTTTCTTGTTAGGGAAACAGAGGGTTAAATTTTAACCACTTGCATAAAGTTGCTTTGCTAGTCTGGATCTTCACAAACATTGTATACAATGCTTTGTCTCAGGACCCAGAAGAACCCACATTGTATACAATACTTTGTCTCTAACAGAGAAGAACCCATGTTATTTCATTCTCTCAGTTCCTATTCTGACTCCTGGGGTGAGCCGACTGATCTCCTACCCCCTACTTTTGTTTAAAGGAGAAATGTCTTAACTTCTCCAAGAGTTGAGCTCCAGTTGGGTGCCAGCTGCGGGCTGGCTATGCATCCCTTCCTTGGAAGGAACAACCTTGTTCATTAACGTCCCTGGTTCCCTTACTGCTTATCTGTGAGCACAAACCTCTGTGCCTCCCACACAGGCCTACCTACCAGCCAGCATCTCGCCACAACCCTCTGTGGTCAGAAGGGACCCACAGAAAGGCCAGTGGCCTTGATGAGTGGACCAGGGAGAGGGCTGGAGTGCAAGTTGAGCTTGACTCTTTCCAAGGTGGCCTTTACCTGGTACGTGCCCATGCAAGCCAAGGGATGGGCTCAAGCACCAGATGCCAGCCCCAGGCCTCAGAGCTGTCAAGTGGGCACATGAATTCAGGGAGCAGTGGGTGTGGGAGGGGCTAGTTCTGATGCCATAGCGGCACCAGATGGAGAGAGGAGAGAGGGCTCACCATGGCAACAGCAGAGTCCGCAGGGGCTCGCTGCTTCCTGGAGGTGCAGGAGGGCGTGAGACGTGCTCACTCATGTGTCTGCCCTATGGTGGAGTCAGTACTCACATCCATGAGACACTCAGGTGTGAGCACACAGTACCACTTGCACGGTGTGGGGGTAGTTCACATACACACATGCAGGACAGACGTGTAAAAAGGCAAACGCACACAGGCATGCCTGGAAACCCTGCCGGACAAGGCCGCTGGAAGGGCATTGGCTCAGGATGGGGACTGGTCCCCTGAGCGTGGCTGCCTCCTGTGGATTTTCAGCTTCTAGCTGTTTACCCTGACGTGGCATCACCATGAGCTCTGGCCTCCACCACTCTGGCTCACAAGGACAGCGTCAGTTCTGGGTGTGAGGTGGGAAGCATTGACAGGCACTCGAGTAGGAATCCCAAGCTGTGTTTGTGTTCCTCTTGACCCTCAGGTTCACCCTTCCTCCAGGCAGCCCTCCAGATGTTTGTTAGCCAGAAGCCCTGGGGCCTCACCCGCGCTGAGTCTGGAACTCCCAAGGGTGTCTTGCACAGCTGCCTCGGTGACAAAGGCGACACAGACTCAGCACCCAGGGGAGCTGGGGTGCTCTACATTGCCAGGGGTTTAATGAGGACCCGCGGATAGGATGCCTCAGAGCCTGCGTGCTGAGGAAGGGCAGGCCTGGGAGGCAGAGCTCTCCCCAAGCACATTCCTTCCCATCCAGTGGGCACGCTGGGCCGGCCCCATAAGCCATCTGGAGATAGCAGAGCTGGCTTTCTCCCCGCTGTGGTCGGCTAAGGAACCCCCGTTTGGAAGCTCACCCGTGAGGGGTTAGGGTGTGTTCTGTTGCCCTGAGCACCTTAGTTTCCTCATCTGAGATGTGGGGGTTCATTTGAATCAGGGTCTAAAGAAAATGGCAGCCCCTGCCCTCCCCAGGTCAGGAGCAGCCCCGGGGGACTTGGGGAGACAAGCCAGGGTTTGAATATGGGGCACTTTACCTCAGTACCAGTGGAAAATCAGCTCCTTGCTCTCCCTGGCCAGCCAGGGCCTTCAGTGGCCTTCCAGCCCCAAAGGGAGCTGAGCCCTGTGAGTGGAGATGGCTTACTTTTCCTTAAATAAAATTTTTATGTGTGTGGATGGTTTTTGCCTGAATGCACATCTCTATTGTCTGTGTACCGCATGTGTGCCTGGTGCCAGTGGAGGCCACAGGGCCACTGGATCCCCTGGGACTGGAGTTAGGGTGGCTGGGACCTGCCATGTGGGTGCTGGAAATTGAACTCAAGTCCTCTGGAAGAACAGCCAGAACTCTGAACTGCTGAGCCGTTTCTCCAGCCTCAGTCTGATAGGACAGTGACCTTGATGTCACAGAGAGGTGTCCGTGGTCCTTGGGACTGGGAGCTGAGCCCGCACTGGCCACTCCTCAGTCCGCTGGCTTGGGGCCCGTGTCCAGGTGTGGGGCTCAGAGCAAGGGGCCGGCATGCTGAGGCTGGGGTGAGACATTTGTGCTCTGCTTCTTTGCAGACGGCGCCCCGCTCAGTGAGCTATCCTGGTCCTCGTCCCTTGCAGTGGTTGCTGTGTCCTTCTCTGGGATCTTCACTGTCATTGTCCTCATGCTGGCCTGCCTGTGCTGTAAGAAGGGCGGCATTGGGTTCAAGGTGAGGACCTCGCAGGGCCTGTCGTGTCCACCCACCACCCTGCTCCCCTCCATCTTGGGGCTACTGCGATGGTTGATTTTTCTGCAGTCACCTGGGGACCCATGGAGCCCCTTGTCTGCTATCCCACAGCCCCTCTACTGAGGGCTCCTGGGACCCCCATCCCCTTCTACTCCTTTAGGGACCTTCTTTGTAGACATGGCCTCAACACTGCCACTCCAGCACCAGGTCAGGCCTGTCCGTGTCCAGAGGAGTTGAAACATCCTTAAGGAGCCTTTAGGGGCTCTTGAGAGCATTCTGACTGTCAGGGAGGCGGCTGCCCCTGCAGAGATCCTTCAGTCTGTGCTCACTGAGTCAGAGGGAAAGTGAAGCCCCCCACACACACTTCCCCCGGCAACGATATCGTCATCTTTCCCTCAGAGGACATCCATCGGGTTCCAGAAACGAGGGCACCTGTTCACAGCCACAGTGGCCATCCTATCTGTGGAGTGTCCACCTAAGGCCCCGTGGCCTTCACTAAAACCTCCCTAGCAGGCTAGACCCCACAGCTGAGGCCTCCACTCTAGTGATGGAGGCCCCAGGACCTCCTTGCATATTTCCAACCCCATGGCCACCCCTGTCACATTGTGGCTCTAAACAGGAATGCAGGGCAGAAAACACAGAGCTGCCCCCCCCCGCCACCGCCCAGGAGGCACCACTGGGGGCTGCGGGGGCTGCAGCCTTGTTTGTCAGCACATTGAGGCCTGGCCAGAGCCCTGGACATTCCCGCACCCACGTGGGGCTGCAGGCTGGGCAGGAGGTCAGGGTGGGAGGAGGGCTTGTGGCCAAGCACAGAGCCAGCCTGTATCTTGGGGTACCTCCCACTGGGTAACCTGCACCAAATGCTAATTACCTTTTTGCACAGGCCCCAGCCAAACATGGGCGTTGAGTTCCTTAACGGGGCGTTGTGGTGGCACCAGAGGCTGCAGATCTGCACCGGCCCTGGTGTCCCCACCCCGGGGGACAATCTCCTGACCTCAGGCACACAACAGGCTGGACAATCAAAGCAGAGTTGCTCTCCTCGAGGACCCTGAGGGCAGAGCCTCAGGTCGTAGCGGTGGGGGTGGGAGCCTAGGGTGCAGCTTAGGCGAGCTTAGGCGGCCATTGTGTAACAAGCCCCTCCTCAGGCACTGAGAACAAGGCCCCACACAGGGACTGGCAGCAGCGCCTCCCACCCTCGCCCTTCTCACCTCCTTGGGAACATGGTGCCCAGAACATTCCAGCACCAGTGTGCTTTGGTTGGAGGATCCTTGCCTCCTGCTGCCACAAGCGAGCTCCCTGGTGGAGCTGTTCTGGGCAGGGGCTGGATGCTCACTTTGTGCTACCTGATCGCCCGCTGTGCTGGGGGAACCCGGCTGGCTCTCTGGCAAGGGAAGGTAATGGCTGAAGCCAGAACTAATTAATACTACAGAGGGGGAAGTGGGCATCGCAGGCCCGGGTGTGTGGGACTAGAGGAAATTCTAACATGGTCCTCTAGGCTTTGGGAAGGGAGATTTGCCACAGGTGTCAGTGGTTCTTCCGGGCTCAGACCTGGGCTAGCCACGAGGAACATAAGGTCACCCCCCTTTACAGAAAGACAAGTGACCTAGAAAAAGAAGAGGTCCCCAGGGGACGTTTAGCTGTCTGTCCGCAGGAATGTGGCCTGGAGTGGGTAACTAGGCTCTAGTGCGCATTCAGTCCTCAATCCTCAGAGCCTCAAGTCTTCACCTGGGTAAGGGACGTGGGGTGGGACCGAGTGGCTGGGAGATTTGCCCGGTCCTGAGGACAATCTGGCTTTGTTTCCCCTCTGTCCCTGTTTTGGTTTTTATGTGTTTGTTTGTGGTTCTAGGCAAGTTTCTTCCACTCACCCTGTCCTTGTTTATGGCTGTGTGGCCTACCCCAGACTAACCCTGCTTGGAATGTGATTTAGATGAGGTGGGGTGGGGGCGGGGAGGTCTCTCCTAGGCTGATACTCTCCAGAGTAGCAGCCTGTCCCCAGAGTGGCCTCCAGGGATGTCCAACAGCAGACTCTTAGGGCGTCTGGGGCACTGGATGTGCTGCAGGGCTGAGGGGACACCACAGCCTGCAGGCAGGTGGTAGGGGTGGGGACGATGAACAAGTCGCTAGGTTCCTTGCTCCCTGTC
Source organism: Rattus rattus (assembly GCF_011064425.1). Classification (NCBI taxonomy): domain Eukaryota; kingdom Metazoa; phylum Chordata; class Mammalia; order Rodentia; family Muridae; genus Rattus; species Rattus rattus. The sequence continues at coordinate 63,994,902 of NC_046162.1, forward strand.
CAGGGATGAGGAACCCAGTTACTTTCCAAGATATACAGTGGAGCCCCTGCTTGTAAATCTCCAAGCCACAGGTTGGGTTGGGGACAGGGGGGAGACCACTGACAGGGTCCATGAGGGTCTGCTCTGCCTCTGGCCCTTGACCTCTGTCTCTGGGCCTTCTTCAAGTGGGACTCAGCCTGGGTTTCCAGCCCCACCTGGGCCCGAGTCCTTTGTCCCCTGCTGCGATGGTGTCCCTGAGGAATCAGGGGCTATGAACAGGGAGGCCATCCAGCAGGGGCCCATGCTCTAGGCCTGTGTTAGTCGGGTTGAGTTTTGGGGAAAGGGGTCTTTCATAGCCTGTGTCCTGACCACCCACCTATGCTGGCCCAACCTGCAGGAGTTTGAGAATGCTGAAGGGGAAGAGTATGTGGCCGACTTCTCGGAGCAGGGCTCCCCGGCTGCTACTGTACAGAACGGCCCCGATGTGTATGTCCTGCCTCTCACTGAGGTCTCCCTGCCCATGGCTAAGCAGCCGGGTCGCTCAGGTAAGCGAGCCTGTCTCCCTGAAAGTGCGTACAGTGGGGGATGGGGGACACTTGGGCCATTGCAGCGAGGTCTCCTTCAGGCTGCATTTCATGCTGGGCTGTGTTGGAAGGTCTATGGAACCCCTTCAGGACCTGGGGCCAGCTGTCAGCTGGCTTGAGAGTAGCCTTGAGCCTGTCATTTCTCCACCCAAGGGGCTGCCAGGCAGAAGGGTAGTAACTGGGGGAGGTGGCCCAGCTCTGGCATTATTTACCGTTCTCTGCTTCTAACCCCAGACTCCTGCTCCCCTCTACACAGCCTTGTAGGAGCAAGAGAAGCACCAACCCCACCCCACCTCTACCCTCCCACCCCCTCCGCCCCTTACCAAGTGTAGGCCTGGCCTCTTCCCCTGGCTTCCTTTACCCAGTCTGCCCCTCCCTTTTGCCTTCCTCCCAGAGCCTCTTCCTCTAGGCTAGTCCCCTCCCCGCACCTGTCTAGGGGTGACAGATAAATGCTGCTCTGATCACCATGGTTCCTGGGACTATGGCTACCTCTACAACAGTCAGCTCTCAGGCCTTTACAGCCTGGATTTCAGCTAAGGGTTGTCCGTTGTCTATCTGACGGGTCCAAGAACACTGCAGAAGGTGTCAGGCTGAGAGTGCGGCTGGCCCCAGTGCCTCGTTACTGTGGTGAAAAGCAGGCCACTCTCCCTACCTCAGCCTTGGAGCAGCCCTACCGGGCCCTCAACACAATGCTTCTTATCAAGGGCCCAGCCTGCATCAAAGACTAGGGTCTCGGTACCTATTTGAGCCAACAGAGAGGACGTCCGGCCACCAGCCTGGCCCAACACTAAATGCATGGTTCTGTGGCTCATTGAGTCTCGTGGGAGAGAGCTCGAAAGTCAGGCAGGATCCAGACATGGATATGGACACGTTATCCACTGGCTCAAAGGCCGGCAGTTATCTCTAGCACTTCTTATGAGACAGGCAGCCTTGGCTCTCCATGGGCAAGGACAGTGGGACAGGGACGCAGAGAGGGCAAAGGTGCTTTCTACATTGTTTAGCTCTGTTGTTTTGGCGGGGGGACATCTTTTAAGGAGGGAGAAATTTGGCGTGAGATTGGTCAGCCCACCTAAGCCCCCTCCCCTACCTCTAGCTCCCAACATCAGCATTCTCCTGCCTCTGTGCTTGCCCTGGTTTCTCCTGTCGGGACCCTGAACCTGCTCTGGGACAACTGAGGTCCTAGAGACCCCGGGGTTTCTACCAGGCATCCAGCCAGATTGGGTTCAGGGCTTGAGTCTTGGGACGCAGGGCCTGGTGGGACTCTTCCATGAATTGGGCGCCAAGCCGACATTCCCTGAGTCTCTTTGTCCCTGAGGGCTGCTGCCTTCCCTTGGCCCTCCCAACCGCTCTAACCCTGGCCTTCTGGGCTATCAGCGTGGGAGGAGAATTCAGAGAATCTGAGGGGGCATGAGTGGGTGCAGTGAGTCCTGGCCCTTTCCTCTGCCCACACTGACCCTTCCTCTCCACTGACTTCACTCAGCCTGGCCCACGGGGAGAATGGATCCAGTGTGTCCCGTACAGGGCTGTGCCAAGCAGCCCCCAACAAAGGCGGCTTTGGTGCGATGGGTGTTTGAATGCCAGCCTGTGGCAGGGGTAGGGGGTTGGTTGCTCTGCTGTCTTCCCAGGCCTCAGCACCAGCTTCTTGCTTCATCCAGACGGCCTTCCAGGCCCTGCTGTCTGGGCTTAGCTTCTCCCAGTGGCTCTGGGCGCCATTTTCCAGGCTTGCCTGGATGGAGATTGAGATCTATGGCTCTTCTGAGAGCGACCACCTCAGAGCCTGAGAGACGCTGGCCCTTGATGACAGCCCTCAGGCCCGGCCTCCACTTTATCGGAGCGTCTCTGGCGGGGAAACATGGGGGAAGCTCCCTGCGCCCTGATAGCCTGGTAAGGAAGATGAAGCAGAGTGGTGGCTGAGCAGTTCCTGGGGTTCTGTTCTATTCTAGTGCAACTCCTCAAGTCCACGGACCTGGGCCGTCACAGCCTCCTGTACTTGAAGGAGATTGGCCACGGTTGGTTTGGGAAGGTAAGCACGCCTCAGGGTGGTGGGAATTGCTACTCCTGGGGATGCCCTGGGGAGGGGCTCCTTCTCACCCCCCCCGACTGGACCAGGCATCCGAGACCCTTTTCTTCGGTGCGGACCCCCAGACAGTGAGAAAAGCGGGGGGCTTGCAGGCGGACTGGGGCTGAGTGCTTAGCGGGAAGTGGCACGACCCTCCGAGGCACTGGGAGCTAAACGGCTTGTCCTGTGGAGACTGAAGGGGGCCCTGGTGACGCCTGTCACATCTGACAGGTGTTCTTGGGGGAGGTGCACTCGGGTGTCAGTGGCACGCAGGTGGTGGTGAAGGAGCTGAAGGCCAGCGCCAGTGTGCAGGAGCAGATGCAGTTCCTGGAGGAGGCGCAGCCCTACAGGTGGGTGGTGTGCTGGGGGCAGGGCAGGGGACCTGCTGGGGGAGAACCTGGAGGTGTTGTGGGGAGGGCTGTGCTGGGGGGCCTCCGGTGCGCCCTCTCCTGCCCTCCAACTCAGACGCCCGCCCGTGTACTCTTCCAGGGCCCTGCAGCACAGCAACCTGCTTCAGTGCCTGGCCCAGTGTGCTGAGGTGACCCCCTATTTGCTGGTTATGGAGTTCTGTCCCCTGGTAAGTGGCCATCTGCGGGGAGGCAGCACTGTCTGTCCAGGTCCTGTTCTGTAGCTCATTGTTCCAGAGGGGAGTGGGAGGCCCTTCCGAGCTGGCTCCTCTCCGGCTCTGCCTCTTGGGATCTTTTGTTATTTCTCCAGTAGAGGCCTAGTGGTCCCTGCCCTGCTCTGCCTCAGAGGGGGGTCTGCTTAGAGTGAGCCAGCAGCAGCAGGGGCAACCCTGTGGGGTCTGGGGCAGTTCAGCGTGGGGAGTCCTGGGACAGCCACAGGGTTCACACAGCTCCTGGGGCGGAGCCTGAGTTTGGGATCTTCGTGTGGCTCCTTGGCCTCTCTACATGCGCAGCTCTGGTGCCAAAGCTGCTTCTGTATGAAGGTCACTGTGTCGGAATCCAGACATAGGCTTTGCTGAAACTGCTGCGAACACTAGGGCTGCCAGCTGATCTGCAGGTCACCCGACCCAGGTTCTCTCGGGGTTGGTGGCGGGCTCGTGATGCGCTGGTAGCTGCCGCTAGCAGGTGACTGTGTGCTCTCTCGGCAGGGGGACCTCAAAGGTTATCTACGGAGCTGCCGGGTGACAGAGTCCATGGCGCCTGACCCCCTTACCTTGCAGCGCATGGCATGCGAGGTGGCGTGTGGTGTCTTGCATCTACATCGTCACAACTATGTGCACAGGTGAGGGTTAGCGGGACTAGCCGGGCCGTGGACACAAAGCCCCGCTACCCCAGTGCCTTGACCCTGAATGCCTCTGTACAGGAAAATCGCGGTGATCCCACTCTGTGGGTCTCGTGAACTGGGTTCATCTAATAGTCACTCTGCAGGGAATTTTATAATTCCTAAAATTGTGAAAACTAGGGGTGCTGGAGAGATGGTTCAGCAGTTAAGAGCACTGACCGCTCTTCCAGAGGTCCTGAGTTCAAAATCCCAGCTACCACATGGTGGGTCACGACCATCTGTTATGGGATCTGATGCCCTTTTCTGGTGTGTCTGAAGACAGCCACAGTGTACTTATATATAATAAATAAATAATAAAAATAAATAAAATAAATCTTTTTTTAAAAAAATTGTGAAAACTGGCTGGGCACGGCGGCTTTCGCCTTTAATCCCAGCGCTTGGGAGGCAGAGGTAGGAGAATCTCTGTGAGTTCAAGTCCAGCCAGGTCTACCTAATGAGTTCCAGAATACCCAGGGCTGTGCAGAGAGAGAGAGAGAGAGAGAGAGAGAGGAATGAGAGAGAGAGAGAGAGAGAGGAAGGGAGGGAGAGAGAGAGAGAGAGAGAGAGAGAGAGAGAGAGAGAGAGAGAGAGAGAGAGGAGACCATCTCAAAAAAGTAATAAATTGTGAAGACTCATGTTTGAAACGTACCTTGGCAGACGATTAAATGAAGACATTCCTCCTGTCTGTTAGAACAGTCAGCCATACTTTGGGCCCCCACATGGCCCTGGCCTCTTTCCCTCACACCACAAAGGGAGTGGCTGGGCTGGCCCTGCAGTGGGAGGGGTGGCTCTCTCCTGCCTCTGGTGACCAAAAGACAGGCCAGGATGTCCAGTCGCACGGGCTGGAAGAAGTAGCGATGGACGAGCGGCCCGCCAGCCCCGACGCTGCCCAGGCCGTCCTCCCCAACAATATCCTGGTGCTGAGTGGGTGCACAGTGACTCCAGCATCAGTGATTTTGTTGAAGAGGGCAGCTGCCAGCCTCCTGTCCTGCCTGATGCCTAGCCCAGCTGTCCCACCCATAGGTCACCCCACCCCGCATCCGTCCCCTGGTACAGTCCTCCTGGGGTTGAGGCAGGCCAGGATGACTCCATCTACACCCGGAGAGCCCTCGGCGTAACGGCAGTATGGTGGATAAGGGTGCATCCCATAGCACTCTACCCTAAACACCAGGGGGCCTCCAGCCAAACTGGAGTTATATAGAGGCTGGCATTGGGCTTGCCACTGAGTTGGAGGAAGACCTGGAGTGATTTTTATCCTCCACGGAGGGGAGCTCTGTGGTCCACCCTGTTCTAGACCTCGGCTCCAGCTTGTGTAGGAGGGCGGGGAGGTCTACACTCTAGAACATAGGCTCTGATGCTGGCAGGACCCTCTGATTCCACTCCAGGCCTTGGCTTGTTAGTTCTTATCTCCTGGGGATTGGGATGACAATGTGGTGTAGTGGGGTCAGAAGGTTGAGGGCCCTGATAGGTCACTGCAGACACACTTTGCTCTGTGGCTTGGGCAGATCAGGAAGAGGGCGGAGGGGGCTAGGGCTCTGGTGAGGTCAGACATCACCTTGCTGGGGGGGTGTCCTTGATCATCTTTTGCCTGAGTTTCACATGCATTGCCAAGTGCAAGGTGCCGCCCACACAGAACTTCCAAAATGACCGTAAAGAGTGCGGAGCCAAAGCTTGGGCGCAAGAAAGTGGTCCCTCAGACATCCCTGCCTGTCTGTCTGCCTGGCTATGCCCGGGAGCCAATCGCCCAGGCTGACACTCTGCTGACACTGCCTACCCTTCTGCAGTGACCTGGCCCTGAGGAACTGCCTGCTGACGGCTGACCTGACAGTGAAGGTTGGCGACTATGGCCTGGCCCATTGCAAATACAGGGTGAGTAAGGGCAGGCAGAGCCTGTGTGCAGGGGTGGCTGCTGACCGGGCTCACTCCTGACCTGTCCCTGTAGGAAGACTACCTCGTGACCGCCGACCAGTTGTGGGTGCCGCTGCGCTGGATCGCGCCAGAGCTGGTGGATGAGGTGCATGGCAACCTACTGGTGGTGGACCAGACTAAGACCAGCAATGTGTGGTGAGCACAGGCCTGGCTGCTGGAAGGGTCTTGGGATGCCGCCTCCCCAGGTGCCAGGGCATCAGCTACTCTAGTGGGGATGCAGCTTTAGCTCTGCTGCCTGCTCTAACATTTTGACTTCCTTCTCCAGTTAGGGTGAAGGCTGGCACCCAGGGAGAATGCTCATGCCTGCCACCCAGTGGCCTTAAAAGCTCATTCACAGGCTACTTAGTTGATGGTGGGTTTCTGAGGTTCCTGTACTGGTAGAGTCAAGGGTGTGGGGCCTTCAGGACAGGACCAACTGACACCCACCAATACTGGGGTCATATTTTGGTTAAAACCATCTTGAGCTGCTGTTGTAGGCCATGTGTCCCTATGGGATATAGGGCTTTGACTTGTGTTTGTGCCAGGAGAGAGGGGCGGCTTTGGCATAATGAGCTCCAGTCCTGGAGAGGCTGGCATGAGACAAGTGTTCAGGGGTTCTGGGCAGTCATGCTCAGCCGTGTGTCACTGTGGTTGCCCCTGCAGGTCCCTGGGTGTGACCATCTGGGAGCTTTTCGAGTTGGGCGCGCAGCCCTACCCCCAGCACTCGGACCGGCAGGTGCTGGCTTACACCGTCCGAGAACAGCAACTTAAGTTGCCCAAGCCCCAGCTACAGCTGACTCTGTCTGATCGATGGTGAGCACCCCACCATCCTGGTCAGGCAGGCCGGGGGGGCACAGGCGGCTGAACTCTACAGCCTGGGGCTGGCTGGTCCACCTCTACATGGCTTCTGGGTCTCTGCAGCCTGAACAGGCATGGGGGGAAATCCCAGGGAAATACTCCAACCCAGAACCCTTCCCAGGCTCCTGGCCTTGGGAGATTGCCTTGACTGCCCCCAGTGTCCCCAGGGTATTCTGAGCATGGGGGAATGGACTGTCTCCGGAGGGCAGGTTATACTCCTGGCCAGTGTGCCTCTGGATGTGGCCAGGGCCACCTATTAGGGCCTCCCGGCAGGTACGAGGTGATGCAGTTCTGCTGGCTTCAGCCAGAACAGAGACCTACGGCTGAGGAGGTTCATCTGCTGCTGTCCTACTTGTGCGCCAAGGGCACCACGGAGCTGGAGGAGGAGTTCGAGCGGCGCTGGCGCTCCCTGCGGCCCGGGGGCAGCACGGGGCTGGGCTCAGGTTCCACAGTCCCGGCAGCTGCCGCATCTGAACTCACTGCTGCTTCATCTTTCCCGCTGCTGGAGCAGTTCACCAGTGACGGCTTCCACGTGGACAGCGACGACGTGCTGACAGTCACTGAGACGAGCCACGGCCTCAACTTCGAATACAAGTGGGAGGCTGGCTGTGGCGCTGAGGCTTACCCGCCCCCAGGCGCTGCTTTCAGCCCAGGTTCCGCAGCGCGCCTGCAGGAGCTGTGTGCACCCGACAGCTCGCCGCCGGGTGTGGTGCCGGTCCTCAGTGCCCACAGCCCCTCAGTGGGTAGCGAGTACTTCATCCGCCTGGAGGGGGCAGTGCCGGCTGCTGGCCATGACCCAGACTGTGCCGGCTGTGCTCCCAGCCCCCAAGCTGTGTCCGAGCAGGACAATAACTCTGAGGAGAGCACCGCTGCATCCCTTGTCATGGAGCCGCTTCTGGGCCACGCACCACCCACTGGGGGCCTGTGGGGCCCCTGCGACCATCATTCTCGAAGGAGGCAAGAGCCACCCTGCCCCTCACGCTCACCCTCTCCTGGGACCCCGATGTTGCCAGCTGAAGACATAGACTGGGGTGTAGCTACCTTCTGCCCACCCTTTTTTGATGACCCACTGGGCACATCTCCCTCTGGGAGTCCTGGGGCCCAGCCATCCCCCAGTGATGAGGAGCTGGAGGAGGGAAAGACTGGGAGGGCTGCTCAGTGTGGACACTGGAGCTCTAACATGTCTGCCAACAATAACAGTGGCAGCCGAGACCCAGAATCCTGGGATCCTGGCTATGTGAGCAGCTTCACAGACAGCTACAGGGACGACTGCTCCAGCTTAGAGCAGACCCCTCGGGCCTCCCCTGAGCTGGGCCATCCCCTGTCCCAGGAGGATTCCAGAGATTTTTTACCTGGGCTAGTAGCAGCTTCCCCTGGCCAGGAGCCAAGCCGTTGCTTCAACCTGCTCCCTCTGTGTCCTGCCAAAGGCCTGGCACCTGCTGCTTGCCTCGTCCCACCCCCCTGGACAGAGGCAGCTGTAGGTGGGGCTGAGAACCCCATTGTCGAACCCAAACTTGCCCAGGAGGCTGAGGGCTCTGCTGAACCCCAGCTACCCCTTCCTTCTGTCCCCTCCCCATCCCACGAAGGAGCCTCGCTTCCCTCGGAGGAGGCAAGCGCTCCTGACATCCAGCCTGCCTCTCCTACACCCGCTGCTGGCAGCTGGGTGACCGTCCCTGAGCCGGCCCCCACCCTGGATAGCAGCAGCAGTTCTCTGGGGCAAGAGGTACCCAGCAGCGAGGATGAAGACACAACCGAGGTTACGTCAGGAGTCTTCACCGACCTGTCCAGCGACGGCCCACACACGGAGAAGTCAGGCATAGTACCAGCCTTGCGCTGTCTGCAGAAGCAGGTGGGGACCCCTGACTCCCTGGACTCTCTGGACATCCCGTCCTCAGCCAGCGATGGCGGCTGTGAGGTCTTAAGCCCATCAGCTGCTGGCCCCGCTGGTGGGCAGCCCCGTGCCATGGACAGTGGCTATGATACAGAGAACTATGAGTCCCCTGAGTTTGTGCTCAAGGAGGCCCATGAGTCAAGTGAGCCTGAGGCCTTTGGGGAGCCAGCCTCAGAGGGTGAGAGCCCAGGGCCCGATACTCTGCTCTCTGTCTCCCTTGGTGACCTCAGCAGGAAGAACCCCTACCGAGACTCTGCCTACTTTTCAGACCTGGATGCTGAGTCCGAACCCAACTTTGGCCCTGAGAAGCACAGTGGGATCCAGGACTCCCAAAAGGAGCAAGACCTGAGGAGCCCACCTAGCCCAGGGCATGAGTCTGTGCAGGCTTTTCCTAGGCCTGAGGTGTCCAGCGAGGTGCTGCCCCCTCCACAGCAGTCAGAGGAGCCCATGCCAGAAGGCCCCGGGTTAGAGCCTCTTGAGGCTCAAGGCCCAGTTGAAGTGGAGCCCGTGCCGGGCCCAAGTCATTCCAAATGTCTCCTGTTGACCTCCGCTCCACTGAGCTCGGAAGGCAATGGCACGGAGTCCCAGGGTCCCCCAGGACCACTGTCAGGGCCAGCCCAGACGGGGCGGATGGGGAATCCTAGCACACCCAGATCCCCGCTCTGCCTGGCCCTGCCTGGCCACCCTGGGACTTCGGAGGGACGGCCAGAGGATGACGAGGACACCGAGGACAGTGAGGAGTCTGACGAGGAGCTCCGGTGCTACAGCGTCCAGGAGCCCAGTGAGGACAGTGAGGAGGAGCCACCAGCGGTGCCTGTGGTAGTGGCTGAGAGCCAGAGTGCCCGGAATCTACGCAGCCTGCTGAAGATGCCCAGCCTGCTGTCGGAGGCCTTCTGCGACGACCTGGAGCGCAAGAAGAAGGCTGTGTCCTTCTTTGATGACGTCACGGTCTACCTCTTTGACCAGGTGGGCTGCTACTTTGGGGATACACCGGGCTGGGAGAGGCAGGGCGGTCCAAGTCACGCTGCGGTTTGCCCCTCCAGGAGAGCCCCACCCGAGAGGCTGGGGAGCCCTTCCCCAGCACGAAGGAGTGTCCCACGTTCCTGGAGGGTAGCCCCGGCTCACCCAGTGCCACTGGCGTGCCACTGCAGGCTGGCCACTCGCCAGACAGCTCTGCTCCCGAACCAGGTGAGTCAGGTTTTGGGGGCCAGAGCGTGACATCACCGTCACGGGAGGTCTGGATTCAAAATGCGGTATTACTTTAAGTGGGGACTGGGGGGTGTCACACAACAAAAGTGACGCTCTGGTCTGACTTGCAGGCAGTAGGTTCGAATGGGATGGAGATTTCCCACTGGTGCCAGGCAAGGCTGCTTTGGTGACTGCGCTGGATCCTGCCGACCCTGTCCTGGTGGCGCCTCCCACGCCAGCTGCACCATTCTCACGCTTCACGGTGTCGCCCGCACCTCCCTCCCGCTTTTCCATCACACAAGTATCCGACTCAGATGCCCAGTCTATGGGAGGTATGAGTGTGGTGGGGGCTGAGGTGCAGCAGGGGGACACCGTGAATGGGTATCCATGAGGGGTGTGAGCAGGGGAGATTTGGTGGCCTCTGATCTGCTGGACATTGCCCTGTTAACAGTGTCTGTCCCCTGCTTCTGGGCAGACACTGTGTTCTGGCATAACTGACCTACTGCCTCCTGGGCCCAGGACCTATCCACCCTGCCTACTCTGCCCTCCATAGCAGGATGCTGGGCACCTGTTCTCAGGCTGACTGTAGACTCCTGAGACTTGCTAGAACATTCCCAGCATAGTGGTCTCTACTCCTGTCACCATCTATGGCTTATATCTGATATGAGGTTCTTGCCAGGAGTCTCTATGGGACTTTACCCAGGTGGTGGTACAACATAGTCCACCCTGTCAAGTTATGTGCCCCCTCCAACTGTCTACACCAGGGTAGGCTCCCATAGCCCACTCACGGTTCTGACCAGTCCTTCTGCCTGTTCCTCCCCTCTGGGTATCTCTTCCCCAGTTGTCCTGGCTGTGGTAGCCTTGAGGGAAGAACTCGTCACCCTCCCTTGTCCCTGGCATGGGGAAACAACTGCATGACTCTGACCACGCTTTCTTTGTTTGGGCCTCAGTTCCCATATGCACACAGACATGGGGAGCATTTGTTAAACATTGTCAGCTTTGGATCTGGGTTATATGGGGGAGATGAGTGGGTCCATCTCTCATCTAGACACAGGCCTACCACATTGAACAGGCCTGTCGCTGGGCCAGACACTTGTAGGGGTGGGTGAGTTTTGGTGTGTGAGAACCTTTGTCTGGTATCTCCCCGCATGCTCACAAAGCACCCCCTTTACCAGGCCCGGCAGCAGATGCTGAGGGCCGATGCACAAAGGCTTGAGACCCAGTAGTCCCACCCTTCGGAGGCTGGCGTCACTGGAGCCCCTGCCATCCTGCCCAGGCAGCAACAAGGATGGTGACCGGGAATGAATGGGGACCACCGGCACCCTACGGCATCATGGAGAAGCAGGTGGACGAGAGGCCTCTATCTAGCCCTGGACGTATTGGGCTGTGTACCTTCTCTGTGTCCTGGGTGGACGCCGGGGTTTGCTGCTAGCCCCTGGAGATACCTGTAGCCTAAGGGCCTATGGGTATCTGTAAGCATATATATATATACACACACACTCAAGAAGGGCCCCCTGGCCCTTAGGTGACTCTCTGCTCCTGGTAAGACTCCCAAGCCTCAGCCACTCTTCCTATATGGCTGTTGGTGGTGAACTGGCCTCAGGCCAGGACCAGGCAGTCCATGGGCCTGTATGCCCTTGTTGGCTAGGTCCTGCCATATGTTCAAAGAACACTTGGCCAGGTTTCAAGATGGCTTTAAGCCTGCAGGTCCCTTTTGGGTCCCCCCCACCTTTCTTACTGGGGTCTAGGTTTGCTCAGAGCAAGGTTGGACCTCTGGGCTCCAAGCCCTTATCTCAGATTTTCCGTGGCTATTTCCCCTTCACTGCCTCTGTGGAAGCCCTTCCCCACAGGGTCTGTCTGGATTGTTCTGGCCTAGGTCCTGCCCAGTAGCAGGGGCTTCCAGGCTGCAGCCGGACTGCCCCAGAGATGCCCTCTGCAGGGTAGTGTGGGCAGCTCTCCCTCGCAGAGCAGTGCCTGCCCCACACCCTGGTGGCTAGAGGAGAGGACCCTACAGCCACTGTGGGGCTCCTGCCTGCAGGCAGGGCTGGGAGAAAACAGGGCTGGGGTGGGCAGTACAGGGAGTATTTTTGTAACTTGCTGGAGTGAATGAAAGGGGGCGATTCTAAGTTATTGTTGCCAAAGACGTGTATACCTTTGCTTTGGGGGTGGGGGCAATGTTTTCTTTTTTGTTTTTGTTTCGTTTCGTTTTGTTTTGTTTTGTTTTTAGTTTGAGGCTTAGGATGCTGGTGCAATGATTTTCTTGTTCCTTGTTTTTTAAGAGAAACCAAGCTAAGAAAAACAAAAACAAAAACAAACAGCCTCCTGCTCAGTGTTTTCTTTTGGGGATCTGTAGCTAACACCCTGGTGGATGGTAAATGGGGAACTCAGCTGTCACCTCTGCCCTTTTGCCCCACATGCCAGGTGGGGCCCCTCCAACCCTCTCCTGCCCCTCGAGAGGGCTCTCATGAAAGGGGACCTCCCAGATCAGCCACCTGCCTAGCTTCTAGCACATCCTGAGTCCGGCAACTGTGGAGTGGGAGACAGGAGACTGGCAACAGGACTCCCGTGCTCCCTACTCTGCCCATCCTGGGGCTAGCCTGTGCCTATGTGGTGGGTGCTTCCAGAGGATTTCTTGGGGAAACTGATAGCGGAGGTCTACCTGGGTCTAACCTGCATCCTACAACTTCTGTCATCAACCGAGCTCGTCACACTGCTGCCTCTGAGCACAGACCTGACTGGGATTTAGAGAGAGAGAGAGAGAGAGATCCTGTGTCTTAGTTGAAGCAGGGAGACAGCTGGAGAACTGGGCTGGGGCCGGCTCTCCCTACGCACAGTAGCACGGCTGTGCTCATGATAAACCATGCTTATATAGTCAGTTATGCCCTCCCCACCTCCCTGTTCCTGGTCATACTACCAGGCTAACAGATCACCCACTGCACACGGGTGGGCACATGTTTATTGACCAGACACGTGTGAGCTAAAAAAGTTTAAAAATCAGCAAGGGAACCAACTCCCTTCCCTACAAGCAGACAGAATGTCCTCCTCTGTGTCCAGAGGCTCTTGAGTTTCCAGTTAGGATCAGAGATCCCTGTCGCCCACGTGCTGACCCCTCTGTTGGGGCATCGACCTCTTGAGGCAGCCACCTCACCAGGAACACCTGGGATCCAGCCCAGGCTGGGCCTTGATGCTAGGGCGTGGGTCAAGGCGGTCTTCTCCGGATGTCCGTGGTTACCCTCAGCTGGTGGGTGGGGACAGGGTGTCAGTGCCGAGAAGCCCCATCAGCTGAGCAGAGGGGCTGATCTGTCATTGGTCACTGTTGGTTTCAGATGGACGTTGGCAAAGGGATTCCTGGGAAAAGAAGAGCAGTTTCAGTTTGGGCTGGTGCCCCGGGTAAGCTGTGTCACCAGGCTGCTCCTGGGACCTCCACCGCTACAGCCATGTGATGGCCCGCTCTTGAAACTGGGGTTGGAGCTGGGTGTTGTCTCAAGACCTATTAGTCCCAGCACAGTTACCCACTGTCACCTTACATGCTCCAGGCAAGGAGCAGAGTGGGCACGATGATGAGGACTAGCTGTTCCCTTCCCAACCTGCGGTGGGTGACCCCGTGCTTAAGGAAGGCTCGCTGTGGTTTGTAAGCTCCCACTCCCTTAGGCTGAGTCCAAGGAGAGCACATGGCCCAGTAGGTCACACACACCAGCCCAGGCATGCAGGGTGCCACGGGAGGCACACTGTAGACACGCAGACATGACAGACATGAGGCGCATGTGCCCTGACTCCACGGGCAGGGGACAGACACTGGGGCCGCTGCCTTGGCCAAATGGCCATTTCCTTTGCCGAGGGACTGGCCACCCCTGGGGCCATAGCTGATAACACAAACATGACTCAAGACAAGACGTAGCAATGGAACGGATGGGCACAGACGGGCTGCACCAGCCCAGCCCTCCCAGCAGCCTGTTTTGCTGTCCCTGTTAGGCTTGGGAGGACCCACTCCAGTGGAACAGCACAGGGCAGCAGGTGGGAAGGGCCAGGCAGCTCCACGGTGACAGCACAGATGGCACGTGGACATGGGGACTCGCAAGGCACAAGACTGCACTTCTAGGGAAGCGTGCTCGGCTCCACGGCCATTACCTGCGATGGGGTCACCTCTGGCCCTGGAGGGTTCTCGGAAGCCCGGGGGGCTGGTGGTAGGCCCAGGGTGGGCTAGCAGGCTGTCTGCTCAGGCTCCCCAAGAAGACCTACATAGGTAGAGTCTCACCCTACATTCTCCTGAAGATGATGTTATCTAAAAGTCTGAAACACTCGGACTGTGAGGTTGTAAAGGTGAAGCTCAGGGAAGAGGCACAGGTCCCTGACTGTCTCCTCCTCCCAGGTGGTGTCTGTGGCTCCACTGCTGTTCCCGAGAGCCAGAGATTAAGGGCCGCCATCTGCTATGCCTGCGGCTTGAGCTCCGCCCCAGGCCAGGCTACACCTCTCTCCGCTCTATGCTGATGGCTGCAGTCCCTCATGGTGGGATGTTGCCCTGTGAGATACAGACCCTGGCCACTGCAGTGAGGGCACTAGCTGCAGCCTCTACCATGGGCTGCCCTTGGCCCACTCCAGAGTCTACAGAAGGGCTCCCAAAGCTGGCGAGGGTAGCAGCTCTGGGGAGACTTGGAATAAGTGCAGTCTTCCTGTTGAGGGAATGGGATACCACAGAGCAACTAGGTTGCCCCTGGTAACAGGGCAGAATGGCTGAGATATCTGCAGAACATGCCTCACTCCTGCTGCGCTTGGCTCACACAGTTACTCACCGAACCTATTACTGGCTAGGACCAGAATGAAAGTTCAGACCGAGAGGGCCCTACCCAAGAGGCTCTGAAACATTTTCTTTTCTCCCCCTCACAAAGTCTTGGGGCCATTTGGAGCACAAAGAACCATCTACAGATACCAAAGCCACTGCAAAGTTTCGCTCTGTACATGTTCCCGTCAGCAGAACCTGGGGACACATTTTCCTTCTACAGACAGCCAGCCAGACTAGTGAGATTAACCTGAAGGGGACATGGCCAGCATGTGGTGTGCCGGGCACAGCCTATCACCAGGAGTGGGAGGACTCGACAAGGGAAGCCTCACCAACTGGGGAACGGAGGACCAGGCATCCAGGAATGACCAGTGGCATTCATGCAGGATGGACTTGGCAGCACGGTGGGACACCGGCTGGGTAGTGGAGCCTGCGTCAGTTTCCTCCCTGGCTTTGTAGTCATCTATGAACAATGCTGTGACCAGAGCCCAGAGAGGCCGGGCTCCCTGCAGCGGTCGGTCCAGCCTGCCCTCGACATCTCATGGTTCACTGTTCCCCCATCAGTCGTGGAACGAGACCCCACGGAGGACCTGTGCACAACTGTGGGTTTCCATTTCTCCTACCTACACAGGGCTGGGGTACCCCCAGAACTAAGCCAAAGGTGGTGGCAGCTCTCCTGCAGGCATGAATTCAGGGCGGACACCCTTTCCCTCCCTTCACTAGGTGAGCTGGAAGGGACAGGAGCTGCGTGGGGCATGCAGCACTGTGCTCAGCTAGCAGACCCACTCTGCCTCTGCCCACCACACCCACGTCTCAGTCCCAGCACACACAAGAGACCTGGTCCCCAGAAGAGGCTACACCAGCCTCCTTGAGCCTTTTCTCATGGTTCATAACTGGTTTAGTGGGACCCAGTGGGCAGTGAGGTAGGGGTCTGCCAGGCTTGGGCAGGAGGTGCAGGCCTCCCAGAGAACGTCTTGGATGTAGAGACAGAGACAGGAGAAGGTGGCCGGCTCAGAGTCAGCCAAGGACACTTCATTCTCTGCAAACTTTAGCGGAACTTTACTCCAGAACTCACGTTCCGGATACCCAGGAAGGCAGCAGGGAGAGTTCTGGCTGAACATGGGCTGGGGTACATCACTGTGACTATCGGGGAGATAATGACCACTCTTGCAAAGGGACACAGGTCCTGGCTTCTCATGACACCCGCTCCATGGTGTGGGAAGGGAATAAAAGCCCCTTGCACTGTGGTGGACAATGTCCAGCAGTGCCCTCCTCCCTCCCTGCCCCAAGTGCTCTATGTTGGCCCACGTCTGCAGCACCAAGGGAAAAGCAGCCTGGTCAGTGTCATGTGGGAGGTTGAGGAACCAGAAGAGGGAAGATCTGATGGCGCAGGGCCACCTGACCCAGGCTCTGTTTGGCTGTGGTACTCAACGGCTGGACTCGTGACCAACACCCATGGCATCCCACATGAATACCCAGGTACGTGCTATGTCACCCTTTGATGGTGAGGAACCACCCTGTAGGGTAGAAGAGAACAGATCTAGGCCAGCCCCATATTCCGCAGGGAAGGCAGCGATGGGGCAGAGTTAGAACCACAAGCCTCCAGGAGAAGGAAGGTAGGTGAACCACAAGCCTGAGGAGGGAACCGGTAGAAGGAAGGCCCACGCCCGGAGCAAGGCATCTCAGCAGACTCCCAAGCCCTGCCCAGGCCCAGACCCCTCCTGTGGAGGCTGTCCTGACTCAGGCCAGAGAGGGTCTAGCCATAGCCATTACAGATGCAGACAGATGGGCAGAAGACCAGGGCAACTTACTAACTCTAGTCAGGGGCAGCTCAAAATCTGGCCACTTCGACATCCGCGCTGTAAGGAAACACAAGGCTTATTGGTAAAGCTAGAGTAGCCGACAATGTCCACGGATGGACACCAGGAGGCAGAAGGCCAGGCAGGATGGACGACCGATGGGGTAGGTGCAGGCTGCTAGGAAGGGGCCTACGATCCTTGAGCACACAACTCTCTGCTGGGCAGAGAAGGGGGACTAAAGGGCTCACTCTTGCTGCACCGAGCCCCTCTAGGCCCTGCTCTCTCAGCCGGGGTGGCGGGCCACCTGGGTATCATCATCAGAGTCAGCTGGGCTTGCACTGTCTGCAAGCCTAGACTGGTCTCCGCAATGACCTGGGATGATCTGCGGGTGAGCTAAGAGACTGAAGATGGGCTGCAAGTCGGGGTGCCCTGAGGCGTGGCTTGGCCTGCACAGCCCCAGTGCATGCCAGAGAGCTGGAAGGAGGCACCAAACCAGCTCAGTGCAGTAAATAAAGCCTTTATTCCAACAGTTGACGCAGTACAGGCACAGGTCAGATTAAAAAAAAGGAGAGGAAAAAGGAAAAAAATATTTTTAGCACTTTACATCTTCTTACAAGTTTGCTGTTTTGTGTCTACATTCATCCATTGCACATGGAATCCCCTGGATTTGAAATCTTTTAGCAAAATTAGAACAACACAAAGTTCTTTACACAGGTCCAGGCTCTGGCTGTGTTTTCCTTAAATATAAAACAGGGTCTGTCTGTGTCTGAGCTGCTGCTGCTGTCAGACTGGACCAGCCACGCCCTAGTCCTCAGCAGGCTTGCTGGGTTTTGCTAACCACATCAGAGGTGCGTCCGCGGCTTCCCAGGGGCTTCTGCCAGCTGTAGGGCTGAGCCCACTGGGCCTTGGGCTCCGCTGCCCAGAATTCAGTGTGTGAAGAGACAAAACCAGTAGCCACTGAGTCCAGTGTGCCTGTTTCTAAAGTTACCAAGACACACAAAAGATGAGAGTGCTTAGGAGGGACTGGGCCGGAGCCTGCTTCTCCCCCCGGCCCTGACAGGCTGGCCGAACCCTCTGCAGCCCGGGCGCAACAGGTAGCCACGACTCTCTCAAAGGCTGGTTATAGAAACGATTCCCCAAAAGTGTGTGTGTGTGGACGGGTGGGTGGGCTTGGTCTTGAGGTCTTTGGAATGTTCGCATGTGGCCGGGCAGCACCTGCTCTGGCCGCCAGCTCCCACCAGGGCACTGCATGAGGTAACGCCACCCTGTGTCGGGACGCCGCACTCTGCTCTACGTTCGCCTGCCCAGCAGTATCTGCCGAGGAAGAAGCCTAGTGCCTGGCTTGTGGGGTGGGCAGGGCCTGGCTGGGGCTGTAGCCTCCATCACAGGAGTGGCCAGCTTCCTCAGGAGGCTCCCAAGTGCCTATGCCTCTTTTCCTGGTGCAGCCCTTAGAAGGGGCCTGAGGCAGGTCAAGGCCCCTGGGCTTGATCCCCCCCAGGACCCTAAGTCCTGTCCTGTTCTAGAAGACGCCAGCACTCTGGGGGTGATGCAGAATAACAGTACGTACACCGGAGTCCATGCATATCTGTTTTTTGTTTTTAGGAAAAAAATAGTCCTTTTTCCTGTTTTTCTTTTTTCTTTTCTTTTTTTTTTTTCTTTTTTTAAGATTTTTTTTTTTCTTCAAACTCTAGCCCTGGCTCATGGCCAGCCTTAGAAAAGGGATGTGTGTCGTGAACACCACAGGGCTAGGGCAGCAGGTGAGGACGCTGCTTTGCCACTCAGCCAGCAGGCCCCCACCTGGCAGTTAATGCTCAAGGTTGGGGACACTTGCTGGGGGCGTGAGCGCAGGGGCGCAGGGAGCAGCACCATGGACCCTGGGGGATTTCAGAGTCTGGGATCACCAACCAAAAGGCAGGAGCGGGTGGGAAAGAAAACAACCCAAGAACAAACCAACGAGAGCTGAGGAGGGAAACCGATGGAGACTGGGGGGCGCTCTTCAGAGCAGCTGCCTGGGGTCAGCGTCCTCACACTGTGGACACCAGCGTGCCACTGCCACTGTGGAACAAAGCACAGGACAGCTGCCCAGACGCATGCCCACTGCCGGCCAGGGGCAGCAGGCCCGCCCGCCACCCGGCAGAGCCCTGGCCAGCCAGCAGCCAGGCTGCCTGGCCTCTGGGACGATGATGAACCCAGAACAAGACTGTGCTCAGCGGGCAGCCACTGCAGCCCTTGGGGAGGTCCTACCTGGATCTAGGGAGAAAAGGCCTCGAGGTGGGCTGACAACCCTCCCCAACCCTGCCCTGCCTGCTGGGATGAACGGAGCAGGCCAAGACACCAAGACCCAGCAGGATGGAGAAGGGGCTCACTCCACTCAGAAAGGAGCAGAGCAGGAGCCCAGTTCGGGCAGGTGGGTCCAACTCTGGTAGCAGGATTAGGGTCAAGCTTCCGGTTCTCAGAGTAAGAAAAGCCAGGCCCCAAGGGAGAGGTTACCCCAACCACACCTGTGGCTACCCACCCAGTCCCAAAGAAGCCTGAAGCCTCTTACCTGCTCACAGACCGTGCCCCGTAGTCATCCAGACCCTGGGGGACAAAGGCAAGGCAGTCAAGTTCGGCACCAGAGACCACAAACCAAAGGCTGACTGATTGACACCGTGTGCCTAGTACAGTTCCCATAAAGATGGCCCTGCCCCTCTTGAGGTCTAGGTTGGGCTCCCCAGGAGTCACTGGTTGGGGAGCTCTCCAGAGACTATGGTGACCTGGATGTGGTGACCTCTCACATTTCCTACGTGGCCAGGGCAGACTGGACCATGTGTGCTTTCTGTACATAACAGGCAATCCATTTTATGATTTCACTTTAAATGCCTCCTCCAACCAATGCTGCCCAGAGGCTGGCCTGTGCCCATGTCCACAACTCCAACCAGGTGAGACTGGACACCACTGCCACCACCAGCTCCAGTGTGGCTCTGACCCAGCCAAGGATCACTACAATCTAGACCTCCTTAGACTCATCCCCCGATCACACTCGCACTGCCTGAACCGTGGGCTCCCTGGAGGCAGCACTTCCAAAGCTTCACCACCCCTCTAGGTCAGGATGGGTATAGCCAAAGGGAGGGTCTTGCCTGCCTCCTATGAGTGCACATGCTTGGCTCATACAGTCACCAGGACCCCTCAGATACTGGGACACCATGATGGTCCTCAGGTGGCCCAAGACACTGTCTGTCTGTCTGTCTGTCTGTCTGTCTCTTCTCCCTCTCCAGGCAGAGGCCCTGCCCTAGGACTAGAGTCAAAGACAAACTGCTGTCCCTTCTGCCCCAAGGGGAGAACAGACCCATATCCTTCACATTTGAGTCCCAGGTCTACAGGAGTCAGTCTTCGCCCCATAGCTCTGTCCTACACTCAAAGTCCAACTGAACTCCGACACTCTGAGTACTTTGTCAGGAGTTTGCCAGGGACTCTCCCCAGGGCCTAAGGCCTTAATCAGTCATCTATGGCTTCACACTGACTAAAAAGCTCTGGGCAGCAGCAGGTCATGCTACCAGTTGGATGTGACCAAGCACCCTGCTGCTGCTAGGAATAGGGTTTCTGATTTCCTTGGCCCTGGGCAATAATGGGTATTCAGGATGACCCACAGGCCAGCTGTGCCCGAGTCCCCAACCCCACCTAGCAGACAGGTAGTGAGTAGCTCCAGTCTGGTAGGGTGTGAGGCTAAAAACCGCAAGTCATGGAGCCTCTGCCACAAGCCTGTCAGCCACACCCATGTTCCCTCTATGCAGATCCATCCAAGCCCCAGGACTCACCTGAGAGAAGGCAGGAACTGCCACACTGTAGGGTCTTTGCTTGAAAGTCCCAGCTGTCTGGCTGGGGAATGCCCGGGAGGATGTGCCGTAGTCAGGAGGAGGGAGGGCCAGGTCATCCTTGTCCAGGAGGTTGCCTGTGCTGCTGCTCTTACCCTGCTGCAGGCTGTGGGGTCGAGAGGCTCAGTGGCTGGCCACAGTATAGCACATCTGGAGATGCTCAATCTCCTTCCCCATGCCTCACTCACCCCATCGGGCTGCTGTCGGCAGCCAGTGAAATATAGGTATTTCTGTCTAACCTCCCTGCCGGGTTCCTGAGCTGCACATACAGAAGCACCAGGAGGAAACTGTCAAATTCTGGCTGCTGAATCCCTGGCACAGGGTCCCTCCAACGCTCCACAGTAGGCAGTACAGCCCAATCATGATGGGCTGGCTAACAACTGTCCCGCATTCCACCTGCATTCTTCCCAGCATTCCCGGGGCTCTTAGGACCCACCTCCCACCCCCTTCCACACTGTCTCAAGCATGCAGCAGGGCCTATGAGATGGCTCTGAGGGGAAAGAACTGGAAATACTGCCCAGTTTTGTGCCCAGGGGTCTCAGTCCTCGCCTGTATGCTCACCTCATGTGCAACCTGTCACTTCCGTCGCTGTCCAGGACCCGAGTGTAGGAGAAGGGGAACCAGCCCCGCCTAGAAGGAAGGACCTAGGTGAGAGTCCAGGTTCCATTGCATAGGCCCTCCAGATGCATGACAGGACCCCTGTCAGACCCCGAGCCTCCCCAGCTCCCCAGCCTGCCCTGATCCATATGAGGAAGAACAGGTGCTCATGTTCCAGAGCCCAACAGTGTGGCTGGGGCCCAGTACCAAGGCTGAGGCAGTCCAGCTGCCCTGCCTGGTGGTCATGGTCTGACAACCTGTACCTCACCTGACACAGCCCACTACCCTGATGGTCATAGCTCCAAGACCAGGAGACCACTGGGACGGAGGCAAGTATGAGCTCCTCTCCTCCAGGGTCCTTTCTGAGGCTCCCTGATCAGCATGTGGCTGCCGCTGGGCCACAGCAAAGCTCGGTTCATACCTCATCTTGTCCACAGCTGCTTAGCCACACATGTGCCTGAGACTCAGCTAGACAAGAACTACTGGGACTTTTCTTGTGGGGGGATATGGGGTGCCTCCAGGTAGCACCAAGATTGGGCTGTTCACTCTGTGTCTTGTAATAGGTGTTAAGTTAGGCAAAGCTGGTGACCCTGAGACTTAGTGACATTGCTGAAGACTATTCAAACCTATAGGAGAGTTTGCTGTGTGTGTTTGGGGTGGGGGCGGAGGTCAAGTCTGCTCTGCCAGGGAAACCACAGGCCCCTATCTTGGAAATAGTCAAGTGTGCCACAGTGAATATGCATTTAGAACACTGTGCCTGTGCCAAAGAATGGTCAAGCACCGGGAGACAGAAGTAGTAGCCAGCGGCTTGGCTGCTATAAAGATTGGCTGGTAGGGGAAAGGCCGAGGTGTGTGCCATCATGCCTTCCTGGTCTCTCCTGCTCAGGTTTCCCGCAAGGAGACCCTGTGACCAGGCTAGCACACCTGAGTGCCGCCACTCCCTCCCTTGTGTTTGCTTCAGACTCTGTCTCTGTGGGTGGGTGCTCACATCTTGGTCTTCTCGCTCTCGCCATAGTGCCAGCCGTCTCGGGCCTCGGGCACTAGCAGCGTGATGAGGTCGCCCTCCTTGAAGCTCAGCAGAGTGCTATTGTCGCCGGCCGCGTGGGAGAAAATGGCCTTGACCCGCATGCGGCCGTTACGTTCTAGGCCGGCTGCCATGGAGCTTGACCGTGGCAGTGTCTTGTTCTCAGCTGCCGAGACAACGGGTGTGTGTGAGAGCGCAGTCCATGGTAGGTGGGGCCGGGACGCAGGTATTAACAACAGTCGTGGAGCAAACACGGGAGCTGCCCATGATCAGCTGAAGCCCCTCCACCCTCTGGCCCATCTGTCTGCTGAAGACAGGGTCCTGGTCTCATTCCACCGTGCCACACTCCCAGTCGATACACGCTACATGCTCACACATGCGTTACGTGTCCAGGCACATACCACTAACAGGTATTTGTAGACATGCACATAGGCATATGCACACATATACCATGCAGAAACTCGGTGTTTGTATATATACCTACATACATACTCGCACAGTCATGTGCACGCACACGCACTCACAAGCCTTGGTTTCTCAGACTAGCGCCCTCAGGCCCTTACTGGTGGCATAGCTGTTCTTCGGGGTCACGCTCTTGCGCACGGGGAGTGTGTTGGAGTACGAGTCGCTCAGCTTGCTTTGAGACTGCGGGGGAGACAGGGATTTGGGCTGGGCAGCCTTTCGGTCGGCCCAGGGGTTGTAGTCCTCGCTGTCCGCGCCTGCGACGCCATTCATGACAGGTACATTCTCCTGAGCAGACATCCGCTGGAGGGAGAGGCAGGGGCAGGGCGTCGCTGGGAGCCAGCAGGGGCCTGGGCTCAGCGCATTGGGCTTTCCTTCTGGAGAACATGCTAGCACCCAGAGCAGAGAGAGCACCCGCCCCCTATGCTTCTAAAGGCCCAGGACTCACCCCCACGAACGGGGCCAGTTCCGGCGGCACTGGCAAGGGCTTGGCCCCGGGAATGGGGTCTGAGATGACCAGGTTGGACTTGGAGGCTGACAGGGCACTTGGAAGGATGGAGCCATTGCTGTTGGCCATCTGCTGCATCAGCTGGGCAGCACGGTCTGGGATCTTGTTGGGGTCAGCACAGGCTTGCTGCCACAAAGGCAGCTTCTGGGCTAGCAACTCCTTGCCCTGGAGTGGAAGACACAGGATGAGAAGGGTGTGAGGAGCAGTGCAGGGTCCTACTGTGGGGCACAGTCCACAAGTGTCTCCCTGAGTATCAACTGTCTCCCTGAGTATCAACCCTTGTGTGTCTGTGGCCTTGCCTGGCCCCAGGGTTGTTCTTTATCAAGGGTTCTTCAACCTGAGGCCTTGCATCTCGAAAAGGGAGACTTGCTAAAGAGTGTGCACTTATATGCTAGGTCGCTGAGAGAACACAGGATGAGATCAGACCAAGGAGGCCATGTTTTGGTAGTGCTTCCCAGTGGTCTACAGAATAAAGAAATGGATAAGCTTGCATGGCCAGTCCCAGGATTGGCAGCTCCTTTGTGGACACAACTGCAAGGAAGGAACCAACTGGCAGGTGAGAGAAGGGTTAAAATTGGAGATGGGACAGAGCCATCGAGGCATGGTCAGGCCGGGAGACTGGAGATGTACAAAGGTGACCTCTGTTGGACCTGCTTGCCACTTGGATCTATGGGGAAGAGCTTAGCTTGCCTCTGGGGCACATGAAGGTCTGTCTGAGGCACAGACTAATCCCATGAGCACAGAGTGCACACAGGGAGCTGGGTGGTATTGGCACACACCTTTAATCCCAGCATTCAGAGGCAGAGTCAGGCCGATCCCTGAGTTCAAGACCAGTCTGGTCTACAGAGTGAGTTCCAGGACAACCAGGGCTACAGAGAGAAACCCTGTCTCTGCCCCCTTCCCCCACAAAAATGTTCACAGGATGAGGGAGCACAGACATGCACAGAGTTCTACTTTTAGGGTCTTGTGTCTGTTTGAGTTAAGTCAAAGGCCTGAATGGGCACTGCAGCTGTGCCTGGCATCTGAGCACAGGTAAGGCAGCCTGTGCCCCTGCTAGCCACTGGCCAGTGGGTCTGTAGTGCTGCAGAGGGTCGTGAGACGGCCATCAGGACCTGTCTTCAGTGCCTGTATGCAGCAGCATGGCCAGCTGCCTATACAGGGAGGTCAGAGCTCTTCCTCCCAGACCTGACACAACGCTGGTCCCCACTAGTGGGCACACGCTGCTGCCAGCTCACAGCTCTGTGCAGGCAAGGGTACCCAGTCAGTCAAACGACCAGGAAGCAGTAACCTTACCAGGTGAGAAAGAAGCCTCTGGGCTTCTGTTTTCTTGATATCAAAGGCCCCGAGGACCAGAGCAGAGCTTCTAGCTTATGTGTGTGAGCACACATGACAGTGGGAAGGACACATGTCAGTGTGTATGGTACCAGTCTCCTGACCACCTTCACTCACAAGGACATGAACATGGTCTTCATGGTTGGCTGCGATGACTGATTATATCTACGCTCTTGAATATTCCAGACACAATCTGACCCCACCTCAGCTCCTACAGATGCTGTGAATGATAGGGTTCCACTCACCCCAACGTGTTTCCAGCAAGAGTCTACCATCAGAGTCTTCCCTACCCCTGTGGTTATGTGAGCCTTCTGAATGTCCTACCCCAAGCCACACAAGCAGGGCTCATGGCAGACCATCCTGGAGTTTGCAGCTCTTCATAAAAGCTTTCTTTGTTCTGCAAGGATGGGCCAGGTTCTGGAATGTGGCACTTCCCAGGAAGTGTGTGTGTGTGTGTGTGTGTGTGTGTCCTGTGGTGGAAGAAGGCAGAGAGAGCAAGCATGGGGGAGGTGTCCAATAGGTAGCACTCACTAGACTTAATGGAAGGAGGCTGGTCTCTTAGGGGTCATGGATGAACCAGGAACGGTGGAGTCAATGAACACCAGAAAAAGTGGGGGCAAGGGAGGACTCAGAGGACACCATGTGACCAGGTCTGGGCTGAGAAGTGAACGGGAGGGACTTGGGAGCTGAGCAGGACCCACAGCTGCGTAGGTATGACATGGGATGAGTGGCCAGTTACATGGGGGCAGCCACACTATGGTGGCAGCTACTTATTAGACATTACGGCAGGAAGGTCCAGACATCTGGTGACAAGGCCCGGCCTTAGAGGCTAGAAGTCACCAGTATGACAGCCTGTAGACCCACGAGCCCATGAGCTACCAGATGTTTAGATGGCATAGTCAGGATTGCGGGAAGAGCCAGGGGGCTGTGCCACTCCCTCCCTAACATCAGTCTAGACCTTGGCTGGAGCAGAAAAGCCAATGGTGATTTAAGAATTCCCAAAGTCCACTCCTGGACTCTTCTCAGCAGACAGTCTCCTAAAACATCCAGCAGTTCCTAATGTAGGTCTTTAAAATGTCATGCCCTTTGACCTGGCAATTCTTCTATAGAACTCTGTTCCTCAGTCTGAGGTGTACAGGATGCCCATGCCCAGTCTGGGAGCTCAGACACTCACACACAATCTGGGTCCATTGACAACGAGTTCCCGCCTGCAAACGGGGCCGGCTGCACTGAGCAGGAAGGCCGGTGGCCTGCAGTGTTAGCTCACCTTGGAGTGGTAGGCAGCGGAGTTCTTGGCCACCGCACATTGCTTTTCCACCAGGAAGCAGAACCTCCTGCGCTCCTCAGTGAGTGCTGTCTTGTAGCCGTCAGACACGTAGTTCTCCAGCTCGCCCTGCTTGTTGCTGATGGCATCGATGTACTGGGGGCAGGACACAGAGGGAATAGGCCAGTGAGCAGAAGGCAGATCTTGCCTGGGTTTAGGCAACATACGCAGCCATCTCTGCAGGCCGCTCTTTGCACGCCTGCCAGTGGTGCCCAGGATCTTTGTCCCGAGGACAACCTAGGTGGAAGATCTCCAGGCTAATGAACGTGCACCTGGGAGGGAAGTGTGCACATGGAGCCAGAAATCAACACTGGGGTTTTCCTTGATCACTTTCTACTGAAGCAGGGTCTCTCTCAGAACCCGGAGCGCATGGAACCTAGAGCTCCCTAACTCTATTAGCCTAGCTTGCCCGGGAGCCCATCTCCACCTCCCGAGTGCGGGGACAACAGGTACCTGCTGCCAGGCTTGCCTGACACTTATGTGGGTGCCAGGGATCAGAACTGTGATCCTTACACTTCTGTGGCAAGTGCTTTATCCATTGAGCCATCTCCCCAGTCCCCATACAAATATATTTTTGAGAAAGGGTCTCCATGTAGGCAGGCTAGCTTTGAACTATAAAACTTAGTTATGCCCTGAGCATGAGGTAGTCTTCCTGTCTCTGCCTGCCATGCGGGATTACAAGCATGTGCCACCAATCCCAGCATTCCTTGGACTTTTCCCTGAGAAGGGGAAGGTAAGGCACTGGTGGTGGCCATCCCTTCCAGGCTTCAGCTGCATGTAGCACAGAAATGGCAGAGTGGGGGCTCCATAAACCACAGGGCAGTTCTGAGGTTCATGCCACCTAGAGTTTCTCTTGCCTCAGAGTCTCAGCTCCAGCAGATACAGAATGGTCTCAAGAGATACTGACTGAGGAGACTCAGGGAAGCCTGCTGCTGGAGAGAGACCACAGGCACCCACCATGGAGGAAGTGGAGAGCGGGACAGGTGAGCAAGCCTTAGACTGTTCCAATGGAATACCATACGCAGGCGAAGAGAGGCCTTCATCAAAGACACAGGTCACTGACCCTGGGACAGTGCGTGCCTGGTGGGGTCCTCACAGAGTGTGAGCTGGGAATGACCTCACCTTTCCATCTGGGTTATTTGCGTTTCACCTGGGTATCCGATCTGGGTGGTTTTGTAAGCCGCCCCCAGTCCTCAGATACTCTGGGCTCAGGAGAGACATGTGCTCAAATGCTTCTGTAGAACTCTGAGAGCACTGTCCTCCCCAAATCCTGTCTAAGGACTCAGTCCCTCTGAAGTCCCTCAGGTCACAGGTATGTCTTTGGCCACCAACAGCTGTCTTGAGCTTTCAGGGGGAAACATAACCTACCCAGGAAGGTTCTTGTCAAAAAGTTCAAGACCAGTGCAAACCTCCAGACCTGACTACCTACTCTGAATGTGCCAAGACAGAGAGGTAGGGAAGTCCAGAGAGTCCAGGGAGGCCAACTTCATTGGGACCAGGGAGAAGGTGGTATCAGGTGACATTTGGCAGTTGACTGGGGATAGTCACAGACTGTAAAGATAGAGATTTGGGGGACAGATGGAGGTGCTGACACACAGCATGAAGACAGGCGCTCTAGACTGGAAGTGTAGAGCTCGCTGGTAGGCATCTGCACAGCACAAGAGTGAGGTGTAGTGCGGCACTCCTGTATTCCCAGCACTCCTGAAGGTCTCCTCCGCTATACAGGGAATGAGCCTACCCTAGGATACCTGAGACCTTGTCACTTTTAAACCGTCCAACCTAGGGAAACGCTCCTGCCTCTGAGCTGCTCACTTACTGATGATAGTGGTGACTTGTATCAGTTATATGTAGTTCACAATTTGGAAGAGAACCTCATCAATAGATATAAACCATCCACACCAAAGGAAACTACTGGACGGAGCCGTGCTGCAAGGCTGTCGCCTTAGACAGAAAATCAGAAAAGCGGCAGTTTGGGAGAACAACTGGGACACCGGGGTCCGCGCCCCAGGTCAGAGGCACGTGAGAGTGGCAAGCACGCCCACCATGCTCAGCTCTCCTGGGGCTTTTCCTGAGAAGGGGAAGGCACAGGCACCAGTAGCAGGTTGGCCCAAGGCTTTGTCTCTGGAAGGAGTGTGCCTATCCCTCTAACTTCTCTCCTCCATGACCCCCTCCAGGACACCAGGCTGGAGGAGTACACACCAAGGCCCCGTGGCAGTGTGTGGCACTTGGTTTCAGGGCTAAAGTCTACTGTGATAATCAAACTACCCAAATGCCTCTTCACATCCAGGTATGGGCAAAATTTTTCTGCTACGAAACCTCTCTAGTGCATCTCCTGCACCCACCCCTGCCAGGCTGAACCCCCAGCGCCTGAAGCAGAGTGCTCAGCCGGCCGGCCATGCGGCCCAGGAGCGGCTGCTGCAGAAGTGCGTCCTAACGTGGCCGCCTTCCAGCAGGGGGCAGGCCTGAGCTGCCAGGGCGCTCACAGCTGACTCACAACCACCTCGGAGCTCTGACTCAGCGTGGGTGGGCGGCTGAGCTGTGGGCGGCAGAGGGGGTTGGAGCAGGCTGTTCCCTTAGCATCTCCCCACACAAGGCTCAGCTGGAGGGACAGAAGAGGGGAAGCCCAGCTGGGTGGGGGCTGGTCTTCACCGAGGCTATTGGTGCAATTTACCAACTCTGCTTACCAGCCAGCACCGAGCTCTCCAAGGTCAAGGCCTGCCAAACTCACACCCTTGCCACCAAACCCACAGATTGCTGCTTCTGCTCCTGCAGCTCCACACTAAACTCCAGACCTCTCCATTGCCAGGACCAGCCTGAGAAGTCCTGAGAATGGGTCTTGGTCCTCTAAGGGGCAGCAGGGCCCAGCCTTCTCTTATTGTAACAAGAGAAGTCAAAATACCAGGTGAGAGTGACTTTCCAGCCTGCCAGTGGGTTCTGCTGTTGTGATGGGGGGGGGGGGCATTACCTCCTCCCTCTCTGATCCTCCTCTCTCTCCTCCACAGCGCCAAGTACTTTTCCTCTGGTTATGCAACATGCGCCTACCAGGGCTTCCTGCTCCCTGAACCTCCCCTGCACTCCAGGGTCCTCTGGGAAGTAGGGGGTGGGGCATGAGCCTTGTTGCCCCCACAGGAGCTGTGCTGGGAGGACTCCAGGGAGTCTTGGAGGAGGCTCAGCCTGGGTGTGAGCTCCTTCCCAAGCTTAAGGGAAGAATGGTGGGATGAGAGCAGCCATGTACTGGGTCAGGAAGGAGTGGGCCACTCTCCAGGAGAGGGACACACCTGCCTGTCATCAAGGGCTTAGCAATGGCCTCCCGCGCGTCCCACTCATCCATCCCAGGTCATCAACTGTCTGGGACTGGGGCACTCCGGCCTTCAGGGTTGAACTAGGTTGTGAATAGTTCCTCCTATGACTTGACCTCTGACACAGGGATATGAATGGACAGACACACACACAGACACACACAGACACACACAGACACACACAGACACACACACACACACACACACACACACACACACACACACACACACACACACACACACACAGAGCTTGGTGGCCAGCTAAGAAACAACCAAAGCCTGGAGGATAGCTAGGGTGGATCCTTGGGCCACTGCCCTCTTCCAGAGACTTCTCAAGGACAGCAGCAGTCAAAGGGGCTCAGCAGCAGTCTGAGGTGCTGTGAGAGGGGAGAGGAGAAGGTGCCGATGATAATCTGCACTGTTTCACCATCCTGGGACTTCAGAAAGGAGGCACCACTTAGAACGGTCACCTAGGACATCAGTATAAACCAGGCCACAAGGCCCCCTGGGCCTCCTTGCCCTGAGAACAGCACCTTCCAAACGGAGGCCTGAGGCCTGCCCACCAGCAGCAGTTTCTGGGTTTGTAGGCTGCGCACTACCTTTCAGCTCCCTGGGGTACAGGGCACCGTGTGGGGCCCGGCCTCATTAGCAGGGCCTGGAAGCCTGTGAGTTAGGAGGGCATGGTGTCTTAGGTTTAAGATTCCCATTTACTTACGCACCCCTAGGAATAATGTCACCTCACAGGTTATACTGGGCACCTAGGGGTGGTCCGTGAAAAGGAGGGGGCAGAACATCAGAGCAGGGCACTTACAGGGATTGCTAAAGGTCCCCAGCTGGGAGGCAGGAGGAGCCCCGGACCACGTACCAGCCTGGTCTGGCATCGCCAGCTTCAGTCTGACCTGGGAGAAGGCAAGCCTCGGGCATCCGGGAGAAGGTTGGTCCTAAGGCTTCGGGCAGCAGCACAGCGAAGCCTGCCAGTGACATGTGGCTGCCACTCTGTCTAGGAATAACAACCGACTTTCCTGACCTCCTTTTCCAGGCCACTGAGTCCTCAGACAGCCCACAGCTTTACCAGGAAGATCCTGGAAATCTGGACCGAGTGAAGTGTCCCCATAAAAGGAGGCAGCAGCAAGGGCAGGGATGGCGGTGTAAGCCCTACAGGTGTCCAGGCTCCTCATCAGTGAGGAAGGGAGCAGAGCCCCCCAGTGTGGTGTGACCGCTACACTTGCTGGGAAGCAGGGTATAGAACATGACCTGAGCCTGCACTGCCAATAGCTTGGCATCAGGCCATTTAAAATGGCATTAAGCCTGTCCCCCAGTGGCCAGGTTCCTGCTGTCCCCACCCACCCCACATTGCCTCACAGCTCCTTGCTTAGCTGGGTGCTATGGAGACGGCACTATAGAAACGCCCAACTGAAAGCATTTAAGACCCACAGAAACAACGCTCCCACTTAGTCACCCAGCAGAACAGCCCTGTAATCTGAGAAGACAGAAGTGATTGGAAAGTGTGTCTCCTCTGCTCCAGAGCCAGCCGGTGACTCAGGGCGGGGAAGGATGTTTTGGAAAAATCTGAAGCTGCTGTGGTTCACCCTAATCCACTGACCACTGAGGCTTTCCCACGACTGTCAAACCCCTGGGCTGCCCAAGGTCCCCTACAGCTTATGAATGAGTTCCCGAGGCTCGGTCCCACTCTTAACACTGTGGATCGAGACTCCCAAGGAGACAACTCAGAAGCCCTGGGTTGTTCTGGGAGGGAGGGAGGGAGGGAGCAGCGAGAACCTGAAGTTCCATGTTGTCTGAAGCCACTGGGGCCCTGAAGCCAAGGAAGGGTCTGGCACCAGGGAAATGCAGGAGATAGCAGATGTTGCCCATGGTGGACAGGGTTGGTGCTTCCATGCTCAAAGGCTGGCAGATGGCAGGACTGGCTATTCCACCTTACAGGGAGCACTGCTATAGACCAAAATGTCCCCGAAAGTTAATGTGTCAGAAACTCAATCTTCAAACCATCTGCCAGTGGAAGCAGGCGGAATGAAGGCCTGCCTCTGGGAGTTCCCTAGAGCTAGGTGTGGCTATGGGTGTCCCCAGGGCAGCAGGAGCAGCTTTGTAAGAACAGGACCTGGCAGTCTTCCTCATGTGACCATGTGAGGCCTGACTGGAGGCCAGGCCTGCACTTGGTTGTCTCTGAGATCCAGAGCTAACAAGACCTTCCGCCCTGTGTGCTGGGGTGAGGGCACAGTGCCTGCACCACATCACACTCTGGGCGGGCCAGCCTCTGCTATTATATGCTGTGAGGATCTCAGCCACGGTTATTTTGTGTTTGCTTTGTTAATTACACAGCCCTTTAAATAGAATGAATCGTTCCCTTCTCTCAGGCCCCGAGAACAGGCAAACCCCACAAAGGGACACAAATGATGATTCCAGAGGTGCCAAAGCCATCGGAGCGGCCCCTGTGTCATGGTGAACAGACCCCAGCTATCTACACCCAGAAATCCTCGTGAGAGTACGGTGGGCACGCCATCACCACCTTCTAAGGCAGGCACCTACCTAGGGCATGGACCAGTTCCTTTTTTAAAACAGCTAGCTTCCCCTTTCATGTCATCTCAGGGAGGACGGAGGACAGCTAGCTGTCCTGCACAGCGTACCTGGCATGCTCTCTGCCAACAGTAGGACCATGTGCAGACGGTGGGTCAGGCGGAGCCTTCCAGGGCCTCCCACTGGGCCACATCGGTTTCAGAGTGGTCTCGACTGTGGTGAGGCCTGCCTACCCACTCCCAGTTGCTTTTCTCTGAGCTTTTGCTCTTTGGGGCTTCAGCATGAAGCTGTGCCTCAGCTGCCTCTCCCTTAGAACCCAGAGTGAGCACAAGGGCAGGGAAAGGCAAACTGCTCTCCAAGCCCAAACGTACCTAAGGTCATCACACTGGCAGACCCCCTCTTTCTACGTCTCCTAATCCCCCCTTCCTCACACTCGCTACTCTGGAGGGTGAGGGCCGGCTAAGGGGGGAGATGGCAAGTCACACAGCAGGAAGAGCAAAGGCAGTGTCACACTCTCAGAAGACTGTCATTTGCAGACAGCCTCCTACCTGTGCCTGCCTGTCTTGTTCTAATAAGAGCTAGGCTGGGGGAGGAGTCAAATAGGACAAAACCAGAAAAAATTCAGACCCAAGCACAATGGCACACCCAGCTCTACCCAGGGTGCAGGGTAAGGGCTGCTCAGAAATGACATGGTGGAAAGGAGGCACCAGCATACCCTCTCAGTGTCTTCGCTTAGGCGATCCTAGGGTATCAGCTGGTTGGGCGGCTAGCTGTTACCAGAGGCCAGCATGACCACTCAGGTCCACCTCATCCCTGGGGAGGGGATGGGGGAGGACAGAGGCTCACAAAAGACAGCTAAGCACCTCTCATAGTCTGGGGCTGGTCTCCCCCCCCACTTGCCACAGGGTGTCTGAGTCACAGGTTCCTCCTCCCCTGCCGTGAGAGGGAGTGAGAGTCTGGTTTGCCCTAAAACCTCAGTGTGGTTTTTACTTTTCATTTTCCAAGAGGATTCTAAAGGGATGACCACATCCTCAATGTCTGAGCTGGGGACAGAGGCCACACCCCAGGCCTAGCATGTCCACTGCTCCCCAGGAGAACACCTTTCCCATCTCCTGTGTGCACACGCTTCCCCATGACTGGCTGGCAACCCTGTGGTGACAGAATGTGTTGGATGGAGGGCCATGTCAGGGCAGTACCCATGGGTTGTGAGAGATGGCTCTCAGAACTTCCCTTTTTGCATAAAACTACCCGCCCCAGTTAGTGCCCCAAATGCTACCAAGCTCCCGTTCTCTGACCTACAATTAAAATTAGTTTCCTGTGGAACTTTCAACATGAAAGCTCAGTTCTGAGCTCTTCTTAACTGTGATTGGCTCAGTTTGTTCCTGAGCCCAGGTAGCCATCACCTGCAAACCTGGACAGGTCTGGCCATTATCCTAAGTGGTCCAGCCTCCGCAGAGCCCAGAAGCAGGAATATGGTGGAGGCTGTGTACCAGGTTAGGTCCCCTGAAGGTTTTTCTGTCACTGTGAGCTCTAGAGGCCCAGCCCCTGATGTTCAGCAGCCTCGGGCTCTCTCTGTGAGCTCCTTCCCAGGAACTCCGAGAGCTCACACACATGCTGCTGAGGAGGAACCCTCGCTGCGTCAGGCACCAACCACACAGGGATCCATTGGTAGATCAGTGGGACCAGGTCTTGAGACACGCGGTTCCCTTCTCAGGAGCGAGGAAGGGATCTGTGTTCAACAAGTACAACCTACGGGTGGTGATGGGCATACTTGACTAACCCGGGGCTGCTGGGACTGAGGTAGCCAAGTACATTCGGCTCTCCCTGCAGTGGTAGCTGTTGTTAGGCTCCAGGCTCTGTCAGGCTCACAGGCCCCAAGCTGGGCCTCTGTGCCTGCCACAGGACATCCTCCACACAGGTGTCCACACTAGCCTGCATTTGACTTTCTGAACCCTGGGTTCACTATGATCTGACCCTGCTTGGTTCTGGCCAAGTCAGAGGGGGCACAGAGTGGAGAAACCTCAGATGCACAAAAGGGAATCTCAAGGAAGCAGGCAACACCTCTCCAGGCTGGAGTGACCAGATGAACTGAGTCACGGCCTCGGTTTCTATGCTGTGCCCTTAAGGCACACGCAGGGTCCCCAGCGGTGGTGCTGCACACCTCTGATCTGCTGGGGAGGCCGAGGCAGGGGAATCTCTGTTAGAGGCCAGTCTAGTTTGTAGAGTGAGTCCCAGGACAGTCAGGGCTACACAGAGAAACCCTGTTTCAAAAAACAAAAAACAACCAACCAACCATAATCATGCCACCCCAGAGCATGGGGTCAATCCCCATTTCTAATAGTTCTCACCTTCCTGGTTAACCCAAGTAGTAGTTCCAGGAGCCCTAAAAGACCAAGTAACAGAACGTGGGCACCTCTGCTAATGTCACTCAGAGGTCTAGTAGACAGAACATTCCAAGGGCCAGCAAAGACCTCCGAGTCCCTGCCTGAGCCCTACTATCTTCTCGGCTACTGAAACCACCCATGCAGCTTGGGAGGCTTAAAATATAGGAATCATAAAAGGCAAAGGCTCTCTCTAGTAACCAACACCTTGCCAGAGTCTTTGGATCTACAATAAACTGTGTTGAGGCCAGCCTGGAGCTGTGGGGCCTCATCAGAGAGTGAGACACTGTGGCAGCCTCGCAGAGGGAGGAGTGGGTTCAGTTCAGCCCACATGCTCAAGCATTTCCTTCAAGGGGAGGATGCTGCCATGCTGAAGGGCCTCAGGCCCCTGCTCAGCTGCCAGTAGCCACAGTCTGCATGAATCAAATGGAATCCCTGGCCTAGTTTGTGAAGGCATTGGGAGCCTGTAGGACCCGCCCTACACCAGGGATAAGAGTTGGTGAGGCATCCCAGCAAGGCTGATAGGCTACTCCAATATGGTGGCCAGCATCCCTTCACTTAGCTGAGAGGAACCAGGTCAGCCGGACACAAACTCTCTCTAACCCTCGAAGGTGTGAGGTGAGAGACTTCAAGAACATCACTGCCTATGAGCTTGAGCATCAGAAATAACATCCCTGGTGCTCTCTTGCTACTCTCACCAGCCTACACACAGCTGTTTGGGAGAACCCAAGTTCAAGACCTGCCTGGGTTGCAGAGTGATTTAAGGTCAGCCTGGGCAACAGGCAACACCACCACCAGCAGCAGCAACAATAACGACCTTCCTTCCCTCCCTCTCTCCCTCTTTCCTTCTCTCCCTCTCTCCCTTCATCTATAGCTATACATGTATGACAGATAGATATGCTCAGAGGTAGCACACATAAGACCCTAGGTCAATCCACACACTCCACACTCAGCCTGCCAACAACAGCAACAGTTATGTAAATCCAAACTGACACAACTGAGTAGGTTCAGGCTATCCACTGAGGAACAAGCCTCACAGTGTTCAAGACCAGCGGAAGGAAGGCGGGAAGAGGGCTTCTCTGAGGAACACACAACACAGATCCCTAACATTTTGCTTGCTAAGAGTCAAGCGCTGTTTCTCAGAGAGACAATGAAGAGGTCTGGAGAGGCAGAGAAGAGCTCCAAGAACAGAGTGGCACACATATGCCAGCAGTGGGGCCCTTCTTGTCCACGCGCAAAGCCAGGACAGATGGCTCAATGTCATCAATAGGGAAGACGAGGTTCAGAGAGGACCTGGAGGCTGTACACAGGAGGGGATGGGCCAGCTTAGTGCCATCTGTGGCCACAAGAGAGGCAAAGAGCTATTTCTTGAGCAAAGAGACAGTCAAGTAAGAAGAGCCCTGGGATTGGGGCTGGGGCAGAGCTACGCAACCGTGCTGTGGGACAGGCCACAGGGAGCCTTGGATAAGGCTGGCTGACCCTCAAACAGAAGTTTGGCCTGGGAAAGAAAGACATCCTCAAGAGACAAAGCCAGGAGGCACACACAGCTGGGGCACTATCACGGCGCCTGCTTGTGCCGTCTCGTCTCCCTCTCCATGTAGCACCTACTCTGAGCGAGCGCCTGAAGCCCAGGGCCATGCTTTCCTATTGTCAGTCAACTGAGGTTGGGCAGGTCACATTGGCTACAGCGTCGCCATCCTTCCCCGGTGCGGTAGCATCTGCTCTACTGGAGGGGTGTAAGCGCTCTCGTCCTGTGGGCTGAGCGACGTACTCTGTCATGGGAGCCTGAGGGGCAGGCATCTGAGTGCGGGACTTCTCGTGGTTTGCTCTGTGAGATGCCTCCATGCCATCAGGATGACCTGTCATGGCGGCTTCATTCTGCTGCCAAACACTCTGTGCTTAGTGCCTCACAGGCAGCGTGTGTGAAATGGAGTGACAGACTCACGCTCAACGTGGACAGACTTTGAGAGCGTGCTCGGTGCAAGAAGACACACACAAACCCCCAGTGTGACTCAGCCACAGCTGATGTCTAGAACATGAAGATCTATAGAGACAGAAAGCAGGTAGGTGTTCCTGGGAAGGGAGAGTGGGTGACAGGGGTGGGGAGTCGGGGCAGACGGGGGTGAGCACGGCTGTATATGAGGTTCTTCTTAGGTCGGTAAGCTGCTGCAGACTGTGGGATGGTGTACAATTCTACAGCCATACGGTGCCCACTGTGTAAGTGTGTCCTGTAGTACAGAACGTCTAAATACGGCTCTCACTAGGGGAGAACTAGAGGAGCCGGCTCCCACCGTTGGCCTACCTAACTGGTGCCCAGAAGGTTTCCTTTAGGTTATGTACTTGCATATGGAACTCCCTCCTGCCTGGCCTATGTCTGCACTGAGGAAACTGCCCCCCTACCAGGCAGCAGGGTTATGCCTGCTGGCCAGGTCTTCTTAGAGCAGAACGACCAAAGTTAGCAACAGCTGACCCTGCCAGCTGTGCACTTGTGCCTCGGTCCTGCAGCTCACCTGAGGAACCTGTTCAAGAACAACTCAAGGTGGCTCAGAGCTGCCTCTTGTGACAGCCTCAGCCTGTGTGTGTCCTTGCAGGCAGCCACACAGATGGCTATTACAAAGGATTAAAGAGGCTGGGAGAAAGCTTAGTTGTTACAGGGTTTGCCTTGCAAGTCTGAAGACCAGAGTTCCTGCCCCAGAACCCACACGTAAACAACAAAAACAAGGGGCTGGAGAGAGATGGCTCAGCGGTTAAGAGCACTGATTGCTTTTCCAGAGGTTCTGAGTTCAATTCCCAGCAACCACATGGTGGCTCACAACCATCTGTGATGGAATCCGATGCCCTCTTCTGGTGTGTCTGAGGACAGTGACAGTGCACTCAGATGCATAAAATAAATAAATCTTTAAAAACAAAACAAAACAGTAACAACACAAAAATCCTGGGTGTGGTGGTCACATTGGTAATCCCAGGCCCGGGGAGGGAAAGACAGGCTTCCTGAGGCTCACTGGCCAGTCAGCCTAACCTACTGGGCAAAGATCCAAGTCAGCCAGACTCTCAGAAAAAAGGAATGACACCTGCAAACACATGTGGTTGTGCCTGCACATGTATGTACCTCCACATACACAAACGTGCATAGACATGATCAGAACTAAGACCCTAGACTCAGGAATGTGCTTGAGGTGGGGAAGTCATGCTGTTGGCACCTAGCAGAGGTTGTGTGTGTTAGACAGCAGTGGCTAGGGTGGCAGGGATCTAGACTTTCCTGCTATCCCAACAACTTCACATGAAGAGTGCTGTCCAGGCCTGTTCTCTCCTTTAGGGCAACTGGGTTCATGGCAGGACCCCCTATAGGCCTATGCCATGTGCTTAGAAACGACTCACCTAGGCCACCGTGAAGCTGCTGACTGGCTTAGTGACATCATGATCAAAGAAGTACAGTGTGGTGTTCTCCTCCTCAGCCCTTCCCACTCTCCTGAGTCCAAGTGGGAAGCCAGGGCCCACAGGCACAAGAGGAACATTGCAATCACATGGCTTGGGCAAGAACTCAATGGGTGCTACCTGATGCTACAGGTAAGAGTGGGGACCCCAGCCCTGGAGCCACACTTCGTCTTCTCTGGGCCCTGTAGCTGAATTTTCTGGTGCCTCCTCTATAGATCCTGGGCATCC
This sequence comes from Rattus rattus, assembly GCF_011064425.1. Lineage (NCBI taxonomy): Eukaryota > Metazoa > Chordata > Mammalia > Rodentia > Muridae > Rattus > Rattus rattus. The sequence goes on from NC_046162.1 coordinate 64,032,208, forward strand.
TGTTATATCCCTTTGTATCTGTGTCCCTAGGGCTGCAAGAGTAGGTGAGAGGTTTCTAGACCTACTGAGCATAAGGACACTGCCTGGTTCTGAGGTAAGTGTCAGTCTGGCCACACAATCCTACCGTGGATGCAGCACCTGTGGTGCTTGGAAGCCTCCAGAGCCATCTGCCATAGATGACTGTGGCCAGCCAGCCTGGGGTCACAGGCTGGTTACAATAGCAGTCTGGGGTCTGGCTCTGGGCAGGAATCCAGAGGGACAGGGGAGGACTTAGCCTGGGCCTCTTGTCAGTAGCCAAGCCCCATTGCAGCATCTTTGCCGAGTGAGCTAACCACCCCTCTACTCAAGGACATAGCGGCTCACTCCAGAAATCCAGCCCAGCCCTGCCACACCTGGAAGCTCTCCCCGTCCCTTGACAGACACATGGTAAGCACAGGGGAAGGGGAGGGCACGAGGTCACAGTTGGACATCAAGCTCCTGTGGGCAGGCAGGAGTAGTCCTACCTGCAGCTCCTTGTCTGAGTACTTCTGCGGGTTCTTACTCCCTTGGCTCTTCTTACGGAGCTTCTTCAGCTCAGCCTGACACTTGTCCAGGGCGTCCCCTTTGCTCCTCTGTTCTGTTTGGTATTTCTTCAGCGCAGCCTGGAGATCCATGATACAACCACAGAGGCCCATGAGCCTCACAGGCAGCTTGGCGCTCCCTCCTCAGCTCTCCCCGCTCCCCAGCCACAGCAGGTTCCAGCTGGCCAAAGTGAGGCAGGGGGGCCACAGCTGCAGACCTCCATGTCTTCCTCTGACAGATCCCCAATCTCCAAGACCAAAATTAGACTTGGGAAGCGGCCTGGCCTCATCCCTTCCCCTTAGTAGTAGGCACGAAGCCATAAACTCATGTGGCGAATCCTACAGTAGCCTTGGCTAACAGGCAAGGACAGTAAGGCATGGACAGGCGGCTCATGTGGGTTTTACAGAAGAGGCCAAGTCATCAGCTATATGACAAGTGGCTGAGAGGCAGGGAGCTGCACACGGAACAGCAGATGCAATGGGTTTTTCTCTAGGCCACTAGCATGGGGGCCTAGAGGGAAAAAGAACCCTTCAGGCCTATGAGACTGATGTACAGGCAGAGGCAGGGCCGGGCTTGGCAATGGTGGCCCAGCAGGCATGACACAGGGTGTACTTACACTCAGATACCTGGAGTCCAGCTCTACTTTCTGCTCCAGCTGTGTGAGCAGCTCATTGTGAAAGGCCTTCAGCTGGACACAGGGAGGAAACAGACGGTTAGGCAGCTCTGAGGCATGGTGCAAGCAATGGGAGCAGAGCCAGCATGGACATTGGTGCCATGTAAGGAGAACCTTTCAGGGCCATGCAGGCCCCATGAAGCCAGGAGGCTCCTAAGGGTGAGCACTGGACAAAGTGTTAAATAATCAAGCCTTTCAAAGTCTTGACATCCTATTTCCCATCATCCTCCCTGTGCTGGATCATTCAGGCAAGGGCTAAAGGAACTAGGCCTGAATCCGGGTGAATAGATCTGACTTTGCCACCCACCAGAATTGGGACCTGGCTAGGGCTGTCATCGAGGTACCGGGGAATCTTCCATGGAGCCCACTCTGACTAACCCATCACGGGTCCCTATGGTCAAGAGAGCATTCGACCCTGATTCCCTTTTCTCTTTGCAGGGCCTGAGACCCCAAGTCATCTTCCTGGCAGGTCACTGTGACTTGTGTGACCTGCACGGCTATGGAAGTCCCGAATGGGCACACAGCTGAAGCATACAGCCAGTCTTCTTCAACTGACGCCTGACTGCCCTGCTCACCTATGTCTGCTCCTTGAAACCAAGGATGAGGTTCCAGAGGCCAAACTCACCATCTCTTCCAGCTGGTTCTGGATCTGCCGGTGGACTTCGGCCATCTGGAAGAGGACGTCCCCTATAGGAAAGAGGGGTTAGATATTTCCAATCACCATGCCTACACCAGGGCTAAAACACCGGTGTCATAGTCAGGGTTTCTGTTCCTGCACAAACATCAGGACCAAGAAGCAAGTTGGGGAGGAAAGGGTTTATTCAGCTCACACTTCCACATTGCTGTTCATCACCAAAGGAAGTCAGGACTGGAACTCAAGCAGGTCAGGAAGCAGGAGCCGATGCAGAGGCCATGGAGGGATGTTATTTACTGGCTTGCTTCCCCTGGCTTGCTCAGCCTGCTCTCTTATAGAACCCAGGACCACCAGCCCAAGGATGACACCACCCACAACGGGCTGGGTCCTCCCCACTTGATCACTAATTGAAAAAATGCCTTACAGCTGGGTCTCATGGAGGCATTTCCTCAAGGGAGGCTCCTTTCTCTGTGATAACTCCAGCTTGTGTCAAGTTGACACACAAAACCAGCCAGTACAACTGGACACCACAGAAGTTCTGTGACTCTAGACAGAGGGGCTTTTGGGAGGCGAAGGAGGAACAGAAAAGTCTAAATGATGAGTGATTTGAGTCTGAGTTAGAGCCTGGCATCCTGTGGGAGCTACATGTCCACACTGAAGCACATGCTCAGGACAGAGACAGGTGACGGAGGAGACATGTGACGGGAGAGCCTTACTGATGGGTGGGTTTTTACCTTGGCACAGCTCTGAGAACAAACAGGCACCTACACAGACCTCACACTCATTCAGACACCAGCAAGTCAATGATGTCCCGAGCCCTACTCCAGAGCAGAAACACCTCCCGGTGCGGGACACAGGAAACTACTGTCTCTGACCCAAGGCCCCATTGCCAGTTTCCATAGGAAAAGAAGTGACAGGCTGAATGGCATTCTGGGTCTGGCTGCTCAGCTGGCTCCGGCCTCTGGAGGAAAAGGTGGTCTCAGAACCACTTGCTCTGAAAGAGTGTGCCCTTTTTTCCCAGTGGTGTCCCAGTGACGGGAGTCAGCAGAGCTGGTGGGCCCAGAACAGCCAACAGAAGGACTGTTTGCTTAGCAGGAGGCCGAGGTTCAGGGGCCACAGAGCACCGGACATGGGCATGGCTCTGGCTCCATAAACATTTTTCTCGCACAGCAATACTTCAGGGGCCCTGCTGTGCCCTGGCCTACCTGTGAGGAGAAGCTAAGACAACAGAGGCTGAGCCGCTCAGCAGTCAATGCCATCCGTGGCTTTTTCAGTCTGGGTCCCACCTAGCTCAGACCCGTTTGCCTCTGGCACACGCTCCAGGCTGGACTAATGTCTGGGTTTGCCCAATGTTGGACCGAGCTGAGCCCCCAGCAACATCACTAAGCTGCCACACACCCACCTCCTGCTTGTGGCAAGTATACAACAGACAGGGGCGTAAGGAAGGGCCTCCAGGACCAAGGGCCAGGCACACTTTCTTTTTGGTCCAACAGTGACTAAGTCAGTAGATCCCAGCATCTACCTCCCACCTCTCGCCTAGAGGTGAGGCCCGGAGGGTCTTGGTTGGCTGCCGTGCTGTGTTCTTGACCCACCACGTATCCTCTGTTGTCAACTGGGCATGAGACCCTAGTTCCTCTTTTTTTCTAGGGCCTGAGACCTGGAGTGACACCCTGGGTCTCATGCTCGTTGTCCACAGGGCACATGTGGGTCAGGTACGTAAGGCACCTAGGACCAATAAGCCTGCTGCCCTCTCTCTCTGCCACAGGCCCACCTCATCTGTGAGATAAACTCCCTCATTTTCCTGTATGTAGAGAACAGGAGTCTCACTCTACTTACTTGATTGGCCACTATCTGTTAGCTCCTTTTGAGGAGCCCAGACACTGGCTAGGTACTATGGGCATAGACAGAGGGGAGCCTATGCCTGTGCCTGGAAGCCGGAGTAGATGCTGCTAAGCTGCACCCCGAGTCCTTTCAGATGCAGGACTTTTCTCCCAAGGAGGCTTTCTGGCACCCACCATCACCAGCTAGAAACCAAAAGAAATCCTGACAACAGAAGTCCATGTCCTAGCTAGAGGGTTCTTTCCTCTAGGACCTCAGCTTCCCTCTGGGAGTTCATCTGGGACCCATGGGGATCAGATTCTTGGGAACCCTCTTAGTCCCAAGAGTTGTTTTAATATCATTGATCATAGGGACACTGAACACTGTACAGACTTCCTACACTAGCGAGCACGGCTTACAAGGCTATGCCAGCCAACTGGCCCCAGTCAGTTAGCAGGGTAGTCAGGGGCCAGATCTAGGACTTACCCTACAGCCCCACCCTGCTTGCCCACCACCTCCCTGCAGGTCATCCTCTGTGGTCAGAAGGCAAACTAACAGTTGCCTGTGACTTTGTACAGACTATCTAATTTACCTGGATACTCGTGCCTGCGGCTGTCAGGGCTAAATATCTCAGCACAGCTATCTGCCTACCACCCTGTCCCAAGTGTCTATGACCACAGGCCTAACACCACACCCTTGTAATGAAAAGGTACAATGGTACACCCAGAAACTGAACTCCCAGAGGTGACAGGGCTGCCATAACTGTATGTGGCCAATAGGAAGCTGTGACCACCAAGTCAGTGACAACCTACACACAGAGGGACAGGGCAAGTAGCCTCTGGTTTGCCAGGTCCCTCTGTAAAGGATGGAAGTCCCATTCCTAGCATATTCTAAACCTGGACTCTGATGTGCTTGAAGGGACTGGGGCAGCATTTAATGTGAAGGAGCCTGTCCCTTATCCCTTCTGAGAAGCAGAGACAAGTGGGTGAGGCCAGTGGAAATGGGCAAGGCCACAGGTACAGTCCCCATGAGGAAAGGCCTTGGTTTCCACTGGCACACATGCACAGCCATGCTGACTTTCATCAGGCCATCAGGGAAGTGTCCTACATGCTCAGAACAGAGCTCACAGGAAACCCAAAGCCACAAATCAGAGTTTTCTACACTCAGACCAGAAGCCACCAGCATGCAAGCCAAGAAGGACAGCCATGCGAGTGGCAGGTCCCAGAGTCCTCTGTGCTTTTCTGCATCTGTAAGTCCTGGAAGAATGAAAACCCACTGCCCCACGACAAGGAAGAAGCACCGAGGGAACCTCTCTGGGCTTTGCTTGACCACACTCCCATGACTCAGAGGGTCCTGGGCCCACCTTCTGGCTCTCCATACCCCACAGACACCTGGGAATGGACTACAGCTTTACCCAGCTGGAAAGCAGGCGACCCCAATGGGCTCAGAGCCTGGCCAGGACAGGGGAACCCACTTGAGTCCTTAACATCAGCGACTCTACTCTCTCAGCTTTGGATTACATCCACCCTTCCTGAGGACAATGCCCACACAACCAACTCCTCAGAAGGGCTATGGGGTCTAGGAAGGGAGGAATGGGGCAGCAGCGACCAGACAAACTAAGCACTTAGTTAGAAGTCTCCCTATAGATCGGTACTCTCTGACCATATTCTTTAGGCCCAGAGTTACAAGTCAGTGTCAAGACTGAACAGAAAACATTCCCCTACCCACAAAAGCAGCACATGCTAATTCAAGAAGGGTAGAATCAAGCAGTGATGCCCAAGGGTGTGCGAAGTTTCACACAGATTTTCATCCTGGTGGTGGGTGTCAGACCCCACAGGACAGCGGCTACCATTCCATCTGGGCTGTGTCAACCCTCAGACATAGAGCACAGTGTCTGGATCAGCTAGAACCTTCAGCTCAGAGCCCCAGCTGCATAGCCTGTTTCCAGACCTAGTGGGTATACACGGGGAAGGGGGGAACACTGAGGCAAAGACACAGAACAGGGGTGTGTGTGTGTGTGTGTGTGTGTGTGTGTGTGTGTGTGTGTGTGTACACCTGCACGCGTGTGTGTACACCTGCACGCGTGTGCGCACGTTGAATTCTGGGCTAGCTGCAAGCTGGTGCTGTGTAAGACCAGCCCACGTGGTGAGGTTTTAAACTGCACTTTACAAGCAGCTGCAGGAAGACACGTGCAGTGGGGCTTCAGCGTGCACAGCGCCAGCACTAAGCCCCTGCAGTGCCACGACCACAGCATGGAAGGGAAGACTGGCACACCTATCCACACTGAGCACCCCCACTGCAGAGGAGGGAACCTCTGACCGGGGCACTGCCTTCTGCCAGAAGCTACAATAAGTTCTGTTCCTTGGCCAGCAGGTGCACAGACGCAGGGGCTGGGCTCTCACAGTGGACTCCATGACCTCACACCTTCTCCTTCTCTTGGAAGCTCCTCCTGGGTGTACTGAGCTGCGAGGAAAAGCTTCATTTTTTTTTTAAAAGATATTTACTTATTTATTTTTGGTTTGAGACAGGGTTTTTCTGTGTAAAAGCCCTACCTGTTCTGAAACTCACTTTGTAGAGGCTGGCTTTGAACTCAGAGCTCCGCCAGCCTCGCCCTCCCAAGTAAAGGGAGCAAAGGACTGAGCCACCATTGCCTGGCTTAAGATTTTTATTTTTATTTCGTGTTTCTGCACCTGAGTGTAGGTGCTCTTGGAGGCCAGAAGAGGTCGTCGGATCCCCCTGAGGAGAGTTACAGGCAGCTGACACTGGGGCAAGGAAGGAACCAAACTTGGGTCTTCTGGAACAACAGTATGCACACTTAACCACTGACCATCTCTCTAGCCCCAGGAAGAGGCTTTTTAACCAGCCTCAGCCAGGGCAGAATCCACCCATCCCCTGGGGACCTAGAGCTCTTAGGCCACAGCCCAGGTGGGCCCTAAACTTGAAAAACCGGATCAGATTGGGAAAGAAGGCCCAGCGTGCCAGAGCAAACAGTGAATGAGGGAGGGTAAATCTTTACAGACAGCTGCCACCTCACGAACCTCTCCAGGGAGTGGAGTATATCAGCAGGGGTGACTGGCAGTAGGTGGCCCATCCCAGGGAGCAGGCATGAGAGATCCCGGAGGAACGGAAGTCCCAGGCACACCAGAGCAGTGAGTCAGCCTTAGCCCATCAAAGTGAAAAAGCGGTAACTTAGGAGGGTGAGGATGGGATATTTGGAACTTAGGAAGTAAGGGAGAGACCCTCCCCCACAAAGTACACGTAGGTCCCAGAGACAATATGTGACATTTGGGACAAAAGTATAAAAACACAGGCGGCCATAGCAGGAGACCACGCCCCCTTCAACTTCTACCAACTTACAGTGAGTCAAGTCGCTGAAAGGTCAGCCACCAGTGAGTCACACTGCATGTTATCCTAACGTCTCAGTTTTAAAGATTTCTGGTGCTATAGGTAACCTGGCTTTGCATCTGGAGGGTTAGTGTTCAATTCAGTCCGTGTGGAAATGTCCCCCTTCTTGGGGGGAAAAAACACATGGGTTGGGATACATTTACAATGCCCATCCGTGTTACAACAGAGGTTAGAGCACCCCCCCCTTCCTCCTTTTTTGTTTTTGTTTTTGTTTTGTTTCTCTGAGATAGGATCTCATGTATTTCAGGCTGGCCTCAGGGTCAAACTCACTACATAGCTTTTGAGAGCCTTGAATTCCTGATCCTCCTGCTTCTGCCTCCTGAGTACTGGGATCACAGGTGTGTACCACCACATCCAGCAGACTCCCTTTCCACGGACAGGTAATACTCCATGTGTGGAGAGACCATGTACCTGGGCTGTTTGCCTGTTTTCTCTCGCTGGCAAGTCTATTCCTTCACTGACATCTTTGGTTATTCTGGTGTATACTGCAGACCAGCTGAGATATCTAGCTTTGTAAACTGATCAACTATTGGGTTCTTGAACCTTCCATTGGTAGACAGCCATTTTTGGACTAAGTGGACCACAGCCCCCAAATCAATTCTGGGTTTATTTGGCTTACACTTCTGTATCATCGAAGGGAGTCTAAACCTGAGTTCATTATCAAGTCAGGGCAGAAACTAAAACAGGCAGGAACCTGGAGGCAGGAGTTGATGTAGAGGCTATGGAGGGGAGCTGCTTTCTGACTTGTTCTTCATGGCTTGGTCAGCCTGCTTTCTTATAGAACCCTGGGCCATCGGCCCAGGGATGGCACCACTCACAACAAGTTGGGCCCTCACCAATCCCTAGTTTTAAAAACCTCCACAGGCTTGCCTACAGCATGATCTTATAGAGGCATTTTCTCAGTTGAGTTCCTTCCTCTCAGATGACTATAACTTGTGCCACGATCACATAAAACTATCCAGCACAACTGTTTGTAGGTTCATGACGGCCTTAATTAAGGAATACCTGAACACGATCAGCCTTCCTGCTGTACAGTTTTTTTTTAACATTGTGTGTGTGTGTGTGTGTGTGTGTGTGTGTGTGTGTGTGTTGGCTGAGTGTATCTATATCTGTGTGTCACATGTGTGTCTGGTGCAGGGGAGGCCAGAACTGGCTGTTGAATCTACGAGAGCTGGGGTTGTGGATTGTCGTGAGTGGCCATGTGGGTGCTGAGAATCAAACACAGGTCCCTCCCCTGGAGGAGCAGCAAGTGCTCTAAACCACTTAGATACTCCCATGTGGCAAGTGCCCCAGTAGTGGCATAGAAAATGCACATAAACTGTTAGTTTTCAGAACCTCTGGAAAGGAGAGTTGAGAGCAGCCCACACAGAGGCAGATCTCAGTGTCTCCATCTAAACTCTTACAACCATCCCAGCGACATGAGAGGGCCTGTGTGGATGTTCAGAAAAGCCATGGAGGCTGGGAACGGGACAACAGGAAGGATGGGAGGGAAGTACAACCATGGAGAAGGGGAAGGGCATGGGTTCTGGGGATGCCTGTGGCCTACAGTGGCAGAGGCCTCAGGCAGCAGCAGTGGGCCCCACCTTACTGCTCCTCCCAGTCTTAAACCCAGCCTAGGTGCAGACCTCACCTTCCACTTGAACTTGGCAAGCACCAGGAAGTCTCCTGGGACACGGAGTGCTGGCAGTGGGGACTCAACTGTGCCACTGGCTACAGCTGTGGGTGAATCCTGGGCAGGCTGGTTCTACAGCCACTCCCAGGGGCTGCCAGAAACAGTGTTGGGTCAACGTGGTGGGAGGTTGCCTGGAGATCAAAAGTGGGATGCCATGGCTCTGTTGCTTCTTTGTGTCTGAGGGAAGACAGGGCATGCACTCTTCCCACCCCACCCTCTAGCCTATGGGAAAGTTGCAAACACAGTCGGTTTTCATATTTAATATACCAAAGTAGACCTGGTCTCCAGGTTCTCCCAGCATCCTCAGCCCCTGCCTGTAACAGGGCATGGCCAGCTTGTCCCACGCTCTGTGCTGAGCTGAACTTTCAAACCCAGAGGCTGGGCTTCCTCTCACCTTCTGATCCCTCACTATATAGTCCAGATATTTTGTATTTTGGTCCCCCCCCTCTGTGTGTGTGTGTGTGTGTGTGTGTGTGTGTGTGTGTGTGTGTGTGTGTGCGCTTTCTCTTTCTCTTCTCCTTCCCCTCTGTTTCCTGCTCTGTGATGACTTCACTGACCCCCTCCTGTGTGGTTGGTGAACTTGGCAGAGAGCTGCCCCCAATAAAACCTTCCTTTATACTTTAATTTGGCCTGAATTGGCTCATTTCACCGGTGGAGATAACTTGGTGCAGTGACAGCGTTAGCCTCACCACAGTTCTGAGTGCTCATGCTGGTCTACCTGCTCAGCTCTCTTCTGATACGTTGTGTGTGAACATCCTTTTTCTGAGCCAGCTGCTGACTGATACGATGACACTGCTTCTAGCCCACATTTCTCTTCCCCCCCCAGGAGCAGGAACTTCTTGCCACGCTGTGACAACGCTACCCTGATGCTCAGTAAGGTTGCCACCGGTCTACACCCACAGAGCACAGAAATAGCCATTTCGTGGCCCAGTGCCTCCCTGAGACTCACACCGCTCTTGTTGGGCAACCTTCAGTTTTCTTCCTTGGCAAACCAGCCCTCCATCGACTTGACCGCTGTGCCAAGCAAGCGTGTGGGCTGTGGGGAACAGTTCAGCTTCCAGCACACCAGGGCCTTACCTCTCTGTAATCGAGGAGCGGCCCCCTAACTTGTATTTTTCATAACAGCCGTACCTTAAAATACGCAGTCTTGGGCCGGTTAAACTGCTCAGCAGGTAAAGGTGCTGCCACCAGGCCTGACCAACTCCTGGACCATATGGTACATCACCACCGTAAGTACAAGTGTAAATAAAATGTGATAAAATAATCAAAACACCCAGTCTTTACTTTACAGACACTCAGCGTTCCCATAACGCGCAAATGGAAAGTTGCTGACGGGAAGAGAGAACCTGGGAGGCTGTGGTGGTGGCAGGAAACGGGTGTAGCCGGGGCCCAGGCTCAATGCACTGGGCAGCCACCTACAGATCAGTCAGGGAAAGACCAGACTCCACCCAAGGCCCCGTCAGGCCCCAGATGAAGGGCTCCTGATCCTACATGGAGAGGGAATGACATTTTCATAGGTCTAGCTTAAAGAGGAAACGTTTAGCCAATGAGAAGGCTCTGTGGGTAAAAGCAGTTGCTACTAAACCTGATGACCTAAGTTTAATCCCCAGGACCCACAGAGTAGAAGAAAATTAACTCCTGAGAGCGGTCTTCAGACCTCCACACAAAGGCTGTGGAACACGTGTGTGAAAGCAAAATACACATTCAAGATAAACAAAAGTAAAAAGCAAACTTCTACTAGCACGGCCCAGTCCTACAAAGAGATCCCGGAATGGCGGGGAGGCAGCTGAGCGGCTGCACATCACTGAGCTGCTGGACTACAGCACCCCCAGCCCCACACACTCTGTGGCTGCATCCAACTCTCTGCAGCATGACATTCGGGACTCACTTGTGTCAGGGCCACCAATTAGGCAGGCCTGTCAGACACCTGCGTCTAGAAGGCAAACAGGTGATCTAAGTTCAAAACCTGCTCTGCTCAAGAAACTGGAAGAAGGGGTTGGGGATTTAGCTCAGTGGTAGAGCGCTTGCCTAGGAAGCGCAAGGCCCTGGGTTCGGTCCTCAGCTCCAAAAAAAAGAAACTGGAAGAAGGTGGCATCAGGAGTTTCCACCCAGGGCTTATAGGCAGCGTTAAAGAGTGAGCCAGGGGGTTGGGGATTTAGCTCAGCGGTCAAGCGCTTGCCTAGCAAGCGCAAGGCCCTGGGTTGGTCCCCAGCTCGAAAAAAAAAAAAAAAAAAAAAAAAAAAAAGTGAGCTAGGTATGGAAGAGACATCTGACACCACACAAGGGGATGGTCCAACATGGTCCTTTAGAGGCTGCTGTCTCCCAAGCTGACTACCTCCCCTAGCAATAGAGACCTTGGTCCATTGCCTATCTGCTGGCTGAAATTGTCCCCATGCAGAAACCGGTGCCCTGAGTAATAGACCTTAACTCCAGGGTCTGTAAGAAAGGGTTACTGGCCCTGACAGACAGCATTAGAATTAGTCATTAGGACTAGGTCTCTCAACTCTGGGAAGGGTCTGGTGAGGCAACTGCTCAGGGATAAATGTTGCTTGTCTCCAAAAATGCGATATACTATAGCTTAGCATTTCCCACTGAGGGCTGTTCCCTGACAACCCCCACCCCCTCTGAGCAGCAAGGGTGAGTGAAGCAGGAAAAAAAATAAGTAAAGAGAAAAGAGCCCCAGGGTCTCTGAGTACCCTCCTCCCAGAGACAGAGGGAGTACTACCCTCTGACATTCTTACACCAGGGGCCAGGATGGGCGTGGTGGCAAACCTATGGGGTCTCAGACAGACCCCACGTCATGCCATGCAGCCAAAGATCAGTGCGTCGTCTTGTGTCCTAGGTCTCAATGGGTTCCCTGGGCGTTCTATACCTCACGGAGAAGCCATGTGGCAGGAATAAGGATCCAGGAGAACTAAGGGATTCTGCTCCTGGACCCTCCAAAGTAAAAACCACCAGATGTGCCAATCAGTCAAACCCTTGCAGGTTCAGGAAACTGGATCCAGTGGCCACAGGACCCCATGCAAACCCCAACCTTAACCAGCATGGGAAGATCATCCCAGAAAGAGACATTGATAATATAGTTGTAATGGAGTGTGTACTCTGCTGGAAGAGGGGCAGGCCTCCCTCAGGCCATGGAAGTGGCTGAAATGGGCGATATGCAAAGTCTTAAAGGATGGCAGCAGACAGGGGACAGGTTCTCTGTAGTCAGCAGCCCGGGTGGCGTTTTGCAGGGGGGAGAGGAGGCACCTGCATCCTTCTGGTGATTTGCTATAACCTCCTAGAGGTCAGTTTGTCCCCAGAACACGGTAGGGAACCTGGCAGTAGGACCCCTGTGCTATGCAGTGTCATCAATGGGTACCGGGGCACAGCCGTGCTTGACTGCTGAGCACCCCAGTCATTCTGGGAGGAGTCAGAACTGTCATCCTCTCTGCAGTGGCAGAGGACTCCATGCCAAGGGATCAGCTGCTCAGACTTGGCTATAGGCACACATTACCTTCCAGAGCCTTCTGAAGCAAATATCCATGATGCTCAATTATTCTGGTGGCTTCTAGAGCGGAAAGGCACCTCTGAGAGCTAATTAGCATACGCCTGAACAAGGCCCGAATATAGAGCTCTCATTAGGTGAAGACAGACAGCTGAGGGGCTGCCAGGGCACCGTGCTGTTAAAACCACCGGGAGGCAAGAGGGGCAGACAGGAGGTGAGACAGTCAAACCCTCCCTCAGCACCCCGCCTCCAAACCGGACAGTTACCAATCCTGCCTTCTCTCGGCTACTCTCTACACACTGGCTCCTCAGAAGCTCCTCTCCCACCTATGGGAAAGCCAGAGTGGAATGCGGCCAAGGGGTGACCAAGAGAAAATCAATGGCTGTGTTGCCATGGTGATAGCAGTAGACAGCAGAGCTTCTAGTCTTGTTGTTCTGAAACAGAACAAGTCCAAAGAGCCACCTCAATGTTCATGTTGTGTCAACAATTGGACCATGGATACTAGGGACTTTGAGAAAAGTAGGGGAGAGGTAGGGCCAAGTTCAGGCTTGCATCCAATGTCACCATTGTCCTGAGTTACTGGCCACTATTTCCATTTTGCCTGCTCAGGTCCCTGCACCAGCGTCATTCAGAGGACTGCTCCATCTGAAGATTTTCAAGCACCCTAGTTAGTCGTGGACCACGTGTCTTTGAGGTATGGTGCAGAGTAGCTCTAAGCTCTGTGGCAGCCGCTGCACAGGTCCCACTGTGGCAAAGAGACTAAGATGCTGGGACAAGACCTAATGTCCTCCCATGTGGGTGAGCAGTCAGAGCCTAAGCACAGCTCCAGCAGCATTGTGAACAGGCTCTCAGGATCCCTTGTCCTAGGGATCGTCTCCGTGAGACCTGATAGCCCTCTGTCCTGTCTGACTTCTACCTGAAGTCTGTAAGGAAACTCAGGTCTGACCAGAGAAGGAAGTGGCCATGTCCCCACTCCCATTCACGGAGACTAAGCTCCTTTAGTAAAGCAAACTAGACCCTTTGTATGCAAGGACAAGCTCCTGCCCACAGTGGGCAGATAGAGTCTGCTATATTCTTTCTGGGTAAATTTACCCCTTAAACCAGCTGATCCAAGGGAACAAGTGGACCCCAAAGCCTGGTTAGCAGTGTTGCTTTGTCAGCTGTGCACAGCATCATCTCGGAGTCCTGAGCAAGCGCCCCAGCACTGGGAAACAAAGATGGACTCAATGGTATCCAGGAATACACTGGCCACTGGCCAGGTTTGGGATGGTATGAGGAAGTTCCTTCACAGGGTAGGAAGCCCAACAGGGACAGGCGTCTGGGCCATTAGCACTTTCACATGCTCGGCAGCACAAAGACCTCATAGCTTTTGTGTCCTGTGCAGAAAGAAGTACTACAGAGGTGGAAGACACCCGAAACTCAAGCTGAACCCCGCCCAAGTCCATCCTGGGATCCCAGATGCCCTGGGGATGTGACAAAAGTTCCAGCAGACGGACTGGGGGTGAAAGGTCAAACAGGCAGCTCAGAGCCTTCCTGAGGGCTGCTGTCCCACAGACCAGCGCCTGTCTGATGACTGGGCTCCAGTGCCTTTCATCTCTCCAGCATTCACTGTCCTCTGACACTTCAGAGACGCGTCTAGCATTCCTAGACATTGTGTGGATGTGGGACACTCCCTTCAGCTCGTAGTCTATCCAGGACACGGTGGAGTCCATTCTCCAGTGATGCACTACTGTCAAGAGACCCCAGGTCAGGGATGAAGTGCTTCCACTGTGTAACTTATACCAAGGACAATGTCACACAAGCCCACAGAGCTATTAAAAGGTTTCAGTTAATAGAAAGTTAGGACCTAGTACTGTTAGTTAAAATTAGTTTTTAGATTTGTTTTATACACGCGAGTGTTTTGTCTGCATGTGTGTATGCACCTCATGCAGGCCCACAGCTGGTTGTGAGCTGGTATGGATGCTGGGAGCTGACCCCAGGTTAACTGCTTGCCCACCTCTTCAGTCCTCTTTTAGTTTCTTGATACAGACTCTCATGTAGCCTAGGGCTAGACATCCATACTGTGTAGGCTTCCCCAGTGCTGGGATCACAGGTATGAGGCAAACCTGCTGCTTCCTCCTTCCCCTTTAGGACGGTTTTTGTTTGTTTGTTTGTTTTCTGTTTTGTTTTTTGAGACTACTTTAAACTAAGTCTCAGAAACAAGTGATTTCAGGGGTCCCTGGTTTGAGGCCACCTCACTTCCTTCCTGTACACATACGTGCCAAAATGCTCATGACCTAACCTCTGTGACAACTGCTCTTTAGGACACCGGGCTACATAGACTTCTTTCCTCTCAGACTGGACTCTTGACCAGTCTTGCTACTGGCCAAGAGCCCTATACTGTTTGCCACCTAGGGCTACTGGAAGACTCTTGGCCCTCTCAGTTCCTGCCCATGTTTCTGACTGCATACAGTAGCTCATCTCTCCTCATGGCAAAGGTCTGTTGGGAAGCCTGGGTTCCCATGCTCTCGGCTGCTGTGGTCTGAATGCAGGTACCTGGTGTGTGTGCCCACACTCCTGACAACCATTGCCTTGGGGAAGGAAGCCCAGGGATGGAAAGAGATCTGCCCACAGAAGCTGCTGGCCACACTTGGAGTGCCCCACGCCAACTGCTGACTAAAATGTGAGCAGCTGGTGTTGCAACGAGGAACAGTGGATGTGGTAAATAGACTTTGGCTTGGGGCACATGACCGACCACAGATCTGTGAGGCTCCTGGGGGCTCCCAGAGCTATCCTGGCTTCAGAGAGGTCCGGCTTATGACTTGGTTTTTATGCTCAGTGGTATCCCTTGTGGGCCTTTGGGATGCTGAAAGGGAGCATGGTTTGAAAGAGCCAATGAACACCTCTGTAGGATACAACCTGGCGCTCAGGAGGAGCCAAGCTTCCCAAAGCAGGAGCAGAGCCAGCAGAGATGACCCATTGTCCTCACAGGCCCGTTAAGCTCTAAGCCTAATGTACTCCAATAGGTAATTGTGCTGCTCCTTCACTGCCAAGAAACGGCTGGGACCCACCAGTTGAAAGGAGACCCCAGGTCACCAGCCCGGTCTCTGTTATCCTTATTGATATTCCCACCACAGAGCAGACCTGGAGCTGAACATGGACACCTGCTGCGCCTTCTCGGGCTGTCACTCCGCTGCGGCTCAGGTTTTAGCAAATCTAATTCAGACTGCTATTAATCTCCAGACAGAGCCTCAGTGAGGCCGGCAGAACTCTCAGCAGGTGGCCAGGGCTGCCACACAAGAGACCTGGCCACCTGAGCCCACCCGGCTGGCAGCCCTAGAGCCCCAGCTGAGTCTAACCTGGTAACTGCCCAGCGACTTCCATGGCATACTTTTAGAGTAAACATGGGACCATGGGACCCTGGTCGGAGTCCAAGGGGCCTCTGAGTTCCTCACATTATACTGTGGAGATGGGAGGGAGAACTAGGGGAGCTTGGTGCCTTTAGCCAGGAAGGGGAGCCCCACCATGCCTGGCATTGCTGGGCCCTCTATTTCCTTGTTGTCCCTATCCTGGGCAAGCAGCTAGTCCAGTCGGGCTCCTCATCAATGTACAATGGTCACAGCTTCCTGTGAGTGGACCTCATTAAGGTCTTCAAACAGTGCCTACCAGCATTTGGCAGTTTCTAAGATGGATCCTGAGCTGTTAGGGTCTGACAGCTGGAGACACAGCCAAACGGTTGCTGTCGTGTTCCCAAAAGAAAGGCTGGGATCACAGTGTCGTCTCTGAAATGGAAGGTGGACGTACTCAAACTCCCTGACCAGGTGTGGATGGGCCCTGCCTGACCTAAGAGGAGAAAGACATGGCTAGATCATCTCACAGCCTCACAAAAAATACTGGAGTCCAACCAGCTGGCACCTTCAAAACTACCCAAGCCAATAGGCACCACTGGGGCAGCTTGAAGGCCTCTGGGGTTAGAAGTCTACAGCCCCCTCTGTCCCAGAGACCTGCATGCCTGGGGCCACCCAGTGCGGCCGGCTGAGTGAGCCTGATACTGGATGGAGAGCAACTGATGCTGTAGCTCCAGGCCAGTCTTAGACCACTTGAGAAACTCCTCACTTCAGGCAGGACACGGCCGGGTCACACCTTGCTTGGAGACTCAGTGACTGAAGCCAGGCTGACTTTGAGGCAGGGTTGCTGTTGCCTGTCTGTGAGCATCCCTACTTGCAAGCTGTGACCAGCACAGAGCATCTGCTCATTCCCCTTGGAGCCTTGTGAGGCTTAGCAGACAGCAGAGCTCCAGCTGAGGCCTGGGGCTCTCGGCAAGTACACACAAGTCCCTGTGATTACAAACAAGTGTGCTGCAGGCCCTGGCAGGTACAAAGCAGCCCTTTAAAGGAAAGAGTACTGAAGAAGCCTCCAGAGACAGGCAAGGGTTGAAAAGAACAGTCAGTTCAGTGGACAGCCCTGACCACAGCCTTGTGCAAACACGGAAATCATCCATGCTGAGGCCTTGGGACACAGACTGCATCAATGGATCCTGACCACATGAAAGGAATGAGAGTCCTTCTCAGGCAGGGTGCTCCTCTGTTCACTGTAGTGGCTGTTAAATTTCGGATTTCACACCTTCCAAAGTCCACAAGATGACCAAGGACAGGCCAAGGGCAGCTAACTGACCCTTGTTGAGTCTCGTATGGAACACCTTGCCCACCTGCTCAGATGTGCACACCCTACATGAACACCTGAACTCTGCTCTCCTCCTCCCTGTCTCGGATTCAGCCCAGTGCTATGCACACAGCCACCTTGGACTGAAGAGCTGCAGGTGGTTGTCCAACAGGTTGGTATACAGCCCTCGGAGGGAGTACAGGATGGACAGTCCCGTTGCTTACAAGTGTGACAACTACCTCCATGGTGGGCACCCTCAGGCCCAGCAACAAGGTATGCCATGGCTTATGCCCTCCTCTGTGTCCTCCATGCCAGCCCCACAGCTGCCAGCCAGCAGTTACGGAGCAGAGACATAGATGCTCACATCTCTGTGTGCATCAAATCCCAGTCTTCAGTCAAAGGCGAGAGAGTAAGAGCCTCTGTGGGGCTCACTGAATGCACACAGCAGAGCTCCCATCTCTGAGCTCCACCTGCTCTCAGCAGCAGGACACCATCCAGGGTTCCTCGACCACAGGAACAGCGCATGTCTCCACAAATTCATGAATGGCCTGGAGCTCCTGCCTGGCTGGAGACCCACATCACTCTAGTCAGCCCCAGTGACAAATACCCCGAGAGTGGAAGCAGCTCCCAAACACACACTGGAAACAGGGCTTACCTGCCCAGTCGCAGCTGCTGCCAGTTGTTTCTGGCACTGAGGAATACTCTGACAGAGACAGAGGCAAGGGATCCAGAGATGGAAGGCAACCACAGACAAACAAGTGGGTGGCTACCGGCTAGGGCACCAGACGGCTGTGTGAAGATGTAGAGCTCAGAGCTGCCCTCTGTCCCTGACTAAGCAGCCTGCTATATCAAAGGAAAGCTCTGACAGGCTGTAGACTTTCTCACGGCAGGGGAAAAAAAAACACCCCAAGTGGAGATGAGAGAATGATCTCTGTGTGAGCCTGCAGGCCTGAGGCCCTTCTCCGGCTGTGAGGATGGGATCTACAGTACAGAGAGACTAGAGATCAAAGGCTGGCACTGCCCAGGCCATTCACTGACTCCAAAAGAAAGAGAAGGAACAAAGCCGTGGCTCTAGGGAAAAAGAGAAGGAACAAAGACTGGCTCTAGGGGATCGTTTGAAGCAAAGGTGACTTTCTGGGCATTCACTGTCCAGCACCAGGGAGGTACTCTCTGCAGAGACTGGGATGGGGTGCTGGTGGCTGCTGCTTGTCACTCTCGTAACTCATGAGAAGGGAGCACGGGGTCCTACACAACCCTAACAACTCTGTCTGCCCAGTGAGCAGAGCAGGGGCTATGGGCAGCTTTTCTCGGCATCACCCTATGTGGAAAAGCAGAGGCAGAGGTAGGGCAGGAAAAGAAGGGAGCGAGGGAGGAATTGACCAGGTTAGGTCTCCTGTATGCTTGACAGCTGACCTCTGCCCTGTGCAGCCAGGGCCCCAAACCAGAAAGGCCAGGAAAGAGACCCATAGTAAAAGGGTGGGTTTATAGGCCCTACTCTGCTGGGGGTTAAGATCTGACCATTTCAGACAGGTGTGATGCAGCATGCCTACATCCCAGCTACTTCACAGGTTGAACAGGGAAGATGGAGCTCTTTTTTTTTTTTTCTTTTTTTCGAAGCTGGGGATCGAACCCAGGGCCTTGCACTTGCTAGGAAAGCACTCTACCACTGAGCTAAGTCCCCAACCCCAAAGATGGAGCTCTTATGACCAGGAGTCCAAGACCAGCCTAGACAATACAGCATAACGTTGTCTCAAAAAAGAAAGAGCGACCCCTGGAAACAAGTGATTAGGAAGCAACAGAGGTTGATCTGGGTAGTGTCTACCTTGGGGCAGACCTGAGGTTTCTTCGCCTTGGGAGGGGCTACATTCCCTCGGGGCTTTGAGGGTTCTCAGTGGGAACCTTACAAATCTAGACCAGCTTATCTTGGCCATGCTGACCAAGTGGTCAGAAATGAGCGAAGTTACAGGAGGAGGAGAAGACCAAATAGTATTAAAATAGACTACAAATAAGGCTAATTGGGACAGAGAAGGTCACCTCCTGATGATGTGGTCTGGCTTACCAGACACAACATGTAACATGTAACAGCATAACATGTATGCACTTGATAGCACAAATATCTAAGAGACACGGTCAGGAAGAGCTGCCACGCTGGGTACTAGGAAGCAAGCAAGCCCTGTTTCCCAGTGGATGCTCCGAAGGCCGTGGAGTCTTGGAGCATTTATCTTCTAAAGAGGCTCAGCTCATGTCCCCTGTGAACCAGCTTGCTCACAACAGCGAGACCCACTGGGAATACCTCAAGTATGACCAAGAGAAGACCAGAGAGCAGATGGTTAATTATGTGTTTATGGAATATTCTACAGCAGCGAAAACAAATGTGCCCACTGCTGGCGACCGTTACAGATGGCTCCAGGACAGAAGAACAGCAGGCTGCACACATCAACCGTCCTGTAGCTGACACTTGTGGCACACGGGCTATTCCAAGGCCCTGGCTATCCAGAGCTCTGCTTCTTAGGCTCACCGCCCTGCTCCGGATCATGAACATTTCTGCACAATATCGCCTGCTCCTCTCTTGCTCCCTGCCAAGTAGCTCGCTGGTCCTCTTCACCTAGGATGCCTGACCATGCAGATCACAGACAGACCAGCCCCACCACTGAGGCTTTCGCACCCAGAATGCTTTTAATAGCTTACAAGGTGTGAAGACCAAGAACACAGAATAACATGAATATGGTACTAACCTCAGCGGTACCACTGGGTGTTAAAGGTGACAGATGATGCTTTCAAACACTAACAAACAAAGATCCTTCCTGAATTCACCAGCCAAGCCAGCCTGAGACAGGAAAACATCAAAACCATTTCCTAGTTCCCTGCTTGGAACCTTAAAGGAGAAACAGGATTCCCCCAGAGAGTAACACAGGAACAAGGCAGACAGGCGGCCCAGAGACCAGGGGCTCCACCTGGGAGGAAGCCAGGTGACCAGGACACTGGAGGGACGGTGGGTACTAGGAGGGGGAAGAAGAAACAAATGGGTAGATGAACCCAGAGAACGAACAAAAGCGATCCCAAGAGCAGTCAGCGGTTTGGGGTCAAATCAATTAACATCAAACGATAATTAGAAGGGCTGTAATGTATTCCAAAGAAAAGTTGTTATAATAAGAATCGTGACCAGAATCATAATAAAAATCAATAAGCTACCAAACTAAAGTCAACAATTAAATTCAAAATTAAAATTGAATTGTTCTTTCTCCTAAAAGCACCACTAGGCCAAGCTTGTCAGTGCATTCCTGTAATGCCAGCTCTTGAGAGGTGCAGGTGGTACAAGACATCTTCCATACACAGTAGGGCATACATAAGAAGTACATCCATACACGGTAGGGCAGACATAGGAAGTACATCCATACACAGTAAGGCAGACATAGGAAGTACATCCATACACGGTAGGGCAGACATGGGAAGTACAACCATACACGGTAGGGCAGACATAGGAAGTACATCCATACACGGTAGGGCAGACATAGGAAGTACATCCATACACGGTAGGGCAGACATAGGAAGTACAACCATACACGGTAGGGCATACATAGGAAGTACATCCATACACGGTAGGGCAGACATAGGAAGTACATCCATACACGGTAAGGCAGACATAGGAAGTACATCCATACACGGTAGGGCATACATAGGAAGTACAACCATACACGGTAGGGCATACATAGGAAGTACATCCATATACGGTAAGGCATACATAGGAAGTACAACCATACACAGAAAAACAGACAGATAAAAAGACAAGATGCACGAGGCCTTGAGTTTCATCCATAGCATCAGAAGAAATAAAAAAAGCACAAAACGAAAGGCCAGACCAGCCAGAAAACTCAGCAAGACCCATGTCACTAAGCTTAACAAATTGTTGGCTCGCTCCTGGAGACACACGTGGTAGAAGACATTACCTCCTAGAAGTAGTTTGGACGATCACACTTGCTCAACACAAGTAAGTACAATAATCTTTCTAAAAAACTATTTATTTTTGTTTTTCTTCAAGACAGGATTTACTCTGTGTGGCTCTGGCTGTACTGAAACTCACTTTGTAGACCAGGCTGGCCTCAAACACTCAGAAATCTGCCTGCTTTTGCCTCCCAAGTGCTGGGATTAAAGGTACATGTGTGCCACCATGCCTGGCTCTTTGGTTTACATTTTACTAAAGATAAGGGACAACTGAACACTGAAAAGATGTTGAACATCATTAATTAAAGAAATATAAATTTGGAAATAACCCCAGATGGCGCAGCCCAGGTGGCCCTCACAGGCGAGGGTATGCAGACGTGGTCTGAGAGTATGAAGGGCAGGGGCTGGAGAGATGGCTCAGTGGTTAAGAGCACTGACTGCTCTTCCAGAGGACCTGAGTTCAAATCCCAGCAACCACATGGTGGCTCACAACCATCTATAATGAGATCTGATGCCCTTTTCTGGTGTGTCTGAGGACAATGTACTCACATATAATAAAGAAATAAATCTTTAAAAAAAAAAAAAAAAAAGAGTATGAAGGGCGGCCAGGCAAGGGAGCCCACCAAGCCCCAGTGCAACAATGCATTTCCACAGACCTGCAACCACACAGAGAGCGATGAGAGGTTACCTGGAGGTGGGGCAGGGATGGGGAGGCCTGACTATGGAGGAATGGGCAGGTTCACCATCGCACACACAGGAAACCCTCCATGCATCATCCTCTAATACCTGCAGCTGCTGCTCCACTCCCCAACAAGGCAGTGAGACCCAGCAATCTCAAAGGATTGTGGGTCTCAGCTGGGAAGAGAACTTTATTACTATCATAAAACAAAGCTATCAAGGCTGCGTATTGATTTTAGCAAAGGTTTTAATAGTTATATTGGGTAAGGTAAGAGGACGGCATCAGAAAGCAGCCCCCATTCTGAGAATTCCTTAGCATAAAGTTAAAAGGAAGAGACAGCATGAACCTGCCTTTCAGACACTTGGAAGCAAACAGCACATGGAACGGAGCAGCTGACTGAGCGGGAGACGTGGGCAGGGAGGGGGTGGGTAACGGGGCTGACTTATTTTTAAAGCAAAGCAGTGCTGCTTTAATACAGACTCCAATCGTTTGCTCCAGCAACTCCACTCCCAGGTATTTGCCCAGGAGAAATGGAATGTAAGCCCACACCAATACTTGACACTCCGTTCAATGCAGCACTATTCACAGCAATCAGGTCAGAAACCACTCCAATGTCTGCCAGCAGACGAACCGGCCAGGTGCGGTGACACCTGCTTGTAATCGCAACAGTAAAAAGAAAAGTTGAGGCTAGATACAGAGAATGGGAACAAACACACAATACACCACGCCCAGTGAATCGTTCACTTCCAGTGTGAAATGTACCCTGCGAACCACACCAACGAACCTATTAGTGAAAGAGGAGCTATATCTCTGCCTTCAAGCCTGGCAGAAAGTCTGAGAGCTGGAATGAACATATGCATAAAGAAATTCAGTTCTATGGGGTTGGGGATTTAGCTCAGCGGTAGAGCGCTTGCCTAGCGAGCGCAAGGCCCTGGGTTCGGTCCCCAGCTCCGAAAAAAACAAAACAAAAAACAAAAGAAAAAAAAAAAAAAAAAAAAAGAAATTCAGTTCTAACCAGGGGTGGTGACGCCTTTAATCCCAGCACTGGGGACGCACCAGCAGGAAACCTTGTCTTGGGGGAAAAAAAATTTCAGTTCCTCAGCCCCAACAATATAACCCAGGCTTCCTGTTAGTTCAGGGGAACTACTAATCCCAAACTTCACTATCTGGGTCTCTTAGAACATTTCTATCTGCTTCCTTCTGCGCACATCTACCTGGTGTCCTTGCTGGCCAGACAGGGACCACATCCTGGACAGGTCCCAAAGGGAGGCCGCCTCTATGGAAAAGGTCAGATGCAGAAGCTTGTCCTCTGTGCCCCTGGCTAGAAGAAACCAAGTGCTGGTCTAGGCCAATTTATTCTGTGTCTGAGGACAGCCTGAGAGCTGCAGAGAAACAAAGGGTTGCATGCCACAGCCTAACTCATAGCCCAACATCCCTGTGAGGGAGAGGAGACCTCAACCACATCAGCACCCACATCTTTGCTCAGGCAAACCAAGAAAACACTAAAGCCCATCTTGCAACATCACCTCACAGGAGCCCAAGTAAAACACAGGTAGCACGAGAATAAAGACCACTTGGGAAGTCTACATTCCAGCACCTCCTAAGTCTCTGTGTTATGACGTTTGTGTGTGTGGGTGCACCCTCCGGGGGTTCCACTTTCACTTGGTTTCATGCCAGGAATGACTCAGTATGTTAGGGATCACTTTAGTCCAACTTTCCATATAGGCCCCTTACATCTGCCACTTAAGTGTTGGCAGTGTCCTTAAATGTGGCATTGCCTGTGTCTGTTTGTGCCCAGCCATGCTCTTCAAAGGAGACAGCCCACCATGGTGAGCTCCAAGCAGTGCCCTAAGGTTGCATGGTACATTCTACTTTGGATAGACAGTGGCGCTCACCAACTCTACCATTTTAAAACTACTTTTCTTATTTAACAGATAAAGCCCGGTCTTCATTCCAACATCCAGCACTCCAGACCTGCCCAGATATATCCAACAATTCTGGGGGGCCTCTAGGTCCTCTTCCCAGCCAAGGGTCTTACCAAGTTCCTTAGAGCCCTGGCTCTCGCTGGCCAGCTCCCCCATCTTTACCAGAGCATCGAAATAGCCTTTGGCAGCGAAGGTGACACCTGAGGGGAGAGGAGAGAGCAGTTACTGCACAGAACCCAGAAGAGCTCTGCTGCCCACACAGACGGACCGCATCGAGCCCACCCCAAGCCTGGACAAGCTCAAGGAGTGCTCCAGCTCCATCACCTCTGTGGACACCACTGTTTCTTGTTGATACTCTTACTCCGCCGCCATCACGAGGGTTCCTTTTATTTGTGAGAACACAGTGTACTGTGCAGGTCCAGAGCTATTCAAGTCAAACTGCGGAGCGTGGCGCCCTGTCATGTGCTGTTTAACCAGGGGGAGGGAGTGCAGCTTTAAGTGTACTACAGCAAACAAAGCGCCTACAGACCCTGGGCAAGATCAAGGCAAATCTGAAAGGCAGGAGGCCACTGCTTTATCCAGAGATTCCAAGTCGAAAGAGTCAGTGTCTTCAGTCTCAGACTAGGTCTTAACCAAGAGCAGGTGCTACTGCCCAAAGCACGCTAAGGGCATCATATCCACAGTGCAGTAGCCAGAGGGGCTTTTGGGTATCAGAGGAACTGGTGAACTGGGTGTGGAAGGCTCAGCACCTGCCTCTTCCTCCCACCAGCCGGGTGGAGGAACGAGTTGCTGACAGAACGAGCATACAGCCACCAGGTCTAGACTTCCTTGGAGGACCTGGCACACTCCTTCATCTGAGGACGGCCACCTACCTATGCCAGGCAGGGAAGAAGAAGAGGCAGCCGGGTCTGGCGAGCAGGGCCATGGGAAGCAGCCACCAGTGTTGCCACCACAAGCTCTAATTTGTTTTCCACAGAACTCTGTCAGAGGCTTGTAACCGGGCACTCTATCAAAGTTTATATGGTTTCCAATTAAGTGCACACAATTTGTTCTGTGGTACAAGACCATGTCCCTGGGGGACTGAGGAGTTTCTGCTGCCTTGGAGGGTGGGCTTCTTAAAACAAATGGAAGTAAAAAATACTACAGGAACCCAAGTTGGGCACTTGGAGGCTGAGGGGCTGAGGTGGTGCGGGTAGCCTGTGAGACTAAGCCCAGACAACCAGAGAAAACAGGAAGAGGAAATAACCATCCAGCCTGTCCACACACAGCCTGGACAACCACATGAGAACACAAGGGACAGCCGGAAGGGTCTGAAAGGAAATCCGTGCCTGAGCATCAAGGAGTTGGCGGGCAACATCAAAGCGGAGGAGACGGCTACCCCTCCTCCATTATACCCAGCGAAGGTAAGGCCACACCTCAGATGTAGGACATGGGGGCACAGAAATCTACTGACGGAGGGCCACACCAGGGTAGAGACTTCCAATTCCACCAGACACAGTCCACCAGAACATCAGGCCAGAAACAGCTGCTTTCATTCAAGGACCCAGAAAGCTCTTTCAGTGGGAGAACTGGAGCATCATGGGCTGTGTGGAGACAGCGGGGTGGCTTAGGGGACAGGATAGAGGCCTCATTGTTGGTCTCCACACTACACTTCTGCTTCCAGAGGCTTCTTCCTGGAGGTTACAGCCTGACTGAAAAGGCAGTTCCTCTTACCACACCAGGGAAGCTGAGGGCAAGCCAGGCATCAGAGCAAATGTTAGTAATCTCGATGCCGGAGAGGCTGAAGCAGGACAGCAGAGAGCATGAGACCAATCTGAGCTAAACAGCAAGATCATTTCAAAAACACCCCACAAGCAAAAGAAATCACAAAGCAGGAGAGGAGCAGGTACCACCTCCCCTGGCAGAGCCCCTTCCAGCACTAGCGGGGCTGCAGTCGCTCACTACCGTGCTCAGCTTTTACATGGGGCTGGGGGTTAGAACCCAGGTCCTCAAGCTTGCGTGCGAGCATTTGACCGAGCCATCTCCCCAGCCACACATGGGCACTTCTTTTGTGTTCGTGTGCCCCTATGTGTATGGAGGGGTGTGCATTGCTGTGTACATGGGGAAAAGAGATCCTGTTCTGCCATTACTGTCTTAGTCCCTTGAGACGAGGTCTCATGCCGAATCTGGAGCTTGCTAGTTTTCCGGCCAGGCTGGCAAGCCCCTCTTTTGCCATGCCCACCTTGCTATGGTTACAGGTATATGTGGCTGTATTTGGAATTTGCTGAAAGCTAGGAAATCACGCTCCTGTGGTAATAAGAGCCTTGCCAGTAGACTGAGCTGCTTCCCCCGCCCTTGTGGCCACTTCTTTAAGCAACCTGAGAACTCACAGCCTGGGGCTCGATGGCGTGAAGACCCTGTAAATTGTCTTCTTCCACAAAGGAGGTGATAATCCCTCGGGGACAGAATCTGAACTCAGGATCCCTGGGATCCTACAGGTTTCTGGGGGCTGTGCTACTGAGTCCAGTGCTGCAGAGAGGGGTAGGACAGTGGCCCTAGGAGAGCAAAGGGGAGCCCTCCCAACATCCTCCTCGTGTCTCATACAATCAGGAGGCCAGCCCTCAGGGCTTTGGCTCAGTGCTGTGAGTTCAAGTAGACCAGGCCTACTCATGAGATAGTCTCCTCCTACGCCTCACCTCAGTGACCTCTGGGACTATTCAGGAGATTGTTGCCATGGTCCTACTACAGGGTCAGCTCTGCTTGGAGCAGCCATCAACAGGCTAGATTAGGGTAGCTGAAGGACTATGGTACTGGAGGCCACTTGGTAGTGCTGGGGTTCCTTTGTTCCTACCAGCACCAACCTTGATGCTTTGCTTTGCATGAAATTCCAAACAGACACATCGATACCCTTGTCTCTAAGTATCCTGCTTGCTGGGACCAGCCCACACAGTAGGGGCCTGTGGTCACAGGGTCAGACTCTGGGCACCAGAGTGCACACACCCTTTACTCATTCTCATTCTCATTCAGATGAGGCCCAGTAACTTCTCCCCAGGTATTAAGAGGCTGGAAGGAAGCTCATCTGTGAGCTGGAGCCAGTTATACCTGCCAGTGCTTTCTCATAGTTCTTCCCCATGGCGATGAAGTTGCGGAGGCTGGGGTTGAACTGCTCCATGATGGTCTGAAAAAAAAAAAACAGAAAGCCACGTCACCTCACCACCATCCACCCATAGCTGGGAGGGCTCAGGCTGGATGGGATCAGGAACACTGCTCATCTCCCCAAGTCGAAGCCCAGTTCTGCCTGCTGTGAACACTGCACCCCGGCGTGGACAGGGCACTGTTGTAGAGGTTGTCTGCAGAGCAACAAGGGGTCCTCGCAGGGCCTCGTGGCACAGGCGGCACTCACAGGCATGGCTTCTGAGGCACCAGGCTGGCGGGGCTGAGTCAGCCGTGGGAGGCTACCCATCGGCCACACACAAATGCTCAGCGACGCCCCCCACACCACCACCCTAACTCAACACGCCAATTACCAACATCAGCTCTGATTACAGCAGTGTACAACCTGATTTACAAATACCACACTATGAACAATCCAACAGGCTCCGGATCTGTTTACCCGACGGACTGCAGTCCCTGTGCCAATATCGGCAGTTCTTAGACTCAAGAAATTAGATTTTCACTGTGAAGGCCAAATAAATGTTTTAATTACATGGCATAAAAACAGGCACACACAAACAGCAGCCAAATGAGAATCCTACCAGCAGAATACCCACAGGCTGTCAACAGCCTACGCCAGTCAGGGGAGACCCCAGGAGGAACTTTGAAAGAAAACCTGACCAGACATGTCCTAATCTGGGGGTGGCGGGGAGACGCTGCCATACCAGGAGCCTGACTCTTTTTGAGAATAACAGGAAGGGAAGCCACCAGGATTTACACCAACTCAGTCCAACCGGTGGTCTCAGGGAAGGACCAGCATAACAGATAAGAAGGACATTTAAGGACACCAGGGCCAGGGCCCATAATGGGGCTTGGCTTTGGAAAACCTACTGTTGGATCCATTCTGTATTGACCTGCCCTTAGGTATGGCAGGATACCTTCACCAGGAGGAATAAAGACCTTCCCTCATTCTTGGGGGAATGAATACTTCAGTTCTAAGCTGCCACCCACTCATCCCTTTCACATATGGGTCTGGCTTGCTGACCCGGCACTCCACCTGGGCTCTCAGAACACAGGAACCTCATACAGCAACACTTCTCAGTCAAATCTACAGGGCTGGTGGCACTGTCTTCCAGGCCACCTCTTCATGCTAGCCCGGAGTCCACACATGTAATAAACACTCAGCAACCAACCAATTGCCAGGTCCCATCCCACAACCAGCAACTAGGGAGAGAAGGCATAGGGGCTCTAACAGAACTGGAGACAGGAGGGTAGGGAGGATCGGTGGTCATGACTAAAAAAGGAGGCAGGCAGGTCAGCACAGTGTAAATGCCCCCGGCCAACCAAGCTGCCCTGAAAGGCCTAGAGGAGCAAAAAGGAGAGGAAGTGAGTATAGTAAAGTCCTTCACAGGATAGGAAGCTGGGAGGGTCTGAGCAGAGCCAAGCTGGATACATTAAAAAGGCCCCAGGCTGTAGAGATTCCAGTCAAGGGTCAAAGAGGAAGTTGAGAGGAGCCTCCCTGCTGTTCAACCCTCTGATTATGAAGGGAAGGAAGGAGGCTCCCGCCAGGGCCCAATTCCTGTGTCTGTATACCGGGCAGTGTGAGGACAGTTGGGACCTGATTGGAGAGGCGAGAGAGGCAGCACAGGGACAGGGAATTGAGGTGGATGTATATTGGGTTGGGGAAACCTGTCTCAACTCTGCAATCCGAAGAGAACCTGGGAACCACACAGGGACGTTACAAGGCAAGATGCTGAAGAAACTGAGTCTAGGAGCAGACCCAAGCAAGAGTTTGGCTCTAGGAACACTCCTGGGGATCCTGGGAGGAAGAGGCTTAGCTCAGATCAGTCCTCTGAGCTACATGAACATCCTGAATGACAGGAGAATATGCCAGAAACCACTTAAGGCCAAGTGAGACAGACCGTTGAGGCACCTGCCATGCCTCCTGTGACACAGAGGGCAGCTGTGAGGTTTCACTTCCTCAGTGCAGTTGAGCTCACACAGGAGGAATGCAAGAGGGAGTCAGCTGGGTAATGTGGGTAGTGAAGTGCCAGCCAGGACACCTAGGCATGGTCCCAGCCTCCACCTGCTCAAGAGCAGCCAGTCAGCTCGGGACACTGCTGTCTTGGCCTGGAGGCAGTGGCAGGAGCATGAATTCCATTGGGCTGACACTCTGAGGGGGGCCTCCCCTGGCCATAGAGGGCCAGTTTCTTTCCAGGCCTGCATAGTGACACCTGCCCTGGCTGGAAAAGTGGGCCTGCTCTGAAGGAGGATATTTCCAGGCTCCTGGCCAATGTCATGACCTTTCTTTGGGTCACCTGACTTCCAGATACCTTATAAAGAAATCCGGTGGCTGACAAAGCAGGGAATCCATTTGGGGTGTGTATGTGTGCATACAGGTATACACCTACGTTTGCCTATGTTGGGGTCTCTGAGCTCAAGTCCACGTCACTGTTCTAGGGTTCACGTAGAAGCCATGGGTTCTGACATAGGAAGCCATGCTTGCCCTGGTGGCTGTTCCTGACCCACGTCACCCAGCCCCTCCTGGACGAATACACTCTCTGCCCACCTGCTCTAGACTGGCTCTCCTGAGAGAAGGAGCTCTTGCCTGGGATGGTGTGAGGAAGGTGCAAAGCAGAAGCACTCAACTGGGAGGCTTTGCCTACTAGGGAAGGGATCACCTTCCTTATCAGCACCAAGGAGCACAAAGCAGAACAGCAGAAGCTGCAGTTTTGACCTTGCAAAAACAAAAAAACTGGGTGTTAAGGATGGTACCGCCTTTTATCCCAGCACTCGGGCAGCAGAGGCCATCTCTAAGTTCAAGGCCACTCTGGCCTACAGAGTGAGTTCCCAAGGCTACACAGAGAAACTCTGTCTCAAAAAAATGTAAAAAGAAAAAAAAAAGATAAAGAAGAGAAACAAGAGAAAAAGAAAGCAAACAAACTCAAGATTCAGAGGAACCTCCCCCATACTTGAAACCTAAAGCCAGCTATCCATGCGGAGAGCTTCGTGGTCCTCAAGGACACTCTCAAGCCTAGGGGCAACTCAGGCCATCTCTCCTGCTTGGACAGAATCCTACTCAATGAGCAAGCCTCACACTTCCTTCAAATTCCAGGCCTGTGACCTGCCTGCCCCAAATGCACTGTGACTGTGGGGTAGCTCTTGGGGCTTTTCTGGACCAGGAACTATATTTAAAACCAGAATTCTTTTACTTATTCACCTTCTCATTCAGTATTTATTCACGATACCTTCCACATGTCACATAAGGGGTGCGTGTGAACTCACAGAGACTATTCTATGGAACACGTCCCTAAAGGGCTAGGGCTTTAGGAAGCTCATGGAGAGATTAGCAGAGCTCAAGCCAAGTTTGCTATGGCATTTCTGCCAGGGCTGTTGCAAGCAGGGTGTTCTGCAAGCTCGGCCCTGCTCTCTTTTAAAGACAAGATCTCACTGTATTGCCCTAGCTGGCCTGGAACTTTCTAAAAGATTTTTATTTATTTTACGTATGTGAGTACAATGTAGAGTGAGTACACTGTAGCTGTCTTCAGACACACCAGAAGAAGGTTTCGGATACCATTACAGATGGTTGTGAGCCACCATGTGGTTGCTGAGAATTGAACTCAGGACCTCTGGAAGAGCAGTCGGAGCTCTTAACCACTGAGCCATCTCTCCAGTCCCCAGCCTGGAACTTTCTATACAGAGCAGGTTGTCCTGGAACTCACAGAGTTCCACGTGTCTCTGCCTCTTGAGTGCTAGATAAAGGTGTGTCCCACTACACTGAGCTCCGGCCCCATTATGTGGCTGTGCCCCTGCAGCCAGGACTCACTAAAAAAGCAGGTGCCAGCTTTGCAGCCCAAGGTATTACCTAGGTAACAGGGAGTCCCATAGTATCTTACAGCTCCAATGCAGGCTGCTTTGCAGGAAATCCAGCAAGACTTGCCTAGGATGTATGTACGGAGGGAATAAAGTCAGTTCCAGGTATTATGTGAGCATAGAAGCCTGCCTGAAGGAGGTGGAGCCTGAGCTGTGCCTTGCTTGGTCAGAGTCAAAGAAGAAAAAAAAAAAGGATGTCTATACATCCTAAAAGAGGTATAGGTTCTGGAAGGAAACAGGCTTTGGGGTAAAAATGAAAGAGTGAAGGGGACAAGGGTCTTGGACTCAGAACCAGGGTGGCCCGAGCAACCACCCTCCATGCCTCATCTCCGCAGTGTACCCCTGTCCAAGGCTGTGGCCAAATCTCTCCGTTCTGGGCAGAAGAGAAAGAAACAGACTGAGTGTGGAGACTCCTGGCACACAGGCCTTAGCCCAGGGCCTCCTTAGCTCCCGTGGAAGGCTTTGAGGCACGTGCAGCATCAGAAAACGCGTGTCCTTCTGTGAAGCAGGAAGAGAAACCTGGACTGTTCCAGAACAGGACTAGACTCCTGGCCTCTGAGGGAGTGGTAGGTCCTACCAGACCCACAAGGCCAGTTTCGGTCTGCTAGGGAGGTAGGCAGGCAACAGAAGAGATAGACAGACCTTCCAGGAGCTGGAAGGGGAACCTGAATGCTACACGATGGGCTCCAGCAGAATCTGAGCACAGGCCTCACCCCAACCCCCAACGTGGTAGTTCTAGTTTCTCAGCTCTGATAGCTCCCCTGGAGAAGCTGCCAAAATTAAGAAAGAGACTCTGTGTCTTTGGCAGGGTGCCTGGACGTGATAGTCATGGTGGCCTCCCATCAGAAGAAAGGGCCTCCTTCCTATCACCCTCAGCTGCCCTCCCGCCCCCTGCCCGCCAGCACTAGAAGCACGAGAAATGACCATCTGAGACTGCAGCAAATACCGCTGACAGCGACAGGCACAAAACCCCAACATGGAGCCTGCTTTTGCTGGCCTCCCGCCCCTGTGAAGGATTGGTGAGTCCTCACAGAGGTTCCAAGTCACTGTCCTGGTGAGAGTTGGTACAGAGGTGAGCACAGCTGCCTCCAAGTCACCTGACATCTGAACCCCTCTTCCCAGCCTGTTTCCAGAATCTCTAAAGGTTTCTGGGCACTCTAAGGTTGACCTCTCCTATACAACGTCCTCAGAGGCAAAAGCCACACCAGGGCCTTACACCCAGCCTAGTCCCTACACAAAGAAATCCTTGGTCAGCATGTGCTGTAGGGGGCTAGTCCAGTGGTCCCCAGGAAATCCAGAAGCCAGGTCTGACCCATTTGCCCTATGTGGCAGCCACCACAGGAACTGGTCAACACCCATTATTCCAGAAGCCTGGACATGAAACCAAACAGTTTAACCACGTCTTTCCTGCCTGTGACAGGAATGTCCTGCTCATCCCAACCTCCACAAAAGCACAGCTTCCCAGCAGACAGGCCCCACAGTTGGTTACCCTGGCTTGGGTCACAGATCTTCTTGGGGAGTTGAGTGGCTAGTGCAGCAAGAGGCACATTCAAACTGTTACTCGACAAACTCCATCTTTGTTTGTTTTTTGAGACAGGGTCTCTCTATGTAGCCCTGGTTGTCCTTGACCTTGCTATATAATCCAGGCTGGACTGAACTCACAAAGATCCTCCTGCCTCTATTTCTCACGTATTAGGACTAAAGGTATGCGCCACCATGCCTGACTTCTGGATCCAAATTCTTGATTGAGTGCAGTATGATATCACAGCATGACACCATGGGGACCCATTGATATAAGCTGAGGGCTGTAATTTGCTTAAATTAGAAGGAACAAGAAATACAATTAGCCTAGAAAGACAGGTCACCATGATAGAGACGGACAGCCCCCAGGATGTCACTCTCTTCAACTGTGGGGCAGATGATGTCACGGCCTGCATGCACTGAGCCTGTCCTCTAGTCACCACTGTCTAAATTTCAACAGTCTTGAAAGAAGTCGATAAGGTTAAACAAAGTCACTAGTGAGGGAGGACTCTAGGTCAGTCTGACTAGTGTCTATAGAAAGAGACTTTGACACAGATACACAGAGGATGGCCATGTGAAGACATGGAAAATCCAGGTCCATCTGCTGACCAAGGAGAGATCTTGGGAGAAACTGCTTGCCCTCCCCTCATCTCCTAGGACTGTTTAGGATCCATGTCTTTCTTTAAGTCATCAGTTTGCAATATTACATATTTCAGTACTAAGCTGACCAGTGCTGAGTTACTCACATATCTAGAATGGCAGGGCACTCAGTCTTCCACAGTTTATAGAAGAGGTATGATAACTTCTTACCCCTGAGAACATGCAAGGCCACTCACTGGGCCATCTCTCCTATGAGTATGCTGGCGAGGACCAGGGCCAGGCCCACTGGTGGGAGACACACATATATAAGTTTGAAGGCAGCCATGGAATGCTCTGAAACTATCCCTCTTTCCAAGGACCTCAGGTCAGGCAGTTAGCATATGCTAGCCCAATAGATACTGCCACAGACAGAAATGTAGGACCATTGGTGCCCAGGTGATGGCTACATACCCCTGCCTAGAGCACCAACAGTCCTCTGAAAAACCTTCTGCCCGTGGCATAACCGGGCCTAGCTACCAGTGATGGCACAGGAGCTGAGGACCTGCCTGAAACACCAGAGCCCAAGTCTAGTCTGAAGCCTAGATCAGCTTCCTATCAGCAAATGACCATCGATGTGGGACTTCACCCCACTGACGCTCACTCAAAGAGCAGGTATGCACTCAGTACCCCCAGAGCTGTGCCTAAGGGAGCAGCAAGAAGCCATCCAGATCCACAGACATCAAAGCTGAGGCTCTCATGGCTGACACCTGCCTCTCACACACAGAGCCACACGACTGAGTGGTGACACAGGAGTCCAGCCCCACATAGGGCCTCTCCTGAAGCAGGGCTGGGACTCAGGCTACTTACTGGTCTGACCACAGCCCAAGGCTCCCAACACCTCTCAATCCTATCCCCTCATCACTAAAGCCCATGGTTCCCAGTCCCAGGGCAGGACGGGTAGGTCTACCGTGGTGAAAATGGACAGCAGGCCTCACCTACCTGAGAGGGTCATTCTCAGGGTAGAGGCCGGCTCCATAAGCCTCTGTAAAAGACAAAGAGGGGTGTGGTGTGTAGAGGGACCTGGGTTTGGTCCATTTCAGGCACCTCTGCCTCCAGCTCCCTTCTCCCTGCAGTGTAAAAACCCAGTAGGTAAACAGCAGTGCACTGGCTGTTAGGAGCAGGCTCTACCCTGGCCTGGCAAGGGCCCAATAAGACCAAGGCTCCTGTGGAAAAGGTACCTTCCTCCCATCCCATCTCATCCCATGGTCAACAGACACGTTCCATGGCAGGCTCGGTGCCGTGCTTTCCAATGTCCACATTTCTTTGTACCATCACCGGCAGTGATTGGGCATGTGTGGATCATTTCATACAATCCTCTTTGGCGACTTTCCCTTACCATGGCTGTATACTTCAGTCTACAAACCACTAGACCATGAAGAGGGTCCTCACTGCTGAGCTGGGCTGCTGGGTATCCCGGAGATACCCAGTGTTTTATCAATACTCCTAATTGTTCAGGGGTGAATGTTGGGGACCCTTGGAGGCTGACATCCCTGAGCTAAAATGCAGCTTCAGAAGGATGTGATTCCAAATGTAGGTAATTTCTGTGGATTTAATCTGGCCATAAACTCAAAGGAATTCTCCTGCCTGAGCCCCCAAAAGCTGTCCCCCAGCACTGCATGGAACACTGGAGTCTTGAGCATGCTAGGAAAATGCTGTCACTGAGATCTATACTCAGCCCCTCCCTAAGAGAACAGCCACAGTGCCTGTGTGGTGGCCCATGCTGGGGAGGCAGAGGCAGGTGGGTCTCCATGACTTCCAAGTGAGTTTTGTCTACACAGAGAGTTCCAGGCTAACCAGAACTATATGTAGTGAGGCCCTTAAAACAGACGAGCACACACATGCATACACACACACACACACACACACACACACACACACACACACACACTCACACAGACACACACACGCTCACACAGACACGCGCACGTGTGCAACAAGTATGAAATCACAATCCCAAGCCAGAAGAAAACTTTTCTCACTTCCACCTGGGGTCTCCTGGTCTCTTGCATCTGGGCCTGAGGTGTTCTGTGTAAAACTTCTCATGTCCTCTTTTACCAGAGGGAACAGGATCTTGAGCTAGCACAGGAAAACTGCCTTCACCAGCCCCTGGAGTGTCCCAGTGTTCATGCCACAGCCCAGGTTACAAAGAAGGGAAAGGGCCAGCATGGCTTTCAACGGTGCCCAAGTCCAAGGACCAGACGTTTCTTTATGGCAGCCCACTCTGGATGGAGTAGGCAGAGGGGGCCCTGGCGAGGGCTGTAAAGTAAGGAGCAGTTGGGGGAGCTGGGTATCAGCCCTCGACTGCACGACCACAGGCAAAAAGGGGTTTCTGTCAACGTGGGCAGCAGCTCAGCTGCAAGAGGCCCACACAGACCAGAAGCCCGAGGTGCTCAAGGTGACTCCTTGGAAACCAACAGCTAACGCCCCACCTTTCACTATGCCACCCTGGCCACTCTTCTCCCTTCTCACTCCCTGCTTTCTAATCTCTGGCAAGGGACCAAGCTCAGAGACTCCTGGACCCAGCAGGACAAAGCTCTTGCTGCTAACATTTGGACCTGATTGCCAGACACACAACTGGGTCATCACCTCCAGGGAAACAGAACATGCTGGGCCAATGCTCCTCAGGCCAAGGGCTGAACAGCAGCCCCTGAGTGTGGGCAGATGGCAATTCCAATGTCACCTCTTCAGAACTTAGAAATGAAACTCACCCAGCTCCAAGCGCTGCTGGGCTCCTATCAGAGTCTGCCCACTGTTCCAGGCCCTGGGACTTTATCAGGGAGATAAGTCACCCTGGTCAAGGGGTCAAATGGGTCCTAAGTTGTTGAGTCTGGGCCTTGGGAGTGCATGGGATGTGTGGGAAGGATTCTGATAAGCAGTTCATACTGTCCAGGGCAGTCTCCCCCTGGATCTGTAGTCTGAAGTTTCCTAGGATACAGTTCAGGGGTGCAGCTGTGCCCCTCGACCTCCCTGCCGCCCCAGGCTGAGGCTCCTCAAGTCATCATGCAGCTGTGCTACACTTGCACAATTAGGCTATGGGATGACTCAGAGAAGGAGGTGGCAGGGGGTTGGAGGAAGGTGGCAGTGTGGTCCATGCCTGTCAGTAATTATTCCAGGCACAGGCAGGGATCACAATACAACACAGTGTAACAGCTAAATTAGGTAAGATGACAGTCTCCCTGAGCACAGGCCTTTCAAGGAGTGCAGCTTCTCCACCTTGAGGCCTCAGGAGAGCCCTAGGCCAGGGCAGAAGGCAGCATGGGAGGTCCTGGCTAGGATCACCAGTAACTGAGACAGAGCACTAGGCACCTGCCCTAGTCAGGAGCAATCAACTGTCCGGGGTATCTGCACAATGACAGCCACAGGCAACACCAGGGGACTATGAGGGGCTAAGCAAAGACACTCCCTCTGCTCCTGCAGTGACACCTAGCTGTACTGAGTAGTCTTCACAGTCACTCATCATTGAGAAGATGGGCCACACCTTAGCCTTCCCTTTGGCTTTCCTCCCCTCCCCCTCCCCCGCCCACCCTCCCACTTCCACCTCCCGCTCTTATTAAGAAGCTAAGCTGTCCTTGCAAGATCCTGTTGCCTATGTCAAAGGGCAAAGTGCAGACCTCAGGGGCTGGCCCTTCAGAAGCTGCAAACCAAGGACACAACAGCAGCAAGACCTCAACTCCCAGCAGTAGCCATCTACCACCCTCCTGCTGACAAAAACTGGGAGGAGCACCAGCCTTCACTGTGACCTCAGGGTTGGCTAGTCAGTATGTGCAGTAAACCAATCTCTCCAACAAAGATTTACACTCCAGGAAAGACCCACCACACGGCAGGCAGAGGCAAGCACTCTTTCAAACCAGCCTGGACACAAAGATGCCATGCCCTAGTGCCCCAGGAGCTCCCGGGACACCATGGTCACCTCCTCCAGAAAACAATAACTCATGCAACAGTGCACCGGGCACCAGGCTCTTCATAAGCCAACAGACTTGATGACCTACAGGACATGGCCTGGGGCTGTAGAGCTAGTCACCTCAGAGGTCAGCATGACAAACAAGCTGACTCTTGTTGCCCTGGCTGCTATGACCGGCCATCCCTAAGACACTGGTGGTAGACAAGGGCAGGTAGCATATGAAGGAAGTGCTCAAAAGATAGGCACAGAGTGTCGGCTCAGTGAGAGCAGACTCAGCCTCTCTACTGACAGGCCCGCCCTGGAAGTACCTATCATACAAAAGGGGGACACACGCGCACACACAGCCTCTCTCCTCTCAGCAGGCATGCACTGCCAATCAGTGCCTGTGAGAAGCCCCACTTTGCTGTAGATACCCTTCATAAAACAAGGGACAAGTGCCGCTTTGGTCTGAGCAGAGAGACCCATGCTTCCATAGTTCCCCAAAAACATCCTTCTAAGGGAGTGAGAGGGATGTAGGAGGAATGACTGGTGGACTTGACCAGTCATAATACAAGTGTTTAGCACAACTGCTCCAGGAACCTTTTGGTACTGCCACTTTTGTTAGATAGCTACAGCTTTCTGCTGATAGCCACAGTGTGAGGAACATGACTAGATAGCTGCTGGTAACAATACCCCCACGCTGCCCCAAGGCCCTGGAAACACAAGCAGCTTCTACTGGCTTTCGTATCAAGGGGGAACAGTAGCACTATTCTTTTTTTGTTTTTGTTTTTGTTTTTTTTCTCGGAGCTGGGGACCAAACCCAGGGCCTTGCGCTTGCTAGGCAAGCGCTCTACCACTGAGCTAAATCCCCAACCCCAGTAGCACTATTCTTTTTTTTTTTTTTTTTTTTTTTTTTTTTTTTCGAGCTGGGGACCCGAACCCAGGGCCTTGCGCTTTCTAGGCAAGTGCTCTACCACTGAGCTAAATCCCCAACCCCCCAGTAGCACTATTCTTAAAGAAGTGATTGCCACCCTCGAGGGTTGTAGGGTTACCCAGAAGCCAGGGCTCCTCGTGGACTATAATCCTCGGGAAACCACTAAGCTCAGTCATGCCTATTCATTCTAGCACTCGGAAGGTGGAGGCAGGAGAATCGGGAGTTCAAGGTCATCATCAGCTACATGGCCAGGTTGAGGCAGGCCTAGCCTGCCTGAAACTCTGTCTCAGAAAACCAACACCAACAATTCCCCTACTTGGGCTGGTGAGGCGGCTCACCAGGTGAGGGTGCCTTCCACTAGGCTGACAGCCAGAGTTCAACCTAGAACCCACACAGAAGAGCACATACACTCACAGTTGTTCTCTAACCACTCTATGGGAGCTGTGGTGCACGCACATGCACACGCACGCACATGCACACACACACACACATGCACGCACACACACACACACACACACACACACACAAATAAACTTGGGGGGGGGGGAAGGCCTGTCATTTAATCCCAGCAGTAGGGAGGCAGAGGCAGGCAGATCTCTGAGTCTGAGGCCAGCCTGGTTCCAGGACTGTCAGGGATACATAGTGAGATCCTATCTTGAAAACAACAAATTACCTAACTTGACCTTCCCTTCTCATCCCACCAGGGTCTCATCAAGCTACTAAAGCCACTGTGTATACTCAGAGGGGCCCAAAAGGGCTCTGAGGGTTGACTTCGTTCTAAAGACTCTTTCACCTGGGGCAGTAGACCCTGCCTCCAGTAATCTATGCCCAATCCAGGTGCTACCTAGGATGAACACAGTCAGACAGTTTGTGTTGCCTGTGCACGGAGGAAGGGGCCTTCCTTGCCTGAAGCTCCCC
Source organism: Rattus rattus (assembly GCF_011064425.1). NCBI lineage: Eukaryota > Metazoa > Chordata > Mammalia > Rodentia > Muridae > Rattus > Rattus rattus. The sequence continues at coordinate 64,070,542 of NC_046162.1, forward strand.
CTTAAGGGCCCAAAGGCCTATGGATAAGCTTCTGGTGAATGTCATGAAGCTGTCCTGTTTTTCTTCCCTTCATCTTCCATGAAATTCCCCGAGGACACAGCTCCCAAGGGAACTGAGCCACCAGGAAAGAGGTCAAAGTCTGCATTCTTCCAGGAGGAAAATCAAAACTGTACATTGTATTCTTGAATTCTTAATCAGGAGGGCCAAGGACAAGCATCCTTCTTTGCCAAGGCAAACACCACTCAGAACTGCAGCTGAAGTGATGCAAGGGCCAAAGCAAACAGCGAAGCCCGCATGGCGGGTGACACTGAACAGAGCCACATCTCGGCCTTCTCAGGAGGTACTGCCAGCATGGCTGCAAGCACCAACCAGCATAGGAACAGCCCCTAGTAGGGAGTCAGTTACTACATGTCCCAGAGAAGACAGCATGGCAGACTGGCTGGACCGGCCTGGAAACTACACATGAGTGGCTCTGGCTCTGCCCTGTTTGTGCTTCTGTGTGGGCTAGGTATCTCCCTACCCCACATGCCAAAGCCGCCCAACCTATACCAGTGCCACCATACACCACGGGCTGATTCCTCAGTGACAAAATACAAAATGAGAACTGGGCACAGAAGTCCAAGACTCAGTGGCTAGGCCTCAGAGGATACAAGAGCCACCTGCGTACGCTGCGAGAAAGCCCTTCGGACATCTATACCCTCCCTGTGTCCAACACTTCAACAGCTGATGAAGGTCACCTCACGTTCATGTGGAATACGCACCAACCACTGCCCCACCGAACACGGAACAACCCACAGTGATTCCACTCTGAGCTCCCAGCCTGCTAGTCCACAACCAGTGCTGGACATCCCCAAGTGCTATGATCTAGATCTTCTGGGTCTGGATTCTCTGCCACTGCAAAGCTCTGACTTTGGACATCCAGATGAATTACAGCAGCTTGTGAGCGAGGCCCGAAGCCGTTAAGTGCAGGCTGACTGCCCAGGCATGAGTTTTATTAAGGAGAACCTTGGGATTCTCCAGAGCAAAGCTTCTCCTCATACCCTGCGTGACTCTCACCATGGAAGTTCCTCTTTAATGATTTCAGTGAAGAAGCAAGAAAAACAGGGAGGGGGAAAGACTGTGACCAGTATTTCTTTCCCATCCCCTGCAGTACAGAGCAAATTGTAATGGAACTAATGACTAATAATTTAATAAACCTCCCTCCCGTGACAGCATGTGCTTCCGCAGACCAACAAGAGGGAAATGCATACCATGGAGTCTACGGATACTAACGGTAAAATCCCAAAGGCTGTTCTCAATCCTGTTTGCCGGCAGCTCAGAACATGGTTTTGGAGCTCCTTCAGCCCCTCCACCCACCCATGTAACTACAACTTTAAAGCCTTTATTAAATGATGAATTAAAGTATAATCTGCCCCCTTGGACTCCAGCTGAAACCTAAGGGGCCACCCTGGAGGCTTCCATCTGCCGCCGGCGGCAGAGTAAGCACAGCTAAGAGGTTTTCACAGGCCACTGCCTAGAAAGGCACAACCATGGCTGGTTCACACAGTCAGAAACTGTTGCTCTCCAGCAGAGCACAATCCCACCCAGCCATGAAGCAGCAAGTCCATGTAAAAACCCGGCGACTCCAGTCGAAAGCCTTTCACTCACCCTTCCAGACACAGTTTTAAAATAAAGCTTTGTAAGAGGACTGCCACGTACAGGGCAGGGCAGGGATTTCTCTCTTGAGGGAAAAAAAAAATGTCACTGCGAATTGCAGTGGACCCGGTGCCATCAGGGAGCCCCCCCCCCCGCTGTGTTGTTGTGGGTGAGGGGCCAGGGCTGTGAGAACCCATGGTGAAGAAATAGGAAATGGCCCGTCCATCTGTACCCAAGGCATAGACAGAACATGACAACAGGCGGCTTGCAGAAGGCTTTGCAGTTCTTCCATGAGAAACTGTCATTTCACAGATTAGTATGTGAATGCGACTCTTAACACATATCAGAAGCAAAAGCAGGCGCGCCAGCCTCCTACACAATTAGTCTTCTCCCTCTGCGGTTACATAAGATGATGGATTATCTGTCCACCCATCCAACCTGTCCGCGCTCGACCTCCCACTTTGGGCTACGTCCATTAACACTCGTAAAGGAGTTGTGGAAAGGGAAAGCCTGTTGAGGAGAAAGTGCCCAGAGGCTGGCATAACAGCGCCTAGAAGAGCCCCACGGTGCCACCACGCCAAGCAAGCGCAGGGCGACCGCCCGCGGCAGCCTGCAACCTCCACGCCGCCCCCGCTCCTTGTTCCCCTCACTCCAGGGTGCAGCGGACCAGGCCAGCTCGGAGAGCAGCCCAGGCCCCCGTACAGCTCGGTCCCTCCGGACGCCGGGGCAGACAGGCGTACTGAGGGAGCGCGCGGGGGCTGAGCAGAGCCGTCGGGGTGGGGGCGTCCACTCGTGCTCCGGGACGGCGCGGGCCGCGGCGGACGTAAGGACCCTGGGCCGGCTCGGCCACCTGTGACCAACCGAAGATCGGCCCACCACACCCGCAGTCCGGGAGCCGGTGCCCTGCTCGGGCCTGAAGACCTAGGGACGACTCGGAGCCCCGCTGTTAACTCACCTTGTAGACATTTTCCGTGAGCCGGTGCATCTCCTCCGAGCGTGAAAGCGACATGGTCCTGGGTCCCGGCTACACCACAGACCAGAGCAGGGGCACGGGTGTCGGTGAGAAAGGCGACAACTGCAGCAACAGGAAAAGGCGCGCAGACCAGGACCACAGAGCGCGGCGCCGGGCAGCCGCCGCTTTTATAGCCGCCGAAGGCCCCACCCCATAAAAACCCCGCCTCCGGGCCCCGCCCCCACCGCGCCCGGATCACCGCCCCCGGTTGTCCGCCCCCGCCCAGCCCAGCCGCTGCTAGGCAACCGCCAGGCCCGCTCCCGTGCCGTTTTTCCTATTGGTAGATTTCGGAGGCGGGGGCGAAGGGCGGAGCTAGAGGCGGGACTCGGAAGCTGGCTGCGAGCGGTGATTGGCCGGCCGCTGGGAGGCGGAGGCGCTGCGCGCGCTGAGGCCCTGGAGCTGCCTGAGGGGGTCGGAGCGACAGCAGGCCTGGGGGCGGGAAGCGGGGGCGGGGTGGCGCAGGAAGAGCTAGCGCGGGGTGTGGGCGGTGCGGGTGGCACCGGCGCGAGCGCGCGTGGAGGTGGCACTCGGGAGGCAGCGATCGGTATTGAAGGCCCTCAAGGGTCCCTCAGGAGTGCGCGACTGGAGCCGGTGGCTCCCGCGCTATTGCAGGTGAGTCGGCGTGAAGTGCGTCGACCCTGGACGGTCTTCCGGAAGGGAGGACACCCGGGGCCGGAGTAGGTGGAGACGAGGGAAGGTGCTCAACTCTAGAGGGAGGACCCTGAACACTGGAGGCAAGATCGGAACAGGGTGGGCCCTGGAGCGGGTGCTTGTGGTGGACAGGTGATGGGTGGAGGGTGGGAGCCAACAGTTGGGTCTGGGATTCCGGGAAGAGGACCCAGGAGAGGGGCAAGCGGGACGTGGAGCGAATCCTAGCGGGTGGTATAGTAGGGGATTGGGGCGGGAACCGGAGTTGGGTGGTAAGCTCCGGGGGAGGAGCCTCCCAACACAGCTTTGAATTGCCCAGTGGCTGATGCTTTAAGGAAGGTAAGGCTTGGCTGAGAAAACTGACCAGGTTGGCACACCGGGTTCCAGCACGGTTCCTTTGGAGAAATATTTACATAAATTAGGCGAACAGAGAGGAATTATTTGCTTTACATTGTAAAATACCAGAGCTGAATGTTTCCTTTTAATTAAGCATAACACTCCAGCATCCATTTCCTGGACAGCTGGTTACGCCACTCCAACAACCCAGAGGACACAAATCCACGGAGCGGCTGTCAGGCCTCAGACATCAGGAGGACTCGGACGGCCCCTATTCACTTTGCTACGTGTGTAAAGGACAAGGAAAGGTTTAGAAAACACAGGACAGAGATTTGGTTTCCTGTTCCTTCAGCCAGCCGCTCCAGTGTGTTTTTACCTTGTTGTCTACGTCACTTCAGTGTACAACCCTGTGTATCTGTTTTCTTGGGTTCTTTTTGTTGTAAGTGACAGAAAGCCAGCTTAAACTGCCTGTCCATTATGGACCTCACAAATACTGCTCACTGCAACTGGTTGTCACAGCTGCCCCTCCGTCTCCCTCCCGTAGAGTACCTACCCAGCCACACATTGACCCCTCACTGACCAGGAAACCAACAGGGAGCTGTGCACAGGGGTAGAGGCAGTCCCTCCACGCTTGCCCCAGGTCAACGCCATAGAACTAGACGTGGAGGCTGGCAGCAAACACTGGAGGTCTGTCTGGAAAAGGGTGAAGAAACTCCCCCAGAAAAGTTCCCATGGCCTGAACCACTCCCCTTTTCACAACATCCCAAGGCTGGTTCCTGGGCCTGCCTACCTACAATCACCCCGTTTACACACTCATGTGGGTGGCCGGCTCAAACCTGTCCACATCCCAGGAGGCTGGCCAGCTGCAGCAGGAGCCCACCATGGGAAGAGGGTGTCAGGACACTTGAGTGACAGTGTCTCTCCATCCTGCCTGCAGTTCAGGGCTCTGTGACAAATGGCTGTCATGACAGGACTACCTTGGGTGGAAAGGGGACAGGAGAGAGATGGGACCTGTGTCCCCTTCAGCTCTCTATTGGGGGTGACTGCAGCCTGAGTACAGATTTCATCATGGAAGCTTTTCTGACCCAGGAAACAGCTCCTTTAATAGTAGGGGGCACCAGTGGTCAGAGATCAGGTTACTCAGTGGACACACTGTAAGCTGGACAATCACAGATCAGCAAGTAGATTAGGAGGCCACTCTTTCCCTGCCTCCTTTTTATCCAAAGCCCATTACAAACTCATCATACTCCTTTTCCCCTTACATTGGTGGCTGAGGAGTCTGCTTACTCTTCTAAAAGTTCAGCCAAGCAGCTAGGAAATAGTGGCCCCTGTGTGAGCTTGCACCCCCTTCTGTCCATCGATGTGGAGGAAGCCATCGTCGTCCGGCTCCTCCTGCATCTTCCCAGGAAGAACGGTGAGAGGAGTCACCCAGGGTGATGACAGCCAGCCAGCACACCCTCCCAGACCTTCCAACACACCCCTGCTTTTCTTATAGGGTGCGGGTGCCGAGGTGGGAGCAGGGCTCGCTAGTCCAAGTTCCGGGGGGTGGGGGGAGCAGGTCTCAATGAGTGAGCGGCTCTGGGAGAAGTCACTGGAGGCAGAGACAGACCATTGTCCATATGTTGCTGGCTTTCCCACTCCGTTCTCCCCGAGTGGAGTTCTGCAGCCACCCCAGCCATAAACCCACGTGTCCACTTCCCTGAGCACCAGCCTCTCTTTCTTCACACAAGCACGCTGAGCACAGGTCCAAGGCTGTGCTCAGGAACGGCCCCTGACCTACAGCACTGAGGGTCATGGTTCATGGTGGGCATCTCTGGAGACGGACTGGGGGTGGGGAGCACCAGTGTGTATGTCTCCAAGAGCTTATTTTTAGTTGAGTTATATAAGTGGTTTCATCTCGGCGTCATGTAGGAAGGGGTGGGGGGGGGTCTCAGATTTAATTACAGGATGACAGCCTTGCATTTCAAGCAAGCTGTTCTCCTGGCAAGACAGGCTCACGGATGGATTGGGAGCCTGTGCTCAGCCGAGGCTGCCCTTCGGGAGGTGACGCCCCCCCTCAAGGCAAACTGTCACCCCACCTTCACCTCCATCCTCAGCCACTTTGCTGAGCTTGCCTTGGCGGGTAGCCACTTGTCGAAGGTCTCAGAGATGGTGGGAGACCCACCCCACCCCCACCCCCACCTGGCAGCTTTCCTTCTGTCCTAGGGAAGAGTCTCCCAATCAGAACTCTCCTGTTTCCATTCCTGGGCTGAAGCTTTTCTAATGGGTAGCCAGAAAGTTCTAGAGTAGAAGAGACAGAAATGTAGGAGCTCGGGGAAAGCCTCCCTTTTTTCCCTCCACACCCATGTTGCTCATGCTGCATGGCCTGGGACTGGGCCAGGCCTGAGGGCAGAAGTGTTCTTGTATGTGGGGGGCATGGCTCTGGTTTCAGGAGAGTCTTAACGGTTGGCCATTGCGGTGGCTAGAACTTTAGCAGGAAGTCTATTTCAATTGCCGACAGCCACAAGGAGTTTCAAGGCATAGCCTGCCACAGTGGAGGGGAACAGGTTGAGACCTGACCATGACAGGATCAGGGTGCAGTGTGAGGAGAGGGCCCAGGTTTAAGGCGCCTGTTCCTTAACCAGTCAGCTTGCATAGGCGGGACAGACAGGGCTGCAGCTCCTGGGAAGGTCCCTAGTCTCCCAGAGCCCCCAAAGCAGAGATTAGGGTTCTGTGAAGTGCTGGGAGGAGTCAGGGAATGAAGAGTCATGTGGAGGACTTTAGCTAGCGGCTGGTACTGCCTAAACAGAGTGCCTGCCCTCTCTCTCCCAAGCCCAGCAGGGACAGTACAGTAGACTCCCCACCACCACCTAGAGTGCTCTGCATGCTGCCATGTCCCCATCCCGACTGAGGGCAGGGACAGTAGCCCAGAGGAGCCAGAGGAGACAGGAAGACTGAAAGCCCCCTGGAATCCCTCTGGGTTCTGGACAGAAAGAGGACACTAGGTAGAATCTGGAGAATTCTGAGTGAACTGTGGACTTTTAGTTAATGATCTGTCAGCACTGGCTCCTGAATTGTGGTCAATGTCTCACCAAGGCAACAGGCTAACAGCAGGGGCTGGGGTGGGCCCAGGGGAAGACACCCTCAGACAAAGAAGAGAAAGAAAAGGATATGGAGTGTCTTTGCTCCAAATGAGGAAATGTGGAGCAAAGGAGCTTGCGGGGGGGTCCCCCAGGCTGCAGGTCAGAGGGTGCTGGGAGCTGGCCCTACCTAGCTGGGCCTGTGCTGATGCCTGCTAGAGCTGAGGTCTAGGGAGCAGATCCGCTCCCCTGCTATCCCAGATGTGGGCGCTTCCCTTCTTCCACACAGACTGCACCTCAGGTTTACTCTTAGCCTGACATGGTTCGGAGCTTGCTGTTCCATGGCCGCCACCATGTGGGCCCTATTTGCTGCTGTGGGGAACAGATCAGCCCTGGCCACTTCTGGTGCCTTCTGTTCCCTCTCAAACATACAGTGTGACTGAAAGGAAAGGTGGTCACTCTCTTGGTGGGGATGCCCACCTGGTGGGCTCAGCTGGAGGATGTGTGAACGCGGCTGGTGGCTTTCCAGAGTGTCAACTGGCCCCGCCTCTGTCCTCTTAGTCACAGGGTCTTTTAGGTCCCTTTTAGTCCCATTCCAGCTCTGGCCTCCCTCCAGGCAGGCCCAGGAAGACAGAGCCTGCTGAGGGTAGAGGTGTGGGAGATGTGACCTCCCTGAGCTGCCCTGCCGCCCTGGTATAGGGGGTGAGCCTCCCCGGGAACCACCCCCCCTTATGTAATCTGCACATCACACAGGCGTGACTCCAGGTGCCCGTGGGAGGTAGCGCGGGGGTGAGCTCAGGGGCGCAAACAAGCCTCCAAGTTTCCTTGGGTGCCTCTCCTCTTGTTACATTTCAGCGTCATCCCGCGTCTGCCAGCTCGGTCACCCACTTGCCTATTAGAATATATTAACTGACAATGCAGACTTAAATAACTTGGGCAGGTGACAGGCTGCAGTGGGGAGCCCTCTGCACCGAACCCTTCCGCAGCAGCAGGCCAAGTGAGTTCAGAGGAGGTGTTTTGGTGGGCAGGGACGGGCAGGGTGCAGCCTGCAGTCTGAGCACACCCAACACCAAGTCTAAAGCGTTGAGATACGGGTGCCCGTGGCAACAAGGGAAGCCCACCCCATGGCAGGCACACCCATGCCTTCTGTACGCACCCAGCTGGAGGTAGGATTGTGCCGTAAGTGAATAAGAAAACTGAACAGTGGTATTATCTGTCACCAGAGCATGGCTGGTCTGTGATGACAGCTCTAGCTGCAGCAGCAGCCTAGGTACAGGCAGTCTCTGCCATGCCCCCTTGCTCTGTAGAGTACCTTCCCATAGTCCAGAGTGGTCACTCAGCTTCCCGGGGGGGGGGGAGATAAAAACCAACCCTTGCTTCCTGCTCACTCTGCATACTCCCCTCCCCACTTTGCTTTCTTATTGCTCTGCCTCTTAAACTAAGTTGCCTCGAAGGTGTCTAAAGGTGTTTTTCAGGTTGCAGCAAAGGAGATAGTCTTCCAGACTCTGGAGTCAAAAGACACCCAGCCCTGAGCCCTGGTGTGCTCCACCGGGTCCTTCCCCACCACACCCCCATCCCCAGCTGGTCCTGCCGGAGTGAGAAGCCCAGACATGTACTGCTTCACATGCTCACAGATGGCTTCCCTGCTCAGGGCTGGCTGCTGCTAATTTTGGCTGCTGGAGGCTCCGTGTGCGCTCTCTCTTTTTTTAATTCCATGTTTATTTAAAGCCAGATTTTGAAATCTTGTCTTCAACTCTGAAATCTGAAATTGTCTTGCTGCAGATCTTACCCCTAACCACCACCACCCCCCGCGCCCTCCACACACACACACATATTGCACAAAGTTTAGGGAGTTTTGATGAACAACTGGCCAGGGTCTCTTTACAGCAATCCTGTCGTGTCAGCACAGAGGACAGGAGGTACCCCTACCTCACCCCTCCAACCCCCGTTCATGCCTGGTGTTTCCATGTAAATGGGGATGCTGTGCAGAGAGTCTGATTAGAGGCTACCCTGCTTGGTGCTGCAGGAGGAGCGGACCCGGACAGGACTGGCTCATGGACCTCAGTCCTGCATCGGGACCTGGTGTGGCCCAGGTATCTAGGACCCTAGTGCCAATCCCCCAACTGGCTCTCGGATTTTCAGAGCTCCTCTTATCCATGAAAGCCTTAGAGGCTCTTCCTGCTCTCTGGGGAATCAAGTCCACCTGGAAGGGACCTTCCTGGCTTAGGAGAAAATGTATGTCCAGCTTGCTGGTGTGTTGACACAACACTGGGCTGCTCTCAGGACACACACAGTGGAACTCTGTCCCCTCACTCTGGGACCCAGAAGAGTCGCTGGCATGGTGAGTGCTCCAGAGGCACCAGGGTTACACCCCCATTGCATGACATGCAGCTGCCCACCTGCCCTTCTGCCCTTCCACAGCTGCTCTGGGATGTGCTAGAAGGACTTTGGTGAAGAATGACCTCGAGGAAGCTGGTCAGGAGCTGAGGTATAACCGGTTCCAGGAGGAATGCCTGCACCCGGAAGCAGCGGGGCGGACCTAAGGCACCAACCGGGTTCCCACACCAGCCTCTGCCTCTTCCCCACCAGGCCGAGAAAAGGAAGGGTGCCACTTCCACCCTGAGCCATCTGCAAACCCTGCCAGGCAGGGCCTTTCTAACATGGAGAGTGTGAAGGGCTGGGACGGTGTTCCTGGCACGTCTGGTCAGACAGGAAGGTGGCTGTGAGAAAAGCGAGTGGAGTGTTAAGCTTTGGAATGTCATTTCTCCAGCAAGCTCACTTCTCTCAAGGTTGAGAGACAGAGATCTTTGTAGAGAAGTGTAGAAAACTAGCTGTCCCCCCTGTCCCTGCCAGGAAACTATGACTCTAAAAGAATATGGGAGACATTTCACCCCCTGTCCAACCAAAGGTCGGCTGAACAGCCTTTCCAAATGTCACACTGCAACTGCTGCTGGCAGGAAATCGGGGCTGCCAAAGTGCTCCAGGATCTGCTTGTTGACTCTTACCTCAAGCTGGAGGGTTTGGGGTTTTTGTTTGTTTGTTTGTTTGTTTGATTGATTTTGTTTTCCTGCAGGAGCTAACAAAATTCTTAATGCACAGCCTGAGGAGTTGGCTTTCTGAGCCTTGGAGCTGGTGGTGCAGGACTCTGTGTTGTTTTTCCTGCCTTCCTGGGCTCCAAGAGGCCCCAAAGAGAAAGCCCCATGCTCAGGATCCAAGGTCAGACGCTTAGGTAGAACAGTTAGGGGACATTGGAATTAAACCGTGGTACCTGACAGTTTCCTCAGACAGGCGGTGGGTCAGGTATCCGCATCCACTGTTGCTGTTAACCCGGGAGCAGATGGAGCAGAGCCCACCCAGCTCCTGGCTCCTGGGCATCCAGCTTGGCTGCTTTTCCCCAGGGCCTCCCTCGTGCTTTGGGTTTTACAATAGACTGCCACTTCTGGGGCGCTTGCCTAGCAGGGGGCTGGAGGACTCCCTGAATGCAGCTCCCTCATCTCGAGGGTTCCCTTCACTGCCCCCTGGTGGAACGTCGACGAAAGGAGACCTGCCGCAGGGCAGGTGAGCGTCGCCGGCTGAGGTGGAAGTGGGACCAGCAGGAGGCTGCGGGCCAGCAGGGGGAGTGCAGGGTTGTGCGGTTCGCGAGACCAGGCTGTACCTAGGAAGGGAGGGGCCCAGCAATCACAGACTCTTGCCTTGCCCTGTCTCCAGCGGGAAGAATAAGCTCCTCCCTTCAGGTAGAGGGAGGAAGAGGAGGCAGACAGCTGCTGCAGTGGGCTCTGCTGGAGCCTGTAGAGGGGACGTGAGGGCCGGCCGTACATACGCCTGTAAGGCTGGTGCTTTTGGGAAATGCTGCTTCAGATATTTTCACAGCACCCAGAGACATCTGCCTATCAACTTCTAGGTCATTCTTTTCTCTTTTTCCCCTGGGTGTTGTTGCTGTTTTGGATTTTGCTTAGTTGGTTGTTCCTCTGTTCTTGAGAGAGGCTCTCATGTAGCCCAGACTGGCCTCAAACTTCAGGACGCTGAGAGGCATAGACCAACACTCTCCGGCTGAACCACATGCACAGCCCAGAACTGATCTTTGCGGTAACCCTTGTACTTAACTTGCAAGGATCTGGCTGCCATTTTACCCTCTTTTTGGGGGACCCGAGAGGCTGCCGGCTCCCTTAGATCCTCCTGGACCCACCTTTCCCCCGGTTATTTTACACCGTAGCCTGTCCAGTGAACATGCAACACGGGAGCTACCGATTTTAGTTCTGGTTTCCCTGGTGGCTGATGAGGAGCCTGTCAGCCCCTTCTTTCCTGGGCCCCTGTTGTCGATTACAATGACGATGATGACAACAATTTTATTCCACTGAGAACTTCACATGTGAACACTGCACATACATGACTCCTAATGCATGTTCCTCCCAACTCTACCCACACCCCTCACATCCGTGATCTTTAGTTACTATTGTCACATGTGTTTAATGTGTGTATGAACACATGTGCACACACACACACAAATAACCCCCGAGTTCATTCTGCTTCGATTCTATGTACATATGTCCCCGCTGGCCGCTTGGAACTGGACAAGAGCCTCCTCTTTTTCAAAAGGAGTCACAGCCTCTACTCCAGTGAGCTATGTGGGAGGGTGTGCAGGTGCCTGGAGACAACCAGCTTGCACCTGGCTGCAGCTCACAGTCTCCACTCTTGACGAAGCGTGACAGATGCCCACTGACGCAGACACGTGAGTGGGGTGAGGGAAAGTCCCCACCTGCTCCTTACAGACACCTGTGCGAGCCCGGGTTAGCATAGACAGGGTCAAGAGGCAGCCACCAAGGAGCCTGGTCATTCCCTGTCAGGTGACAGCACCCCAGGACCGATGGGTGGGGTAGCTGAGCCTCACAGAGCGCTGAAAAGGGAACAGTGGCCCTGGGTGGGGTGGGTTCTCCCAGCACAAACCTGATGATGAGGTGGTACCCAGCCTCCTCCCGATAAGTAGCAGCTATGCCTGCTGTACCTGACAGGCTGAAGCAAGAATGAGCTTGTTGAAAAGCCACAGCAGCTAGCTCCATCTGACGACCAGCACCTTCATACCCCACCACTCTCCCTCCATAGCCCTTGCCAACCTCGGGTTGCCACTGTCACCACACCCTGCATAGAGCCCCCTGCCCTCCACCTCATTGTCCTGTAATCAAAGGAGCTTAGACTGGCCTGCCTTGGGGGACTCTGACTCCCACACTAGTGGGGTCAGAGGACAGCTTGCCTGAGTTTGTTCCCTCCTACCATTTGAGTCCCAAGGGTTGAACTCAAGGCCCCAGGCTTGGCAGCAATGCCTCCCACCACTGGCCCAGCCGAAGTTGTGTGTCTGTTTGTTTGAGACCTGGTCTCTGTGCAGCCCTGGCTGTCCTGGAACTTTCTGTGTAGACCAGGCTTCGAATTCAGAGATACACCTGTCCAGGTCTCCAGTGCTGGAGTTAGAGATGTGGGGGTGGGGTTGGCAGCAGGGTGTGAGGGCAGCATTCTTGAGAAGTACCCTTCCTGCAGGTAGTCATTCCCAAGAACTGATTAGCTCCAGGCTTTGAGCCCCTGGCAGGCACTTGGAGAGGAGGAAATGCCTGTGGCTAGCTCAGGCTGGGCCAAGGGGGTTTCCACCTTCCCTCCCAGTTCCGGCAGCAATGAGGTCCCAGGGCCTCTGGCCACACTGGGCCACAACAACGGCTTCATTCCTAGGTGACAGATCTGAGTCACCATCTGTGGGTTGCGGCTCCTCACCAGCCCGGCTTGCAGCCTTTAAGTTTGCCACAGTCTGGCCTCGGGCCGAGTCTCCATCATCACCTTGGCCATTTTCCCTGCTGTCTCCTCTCCTTAAGCAGAAACGTGATGCGAATGGGTTCCAGATCTGTACCTGCTGTCACCCCTGCACACACTCCCAGAGCTGATGTCACAGGTTAGATCCCGGTGGTACCAGGCCAGAGGCCCCCATACTTCCACTTGTTGGCCACTACAGGGCTTTGCAAATAAAGTTTTGTTGCTGTTGTTGTTTTTTTTTTTTTTTAAACTGTCTTTAAATTTATTTATTTATTTATTTATTTATTTATTTACAGGAGCATTTTGTTCATGTGTTTGTATGTGCACCATGTGAGTGTCTGGTGCCCTCAGAGGTCAGAAAAGGGCATCAGATTCTCTAGGCACACCGGGTCCTGGGAACTGAACCTGGGTCCTCTGCAAGAGCCTTAATTGTTGAGACATTGTTTTTGTGACAGAGATCGGCGTAGCCTAGGCTGGCCTCATATTCATTATGTAGTCAAGGGTGAACTTGATCTGGTCCTCCTACCTCTGCCTCCCAAATGCTGCGGTTACAGGTGTATGCCAGCACACCTGGTTCACTTGGGACTGGAGATAGAGCTCATTTTGCACGCTGAGCCACTCCCCCAAGGCCCTGTAGGTGAAGCTGACTTAGAGCCTGGCCATGCTTGTGCACCAGCTCTACTGACATCTTCCTGCCACTGCAGGGTTCAGACCACAACTCCCAGAGCCCTCATTTCAATAGCGACATTGATGCTCTAGCTCGCCCCCGCTCCCGCCCCCACCCCCACCCCCACCCCCGCCCCCACCCCCGCAGGAAGCTGCTGGCCACCTCACACCAAGCTGGAGGCACCGAACTGACTGGAGGGATGGCTGGCTTTGCTGCAGCTGCCCCCGGTTGGCTTCTGTTTCCAAGACCCATCCTCCAGGCTTCCAGCTGTGGGGCTCACTGAGAGCCCCTGCACTGTGTCTCCCGTGCACTGGAAAGCCCGGCCCTCTGCTCTGCTCCGCTCTGTTCTCCACAGCTGCTGCCAGCGCTTTGCCACCTCCCACCACTGGGAAGGGATGCTCTGGAGCCTTGAAGCAGAGGCTGGTCCTCCAGTTGCCACTCTTACATGTGTTTGGTTTTGAGACAGGATCTGATTTCTAGCCCAGGCTGTCCTCAAAACCACAGGGATCGGCTGCCTCTGCCCACCCACCCCCAAACCCCCCAGCGCTCGGATTAAAGGTGCGTGTCACCATGCTCAGCCCAGTCCCCACTCTTGTCAAACGCCTCTCAAACCTTAGGCTTGTCATTAAACCCAGTGTGAGGAAACTTGGCAAGGACCAGCTGCAGATGGTCAGCTCCGCTCTCCGCCGTCCACCCCTCTGGAATCCTAACCCCGCCATCGCTGTTGCTTCTGCCGCTTTTGTAGAGAAGGATTGTTACATTTTTTGCGTGCTTTGCTAGTTCTCGGAGCATTGATTTTCCTTAAATGACTCTGTCTGATGGGGAAGTGAAGTCAGTTTCCTGTGCTTGACTTTTTTCTTGTTCTTTTTTTTTTTTTTTTTAAGACAGGGCTTCTTGGTTACTTTTTTTTTACTATGATAAAATGCCATGGCCAAGGCAACTTCAAGAAGAGGAAAGCTTTTGTGCCAGGAGTGGTGGTGACACACACCTTTAATCCCAGCACTTGGGAAGCAGAGGTGGGTCCATCTTTCTGAGTCTATATAGTGTAGTTACAGAACAGTCAGGCCTTCACAGTGAGACTCTGTCTTCATCATCATCATATATCTGATATGATTTTATTACACATTACATATAATTTATTATATAATGTATTATTATTATTATTATTAGGCTTATGGTTTTAGAAGGCCATGACAGTACAATGAAGGCCTCATGGCAGGAACATCTGAGAGCTCACATCTTGTACCACAAGTAGAAGATAGAGAGGACACACTGGGAATAGGAACTTCAAAGCCCGCTCCCCATTGACACGCCCCCCTCCAACAAGGCCACATACCCCCAATCCTTCCCAAACAGTTCCACCAACTGGGAACCAAGTATTCAAACATTTGATCCTGTGGGAAGCCATCCTCATTCAGTCCACCACATTCTACCCTCTGACTTCCACAGGCTTGTGGCCAAATCACAGTGCATTCAGTCTCACTTAGGAAGTCCCCATACCCTCCCAGTTTTAACCCCATTTAAAGGTCCAAAGACTCTTCTGAGACTTGAGCCAATCTCTTTTTAACTGTGACCTCCTGTGAACTCAAAAGGCAAACCACGTTCTTCCAACACACAGTGGTGCAGACTATACACTCCTGTTCCAAAAGCGAGGGAAGGGGACTCTGTGTTGAAACACCCAGAGCAACACTGAAACCCAGCAGGGTAACACCAGGGCTGGTGTCAGAAGACTTGGACGGCCCCACTCTTCCAGCGCTGCTGACTTCCAGATACATCTTTCAAGCTGGTTCCACTTCCTGCCTGCGGTTCCTGGCAGGCACCGCCACCATCTGGGGTCTCTCTTGCAGCCCTTGCTTTAACTTCTCTGCTTCATGCAATGGCCTCTCGAGGCCTTCGTGTGGGAACTGCCCTGCCTTGCGTTGCCTAGCCTCTGGCTCTCTTTGGCCACAGAGGGAAATCCCACAACCCCTTCACACATATGTCCTTCATAATGTCAGGACTTCAAGGCTAACACTGCCAAGGGCAACCTGCTTGGGATGAGTGCTGGGAATCACACAGAGCAGTCTTTGTTTCTTCCTAAGGCCCTTTCCTTTCACAAGCTGGAATTCAGCTGGGCGGGGTCTTGCTGTGGGTGGGTCCCGCCTCTTCTTAACCCCGCCCTGCGGTCATCAAAAGCCCGGGCTCATCACATTTCCAGCTGCTCCTTTTCTCCTCAGACCGCATCTCCGGTTTATTTTTGCCCCACTTGCTCTTTTTCGTCGCAGACCCGAGTACGTACGTATGGTGATTACTAACAACCATGTGACAGAGTCGGCATTAGGCTGTTTTGAAATCTCCTCTCCAAAGAAATTAGCCTATCGCCTATAAACCTAGCCTCTGGAAAGTTCTAAAGACAAGGATAGAAAGCAGCCACACTCTTTGCCAAAACATCACCAAACTGGCGTCTAGCCCGGCTGCTGCTAAAAATCTTTGCTTCCAGCTGTGTGGAGTGGCACACACACTCTGGAGTCAGAGACAGGTGGATTTCTGTAAGTTAGAAGCCAACCAGATCTGCATTGGAGAGTCTCAAGACAGCCAAGGCTACACAGAAAGATCCTGTCTCAAAGAAAAACAAACGAACAAACAAAAAATCCTTCTCTCTAAGCCTCTTGAGCTAAACCACGACCCAGCTCAGCACTGTCTTCCGGGATCTTACTGATGCAGCCGGTTAAGCCCTGCTAACGAATCCAACTGCCTTTCTAGCCCAAAGTCTTCCTCAAAAAACAAAAAGTCAGTTTTTGCACACGCACACGTACACATGCATTCTCACACGCTTCGTGCACATGCGTGATTCTCACATATTAAGTTATTTTAAAAGTTATTGGAGCTGGAGAGACGGCTCATAAGCATTTGCTGTTCTTCCAAACGATCCGAGTTCAGTTCCCAGCAACTATATCAGGGGCACAACCTCCTGTAACAGGAGCTCTACAGGGTCCTAGGTCCTCTCCTGGCTATGGGAGTCCTCCCTCTCACACACATGTACCTGCTCACGCAGATAAAAAATAAATCCTTAAAAAACTATTAACCTGGATTGGGATTACTAATTCATAGCTCCTAGTGCTCGCCCTCCCCCTCCTCGTCCTCCCCTCCCTTCCCCTCCCCTTCTGTCTCTCTGCTATCTAGTATTTGAAATCTTGGTCCTGTTACTTTGTTGCTAGAAACCAACCCCAGGATATCTCACAAGTATTCTTCCATGTGACTCTCCATCCTTTTCTTTTTTTCTTTTTTTTAAAGATCTATTTATTTTATTTATATGAGTACATTGTAGCTGTCTTCAGACACACCAGAAGAGGGCATCAGATCTCATTACAGATGGCTATGAGCCACCATGTGGGTGCTGGGAATTGAACTCAGGACCTCTGGAAGAGCAGCCAGTGCTCTTAGCTGCTGAGCCATCTCTCTAGCCGCCCTGGCAAGGCCTCCCTATGTTGCTCAGACTGGCCTCAAATTCAGTATAGCCCAAGCAGATCTGGAACGTGAGATCCTCCTGCCTCGGCATCTGCAGGGGCTTTGGTATTTTTAGTCGGCACACTGAAGATTGCAACCTACACACAGGAACTTACACCTTAATGTTCACAGTGTCCCGCCGTGGATAGAAGCCATGTGCGTTATGACATCACACCTCGAGACTCTCACCACAGTGTGCCAGTTGCTTTCTTTCCCATACAGATTTATATGTTGGTGTTTAAACAGAAAAGGATTTTTCCCTCTATCTCCCCACCATATTTATCATCTCGGTTTTCATTCTGCTTCTCTGAGACAATCTGGCTAAGACCACAGGAAGGCTAGCCGAGCTCCTGCTACCGCAGCATCCTGAATTCACAGGGATTACAGTGTCTCCTCTCCCAGCTACCTCTTCTGCCTTTCCCTGAAGCTGCAGATCGGCTCTGGCAGCATTCCCTGCATGTTTGGGCGGGGCTTTCCTTCACCTCCTGGCTCTGAGGTCTCTTTCCGATCACTGCGCTCTGGATTGGACGCGCCTTCTCTTCTGGTTTCGCTGAGTCTTCCTTCTGATAAAAACCCTGTGGTCACCCAGCCTCTCTCGTGGGCATCTTTCCTGTGCATGGCTGCTGTGTGGTATTTGCTTTGGTTCCTGTCACATTGACCGGGATGACTCACAGTTTTCCTTTAATTTTTACAATTTGTAAATTGTATTTGTTGAATTTCTTAAATTTGTAAACTGATGCCCTTTGCTGATTTTGAGTCTTTTTCTTCCTATCTTGTTTTTCTGCTGCAGTCTTTTATTTTCCCATAACAATGCGTTTACGCAGGAACGTGTGTGTGTGTGTGTGTGTGTGTGTGTGTGTGTGTGTGTGTGTGTGTGTGTGCAGTTCTGAGTGTCCTTCCTTACAAAGGGTTTTGTGACAGGATTTCTCACTGGCCTGGTGTTCGCCAGTTCCGCTAGCCGGGATTACCAGCGCAAGCCCCTGTGCCCAGCATTTTAAAATGTGAGTCCTGGTGATAAGTCCCAGCTCGTTTCGCTTGGAAAGCAAGGACTTGCAGACTGAACTGTCCACATGCCCACCAGGGAGCTTGCTCGACTGGACAGGGAAGCTGGGCTCACAGACTCTGTTCTCAGACATCTGCCTCTGAGCTCCCCAGTGACACCCCCACCCCCACCCCGGGTCCCACAGTGTTTGCAGATTCTTGTCTCTGGCTGCTCCTCTTGCATCCAGAAACCCTACGGTTCCACTTATCTGCAGTTTGTAAGCCTCGGCCTCTGTAAGGCGGCTCTGGTCAGATAATCCAGTCACCTAAGCCCTCTCTGTCTGTAGCTGCTGGCTTGGTTTCTAAGACTTATTTTTTATTCGCATTTATTTGTTGTGTGGAGCAGACTGCAGAGTCCAGAAAGAAGAAGGATGTCAGGTCTCCTGGAGCTGGGGTATTTCAGGAGGCTGGGGCCTGGGATCTGAACTCAGGTCCTCTGGAAGAGCAACAAGCACACCTAACTACTGAGCCCTCTCTGCAGCCTGGCCTGCCTTTCCCTTTGGAATCAGATGCATGTTCTCTGTCCTTTGTACGACAAGTTACTCAAAGTTGTAAATCAGACAGTTTTGAGTGTCATGCTATGGGGAGTCTGTTAGAATCTTTTTTTTTTTTCTTTTTTTTTTTTTCGGAGCTGGGGACCGAACCCAGGGCCTTGCGTTTGCTAGGCAACCGCTCTACCACTGAGCTAAATCCCCAACCCTGTTAGAATCTTATTAACTGCCGGGCAATGTTTTGTTGTCTGTCTTGACAGCCCCTCAAACTAGCGTGTTCAGATCTCAGTTTCTGTTGCCCTCAATGGCTCACGGGTCCCTTCTTAGCTTGACTCTCAAGGTCTACCCGCCACTTGTGTGACTTAGGGGAAGCATAGGACCTGTAGGGTCCGTCCCAGACACATTCTTTCCTGGGCCACTCCCAGACTCCCTTTACAGCTCATCTCTGTCCCCAACCCCACCTCAGGGTGAACTGTCCTTTTTTGCTGTACAGTTTTGAACCCAGCTTCTACCTGGTCAGAGCTGTGGTAGGAGATGAGACCAGAGAGCTCCCATAAGGCATGCATTCCACACAGGATGCCTTCAGACAGGAGAAAAATAGCCCAGAGAGGATGCACCCACCTCAAATGCATGGTCCGAAGCCAACCCATCCGCCTTTCTCGATTTATTTTGTATGTGCCCACATGTGCTCATCTGCTGGAAGTCAGAAGAGGGTATTTGATCCCTCGGAACCAGAGCAACAGGCATCGCGGGACACCTGCCTCGTTATCGGTGATCTGAAGCCTTGGTCCTCAGTTGAGCAGCAAGTGCTCTTGATCTCTCCACCCTGGAATTGACACTTTTCTACGGAGTATCCAGATCTGCACAATGAACTGCGGTCTGTGTCATCCTGTGTCCAAACTGTAAGGAAAGTGTGTCTGCCTCTTCACACAGTCAGGGGAAACCAGGGATGACTGGGGCTCCCCAGTGAGCCTGATGCACCACCTCTGAGGCTGTGTGGGGGAGCTTCCTTGGACACATCGCACTTGGAGTTGGGAAGACTTTCACGCAGACAAACGGACGAGTTCTCATGGACAGCCTCAGACTTCCGGCTAAGCCACAGGGGCTCACACCTCTCACCCTAACAGAAGGCTGAGGTAGGTAGAGGATTGCCATAGCCGTGAGGCTAGTCTGGATCCAGACTGTGTCTCCAAAACGGCTACCCAGTGCCCAGAGGATCAGTCCCTGGCACTCACACTGGGCAGCTCGCAACTGCCTGGGACTCCAGATTCTGGGATCTGTTGCCTTCTTCTGTCCTCCAAAGGTACCTGCACACACATGGGGGTATGTGTGCATGTATGCGTGTGCGAGTACATGTGTATGTACAAAATTACAAAAATAAATATTTAACACCCCCCCCCAATAATGTTATGGCTAAATGTAAGTTTGTTATGAATCTGGAATTACTGTGAAGAATTTAGGAATATGTTTATATTACTCCCTCATCCAAAAAGTTTCCTAAGCAAGGCACAAGGGGACAATGTGGTCAGTGCTACAGAACAAAGTGGCTTGTTGGTTGGTTTGGTTTGGTTGGTTTAGTTGGATTGGTTTGGTTTTTTTTTTTTTTTTTTTTTTTTTTTTTTTTTTGAGGCAGCGTCTCACCATGAAGCCCGGGAACTCACTAGGGTAGATCAGGCTGGGCCGGAACTCACAGAGATCTACCAGCCTCAGCCACCTTAATGCTGGCATCAGAAGTATGAACCCCCACATCAGTCCAACCCCAAATGGTTCTTAAACACGGATTGAACATATCCTGGGGTGATCAATATAGGAAGAGTCATCTGACGTCACCAGGGAATGACAGATGCTCAGATAATTAATTCCTTAGATAGCTGGTGTTTCCAGTTTAATCACAAACGCTGGGAACACGGTTATTTCATCCTCCACCCCAGCTTTGGGAGTCCCTGTAACATGTGCCTGTGTGTCCCTGCACAGCTGGGCACTGTGGTGAAAAGTGAGGTCAACTCTGCCCTCCCCAGACTCATGACTGAAGCCTGGCAGAGCAACCTTGGCAGGCCCAGCCCCTCGTAGCCAGGAAAAACATCTGCTGGTAACCGGGCCTGTGGTCATCGACCTCAAACTCCCACAAACAACTAGGCTTGCTGGGCTGCACTAGTGTTTGTAGGCTGGTGAGCTATTTCCTCTAACTGGTGACAAGAAGCCTTTCCCTCCCAGGCTCCTAAGAATCAGGAACCAAAACAGGGCTGGGAAGGCCCCTGAGGCAGTTAAAAGCCAGCAGCTGCTATCGGAGGGGGCCTTCAGAGCCTTCTCGCCTGAGCCAGACAGGGCAGTGGGTGTTTCACTGGTGTGTCTGCTGGACAGTCCTTGCTCTTGGAAGGGTCCCCCACCAAGGGGCTGCATGTGATCCCAACAAAGCCTCTTTTTCACCATCTGAGACTTGGTCCAATCCTTTCTTTATCTCTCCCTGCCTGAGATGAACAATTATCTGTTCACAGCTCCCTGGAGAGTCTACGTGTCTTTTTCTTATTGTTTGTGTGGGTGTGCACTTGAACGATGCGCAGTCCATGCAGAGGTCTTCGGACAACATGGTGGAATCATTCCCCCGCCCCCTTTAAGTGGGATCTGTGGATCAAACCCAAGTCCCTAGGCTTCGAGTACCTACTCCTCTCTGCTTGCTCTGGTAACTGCCAGTTGGCCTGACTGGAGCTGTGACCCCATTTTGAGCGCTGGTTGTCACTCACTTGGTTGTCATCTCTCCCAGCATCAAATGCTGCCTTGACAGACCCATCTCCCTCAGTCTGACACCTGAGCCGTCGGCCGCATCCTTGAATGTTCTTTGCTCTAGCAGCCATCACAGAGACTGACACTGGAGTTAGAGTCAGCCCGGGGCCCCACCCTATCCACGGGAACTGGCCTGCACTGAGTACAGTGGCTCTGTCCTGGTTTTGCTCTCTCAGGGCTGGGAGTGGAACAGAAACAAAGTAAGGCTGGCCATCCCACACAAAACCACGGAGGGGCTTCCCCAGGTCAGGTAGGCCCAGAAAAAGGACAGGAAACAGGAGCTTAGGAATTGAGATGCTTCTGCCTCCTCAGGGCTGCACCACCACACCCAGCTCTCTGGTTTTCATGAGACGGGGGTCTTACCACACATACCACACACCTGGGCCGGCCTTGAACTCCTGCTCTTTCTGCTTCAGGCACTCAGGTATAAAGACACCTAATCGATGGCACCGAGACAATGGGACCGCTGCCTGTGAAAGGATGAGGTTAGAGTCGCCAACCTCACAGCACATACCCAAGTTAACAGGGAACAAAGACCCAAGATAAGGACCAAGTCAGAAAAATTAACAACCTTGGGTCAGGCAAGGGGTTCGCAGCTATGACATCAGACAAGGAAGCCAGCTAAAGAGAAAACAAACCTGACTTCGTTAAAAATGAAACCTGCCTGCTGCCATGCTGCACAGCGTGGGTGGACAAGGCCACCCAGAGGCCCGCCTGCTGCCGTGTCGAGTGGTGCCGGCAGAGGAGGACACCCAACAGCGGAAGTGGCCTGCTTGGAGTTCAGATGGGAGAGAAAGAGAAACGGCACAGTTGGAGCCTCATGGAGAGAGGCCCCCAGCTGGAGCCTTGAGGGTGGAGAACAGCCTGTTGTGAGTAGCCCACCCCGCCACCTTAGACCACGACCAAGTCCCAGCCTGAGGAGCATGTCCGGGTCTGTGGCCATGCAGCGGCAGGGGTCTGTGCTGATGTCAGTGGGTCATATCACCACTCACTAAAGACCATTCGGACGTCCCTGGCGGCTGGGACCATGTAGATGTCCGAAGGTTGTGCAGAACTGCCCCCTCCTCACTGCCTGCTGGAGAGCGTGGGCCCTTGACCTTGCCTGGGCAGTTTGGGTTGGCCCACCCCAACATGCGCCTCATGTTTGAACTGCTGGGGTGCATAAAAGGCTGGGCCCTGCGGATCCAAACCTGCAGGATCTCCATGACCCAGGGTGACAACAGGGTATCGGAGAGGAGTCCTCTGAGGATCCACTAGCAGGGTCCAGAGACTTCAAACCAGGCCTCGAACTCATTGGGAATACAGTGTGACTGACACACTACAGTTTCCAAGACAAGATGTTTTCTGTGCTTTGGTTTGCTTTTGTTGTTGTTGTTGTTTTATTTTCCTTGAGTTGGGGAGGTTGCCAGGGCGGAGACAAGGAACAGGGACTGAGGCATATGATGTGAAACTCAATAAAAAGAATCAATAAAAAGTTAAAAAGGTTAAAAACAAGAACTCCGGGGTTGGGGATTTAGCTCAGTGGTAGAGCGCTTGCCTAGAAAGCGAAAGGCCCTGGGTTCGGTCCCCAGCTCCGAAAAAAAGAAAAAAAAAAAAAAAGACAAAAAACAAAAAACAAGAACTCCAAAGAAACCATAAAAACGTAGCCAGCTTACAGAGTGGGCCAAAATTGTGAGAGTTCTAATACCCAGACTACGTGCAAATCTAGTCTCATTATTTTTATTTCTTTGTTGGTTTTCTGGGACAGAGTCTCACTGTGTCACCCAGACTAGCCTGGAACTCACAACCCTGCCTCAGCCTGAGTGCTGGGATTAAAGATGTACGCCACCAACCCTGGCTCAGAATATATAGAATTCTTAAGACACACCTGGGACAGGGCATGTCTCTGAAGATTACAGACGGCCGCTGGCCACCGCATCTCACTGGTAAACCTGGGTGTATTCCCTTGATGACCCACAACTTTCCCAAGCGGCTGCATGATATCACACTCCAGACAGGGTATCTAGGAGCTCCACCTTCCACAAAAAAAGATGAGAAAAGCTCACCTATCATTAAACATATGAGAACATGTATGTAAAGGCTGGGAGATGGCTCTGTGCTAAGATCACGGCTCAGTTCCCAGCACCCACACCAATCACTTGTAACTCTAGCTCCAGGCGATCCCATGATCCCCATGAGCACTGCACACACACACACACACACACACACACACACACACACACACACACAATCCCTAAGGGGAAAAACAAACCAGGAACACATACCCTCATGCACCCGTCTCATGTACACCATGACAGGTAGTGAACGGAGAGTAAGAAATACCATCTTGGTGCAGCTGTGGAAGGTGGAGGTTTCAGACACCCTGTTGGGACTGTGACCTTGGGTACAGCCACTTGGGAAAGTTGTAGGTCCTAAGGGAATACACCTTAGGCTCACCATTTACCAGGAAAAACAAAGGCAGGTGCTCACCCTAAAATTGTTTATAACCCAAGTCTGGAAACAAACTGTGATGGTTTGTATATGCCTGGCCCAGGGAATGGCACTACTAGAGGGTGTGGCCCTGTTGGAGTAGGCGTGGCCTTGTTGGACTAGGCTCTGTTGAAGTGGATGTGGCCCTGTTGGAGTGGGTGTGACCTTGTTGGAATGGGTGTGGCCTTGTTGGAGCAGGTGTGGCCTTGGAGTGGGTGTGGCCTTATTGTGGTATGTGTGGCCCTGCTGGAGTGGGTGTGTCACTGTGGGTGTGGTCTGTAAGACCCTCATCCTCACTACCTGGAAGTCAGTCTCCCACTTGCAGCCTTCAGGTGAAGATGTAGAACTCTCAGCTCCTCCTGCACCATGCCTGCCTGCCTGCATGCTGCCATGTTCCCTCCTTGATAATCAACTGAACCTCCGAACCTGTAAGCCAGCTCCAATTAAATGTTGTCCTTACAAGAGTTGCTATGGTCATGGTGCCTGTTCACAGCAGTAAAACCCTAAGGAAGACACAAACCAAATGCCGGTCGCACTGATGGACAACCCAGCATGAGGAATGCCTGCAAAAGGAATGTTGCCTGGCCATTGGAAGGGCCACTTCCCACAGCAGATAGCTGGGAACCCATGGCGAGGAGTCGGTCACGGTCACGTAGAGTGCAGAAAGGATATGCGTTAGCTGTATTTCTTTCTTTCTTTCTTTCTTTTTCTTCTTTTTTCTTTTTTTCGGAGCTGGGGACCTGAACCCAGGGCCTTGTGCTTGCTAGGCAAGCGCTCTACCACTGAGCTAAATCCTCAACCCCTAGCTGTATTTCTTTTGTTTTTTGTTTGTTTGTTTTTGTTTTTTGGCATCAGCTATATTTCTTAACTGCTGTGAACAAATGTAGGAGCAGCATGAGGAGGGAGGGCTCGTGGCCTGTGTAAGTGGAGTCCGTCGTGACGGCAGGCCCACCGCCGCCGCAGTGATCCACTTCATCCCCTGAGGCCCCGCAGCCGTGCAGGACAGCACCAACAGTGAGGCCCAGGTGCTCAAGCTCCAGCGCCTGCAGAGAACACCTTACACCTCTGTATTTATATGTATCCGGGAATACTTTACCTGTGCGGCAGAACACGTGTGCTCAGGGGACAACTGGAAAGAGTCGGTTTCAGGGGATCAAACTCAGGTCGTCTGAGTGGCCTTGTTGGCCTGAGACTTTAAACCCCAAGCCATCTGTGATCCTGTGGGGGGGCGTTTACATCCAGACTATAACAGCAGGTTAGTGGTTGCTTTGGGTGGGCAGGCGGCCAGGTCAGGGAACTGAGTGACATCCAAGGGGCTTGTGTTTTTTTTTGAGGCTTAGAAAGAGTCTGAACTCACCCAGAGCCACCATAGTGAATTCAGCTACCAGTGAGCACTTGCTCAGGTGCTGTGAGGAAGAAACATCCTTAGGAAACCTGGGGCGACAGAACAGTGGGTGGTGACCTTCAGGTGCCTGGCATGCGGTGGTTTGAGTATGCTTGGCCCAGGGAGTGGCACTACAGGGAGGCACAGCCTTATTGGAGTGGGTGTGGCCTTGTTGGAGGAAGTGTGTCACTGTGGGGGTGGACTTCAGGACCCCCCTCTAGCTGCCCGAAGGCCAGTCCTCTAGCTGCTTTCTGATCAAGATGTAAAACTCTCAGTTTCTCCAGCATCGTGTCTGCCTGGACGCTGCCATGCTTTCTTTCCATCGTGATGATAATGGACTGAACCTCTGAAACTGTAAGCCAGACACAATTAGATGCTGTCCCTTATAAGAGTTGCTTTGGTCATGGTGTGTCTTCACTGCAATGGAAACCCTAACTAAGACATAACAGGAGGGTCACATCCTCCATGGAGGCTGTGTACCCTGGATGGCTCAGGGATGTCTAGAGGACAGGAATGTGCTGGGATAGCAGCCCTTTCTCCAGGCTGGTGGGCTTGCCGCATCATGAGGATCGTGGCAGAGTGGTGGTGTCTCCGACCCTGGAGATGCAGGTGTCCCTAACCCTGGGTTCTCATCTGCAGGTCCACTCCTGAGAGGAAAGGTCCAAAGAATGGCTTCTCTAAGCCTGCCATGTATCACCACCACTGCCTGGGTCTCCATGGCTGGTGGAACATGCTCTTCCTCCCAGAGGTGACTCTGGTGGATGAGAAAAAACACATTGCAGTTGTCAGCGGCTAAAAGCAAACATCAGCAAAATGATGACCAGTTGAGCCCTTGGCTGTAGCCCTCAAAACTGACCTCCCCAACCCTGGTCAGAGAAGCTTCTCGCTGCAGTGGGGGCAGTAACCGGTCAGAGAGCTGAAGTAACTGTTGAGGGTTCGTCTCTAACACCTCCTCCACAAGGCCCAGAGAGGTTGGCACTTGTCCTGTCCAAACTCCAGAACCGTGAGAAACAAATGTCGAGGAAAACGCTCATTCTGAACTATCCGGGCTTAGTCAGTTTGTCACAGTAGTACAAATTAAGACAGGCTTTGAAGTTGAGCTCATAGCTGTCGAAGGATTTGCCGCCAAGCTTGAAGACCTGAATTCAGTCCCAGGACCCACATGGTGGAGAGAACCAATCCTGCTCTGGCCTCCATGGACTCCTGGCACCCATCACACACAAATAAATGTGATGAGAATAAGACAGTAGCCCTCAGTGGCACAGAAGTCAGCACGATTTACCTCTTTGCTTCAAACCCAGGGTCTACGAAAGCTCCGAAAGCTCTCTAATCGTGGGTGCCCTCGAGACGGTCTCACGACGCAGCCGAGCTGGCCTGGGAATTGTCTCTGCTCCCTCCACCTCCCTGGTGTTGGGATTGCAAACGGGAGTTGCCATTCTGGACCTGGGTGCATGGAGCTTGCATTTTGGTGACCAGCATACAGGATTCACTCTGAGGGCTGGGGACATCTGGGGATCCCGCTGCCCTGATCTCATACACGAAGGAGCCCAGTCGAGGTGCTGAGGCTTCAGAGCGGACGTTCTGTGTTTGGATCCAAATCTACCTTCACTGAGCCAGTGCTCTCCAAAGAGCCAGCCAGAAACCGCGCTCACACACACACACACACACACACACACACACACACACACACACACACACACACACTCATTCCTCTGTGAACCCTCTTCCTAATCTACCTTCACTGAGCCAGTGCTCTCAAAGAGCCAGCCAGAAACCGCACCACACACACACACACACACACACACACACACACACACACACACTCATTCCTCTGTGAACCCTCTTCCTATCGCAAGTGCCTCTGTCTCAGCAGCTCCCACAAGATCATCTTAAGAGGTGACTTCTTTTGCCCTGCGTGGACCTCTAGGCCACAGCCTGAGGAGCCTTCCCAGGGAGCCCCACGCTATTGCTTGTCCTACACGTCCCAACCTGGCCACGTGGCCCCATTCATAACACCACTGCTCACCTTCAAAGGCTGCCTCTGGCTGGCCCCCAGTTCTGCCACAGGCTCTGTGCTTAGCTTGTGATGGCTGTGGGCCCTGCACCGTCCACACTGGCTAACAGGGAGCATATGATGAAACAGGAGGCCCAAAGAAGGCCAAAGGTCACAGGGCCAGGGGTAGAACCTAAGGGCTACCACCCCAAGCCAGGTACAGTGGTAGCTACCATCCCAGCATTGGGAGAGCTGAGAGGCCAGCAGACAGCATGAGGCAGCACAGGCTACATAGCAAGACCTAGTCCCCAAGGGGGAATTTATACTCAAGAGCTATTACTCGTGGCTGCCTCAGGGTGAGGGCGGCTCCCCGGTGAACAGCCAGTTCTCACCTGGCTCAGGTGAGATTCAGTGGGATCTGGGCTTCCCAGGCTTCTGAAGCTCTGCCTGCAGAACTCTCACACTCAGCACTGAGGGGCTGCAGGGTGTGGGTGCGCCCAGGGCCTGGATCTACTCCTGCAGGACCTGGGCATGGGCTTGGAGCCCCAGCAGCAGGAGTAGGTAGCGCCCCTCCTGGTGGGCACGGGCACTGCAGAAGCCACATCCACACTTATTTTTGTGGGTCTTGGTGGATGTCAAGCGTGCTCCACTGCCTCCTGAGAAACCCTGAATTCTCATGCTAAGCCTGGCTGTGTGTGGAGGCTGCTCCATGCAGGGGACTTGCCCACAGTTTGCCAGATATGATGTTTCCCGTGTGCACTGCAACCCCAAACCAGTTGTTCTCTCTCAAGATGATGTTAGACCTGGGATCTGGCAGCCCTAACTACCAGCCCCACGTGTGTGGAGTATGCAGCATGCACATTTGGAGTGGCCAGAGCCCTGCCCTCTTCTACCCTCAAAGACAGCAGAACTCCGGGAGTCCCAGACTTTCATCAACCTGAGGTGGGAGCCCAAAGCCGCCCCCCACCAAGTGTGAGGCCCCAGCCCTGGCTTTGCCTAGCATGGTGGTTAGGGATGTTTCTGTTGGATCATAGGCCACACTCCAATCCGCCTGTGTAACTGCTCCTACGCAGGGAACCAAGACTCCAAACTCAAGTGCAAGAGGCCAAAGACCATGCAGGGGTCAACTTTAATACTGAGGTTGACCTGTTTTGGGTTAAGGAAGAGGTGCCCTCCTTTCCTGGTAGGCCCTAAGGGTATGTAAGACCCTTTGTTCCTCGAAGACCAGAGGACCAGAGATTGTCCATTATCAAACAAGTGTAGGGCTCTGGAGGTCACCTCCCAGTTCTGTGCCTCCTTGGCATTGGTGGCTTAGTGTGTCCAGGACGCCATCAGGTACATGTCCATTAAAACAGGGTCTTGTCACCAACTTCAACATGCCTTTCTTCTGTGAACAGACTCCCAAGTCAGGCTCCTAGATTTGTCCATTCAGCAGGATGGCCCCTGGTCCACCTCCCCCAACATGAGAGGCTCAATCAAGTCTGAGGTGCCAAAGATGCTCCAAGAGACTGGGAGAACACCAGTATCCTAGGGTTTCTGTCACTAGCCTGCAGGGAACAGGGATGTCAGGATGCCAGGCAAGGTAAGAACTCCTCAACTGAAGCCCCCACCAGCTCATGTGAGCAGGAGATACAAGAGAAGGGAGCACAGGGACCCCGAGGCCTGAGGTGCTTCCTCACAGAAGAGCGCAGGTCACACGGGCTGGGTCAGCATGAGAACAGCACCAGGAGTAGTGGGCTGCGGCCAACGTGGGGTCCACAGCGGCCTGAAGCTGCGCCTGGCTGGTTGAGTGTCCACTTAGTCCAGGAGCAGAAAGAGATGAAGGTGCATCCAGACTAAACTGCAAAGGGGCACAATGTGGCGCCCTGACGTCAGCTCCCGTGTAAGCTGCTGCTCCAGCCATCGGCACCTGCACTGGCCCGTCCAGCCCTTCAGGCCTCCTGGGAGCCCTCAGGGTTGACTCGCAGCCAAAGGTTCTGTGGGACAGTCCTCGGAGAATCCCTGTGAGTCTCTGGAGGTTACGAAGCGGCCACCAGCTCTGCCTGCCTGGATCTGGCCTTGGCAGGGGCTTCTGTGGAAAAACAATGGTTCGTGATGAGCACAGAGAGCTTTCAGAGGATGAGGCCAGAGGCTAGGGGTAGGGTATGCACAGCAGGGGACGTGGGTTATAAGTAGGAAGCCAGATGGATCTACAGGCTAGGGCATGGCCTGGAGCTCCCAGAAGCTACAAGGAACAGAGGGAACTGTGGAGCTACCCTGAGTTTGAGCGTCCATTTAATCCACTGACTAGAGTGTGTGGAGGCTTCGGAGCCATGACCCTGACGAAGCAGGGGCAGCACTGTCCCAGGGAGGTGAGTTCCGGGGGATCTAAGCCCTTCAGGGCCTAAGTGGCAGACAAGTCTTCTCTCGGGCTAATGTGTTAACGTGACCCTGTGAGCTGGTTTGGCTCTCACGAGAGGACCTAAGAGGCTGGGCACTCTTTCTGCTGAGCCAGGCACAGGCACAAGCACAAGCACACTTTCCCACTGTGCTGTGGGAGACGCCAGTGGGCACTGCTCCCTTTGAGACTTGGGTACGCTCTACTCCTTCAGACCAACACGTCACACACAAAACACAACGATACCTGGGCTTGTGTCAGGCAGGGGCTCCGAAGGAACCTCTGGTAACTCGATTTGTTCCTACAAGAAGCACAGGAGAGGCGTGAGCTGTGTCTCAGGCTGCCCTGGCTCTCAAGGGCGGGATCTACTCACTAGCTGCTCTCGGAGGGAGGGACACAGCAGCCGCCAGATGCCTGGCCCTGCACTCCCCTAGCTAGAGCGTCCTTACAGATGGTCACTGCAGGTGACAGGCCACTACAGGGGCTGAGCTACTCCAAGAGTCCTCAGAGTCCTCAGCGATTGCAGTTATTCTCAGGAATGTCAGTTCACAAGGCAAGGCCTGCAGAAGACCATGGGGAAAGCAGGCGCCCAGGGGATAGAGTCCCTGGGTGAGGAGGCTGAGACTGGCTTCTGCTGTGAAGCACTGAGGGGGCTGCAACCCCAGAGGCCTGTGGTGGAGAGCTGCCCTGTGAGCGTAGGTGGTCCCTGTCATCCTATGTGTGGCCTGTCTTCCCAGTACCTGGTAAGGTTCCTGGGCTGCAGACAGCGGGTGACTCTGGGGACACAGGGAAACATTGGGAAGCAGAAGCCATAGCCAGCATGGCAGGCACAGAGTTTGCAGCCTGGATACGGGGCAGACACAGCTGTTACACAGCAGCAGAACCCTAGGGCCCTGGAGTGCAGAGGTGGACAGTCTCCACTGAGTCACCGGGGAGAAGAAAGCCAGGCTGACTGGGCAGGGCAGGCTCAGCACTTCCTCTCTGTGCACACATGGGTCACATGGGCCAGCAAAGTGCCCGCCCAGCCTCCAAACCACTCCCTACACAGCTCCCTCAACTGCCAGCCTGGGTATGGAAGAAGCTTGGATCGGTACAAATGAAAATCACCGCAGGGAAGGAAACTGGGAAGCCAGGACTCTGGGGTCGGAGGTGACAGTGGGACACACTCACACAGAGGCCCAGAGGGTCCTGTCTCCCAGGGGACCAGACAGCCAGGGGACCTGTACCTGAGTGATTGCATTCAGCTCTTCCAGGATGGCATCCTCGTCCTCCTGGGTGAAACTTCCTGCCAGCAGCTCATCAATTTGCTGTGGAAGGAGGAGAGGTTGAGGGGCGTGTCGGTGGGGCTCTGTGCTCCCCCAGAACACTGAGGGGCGGTGAGGGGTATTTAACTGGGGTCTGGTTTCCCCCGGGGAGGAAGCAGTGGCTAGCCATACAAATGCCAACCTGGCAGTGGGGGAGCCTGGGCCCAGAGCACATACCCGCTGGTACTCCACGGCCTCCTGGGTCTCGTCCAGGATCCTCTCCACCTCCTCTATGGACATCACCTGGGGACGGTGAGGGTTCAGAGATGCTCAACAAGGAAGACAGCCCACAGCAGGGCCACACCCTCAGCCTGTCTCTCCTCTCATCAGCCAAGTCAGGGAAGTGGGCCTGCCCTTGGCTTTGAGCCACACCTGCCTTCCACTGCCCAGCCCTTTCCAGATCCGGAGCAACCCCCACAATTGTGAGTAAATCAGGTCAAAACTGGAACTCTTTCCTGGTGCTGTCTAGACTTCCTTTGTCTATAGTAAATACAGTAGAATACCCTGCTGGCTCTGACGTGATGTACACCGGACCCTACCCAGAGGGCAACCCACTCACCACCCAGCGCTGCTCCCGGAGCTCTGAGGGGAGGTAAGTACTTACTCCCTGGCACTCAGCACCAGTGAACCCAGCTCAAAGGTTGTGCTGTGCCACACCTCCCTCCAGTCCCACTGGTCCCTGCCAGGCAATCCAGCTAGATTTAGGTCCTGATCTGCACAAACTCTCCCTGACCGCCTGAGCCCTGCAGCTGCACCCGCCCGCCCACCCACCCGCCCGGCCCCATGAGGACCTACCTGGTGCATCTTATTCAGACATTCGTTCCCCACCTGAAGCCCCTCCATCACCTTCATCTCAATCTGCGTGAACTCAATGCTCTGAACCTGAAAGCAGCAGCCAGGGGTCAGAAGCCCTGCTTGGCTCTGGACCAGCTGAGTGACAGGCTTCTGTCACTGGAAGGAAGGTCCTACCCTTCCTGGTCCCTGCGGTGGCGGCTGAGATTTACTGAAAACATGCTGGAGGACATTCAATGGGTGCTGACTGACTTTCAGTGGCTCCAGTCGGCAAGGGCAAACCAGGAAGCTCCTACCACAGCACTGGGAGACGTTCAACCCTCACCAGCCTGACCTGTTCCCCGCTTCCCACCCTGGGGTGGCCCACCCCCAACTCCATTCCCCAAGCACTCGGGTTCCCAACAAAGGTTCCTGGCTACTACCTACCATGGCTTCCAGGCTGCTGATC
Organism: Rattus rattus; assembly: GCF_011064425.1. NCBI lineage: Eukaryota > Metazoa > Chordata > Mammalia > Rodentia > Muridae > Rattus > Rattus rattus. Next base: position 64,102,258 of record NC_046162.1, read on the forward strand.
TGGTTTTCTGTCCTATCGAGCAGTTGCTCCCGGTACCTCTTCTTCTTGAGTAGCAGCTTGGCCCGTCTGCAGGGGAAAGCCACTGTGTCTGCCCTGGCCCAGCCCAGGGGAGCACCTCCTCTCCCACCATGCTAGCCCTGGGGAATTAAATGCTCCTTACTCTTTCCTGCCATCCCGAAGCAGCTGCCTGGCCAAAGCCCGTTCCCTCTCCAGCTGCTGCGTGACCCTCTTCTGGTACTGCCTCAGCTTGTCTCTCTGCTGCTTCAGTTGCTGGGGAGAGAGCAAGAGTGCAGGCCGGTCAGTGGCTCCTTCTGCCAGGCCTTTACCAGGTTAATGAGTCCCAGCACGGCTAGGATGGGCCAGGCAACCCTGTCTAGCAGCGGCCTCTGTCACCCAAAGGATATGGAGCAACATTTAGAAACCTCTCCAGTCTTACAATGCAGATGTAACTGGTGTGCCCCAAGCCAAGATCCACTGTGCCAAGGAGGAGACTTTCACCTTACTTGGTCACAGGAGGGCAAGGTTGTGAGCAGCCTGAGCCCAACCAACCAGGCCCTGGAAGGTTCAAATGTAACAACGGACCTGAAATTACGTGCCGTCTTCTGCCCCACCCTCCCCAACCGTGTGCCCCAAAGTGGATGCACAGCCGCTAGACAAGTGAGTTTAGTCCTCCCACTCGGGCAATTTCTTCTTTGTGTCCAAGTGCCGACACTTCAGATGGAGCTATGATGAACAGGTGCAAGCCCTGGGCACATTGTCACACCCAGGATCACACCTTGAGGAAGACCATTTGAAGTGAAGGCAACGGACACCTTTATGATTCAGTGAGAAACCATTCACCGTAGACTCTAGGTTATCTGGGAGAACAGGCTAGCTGGGATCTCTGCTAGTGCACTCTGTGTATGTGTGTGTGTCTGTGGGAGACGATGAACGTGCTTCGAGCTCCCCCACCTTCACCCAGTGTCCTCTACAGGGTCTGCCCCACAGTGGACATCAACTACATGAGAGAAATTGTTCACTATTTCTACCCTTCAGGGTTGGAGACCGTGAGCTCTTCTTGGGCGGTTCTTGGGTGGTTATTTCTGCCAGCTGTGTACCAAGCATCAGGCACCTTGCCTGGGGAGACCAGGGGAACCCAATGGAGCTGCAGGATGGCCAGGCTGTGCCTCTGGAGATCAAGCAATCTGAGCAGATCAGGTGGTGGCAGCAGCAACTGGGACTAGGCTCTTTCCTTTCTGTGTGCCTAGCGCTCTGGGTCTGTTCAGATGTGTGCCCCTGAGCCTCCGAAGTCCACGGAGGAGCAGACAAGGTGTGTCCTGTCTGCAGGATCCACCTCTGTGACAGTTCTACTTGGAAATGGAGGGCGGTGTCCTGAGACACCAGTATCTCGGGGGCTTCTTGCTCGCACAAAGGCTGCAGCGATGGGGGGCGAGCACCCTTTTCTAGTAGGAATCACACTGAGACTTTTAGTGACAGCCACGCCCACGGAATCTTTATCTGGGGTTTTTCCTAGGAACTTTCAGTAACTTATGGCTTGGGGTGTCAACGCCAAGGCCACAGGCTTCCTTCCTGGCATCTTCTCTCACGGATCAGCGCTCAGCCCCTAGACACAATCCCGGTCTTTCCGGGCCGAGCCGCGACCGGTCCAGGTGCCTGCAGCTGGACAGGCGATAGCACCGGAAGCGCGGCCCACGCCACTTCCCGCCTCAGTTTCCCCCACGGGCCCGGCCCCCCGCCCGCCATCGGCCCCTCACCAGGATGGCCCTGTCCTGTTCGGTGACCCGGCTCTGCTTCTTGCGACCGAACAGGTTGCCCATGGCGGCCCCGCGCCGGCCGGCCGAGCCCGTCGCCGCCGCCCCGTGCGGCCACCGTACTCCGCCCGCCCTACGGCGGCCGCGCGGAGCCACCCGCCTCAGAACGCGAAGCAGCTTTGTCCTTTGCGCAGCGCACCGCTGGACTTCCTAGGCTGTGCGAACGCCCTCCCTCGCCCTTTCGGCTAATCAGATAGGACTGTGATTAATTCAGTGCACCTCAGAGGAGTGAGCCTAAGCCAAGCGTCCCGACTTTCAAAAACGCCCAGCCATCGCATCGCCCCCTCCCTGATGGCGCAGAATGAAACACACAGACACACACAGACACACAGACACACAGACAGACACAGACACAGACACAGACACAGACACAGACACACACACACACACACACACACACACACACACACACACACACAGTGTGTTTTGGAACCACAAGTGCGTGCTGAGAAGCTGTGCATCAGCGTTCACCTGCCATTAGCTGTCACCTTCCTCCCCTAGTCTCCTCCCTAGTCTCTCGCTGTGGACAGTCCTTGGGCTACTGATGAGTCAGCCCTGCTGCTGGGACTGACACACTGACCCCAGGGATTCTCTGTCCCACCTGCCTTTTGTAGGCTCTTGGTGAGTCAAGTGGAGAGCAAGACACTCATGATGCATGGGGCTCTACACCCTAAAAGCCCCCAAAGGTGCACCATTGCCCTGAATTCACTGTCTTTGCTAGGAGAGGAGTCTTCCTGCTTCCCCGCGGTAATTATCCCTTTGGGAGGCAGTCCAAGCAGCTGAGCCAATTACTAAGCATTCTCGTTCATTTACACCTTTCTGAACTATGGGCTTAGTCTTGGCCTCAGGCTCTGCACATTATGAACCGAGTAAACTCGGTGACTATCCCTCGGCAGGCAGCACCTTCTGATTCCTGAACTGCCTGCATTTTTCCTTCCCTGTCCACAACTCCTTCAGTAAACAAGAACAGAAGGCATGAAGGGGGCTTTCTGGTGTCCCAGCAGTGTCTCTTATGAGTCCTCAGCCATAAGAGGCTCCCAGTCTTGACTTTTTTTTTTTTTTAAGTTTTACTTGTTTATTATATATAAGTGCACTGTCGCTGTCTTCAGACACACCAGAAGAGGGCATCGGATCTCTTTACAGATGGTTGTGAGCCACCATGTGGTTGTTGGGAATTGAACTCAGGAACCTCTGGAAGAGCAGTCGGTGCTCTTAACCACTGAGCCATCTCTCCAGCCCCCATTGACTTGGTTTTAAGAGCAGCACGAGAGTCCAAGGGTTAAGTCTATGGTAAGGACCTGAGGCAGGTTCTGACTACCAGACCTAGGGTTCTAGCTCCTTCTATCTGTCTCTTAGTTTCTGGAGGGTTGGTTTTTGGTTTTTGTTTTCATTCCCAGGCCCCTCTAACTAGCCAGGAATCCTACACTCCAGGGCTCTGGACATTCAACTGCCCTGTGGGCTCAGCCACTGGCCTTAGTAGCTTGCAGTCACATCTTAGTCTCCAATGCTCTGTGGGCCAACTGGCCCCGTGAAATCTCGGTGATGGTACCCTGTCCCTGTGGTCAACACAGCTATAAAGGGCAGCACTGGTAGAACTTACTAGAAGGCTGGACTTACTGTCTGTGTGGTTCTCAAGCCCTAATGGAGGGCATGCTCTGGGGTATGGGACAGAGGTCATGTACAGGTCCAGTGTGTATGCCTGGCTGGTCTGGGACTTGCTATGCAGACTAAGATGGCCTTGAAATCACAGATACTGGCTTTACTGCACATAACGCCCACTTTTTCCTGTCCATTCTTGTTTACTCTGAGCTAGGATGTCCTGACATTGCAGAGTCACTAACTGAAGCCCAGTCTGTCAGGTAACAGACCACAGCACCCAGCGCCTTGCTGGGTGCAGCAATGTAGCTAGGAGTAGTCACTGCCCAGGGAGGGTTCTGCTTCCACCTCAACACTCTGGAAGCACTCCACACATTCTTCCTAGTTCTCTGCCACTGCAGAGCTGGAATTGTCTGAATTCTTTCGTCTGAAAGCCAGGGTTTGGCAACTATGGCCTGAGAGTCAAACTGGCTGGATCCCCTCTCCCCTTTTCGTACAGCCTGCAAGCTAAGAATAAATATGATTTTGACATTTATTTGCTTACTTATTTTTGAGACAGTGTCTTGCTCTGTAGCCCTGGCTGTCCTAGAATTCACTATATAGACCAAGCTGACCTTGAACTCACAGAGATCTGCTTCCTTCTTTCTCCCAAGTGCTGGGATTAAAGATGGGAGCCACCATGCCCAGTAAGGTTTCTATATTTTAAAAGGATCCTCTCTGTCTCTCTGTCTGTCTCTGTCTTGGCTAGTGTGACGGTTTGTGTAAGCTCGGCCCAGGGAGTGGCACTATTAGGAGGTGTGGCCCTGTTGGAGTAGGTATGTCACTGTGGGTGTGGGCTTTAAGACCCTCATCCTAGCTGTCTGGAAGTCAGTATTCTGCTAGCAGCCTTCAGGTGAAGATGTAGGACTCTCAGTTCTGCCTGCACCATGCCTGCCTGGATGCTGCTATGCTCCTGCCTTGATGATAATGGACTGAACCTCTGAACCTGTAAGCCAACCCCAATTAAATGTTGTCTTTATAAGAGTTGTCTTGGTCACGGTGTCTGTTCACAGCAGTAAAACACTAACTAAGACAGCTAGTTTTATTTCAACCTGGTATAAGCTAGAGTAGCCTGAGCAGAGGGACCCTCAGCTGAGAAAATGCCTCCACAAGATCCAGCTGTAAGGATTTTTCTTATTTAGTGATTGACTTGGGAGGGTTCAACCCATGGGGGTTGCCATCCCTGGGCTGGTGGTCCTGGGTTCTATGAGAGAGCAGGCTGAGCAAGCTATGAGGAGCAAGCTGGTAAGAAGCATCCCTTCATGGTCTCTGCATCAGTCCCTGCTTCCTGTCCTGATTTCCTTTGATGATTGACCATGTGGAAGTATAAGCCAACTAAAACAAACCCTTTCCTCTCCAGCTTGCTTTTGGTCATGGTGTATCATCACAGCAATAGTAACCCAAACTAAGAAACACCACACACACACACACACACACACACACACACACACACACACACACCCCACTGGTAGAGGACCAGAACAGGAAGGGGGGAGAGGACAGAAACCTTGTGTCTTCTCAGAACATGAAATCTTTCCTGTTTGCTTCTTTTTATTTTCTGAGGCTACGTTTTGCTGTGATACTCAGGCAGTCCTTAAACTCACCATCCTCCTGCTGCAGGTTTCCTGAATGTTGGTGCCATGACAGCCATCTCTCTTTAGTCCTTTAGAGGAACTGTTCCAATTCCTACTCCAAGCCATTTCCTGCCGTGTCACACATTCGTTCCACATGCAGGATCGTGGAATGAGCCCTAAATGTGGGTCTCCAGTTCCCTTGGCCGCTGCCAAGCCCCTTTGGTTGGAGAGGGGGTCATGTGATTTGGGAAGGCCAATGTTGTAAACCCAGTCTTCTCCAGAGTTCATGGTTCCTGCTCTTCCATTAAAGTCCTAACATTTTTCTCTCTGGTGCTAGGGACAGGACCCAGGATCTCTGTGTTAGGCAAGTGCTCTACCTCTGTGTTACACCCCAAATCACGATCCTAACCTTCAGGAAGGAATTCTTGTGGCCGGGTACGAGTTGAGCCAGTGGTCACCTAGCATGCATCGGAGCAAAGGCTCTGACCTGCAGCAGTGCTGGTCCTCTAGCTGTGAGACAGGAGGAATCCCTCAGAGAGGCCAGGGAGCACTAGTCTTCTTACTGTTAGGGCTTTGGAACCTTTGAGCTACCTGGTGACTGCTGTGAATGCCTCAGCACACTGATGGGTCCTCTGGCTATGGTGACCCTGCTGCAGCTACTTGGACCCCATGTTATGTCGGGTGGCCCTTTATCATCACCAGCCGGTGGCGGAAGCTTCCTTAGGCAACGCTCACATGCCATGGGCAGGACACCCATTTCCCACAGCAAGATGCTCAGTAGCATATTCAAGCCCAATGCCAGGGTCGGATGTATACCGCAAGTCTCATAGAACTGCTTCTGCGCTGATGCGCCTGCACTGTCCAAGAAAGAGCAGGAAGCTGGACTGCTCACCTGTGCAGGAAACTGTGACACTGAGGCCTGAGACCTGCAGCCAACCAAAGCGTGTGCAGGAACACATGAATAGCAAATGCCAAGAAAGAGCCGTGGGAAGCTGCTGAGTGCCTGGGAGAACACTGTGCCCAAGCTGGGGAGTCTGTTGGGGCGGAGTGTGTGGCTGTCTTTGGTGAAGGAGGATGGCTGTAGGGTTACCTATGGCTAGTCACGTGAGTAAAACACTGCAAGGTGAGGGTCTGTAAAGAGGGTCCACTGGGAACTGCAGGGCTAGAGAAAAAAAGAGGGTGCTGGGTCCCAAAAGGGGATGGGGGTGAAGTTCTGTCCCATTCTCCCTCAGGCGGTGGAAAGGGAGGAAAAGAGGACGCCCCCTCCACCGTGCCCCACCCCTCTCCCCGCCTCCAGGTCTGCCTGCAGTTCTATCGCCCTCTGCTGACGCAGCTTAACCTTGCACTCACCAGGCCCCAGCTACACAAAGCTGACCCAGGGTGACTTAACCGCTCAAAGTGAGCCCGTGATTAGGACCATCATGATGTGTCCAGGTTACAGACGCAGAATAGTTCCTTTCTGGAACCTCTGTATGCTTCTTCTTGAAACTCAGCCATCAAGCCAAGAGGGGCCACACAACCTGGAAAGAAGCCAGTCAGGACTAGTTGTGGTTTGCCTGTGAAATGCCCCCCACAATACTCTGCAGCTGTGCTATTTGGGGAGGGTGTGGGGACTTTAGAAAGTGGAGCCAGGTTGGAAGAAGGGTGTTGGTGACTGCCTCTGAAGGTTATGCCTGTCCCTGGTCTAGTCCTCCATCTTGGCTTGCTGTCCACTATTATGTGAGCAGGCTCCTCTTCCACAGCTCCTGCTGCCAAGACGCTGACGCTCTGCTTCACCACGGGAAACTCTCCTTTAGAGTCTCTGGTAGTTATTTTTATCTCAGTCACAGGACAAGCAACTAAGAGGGAACTCATGGTGGTGTGTTTCAGCCCCAACCACAGCTTGAGGTCAGCAGGGCAGAGATGAGCCTCTCCACAAGCTCCACACAACTCCACAACTATGAGGTGAATGAGCTGTGGCTGTTTTTACCAGCTTCGGGGTGTTACACACCCATGGGTGATTGCAATGGTACTTGTTGGGGCCTCAGGAAGGCAGAGGGAACATACCCATAACACTTGAGTAGGTCACTGCTGTCTGGCCCTGGCCTGCACTTGGGAATCAGGTGAGAGTTCCTGGCTTTCCACTGAGGTCTTCTTTTTAAAGTGTGTGTGTGTGTGTGTGTGTGTGTGTGTGTGTGTGTGTGTGTGTGTGTGTGTTCATGTGAGTGCAGGCGTGTAAGTGCCACTATGTATGTGTAGAGGTCGGAGGACAACCTTGGGTCCTACCCTCACCTCATCTGAGGAAGGATTTTTGCGTGTTACATCCACTAGGCTAGCTGACTCCTGGGCTTCTAGGAATCTTCCTGCTGGTACCTCTCATCTCTCTTTGGGATGTTGGGATTAGGGATGCCTCCTATGGTGGCTAGTTTTTACGTGGGTTTAGGGATTCAGGTGGTCAGGGGTGGGGGTGGGCATCTCCCTGGCCTGCTACTGAGATACTTTGTGTCTGGCCTGTTGACCCCATCACCCTCAGCTCTAAATCATTCACAATGAGTAGAGGCCCTCCCAGCCCCTGTCCTGCCTGCTGCTCTAAGCTTGACATCTTTCTTGGTAACTAAACCCATCCTTGCCTACCCCAGGTCTCTGAGGAATAGGGGACCCATTTGGATGACATCTCCCACTTTCCTCTCCAGTCTACAAGGTTCCTCATAGACAAGCTCCTCGGGATCTTTGGGAAAGGTGAGCTACTGTGATGTCGTATGAATGGTCCCAGGAGGCTCAAGTGTTTGAACATCCATTCCCTCCTTGGTGGCAGTGATGGGGGAGGTGACAGACCTTTGAGGGTTAATGGTTCTGATAGCCCTCTGATCCACCCCACTGTGGATGGCTGCTGCTTCCACTCCTGCTGCTGTGGTCAGAGCTACTCTGGTAGAGAAGTCCGACCTCCTGAAACAGCAGGCCCACACCAGCCTGTCCTGCTCTATGCTGTCCTTGATGGGTTTTGTTTTAAAAGGCTCCCTGGGGAGACAAGAAAGGTAAGGAGCAGCTCCCTCCTGTGGCTTGACTTTAGTACACCTTTCTTTTGGAGAACCATCCCCCCCCCCAACCTGTTTTGTTTTGTTTTGTTTCTTTTTTGTTATGCCAGGGAGGTAACACATCTCAGTGAAACCAGGCAGTGACAGGCAAGCCAACTGTCTGGACTTTTCACATACAGGGAAGCTGATGCTGGAGTCCAGGGCTCAGGCTCAGGGTATGTGCCCGGTGCATGAACTCAGAGGGCCAGGGCTATGCTTCTGTGGCCTCTGAGTCCATCTTCCTGATATTATCCAGCCAGAAAGCAAAACCGTGTATGTGTGTGTGTGTGTGTGTGTGTGTGTGTGTGTGTGTGTGTGTGTGTGTGTCTGATGATTGTGACAGGACTCAGCCAGTTCTCATTTCTGTCAGGTCTGAGGGTGATGCTGCCCCAGGTATGGCCTGCAAGCAAGGGAGCTGTGCAGAGGGGTTCAGGGCTTCTGGTGTGAGAGGGGTCCTTCATCCTCTTTGTCCTAGTACCTTCCGGTTTTCTGCTCCAACTCTTACACAGGTGACCTGCAGAGACTGAGAATTCAGTCCGCCCCGTAATCCTGCACCCTGCAGGGTACAGCTTGCTTGTGATCTACAGGCACAGCAGCCCTGCCACAGGAAACTGGCTTTTCTCTTCTAGCAGCCCCACGTGTTTCCTGGTTTTCTCACTCTGCCTTGAACTGAGAATTTAAAATCCCTTGTATGTCATTCTAAAAATGCAATCTTCCTGGTACTGGCAGACACCAGCGTCCCACCCCACAGCCCCAAGCTCCACCTTGGTGCCGTTCTGAGCTGTTCCTTGGTTGCCTGACTCTGCTTTCCAGAAAGGTTCTATTCCAGGCAGTGACCAGGATTTAACCAGATGCCAGACCAGGAAGGGTAGGAAGCGAGTGTCCTGTCACATAGCCCTGGGGTCATCAACCAAAATCGTTGAAAGAGTCAGAGGAATAAAGAGGGCAAATTTCTCTACAAGTCTGTGGGAGGCCACACCAGGCTTTCCTTGGCTTCCAAAGGCGACATACTGTGATCCTCGGCTGCGTGGCTGGCAGAACATCACCCAATCTCTGCCTCCACCTTCACACCACATCTCCCACTGTCTGTGTGCAAATCTTTATAAAGAATCATCACATTGGACTAAGGCTTGCCTCAACCCAACTGTACCTACAACAGCCCTATTTCAAATAAGAACACGAAGTACTGGAGGTCAGATCATCTGTATGAGGCTCTGTGTGTGTGTGAGTGCTGCTTGCACAGACAGACAGACAGACACACACGTGCGCACCTGGAACTGGAGTTAAAGATGGTTAAAATTCACCATCTTTGGGGGGGGGTACACCTCTGTTAGAGGAGCTAGGTCTAAACTATCTCTCCAGTCCATCAGCGTGCGTTATAGGACAAACAACTCAATCCATGCTGCCACAGAGCCTTTGCTGCGCTGGGTAACCGGTGTTGGATTCTGAGTGAGGCTGTTTCTGGAACTGGACTGAGCCAACAGAGCCATCCTTGTTGGGTTGGATATTTCACCTAAAGGCTATTTAATGCTGAGGACCATGTGCTTCGAAATCACCAAAGGGTTGCAGGAATGGAGGCTGGGGAATACCATCCCTGGATTCCAGCACAGCAGCTTCCACAAGAGCCATGAAAGCACACAGAGGCCACAGATGCAGGCCTGCAACTGAGGTAACATGAGGTCAGGGGAGGGGCACAACTGTCAATCAATGTGCACCAAGCGGTGAGGTGCAAGCTGGCTACAGGCAGGATGCAGGTAGGTTATAGGTGGAAGGGTGAAAGGAGATAGTTAGGCTGTAGGTCCGCAGGTGGGGCTGTGAACAGGCCTGTGTACTGTCTCCTTTGAGCCCGCCTTCTGCTGAGTGAAAGAAGGCCAGACTAAGACAGTGATAACACACCTTTCCCATCTCCAGAAAGTTTCTTATAGGGAATCTAACTTGGATCTCTTCCATGACTTCCAGCTTTGCAACACCGGCTAGCAGTGGGGCTGACACAGTGCCAAGCCACTCACAGGCAGTCTGCAATGGGGGATACGAGGAGAGTGGGTGATCAGGGAGGTTTTCAAGAGGAAGTGGTATGAGGATAACTGGAGTGTTCATTTCTGGGTCTTCAATTTTATTCCACTGGTCTATCTGCCTGTCTCTGTACCAATACCATACAGTTTTTATCACTATTCCTCTGTAATACTGCTTGAGTTCAGGGATAGTGATTCACCTGGAAGTCCTTTTATTGTTGAGGATAGTTTGTATGTAAGTGTGATCCCTGTGTGTTGCTGGCACTGGTGGTTGCTTCTGTCCAGATGACCCCAACCTCTAGCAGGGAACAAGAATTGGCGGGCATGGGAGCCACTCCTTCTTGTGACTCTTGGGACTGTGTCAGCTTCTTCTGTGTCAGCAGCCATCTAGGGTTGGAAAGCAGGAAGGAGTTGAAGGGCAGCTCACCTTCTCAGGCCTCAGCAGGGCTCTGGATGGCCCAGTTGAAGCCAACAATCTACCTGAATCAGGAATGACTGACTTAGCATGGGAGGCCTACCTAAGCCAACGTCAGGGTCTAGAGGCCAGAAGTTTGAGGCCATGCTGGCCACGCTGGAAGAGGAATAGGCCCTTGACTTAAACAAGTGCTTCTCTGACACCATGTCATCTGGGTGTGAGATTCATGGGTATCAGCTGACACTGGGGAACGTAAGGCAGGGACCACAGCTGTAAGTTCCACACACTGCATGGTGAGCCACAGGTAGAACAGGTAGGCTATAGGTGAGTTAAAGGGGGAGGTGCGAGAGGGCTGTGCAATGAATCCAGTGGTCCTAGGGCCCTGGAAGCTCAGACTAAGGAGGCAGTGACGCAAGTAGCAGAAAATATGAGACAAGCCCGAGAAGGAACACTGTGAAGTCAGCAAGAAGACAGAAAATCCCAAGGATAGGGCCTGAGCTCAGGGCTTGGTGCTGCCCAGTAAGGATGCTGCAGACACCTGCTTGCTTTCAACATGGCCTGGATTACCAGCAACGACAGATTGCTTGCATGTACATGCTAGACCTTCTAGAGGAAATTCTGGGGGAGGAAGGGCTGCTCTGAGGGAGCTGGGGGGCAGAGGAAAGCACCCCTCTTGATATCTTTGATACTTTGGGTACTCAGTGTTGATGCTGGCATTCAGGGCACACATCTTTGAAGGATGCCGTCAGTGTGGCTAGTAGCAGTCCCTATTGAAACCACACGGTGGCGCTGCAGGCCAGGCAGCTGATGAACTTCTGTGAACCCTAGTAACTTTCATGCTGAGGCCCTGTCACAGATGTGCCTAGATCTGGTGAAGCAGCTTATTCATTCACCCCTCACTCTTTTGATCAACAGAAGGCTAGTTTGTTCATTCGCTCATTCCCTCCCCAACTCATGCGTTTATCCACCGGTGACTTACTCACTGGTTCATTTGGTACCTACCATTTGTGGTCTTCCCTGATCTGGCTTGGGTGTATGTGTGCGTGTCAGGGAAAAAAAAAAGGTGGTAAAGTTGGGGGGAGGGGTTTGGGGTTAGTGGTTAGGGAAGGGGGTTACACCTGATCCCAGAAGCCTGATGATCATCAGACATGACAGTGCAGGACAGTGTGGCGTGGGATAGGAGACAGGCTAGCACGGACAGCTAACCTGGTAGCTTTGGTAGCTATGAGGTGTGACACAGCCTTTGGTGCCTTACCTGCGTGAACCAGATGCTGTGTAGGAGAAAATCTTGGCTGATAACACAGGGTCTGTAGTCTTGGCTGATAACACAGGGACTATAGTCCAGCGCCAGCTGACTGCATCTCATAGGGACAATGTGTGATACAGAGTCACGCCTGTAAACCCAGAACTCAGAAGGGTAAGGCAGGAGGATTAAGAGTTTGAGGTTAGGGGCTGGAGAGATGGCTCAGTGGTTAAGAGCACTGCCTGGCTCTTCCAGAGGTCCTGAGTTCAAATCCCAGCAACCACATGGTGGCTCACAACCATCTGTAATGAGATCTGGTGACCTCTTCTGGTGTGTCTGAAGACAGCTACAGTGTACTTGTATATAATATGTAAATCTTTAAAAAAAAAAGTTTGAGGTTAGGCTGGGCCACATACATGATCTTATCTCAAATACCAAAACTAAAGCCAGAAGACTCAACAACCAAGTCCAATCCGGCCCATCTGAGACTGATCACAAAGAGTAGAGGGCCGGGGGGTGGGGTGGCTCAGGTGGGTAAGGGACCTTGTTGCCTCATGATCTGAGTTCAATCTCTGGGTCCCACAGAATGGACTCCACAAGGTCCTCTGACCTCCATGGCATGTGCATGCCCACACATGTGCAGGCAGGCATATGCTCTAAACAAATAACATTAATGAAAATAAAGAATACACACGTTTTTCACGATTCTGGATATTAGGGAGTCCAGGCTTCAGTAGGTACAGTGGCTGGCGCCAACCTAGGCTCTGCCTCTTAAGACAATGCCTTGAATGCTTTGTCCTTATGTGGTGGAAAGAGGTGAAGGGGGCTAACCATGTGATTCTTCTCACCCCACGTTCATTGATTCATTCACTGGTGGCCATCTAGGTGGTTTCTGCCTTATGAACAACATCCTGTAAATATCCCTCCAAGGTTTCTACGTGGTCATGTGCTTTTGTTTTCCTGGGACTTATATTTAGCCCTGAAATTGCAGGGTTGTACCGTAACTCTGAGCTGAACTTCTTGAAGAGACACCAAACCCCTTTCCGCAGCTCCCACCCCTTCTTACGCCCCCCACCATAGTGCACAAGTGCTATGATTCCTTCACGTCCTGGTGGACATGAGCCACTTTCCATCTTCAGATTAAAGCCGTGTTGACTGGTATGAGATGGTGTCTCCCAGAAATGTGGTCGTATTATCTAGTGACGTTTTCCATGTGCTGGCTAGTGATTTGTTTTCTTTGGAGAGATGTCTGATCAAGTCCTATACTGATTTCTTTTAAAGATCTTCATTTATTGGGCCTTTATAATGTATTTTGGCTAGTAAGCCTGTATCAGGGACATGATTTACAAATATTTTATTCAGTTTTGTAGATCAGGTTATCTTCTACATCTTTTTGTTGTTTAACAGAGGCTCATTATGGTGCCCCAGGCTGACCTTCAGATATATGAGATAGTCGTGTCCACAATTGTCCTGACTTGGCTACCTGAAGCCTGGGATTAGAGGCGCTAATATAGTGTGTGGGCTCCTTTCACTTTTTTACATCTTTGTTTAGATTGCATCTCATACTACAGGCTAGGCTGACCTGAAAATAGTGACAGGCCTCATTCTCCATCCTCTTGACATGAGTCACCACATTCAGGTTGAAGATTCCTCTTCACCCACTGAGCAGTCTTTTCACAAACCTGTAATCAGCCTCTTATTTTGCATTTCCTGAGCTTCTGGGATTTTCCTGTTTCTGCCTTCTATCTCGTCATAGGAATTCCGGGATTACTGACATGTACCACTGTGTCCAGTTTTGGAGGTGCTCTTATCCACTGAGCCATCTCCCCAGCCAACATTAGATCTCGTGATCTGTGAACACGGGAGACCTTTCCAGCTCCTCAGATCCCCAGGTTTCTTGGATGTGTTGTTTTGTACGTCTCCAATCTCTGTTTATTCCTAGACATCTTATTATTTTGCTGCTGCTTTAAGTGAAACTGGCATCTTAATCTTTTCAAGTTGCTCTTTGTTGGTGTGTCATCGCCCCCAAATCTATTTTATTAAATAGCAAAACAAATAAAAATAAGTCAGTATGTGGGCTCTGGACACTGGATGGTTACTTTCTCTGTAGAACTGGAGTGGAGGAGAGATATTATTCCTTTCCTTGGCAGGTCACAGGGTGGGTCCTGAAGATGGCTGGGCTTCACAGAAGAGCATCATTGGGCCCTTCCCAGAGGGAAACTGAGCTCAGAGCCCAAAGCTGGGGGAAGATGCTGTCCTAACCCCTAGACATCTTCTCCCTTGGCAGGTCACACTACACCACACACACAAACTCTGGGTCCTCCTGACCTGAATCCAGCCATTTAGACCCTTCCCGACTGTCTAAGCTCCCCGGGACACCTTGTCTCCCACAAAGATGCGGCTAACCTGCAGCATGTACTCACGTGGTCTCTGCTCCACTTACACAACACCCACACCACAAGTGGGCTTTGGGGCGCAGTGGTTGGGTTGGCTTCAGGTCTGTCTTTGTCCCATCCCCACTGTGATACAGGTGGCCTGGAGTAGTCACTTCCTGAGGCTGAGCAGTCACTCCCATGTGGATAAGGCCCTGGCTGCAGCTAGTGCCCCTTCTCTATACTTATATTTACATTGCATTTGGAGCACAGCCTGCAGGCTGAAGGGCTGATTCTGCAGGGCAAACTTCAACCCTTGGAGAAAGACAGGGGCATGGTGGCTCTCTGGGCCACACCTCTCCACACTCCTGCCCCCACAGGGAGTTAAAAGTCAGTGCTATGCAGGGAGCCCTGGGCCCATAGGTCAGAGGCTCTGTATCTTGCCTCTATGCCAATAACCCTGAGCCTGCCTCTTAGGGTTGAGACCACGGGGTAAAGGCCATACTCTTTCTTGAAAGGGGACTTGGCTCTCAGCTGGGTCTGTCCAACACCACTGGGGAACAACCATAAAGTCATGAGATGCTCTGTTGCCTCCAGAAGACTTGCCAGTTCTGGCTGATTGTGGGGTGTGCCCTATTGGTAGTCAAGTGTCCTCCCTAGATACATTTGAGGGGCACTTGACCCTCAGTGATGCTGACCCCCGGTGATACTGATCTCTTAGGCCTAGCGGGTACATAAAGCACAGCAGTACCAAGGGGCTGCTATGGTGGCTTCAGAGACCTTTGGAGGTTAGATTCTTGAAACTCTAGCAGAGCCCTGGTCTGTTCGGAATGTGCTATGTAGCCTTCCATGTGATGGGTGGGAGGAGTGGGTGGAGAGCAGACTCTTTCCCATCACCCTTAAATGGCCTATCTTTACAGTTGGGGTAACATAGGCTAACAGAGGGGGGAGACTGTGCAGGCTGATAGGAGACAGTGGGTAGAGCATGTAGGGCCCGTGGTGTCATGCCAGGACATGGGTGACTTATACAGTATGTTTCTGAACCCAAAGTGGCAATGGAGGAGGTCCCACAGCCCTTGGCCCGCTCTGTTGTAGCAGCATTGTAGTATGGGCATTCTCGTATCACCTTCCTCTTTCCAGTGGGAGGCCTGGCCTCAGGCCCAGGTTACGTGGTGACTGCTAAAGTGGCCGAGGGCTGGGCAGCAATGGGATAGTGGATGAGGGTCCTCAGAGATGGAGGGAGCAGGGCAGGTTGGGGCATAGAGGCCGGGATACAGGTGGCAGCAGATTTGTTTTGTCTGAGGATCACTGCAGAAGGGGGCCATGGTAGACCAGCAGTGGAGAGAAAGCTCTTCCTTCTCCCAGCCAGGGAACCTCAGACCTGGCTCCAGCTGCTGCTGTGGCCCGTGGGATGCTGTTGGCTCTTCTGGAAGTTCCGATGCGATGTCTGAAGCTCACAGCACTGTAGTTAGTGTCTTGCCTCTGTGAAACAGGGGCAGACAGCAGGGCTGAGAGAGCTCCAAGGGCAGGCCGCTGGCTGGCAGTGTTAGCACACCAGACCACAGTGGCCAGTGACTACTGACACTGACTGGGTAAGCAGTCTTGGGAGCATCAAAGCCTGGGTGTGTCTAGACTGTTTCTGCCCCTGCACAACATTTCCATGCCTGTGGGTCGTTGTCCTACTGTCCTTTCACAGGGACAGTTAGACTGGGTCACTGCTGCCCATGATCTCACTTTAACCTGTGTGAAGATCTGTTATGCTGAGGTGCTGGGGGAAGGGGAGGTCAGAGTTCCAAAATATGGGTTGGGAAGGACAGCTCGGCTCTTCAGATCCTCTTCCTTTCCTTATGTGCTCTTGGCCGCTTGATGCCACCTCCTTGTCTCACACTCCTGCCCCCGACACCTGAGGTGTCCTTCCACTCAATGGGAACATGTGTGTTCTAATCAGACCAGTAGGACCCAAGAGGTCAAACTCCCCTGGCCAGGTGAGGAGCGGGTCTGTTGAGACCACGGATGGGGATGTAGACATCCTTAGTGGGTGGTGGAAGCCCAACCTGGTGCAATGACCGGCATGAGACCGGCTGAGGGAGCCCTGGGCCTATGGATACTCGCCCACAGATAGTTTGCTGTCTGCCCCTCACAGGACCACAAAGCTGGGCCGTCTTCCCCAGAACAGGCTGCATGCCTCCGCCCATCCCTTGCAGGAGCACTTGGTTTTGCTGAGAGAAGCAAGAGTACTAACAGGGAAACAGGACAGCCATAGGAAGCTGGTTCGGGTAAATGCGGGGAAACCTTATTAATGGCAAGCCCAGAGTCAGCACAGGAATCCCAGTCACGATGCCTCAATGTCTCCATGGCAACCAGCCTATCTTCCCTTCCACCCAGGCCCAGGAGGGCTAGATACAGTGGCCTTGTCTTGGGCAAGACTGTCCCAGCCCAGGGGCCCAGGGACTGCAGAAGTCATGACTGCACAGCCCTTTGGACCACCCACACCCCACCGTTCTCATCTGGCAAGGGCAGCGACTTCTCACGGCTTTATTCTTTATTAACACTCTGCTGCTGTCACTGCTCTGGACACCATTGCAGTCCTGTGTCTTGTCAGTCCTTTTCAACTCTCATTTTGGTAAAATAAATAGAGACAATGAACTCTAGGTCAGCGCTCTCTCGAGCCTTGGTTAGCTTCATGATTGAATTTTCGCATCAGGCTTGTGAAGGCCCAGCCTCTGGGCAAGATGCAAACACTGGCTCCACTGGGCAGGGAAGCGACCCAGCCCACCAGGGCCCTTGGCTGCTGAACTGAATCACCAGTTAGACAAGGATACCCACCCCCTGGAGCACTCTGCAGAACTGAGAAGGTGGCAAGTCAGGTGGTTCTAGGGCCGTCCTGACTCCACACTGCTGTCCGGCCCAACTGAGGGGATGACTTCCGCTAAGCTCCTCCATGTTGGGAGAGTGCATCTCCAGGGCAGCACCAGCGCCTCCCGTCCTGCTTGCCCTGCTTGGCCTGTAGGGATCCTTCCACAGGGAAGACGCTCTTGGCTAAAACAGGTCCACCAAGCAAGCACAGGGACCCAGCCTCTGCCACAGCTGTCCCAACCTGTGTCCCGGGCTCCTGTGGGCGCTTGTCCTCCTCTGAAAGATCCTGATTCCCAGGGAAAACGTAAAATGCTTTTCAAAACATCATTGTGTTGTGTCCTGTTTGTGTGCAACTGCTCAGCAATGCAGTGTCCCTCACTTGCATGTGCACAGACACGTGTCAGGCACACCAGGACACTGCTGAACTCCTCCACAACACAGACTGCGTCATGCAACCTCAGTAGTCACACCAACACAGCTGATGCTGCCCTCGAGCCTCTGGGCCCAGCGTAGTCTCTGAACCTGGTGAGGCCAGCATGCGTGTGCATATGGCCGGCCACAGTGCCCATATATGTGCAGGAGGGGAGACTGTGGGCCTGCACGAATGCACACCCAAGTGTGCACAGGCAGGAAGACCAGGACACCCATGTAAGCATGGATGGGAACGCTGTGTGCCTGCATGTGTGTGTGCCTGTGTATGGCACAAGCAGGAGACAGGGCTGTGGCCACTGTTACTGCCCTGTGGGACAGAAGCACTTCAGAATGTGCCTGACAGAGGGAGGCAGCCGCTGACTACAGATCTGCCTCATCTGCCCAGAACCAGACCCTCTCCTGCACCAGCTCATGTGAGGGACCAGACTGGACCTCGGTTCTAGCTGTGCAGGATGGGGACCCCTTTCCTCATACCACCATGACATAGCCAGTGTGTTGGACTGCCTCAGTGCTCTAGGAGGGCCAGGCTCACACTTCCATACCTTGAGTAGCAGGAGAGGCCTCCCCCCTCTTCTTCCCTCAATTGCTTCCATCTACTTTCCTACTCTGAGGGGCTGGGCCATGGCCCACAGAAGCCCCAACATAGCTTTTCTCCAGGGTGCTGTCTGTCCTGTGACTAATGCTTTGATCGCATGGAAAAATCAAATGTGTTCCTTTGTAAAACCTCAGAAGGAAACAGGGCAGGAGAGGACCATGCTGTACTGAGAAGGCCCTTGGTGCCTGGGTCCTGGTTCTCGATGGGAAGCCATGTCAAACCCTCCCCTGCTCTGGACCTGCACATTACAGTGAAGACAGAAGGGAGGGTGTGCAGGCCCCTGCTCAGCTGGCCACGCCAGGCCAGGAGCCAGGGTTTGCAGGTGGGTGGGAGGTGGGCACTGATCCTGAGCAGTGCAGGCTGGTTCGCTATGTACAGCAGAGGGTGGCTGCAGCCTGGCACGAGTCCGAGGTGCCGCTATCTGACACGCTTCTCCACCGAATACACAGAAATGTAGTAGTCATTGCTTCCGACGGCCAGATGAGGCTGTGTGGAGAGAGCAGAAGCACATGAGCAGGGCCTGTGATGCGGTAGGAGCTGCAGCACTGGGCAGAGCTAGAGGAAGGGGTGCAGGCTGCCTGTGCTCTGTGCTGAGCTCTAGTGGGGGTGAGGATTAACACCTCTGAACTCCACACAGGCACAGAAATGAGGGTCATTAACTGCCAGATTCGAGCAGGAATGATACATCATCCAAATTGCATTACAGGTGATTTGCATACTACCCACAATTCCCTGCAGCTTCCTTTTAGGATTGCCCCCCTGGGGTGGTTCTGGGAATCTGATGCTATGCACCTCAACAGTGCTACACACAGGTTCCTGTGGAGCCCGCTCTGCAAAATGCTAACCATCCAACAATCCATCTGCATGATTACATTATGGACACAAGTGTTCGGTGACACTGTCCTACTGCTCCCCACACCAGAGGACACTAGCTGCCTCTCCCTCTGTGTTATCTAGTTTACCTGAGCATTAAGAACTGGGTTTGGGGGGTTGGGGATTTGGCTCAATGGTAGAGCGCTTGCCTAGAAAGCGCAAGGCCCTGGGTTCGGTCCCCAGCTCCAAAAAAAAAAAAAAAAAAAAAGAACTGGGTTTGGTTTCTAGGGGCCGGACAATGTTTTTCTGGATACCCCAAGAATAGTAGATCTCAGTTCTTTATGTTCTTGGAGTCAGGAAGGAGGACTCCAGCTTCCTGGGTTACCCTTCCACCCACCCCCAAAACCCAGGAGTGAAGGCACAGACCCAGTGTGGGTGGAAAGCCAGGCAGCTGATGGCCCCGACTCGCTGGCCCATGAAGCCATCGTAGTATTTGATGTTGTTGATCAGCTCCCCATTGCCGTTGTAGATGGCTGTGAACTGGTTCATGGAGCCACTGTGGTAGGGAGGGAAAGACGGTCAGGATATTAGTTTCTGTTTCCCTGTGGTGCAGGAGAAAGACAGTCCAGGGTGCTGGCTGAGAGTTCCAGCATGAGGCACAGGCTAGGCTGTCCATCTGCGTGTCACCCTGAGGCAGGAAGTGACTGCTTATTGGTTATGGCCGGGAAGAACCAGGCCTGTCCCGAGATGCACAGAGGGCAGGATAAGGCACACAGACTTCTTTTGCTTTTACTTCGGGGTAGTACAGTTACACCCTCTGAACTGTTCTTCCAAAGCCACTGTGGAGGACAGAGCCAAGGGATGAGCACTCTCAAGGGGACTTTTGCTTAGAAGTAGGGGCTGCATGGAGGCAGGGTACCTACCAGGCGATCAGGTTTGCCTGGGGGTGGATGTCGAGGGCTGTCAGCCCCTTCACAATCTGCATTACATTCACAGACTCGGGCATCCGAGGATCGAAGAATCGCACATCTCCATTGACACTGCGAGAGAGGACCAGGGTGATGCTTGGGATACTACCTGAGCCCCTAGGGGGAGCACCTGACTCTGAAGGATGTGAAACTGGCCATGAAGTGTCAATGTCCACTTGCACACGCTGGTAAGGCCAAAGCTATGCAGACGCCCAGGACCCCTCCAAGGGCCAACAGGTGGAGCCCAGATCACCACATCATGCCGCCCCACTGGTCTTGGGGTCCCCATCAAGCTGTCCCTCTCAAGCCAGAAAAGACTAGGATTGACTAAAGGGAGCTGCCATGCTCACAAAGCAGGACACACCGGGGTCAGAGAAGGGATTACAAGCAAGGACAGGAACAGTCATCGCAGGCTGCAGCTCATGAGGTAGAAGAGGGCAGAGGGAGCCTGGTGGACGCTCGGCCCCACAGGGGGCCAGATGACCTGGCTTAGGCTTATGGCTTCTGCTTCAGTGTCCATTCCAAGAACTGTGCTGTGCTTTATGCCACAGACAAGGGAGAAGAGCATCTCTCTGAAGAAGTGGTGGCTTTGTGACAGTAAATTATGCTCTGCTGTCTCTTTAACAGGCAAATAAAGATTCGCTGCTCTCAGCGCAGTATTTACTGAGCAGCAGGCCTGAATTTATGTGCACAGGCTGGCTGGCGACAAGGTGGCCTGCTGGGGATGTGCCACCCAATGCATTCTGCTTTGCCTCTCCTGCTCGAGGAACACACCTCCCTGTGCACCTCTTCCTTCAGCCCAGCCCCCCCAACCCCCCCCTCCCACCCCCCCCAACCCAGCCCCCCATCCCAGCCCTTCAACCCCCCCAGCCCAGCCCCCCCAGCCCAGCCCCCAGCCCAGCCCCCCAGCCCAGCCCAGCCCCCACTCTTGCTCCACACTCTGACCTTTCTGGCCAGTCACAGAGCAGAGTCAATTACTGCCCTGAAATGCCAACAGTCCCTAGCTATTTAAACACTGAAGACATATTTAAATGGAGGGAAAATAATGTTTTCATAGCAAATTTTACTTCTTACCTCACACTCACGATGTGGCCCTCAGGGTGCTTCTGCAGGTAGGCCTTTACCACCCATGCTGTGTGCTCTCGGTAAGTCATGACCCGGCTAAAGGAGGAAGGTGTAGTCAGGACTGGCCCAGCCCTGTCCCATTGCTCAGGGTAGGGTTAGGAGGAGTGGTATGAACTGGAGCTGGCAGCCCTGCCCTTGGGCTGAGCCTCAGGAGGACATCCAGAAAGGAGGCACTAGCTAGGCTGTCCTAGGCCACACCCCCTCATCTCTCTAGCCTCTACTTCCCCAGTTCTGGTCTTGAAGTCTTAGTGCCATTTTGGGATGAGGAAGACCTCCTGGTCCTGCATTCAATGGCAGTTTAGTGAGGTCACTGTTTGTTATCTCTGTGGGGTCAGCTTAAAGAAGCCAGACAGTGAAAGGTAAGGAGAGGGGAGATGTGACAGTTACCATTCACTGAGTGCCATCCTCCTGTCGTAGACACGGATCGAGCCATCACCCAGGCCAGCTACAATGAGTGAGCGGTGCGAATCACAAGATAAACTTGTCACACAGCTGTCGGCCCCCGTGGGGATGTCCTAAGCCCAAAAAGAGAGCAGTGAGGAGCCTCGAGCTGGCTGAAGTGTGTTCTGTGGAGATATCCTCTGCTCTCTCAGGCTGAGAAACTGGTCTCCACCTGCAAGGCTGTCACAGCCTGGAGGAACTGGGCCAAGGGTAGTGCAGGGCTCACAGGGCATCAGTCATGCCTGATCTGCGTGAGCGTCTGCCCTGAGCCTGTGCCTGGGTACAGCCTGGAAGGCAACTGTGGGGATGCCTGGCTCTCAGAGCCAATTAAACTTTGCAGCAATCTCTCCCTTTCCTGAAGAGAAAGACGAAGCACATTTTGGCAGGGAGGGAGCCTCCTTAGCTCTCTCCTCAAACCCCTAATTAGGCAGGGAAGCTAAGGAAAGGCTTCTCTGCTCCCTGTGGTGGCCATAAATACTGCAGAAGGGCAAGGGGTGATGAATGGAAGCAAGAAGGAACTGGAGCTGGAAATGGCCTCAGAGGGAAAAGTGCTTTCTAATCAGATGGGGTGAGCCTGAGAGGAACCCACAGGATGGGGAGGGGGTGTGAATGGGGGAGGTGGTGAAAGAGCCTCACTCCTGCCTTTGCAGCTGACATGATGTCACCCAAGGAGCTCTGTACCTGC
This sequence comes from Rattus rattus, assembly GCF_011064425.1. Classification (NCBI taxonomy): domain Eukaryota; kingdom Metazoa; phylum Chordata; class Mammalia; order Rodentia; family Muridae; genus Rattus; species Rattus rattus. The sequence continues at coordinate 64,124,288 of NC_046162.1, forward strand.
AGGAACCCCACACCATCTCCCTGTGGGGACAGGGACCCTGGAAGACAGTGTTTAACTGTTTGGCGGCATTATGGGGCTTGAGGATGCATGGAAGCGTCTAGCCAGTGCTGGTAGACAGGCCTCAAGTCTCACCAGCTTCCGTCACTCCAGCCTGCTCTGCCCCTCTGTTCTGTGAGAGGTCCATGATTTGTCCAGGCCTCCACTTGGGCAGGGCAGGCTGAGTCTGTGCTCTGTGTCTTTGGGCACCAGGAAGACAGACGTCCCTCAGCTATGTGTGTGTTGTCCTTACAGGACCTGTGATTCTGCCTTGGACCTGAAGGAGGCAAATGGACTCTGGCAAGGAAGCCCAAGGTATCTGAGGCAAAACCAACTCTAATCAAAATGGAAGACTTGGAGCTGGACTGGCCTACACGGTAGGATTATGTCCCCCAAACAAACAATCTTGAAAATAAAACGTGGTCTAAGTAAGGGGTTGAATTCCAGCTCACCGGCAGTGAGGAGGTGCTTAGCATACAAAGGGCCCTGCCTTCTGCACAGCACCAGGGTAAGGAGAGAGACGCAGATGTCAAACAGTTAACTGTACTCATGTAAGATATTTCACCCTACTGATTCCTGATATTCCCTGATTTGCATGAAGAAAACAGTATCTGGAAATAACTTGGGTTAGCATAACCTTAATTACTGCTGTAACTAATGCAGGTCAAAGTGCCAGGATCAATGTGTATCCAGGAGTAATTAATCAGCTTTTCACCTGGCAGCGAGATGCCATTGCCTCCCCAACACAGAGAGCTGAACAGCAGTCACTGACTGATGAGGAGGGGTCTGTTTTGTGAGTGTGAAGGCTTAGGCACGGTAAAACGTGGGGTCTGTGCAGGGGCCTGTAGTGGTTACCTGGACCTTCGTCTCCCGGTCGGTATCCCAGATCCGGACAATGCGCACATCCCCTGAGCTCATGAGGAGGCCAGTTTCTTGTTCCCAGTCCACCACCATCCCAGCTCCTGGGGAAACAGTGGAGTCACTATGTCAAACAATGGCTCAGGCAGGATGGGGCATCCCCCTCACTCATGTAAGGCCAGGTTCCTGCAACAATTCTCCGATGAGCTCTGTGCTCTCTCAGAACCTTATACACTCCACCCTTCATGGCATTGGATCACAGGACAACAGGGTCTTATGATCTCTGTCCACCAAATACATCTTCTCTGACTCTGAGACATAAATAGCACCACCCCTAAGGCCTCCACCTTTCAGGGGCCTCCAGGCCAAGTCAGAACACCAAGGTCCTAGTCCTCCTAGAAGCAGAGGTTCTATATAGGCCATGGGCACCTGGATGCTCTAGCACAGCATACAATGCTGAGTGCCCAGACGGAGATGAGCAGACAAGCACAACATAGCAAGAGCTCTGGCTAGGTGCACTAGCACGTGCTGTCTCCCAGCTACCGAGGGACTGAGGCAGGAGGATGGCCAGTGGGCAACTTGGCTCAGCTCTCAGGAATTCTTAAAAGGTCATTCTGTTCACATGGGCATGTGCCTCCATCAGAGCCAAGTGTTTGTAAACAAGCTCTGTACATAGGCACAGGCATGGTCAGAGGCTGAACATATCTGTGGGGTACACTGGGAAGCCATGGGGGCAGGAGCTGGTTTGTGTGCATACATGGGTTCTCTGCACCCCGGTCCTCAGTGATGCAGGAGGCACGTGCCCAGCAAGACTGAGGGCCAGCCACAGGAGCAGTCCTCGAGCATTTCCTGGGAAAAGCTGACACTGTATGGACCCTTGGGGCCTCACTCATTCCTCATCTCAGTCAGCCGAGACATCAACAAGGAAGCCACAAGCCACTCAGGTTTCCTTCCATCCTAGGCAGGTATGAGTGTGGCAAGAGTCCACCATCAGAAGCAGATCACTACTCAGTGGTCCTGGGAAAGAACACAGCTGGCAAAGAGGGCGCCATGCCAGTCTGCTGGCACCAGTCCAAGCCACATCTCACCGCCTGTACTGCTGCCTGTGACTTGGCCACACTGAGAACACAGCAGAGCACTGGGATCCTTGAGGGTCCCCTGTTCTTGTGGTTTCTAGGGAGCAATGATTTGGGGTGACTTTGGGACCTCAGAACTGCACAGGTGTCTGGAGGCATCAGAACTCTTTCTCACAGTTCCACACGGCCTTCTTCTGAGGAGCCAAGACCTACCTTATGCTGTCAGCAGCGTGTCTAAGAGCCTGACTTACCTCGTGTTGTTGGAAGCATGTCTGAGAGCCCTTGCCACGCAGTAACCATCTCTGGATTCTTTTCCAAATCAGCAAAATTTTTCCAGACCCTGATGGCTCCATCGTCTAGGAAAGGAGAAGGCAGTAAAACCCGTGTCTGACCCCTGACTGCACAGCACAGCTACCGTGTTCTCAATGCCTGTTCCTGCTACGCTGATATAAGCAACCAGTAAAAGGTAGCCATAAAGGGAGATGGGGCCACGGTAGATCCTCTTCTCCTGCCCCAGAAACCGCAGGCCACACGTCAGCAGCTTGGTGGCATGGCTAGCTCTCCTTCCCGGCTCTCCTTGCAGCAGGGAAGCAGGGTGAGACCTGGAGAACTTTCCATCCTTCTCCTCTGGTCCAGGCTCTCAGCCTTTTGCAGAGGACAAAGCTTGCAGCCTTCACCCTTACCCATTTCTGCTGCTGGCCCTCTGTAGGCCCAGCCAGACCTAAGGCTGGAGAGGACACATGCTGGGATCTCCAGACCAAAACACATGAGACCCCACCTGCCTTGCTTTTAGGAACCCTTCCTTGTCTTCTCCTGAAAGGATGACTGCAGCCACTTTGATGCCTTTCCCTTCCTTCTCTTCCTTCTTCTCCTCCCCACTTCCTCCCATTTGGTGCCTTATGACTCTCAATCTGACCTCACCTATCTTCTAGCCCTAGCTGTGCCTTGAGGGTCCCTAACCCCACTGTGCATAGGCCACTCTTGGAGAGCACTGATGCCATGGGTCCTGAGGTGGCATTGCTAGATAGTGTCTTTTAGGGCCATATGTCTTCACTTAAAAAGGAAATGGGGCAATTTGTCAGTGTAGCAAACACTTAAACAAACAAGAAAACAAGATGGAGGCACTCCTGCTCAACATCCTATCACCAGAATATGCTGCTGTTAAAGTGAGCACATGGGTGTAACCATCAGTGCCCTGGGGAGCAGGCTGCCTACAACAATGAGGAGTAGACACTAAGCAGTCTGCAAGGACAAGGGAAGCCCCTGAAAGGCCATAAAACCCAGGCTCCAGGCAGCTCAACAGATGCTGGTCTCTGATGCACCTAACATGCATGAGCCATGTACTCTAGCAACAAGTGACCCCTACAGTGATTACATATCCCACCAGGATCTTCTGTCTCTGGCCTGGCTCTGACCTTGGTGAGTGCTGAGTGTCTGGTACACTGGTCGACCTGGAGAAGCACTGAGGTGGGTGAGCGAGCCTCCACCACTCTCAAAGAGCATCTCTCTCAGCGTCGGAGCATCAGCAGGAGAGCCAGCACCACTCACTGCCCTTCCCTCACCAGTGGGCGTGGGTGTGGGCGTGGGCGTGGGCATGGCAGCTTGCTGTGTCCTGGGCTATTGGACTTGAGAGCCCCTTGCCACCACTGGCTGCTCTCTGAGCCCTGCCTCCGGGCATCAACTGTATCACTTAGGGCTGGGCTGTCAGGTTGCTGGATTATTTCGCGGCAAGTTGTTCTCCTTTTAAGTGTGAACAATGAACCATGTATTTGTAAATCAATGGTCTTAGTGGCTTAGACACTTAAGAGGACAGCAGGCTCAGGACACCTCTGTTAGTGTCAAGGTCACCTTTCTACCTGACATCAGTGGGAGGTCATCAGCACTGGTGTGATCTTGTTTTTGCAGCTTTTGTGGTGCTAGGGACATAGCACAGAGCTTTGTGATGCCAGGCAAGCGCACTACCAATGAACTCTCCCCTGATCCAGGGATCCTGTCGAAGTGTTAGAACAACTGTAGCCGGGCATGTAGCTCAGCTGGGAGAGCTTACTTTGCAAACATGAAGCCCTGGGTTTGGTTCACAGCACTGTTTAACATGGGGGTAGAGTACTACTCAACGGTAATTCCAGATTCTGGGAGACAGAGACAAAGATGATCAGGAGTTCAAGGTCATCCTTAGCTCCACAGTGAGCTTGAGGCTGGATTGGGCTGCAGGAGACCTTGTCTTAAACAAAGGGATACAACACAAAACAGAAAACAAAGCAACTGCAACCTAGGGAAACCATCTTGTTCAAAATGAGCACAATATTAAGACATTTCAGGTGAAAAATCAAAACAAAACAAGAACATCCAGTGAGGGCCATTCCTGTTTTGGAAACGCTTCTCATCCCCTTCAGAAGATGGCTGGACCTGGTGGGGGAGCCTTTCAGGTCATGCAAGGAGAGGAGCTGATGGTGCCAGAGGTTGGGGGTGCAGGGCAGCATGGGCCCTGGAGAACATGTCCTATAATGTCCTCCTTTGCTTTTGTGTATTATCTGGGACGCCCATGGGTCCCACATGAAGGTTAGGAGGGCAGAGACTGACATGCTATTTCTAGTCATGGAAGGGACAGGGACGCTTGATGAGAAGATGGTCCCAGAGCCCTGACCAACATGTTGCCCATGTTCCTGCCCTTTCTCTCACACACGTCCCAGGCTTAGGTCACAGCAGTCCTACTCACCTGTGGCTGTCAGCAGCAAGGAGCAGTCCTGCCCATTCAGGTACTCCATAGCAGTGACCCTGGTGTACCGAGGGTTGCCATTGTGGAAGTAGTCCAGTTTCTCTCCTTTCTCCCAGTCCCAAAAACTTGAAGGAAAAAGAGTGAAGACAGAAAGACAGTCACTAGGGAGATACCACCCAGACCCCAATGGGGCATGGCTTCACGCTGTGGGTGGCTGCAATCAGAGAAGAGCAGAAACTGGCCAGTGTGAGTTGAGGAGCTTATACAGTGTGGGTGGGAGAGATACAGTAAGGTCGCTGAGGAAGACTATGATGCAGCCGTCCATCTCTAAAAGGAGGGACCCGAGAGATCCCCACACCAAGTTCCCTGGACAGTTGAACAATGTGGGAGAGCCTTACAATGGAGTACTGCCAGGCCTGGAGAAGGCGGAAATGCTGAAGATGCTACAGTAAGAGCGAACCATGAAGGCAACGTGGAAGAAGCCAGTGAGGAAAGGACCAACACCATAGGCTCTACTCTCAGGCGGTCCCTAGGGGCATCATGTCCAGACACAAAAAGGCTGGGCTCATGGCACCCAAGGGGAGGATTAGTGTTCACTGGGAAGTTTGGTATGGGAGATGAGAATACTCTAGAAGGGGGTGGTAGGTTGGCCTTTATAGAATTCATGCGTACTGACAGTACATGGTTCAGATGGCCAGTTTCCTGCTATACATAGTTTACAACAACTTAACAAGGAAGAAAAACAATTGTAGCTCTACAGGCAGTGTATAAACTACAAACCCACTAAAATGGGCAGACTCCTCACTCACCAGGTCAGAACCCAGTATGAATTATACTCTATTCTCTCAGAGCTGGAGAGACGACACAGCAGTTAAAAGTACCAGATGCCCTTCCAGAGGACCTGGGTTCAATTCCCAGCAACCCCAGGGTGGCTCAAGTTACATGGCAGTTATAGTCGGAGTCTGTAAGTCTGACTCTAGAGTTCTGACATCCTCACACAGACACATGCAAGCAAAACATCAATGCACATAATGTAAAAAAAACCAAAACCAAACCAACCAACCAACCAATCAACCAAACCCCAAAACAAAACTCCACTCTCTCTTCGGAATCTTCTGTCACCCACTTGCTTCTGCAGAACAGGCAAGGAACAAACTGTGTACCCAGGCTATTCTTAATAATGAAGCCTAGGTGAGTCCAGAACGAGGTGGCCTCATAAGTGCAACAGAGAGAGCAGACAGCAGGGTGAACCAGAGCCAGGCCTACCAGATGCTGTCCTTGTCGGCAACAGCTATGCATGGTGTAAAGGGGTGGAATTTGACCACGGAGGGAACGCCGGGGTTCCTGTTCAGAAATATCTGATCATCCAGTCTGGTGATGCCTGTAAGAGATAATTGGAGCCAGGCTTTCATTTCCGGCAACACTAATATTGTCTTTAGGATAGTTGAAGCAGGCAGGGACAGTAGGGATCAAAGAGACACACATGCTGAGGAAAAGGGGTAGCTTTAGCCCAGTGCATGCACAGCTCTAGGGTCTATGCCTTTGTTTGGCTCTGTCTCACAGCTCCCAGCAGAGCTAGACACTGACGTGCCTTTGATCAATACGTATTATACTGTAAGTAGCAATATTCAGAGTAGAGAACTTCATTGAGTCTGAAGAGAGTGCTGAGAACTTAAGGATGAAGGAGGGTGTGGTACTACCACTCAAGACCCAGGTGGGGTTCCAGGCTCTTCAGTCTGGGAAGCAGCTAGCCAAAAATTCACAGGTTGAGGGGCATGGCAGGGGACAAGGTTTTCTCATTAGGCTCCACACATCAGCTGTTATGAATCCTCCTGGCTTTGTAAGAGCCATAAAGCAGCTAAGGATGCAGAGTGCTAGCAGCTGCAGGACCACGCTTGGCCCCGGATGTCTGTGAGGACCTCTGTGTTTCTGAGAGGGTGCTTCAGGGATCATACATCTTTTTGGGCAATGAATACAGACAGCTCTTGGTAGAAAAAGGGATGCTTTCTGGTCTAGCCATATGTGATCATGTGGAGAGTAATGAGTTTAGTGCTGGCAGAAACCAGCCCTTGGGTTTCTCTGTGCCAAGACCTCTCCCCTTTCTATGGTGCACAAGGGCCTTTAGGATAGCAGCACAGAGATGACCAGTGTTCAGGCAGGGGCGCTGCTCTGCAGACAGTGTCTGTCTTCTGCGTGCTCCTTCTAGACCACAGTAACCTTCTAGAACACAATAAAGAGGGACAAAGGGTGTGTGTGTGTGTGTGTGTGTGTGTGTGTGTGTGCGTGTGCGTGTGCGTGTGTGTGCATGTGCTTGTGTGCGTGTTGCTGCACAGAGGAGGAGGGCCCCTTGTTTTGCAGTGGTTACTAGCTTACAGCCTGGAGCACCACAGTCTGTTGTTGTTGAGGATGCCAGGGGTGGCAGGTTCTGAGCACTGAAGATAAGGAAAATGTCCTACCTGCTAATATGTTTTGCAGAGATGCAAACGGCAGCGTGTAGCAGTTGGCCCAGGTTGCCCAACATGCCTCAGGGGAAGTGGATGTTGTTCAGGGTTGGGCATGGCCTGTGCTTTTGCAGCCAGCTCCACCCACCCACAGGCGGCATTTCCCACCTCTGACCAACACCTTTCCCAGAAGGTACCAGGCTGTCAAACAAACAGACTTGCACTAAATCTAGACATTGAACTTGGGGGACTGAGGAAGGCACTATAGTCCCTTCAGCAATGAGCTAGCTCTGTTTCCATCTTACCTGATGAGCTTCCAGACCATTCGCTAATTTCACTTTTGTGTAAGCCCAGGCCCCACTTGTCATGTAGCTGTTCCACCACTGGGCTCCTCCTCTGGTACCTTCTTTTGATAAATTTTCCTCCTTTTCACAAAGACTACAAAGAGTACTTGTCTTTTGTCAAGAAAATGTGTGTGCGTGTGTGTGATGTGTGTGTGTGTGCGCGCGTGCACAATCAGGCCAACTTTGGGTTCTCACTCTTCAGAAGCCCGCGTCTACCTTATAGAGGAGATAGCGGCTCACCTTAGGCTAGGCTGGCTGGCCAGTATTGTCTGACTTGGCCTCACCAGACATCACCAGCATGGATCACAGTGCCTAGCTTTTATGAGTGAGTTCTGGGGATCTGATTCAGGCCTTCACACTTGTGAGGCCAACACTTTACCTACTGAGCCATCTTCTAGCCCCACCTGACTTTGTATTCTGAGTGTATGCCTCGATTTGAATAGACACAGGTTCATGTTGCTTCTGCAGCTGCCCAAGAGGCCCCCAGACATGTTACTGTGTGGGCTAGACCCATTTTCCAAACTTCTGTCAGGAAACTAACCTGCCCTAGCTGCCCTGGCCTACAGTCTTAGGGATCCTAAGGAAGTACTGTCTAGGAGAGTACAGTGAACAGGGTGCTCAGAGAGTGCTGTGCCCCCTCAGAGAGCGATAGGGGTGCTATAGGCAGGGTGGCTGCTGCACTGTACACCCTGAGCACCCCAGGGAGGCATGATGAGTCAACAGTTGAGCCGTTTCCAGCAGACTAATGACTGTCAGGGACCCAAGAGACACAGACAGGGTTGTACGGGAAATGCAGGCGCTCAGTGAGGCAGGCCTGGGCTGAAGCTGGCATGACCCTCTGTCTCAGTGGGAGAGATCCTGTCTTCTGAGGCCTCAGCCTTTTAACAAGTAGCTGGTCATTAGTTTCTAAGTTTCAGAGGACAGGGAGGCGTGGTCAGAACTATGACTTATGCTACAGGGGAGAAGGCCAAAGACTTATTACACTGACCCTCAGCCAGTGCTCTCTGTGAGAAAAACTTGGCTACTGGCTGGAGACGGGAAATGGTCTCTATCTGTCACTCTCATGCAATCAGAGCTGTGGGACTGCACCAGGGTGGTGGGGAGCCTCGCTCTACACTTCTCAAGAGAGGAGACAAAGGCCCTGGGTTTAGGGTGAGGTTCTGGCACTCAATTCTTCCTGCACTTGACACGCCCTGTTCCCTGTGTGTCCTCCAGGCCTGGGGGACACACACGATGCAATCTGCTGACAGAAGCTTGCTCTTGAGCCCTCCAGCAGCACACAGACTGTCCTCCTTGGCTGACCACTAACATGTCCCCATGAGGCTGGAAGCAAAAACATGCAAGGGAGCAAATGTGACATGCTTTCAGGTCTGGGAAGGGCTTGGTGAGGGTGTGGGTGTCATGGTTTAGAAGAATGGAACCAGTGGTCATTTCAAGAACAAGTGGAGACAAGGTGGACAAAACCTTGCTTCTATTACAGGGAAAGGACATCCCAGGTGGCTACTGAGATGTGGGTTACCAAAGCCTAGAACTCTTCTGGAAATTCCAAAAAAAATAAGGAGTGAGGCTTCTCAGAAGGTCACCAGCTTTGGGGGACTTGCCTGTACTGAGACCCCAGGACTGGGCTGTCCTTGAGAAGAAGCCCTCCCCCTGAGGCGGGTTCCTCTTCCCCAGTGCCATCCCTCCCTGCTCCACCTGACTCTACCAGTCAGTGCTCTGGTCTACAAGGGCAGCACACACAGTGCTTGGGGGCTGAGGGGGGCTCAACAGAAGGCCTGCTCCCCTGGGAGGTGCTGTGCACTTACCCTTCTGGATAACCTGCTGTGCCTGCTTCCTGACTCGAGTGTTCCTCAGGAACCGCCACTCACGCTCCTTGCGGATCTGACTCTCTAGGTCATGCTCTTCAGGAATCTTTAAGGACAGAAAACGCTGGATTAGGCTCAGCAATAACATAGTCACTTTTTTTTTTTTTTTTAAAGATTTATTTATTTTGTATATGAGTACACTGTAGCTGTCTTCAGACACACCAGAAGAGGGCATCAGATCTCATTACAGATGGTTGTGGCCACCATGTGGTTGCTGGGATTTGAACTCAGGACCTCTGGAAGAGCAGTCGGTGCTCTTAACCGCTGAGCCATCTCTCCAGCCCACATAGTCACTTTTAAACTGGGCATAGTGGCACATCCACATGAGTCCAGCACTCGGGGGTCTGAGGCAGGTTTGAGGCCAGTGTGGTCTATTTGGGGAGTTCCAGGCCAGCCTGGGCTAAACAGAGAACTGTGTCTCAGAAACACAAACAAACAAACAAACAAACAAATGGCATTACTCTCTAGTCTCTTCCCTGGCTGAAGCCCACTAACAAGAGAAGATGGGCCTGTAGGGGTGGGGTCCTGAGATTCCCAAACAAGGGAAATGCTTTTGGCCAATGCAAGGCCATGGTGCTGGCTATGACAACTGAGCCTGCCTGTGAACACAGGGGCAGTTCCCTCTCCTCTGAAGCCGGAAATCTCACTCACTGGTTCCCTGCTGGGAAGCCGAGGAGTTAGCTTTAAACATCCCAAACACTGAATCAGTCAATGAACAAAATAGGACCCTCTTCCTCCTGACTGAGACATGGATAGAGGGCCCTCCTGGCTCAGTCAGAGACAGCATTTTAGCAGAGGCTTCCTGAGGAAAACAGCACCAGGAAGAAAACCCCAGACAGGACTGTATTTCTTTTTCAGTGTTTTATTGCTATGCACCCTTATTTTTCTTCTCAAAAACTGCCAAGAAATGCACCCAAATAACAAATTAGCAGCCAGAGGAGGATGACCAATCTGGACACAGGGGAGAAGGCCTCGCTTCCCTGTGAGCGGTTATCAGTTTAGAAACCGTCCCACAGCAGTAAATGTGGGTTCAGAACCACGAATTTTATCCCACGACAATGCAGAGCTTATTAGACAAGAAATGACAATGACCAGTGACATGAGCAGCAGCAAGCAGCAGCTTCTCACAGACCCAACTGTGCTTTTTTTTAAAAAAAAAAAACTTATTTATTTTATTTATATGTTAGTACACTGTAGCCATCTTCAGACACTTCAGAAGAGAACATCCCATTACAGATGGTTGTGAGCCACCATGTGGTTGCTGGGAATTGAACTCAGGACCTCTGGAAGAGCAGTCAGTGCTCTTAACCGCTGAGCCATCTCTCCAGCCCCCAACTGTGCTTTAATGGAGCCCAGTTTCTCTGGAGCAGATCAGAAGGAGAGGTCTAAAAGGTGCTTGGAGCAGGAAGAGGGACCTGGTGCTGCTCTCTGAGGCTCTGCTTTAAGTCACTGCTGCACATGTGGGGGTGAACCCAGGGCAGACCCCAGGCTCCAAAGACAACAAAACAGAGACAATCAAGGCCTAGAGGAGACACACGCATATGGAAACCTGGAGAGTGTCAGACAGTCTGGCACTTGAGCTGTCACTGGTGACAGAACCCTGGCTCTGGACTGTGTCTCATGGGAGTGAGGGGTAAGGGTGGGGGTGGGGCTGTGTTTTTTACCCAGGATGTAGGAGTTGAGTATTCTCTTGCAGACCTGCTATCCTAGCGACAGGCAGTACTAGAACCAGGTTCACATGGTGAATAGGCAGCAGAAAGTACAGAGGAAGGGCCACTGAAGGCACCACTGGGGATGACCAGCTCTCAGGAAGGAGGGATTAGATGAGACTGGCCAAAGACCACCCCCACTTCTTGTGGCTGTGTATCACACACCCTCCCCCTCATTTTCTCTTTCTACCCATTTATATCTGGCCTGAGGAATAATGCCTTTTGGTAAGCAGCATCCAGGCCTGGCTGTTGAGGTCCTCTCTGAGCACAGCTCAGAGGCTGTTTAACAAGGGTCACACGATTAGGATATGACATGCCAATTCTGTACCTCTCAGCTTTCAGAAAGACCAGTTACAGCTGAAGCCTCCTGTGGAGGCACAGGCAGCTGAGAGGGAGCTGAACTCCGGCCCAGCCCTTTTCTGGTCACAAAGACCTTGAGGCTCTGGAACACAGGGAAGTAAGACAATGTAAGTAGGTAAGTAGGTCCTGTGTGGCGTCTGGACACTGGTGCTATGGTCTTGTGTGGCGTCTAGACACTGGTGCTATGGTCCTGTGTGGCGTCTAGACACTGGTGCTATGTCTTACTTTTGGTGCCTTGGGAACTAATAAGTATCAAGGTATGTCAAGGAATGTAACTATCAAGATTGAAAAAAAGGCTTGAGTGAAGGCAAAAGTGGGGAGGACTGCAAAGAAAGGGGCCAACCCTGGCTCTCTGCTCTTTTCTCATGGACCATTAAGGCCATCACCCATCCCCTACCAGCACGCTAGCCTCTGTCCAGGCTGGTAGAGGATGGGTGATGGCCTTAATGGCTGGCTAGTTTTGCGTCAACTTGACAGAAGCTAGAGTCATCTGAGAGGAGGACACCTCAACTGAGAAAATAACTCCCTGAGATTGGGCTTAGGCAAGCTGTAGGTCATTTCCTTAATTAGTGCCTGTTGGGAGGGGCCCAGCACACTGTGTGGTGCCATCCTCAGGCTGGTGGTCTTGCATTCTATAAGAAAGCAGGCTGAGTGAGCGGGTCATGAGGAGCAAGCCAGCAAGCAGCACCCCCATGGCCTCTGCAGCAGCTCTGCCTCCAGGTTCCTGCCCTGCTCCGGTTCCTGTCCTGACCTCCTGGTGGTGAACTGTGGTGTGTAAGTTTAGGTCGACAAACTTTCCTCTCCAAGTTCCATTGCTGCTGTTTTATCACAGCAATAAAAACCCAAACTGAGACTCAGGGTTTTGTGTTCTGGCCTGGGTTCAAATGCACTGTGTAGCTGGGGATGGCCATGTGAGCTGCTCGATGAAGCACAATTCATCATTTTGATTTCTGGCATGGCTTATGCTTTTGTATCTCATTAAAGGCTCTATCTAACTCAAAAGTGTACAGTTTGGGGGTTCACATGTAGTGCTACAAATCACTCTGTTGCTTGTTGAAAAGGTGTGAGTGAAATGTCTCTGCTGAACTGGGCTGTTTTCGCCCCTTTGCTGAAAATCGATGGGCCTGGCCTGTGTAGCTCCATCCCGGGTTCTCTATTTTATGCTATTGATCTGTGTGTTCGTCCGTGCTCCAGCTCCACACTGATCCTGATCACTAACTTGACCATGTTAAGCCCGTGACTTTGTTGCTGCAACTTCATTGCTTTTCTCCATATTTTACGCAGGTCATCTTTTGCCAAAACAGTTTTCCTGGGACTCCAGTCAGGGCTGAACTGATTTAAGTGGCCATTTAGGGATGGCCAGCACCTGCATGCCAAAGAGCATTCCCACCTATGAACATGGCCTTTCCCATTTATTTTACAGTATCATAGTTTTCAGAAAACATTTTTATTCATACCAAGGCATTTGTTTTGTAGTGTCATTGTGAATGCCCTGATGTCACACTTTAACTTCTAGCTGCTCCTCACAGGGATGCAGGCGGCTCTGTAACACCTGTGTCCGGCAAACCTACTCAGCTCAACCCGCCCCAGCAGCAGGCGTCCTTCACCAGGGAAAGGAGGCTTGTTTCTCTCCCTAGTTTGCTGAGCTTGTCACAATGGCTGTGGGGCTCTGTCAGACACTTTCTCTGCTGTACGGACTGTCTTCCTTCACCCTCCTGTTCTCACTTAGGAGGCTGACTTTAATGCTGAGTTGCTTATGGATGGGGTGGTCCATGTGCTCAGTAGTATTTGAGTGCTTCTGCCTCCTGCTTCTGCGTGATGGGCTTGGGGTCCACTGGATAGCAGTTTGCTCTCTTACAACGCATGGTTTTGGTGTCTGACTGGTGCTGCCTTTACACAGCATACTGGAGTCCACACCTTATTTCTTTTTTTTTTTTTTTTTTTTTTTTTTTTGGTTCTTTTTTTGAGCTGGGGACCAACCCACGGCCTTGCTGCCTTCCTAGGCAAGCGCTCTACCACTGAGCTAAATCCCCAACCCCACACCTTATTTCTATACCACACTGATTCCTTCCTCCTCAAAGCTCTGTCAGAAATGACAACCGTGTTAGACTTCAGCTGCTGAGACCAAACACACGTGCACAATGTGAAAGAAGAGGTGAAACCAGGTAGGCTGGTCATGGCTGCAGTCTGGCACTTGGGAGGCTGAGGCAGGCGAAAGCTACAAATCTGAGGGGAGCCTGGGCTACATACCGAGTTCCAGGACAGCCTGGGCTACATACTGAGTCCCAGGACAGCCTGGGCTACACATGAATGGTTTCTTTTGGCCCACAGTGTCAGATCGGCCCATAGTCATCTGGCTTCATTGCTCCTGAGTGAGGTATGTCAGGGCGGGGCAGCACGGCAGGAAGCATGTGGTGGAGCAGTGCTTCTCACATCAAGGTGCAGGAAAGGCTGGAGCTGGTGCATCTTCCCAGGGTGTGCCTCCAGGACTCACAAGGTTTTCCCAACTCCCAAATGTGTGCCACTAGTTGGAAACCAAGGCTCCCCGTGCGGGAGCCTATGGAGGCACGACAATGCTAGTACAGTCAAATGGTAACAACGGGTGAAACTAGCAGTTTTGTTTGAAAAGGACGAAAGGTCTTTCCTTTAACAGCCAAGAGGAACTGTGGTAGCTCATGGGTTAAAGGGCCCTCCCTCTGAGTTCTGTTTGTGGTCACAGTGGGGATAGCAGACAGCTTTTTTACCCATCTGCCCTCATGTCCAGATCACACAGACTTAATTAGCACTGACATGTAAGTTTGAAATCAGAAGTGTAAGCCGCCTTGCTTTTTATTCTTTTATGTCCTGTCTTCCTTTCCTCACATTTCCATAGGGAACCAGCGTCAAACGTGTCAATTTTCAAAGCGAGATAGCTGGAAGTCTACAGATCTATTTCAGGAACACCACCACCACCTTAACAGCAGGCCTTCTGACCCACTGAGCAAGGGTCTCACTAAGTAGATTGAGCTGGCCTTGAACTCAGAGATCTACCTGCCTTTGCCTCCCTGTGCTGGGATTAAAGGTGTGTTCCACCACAGCCTAGCAACCTTCTAAAAAAAAAAGTGTGTGTATGTGTGCAAGCGTGTAATATATATGTTTTATGAGCACACTGTCTCTGTCTTCAGACACACCAGGAGAGGGCACCAGATCTCATTACAGATGGTTGTGAGCCACCATGTGGTTGCTGGGATTTGAACTCATGACCTATGGAAGCGCAGTCACTGCTCTTAACCACTGAGCCATCTCTCTAGTCTCCTAAAATTTTTTTAAAACCTCTTTTATGTGTATGGGTGTGTGTGCACGTGCACATGCATGCATCAGAGTGAACACGCACCAAATGGTAGGAGTCAGTTCTCCTTCTACCATGAGGTCTTGGGGCTCCAAGTCAGGCTGTCAGGGTTACACACTGAGCCACCTCACTGGGCCCTTTTTATTTTCTTAGTTTTCAATTTGGTTGAAATTCCTCTTTATGCACACTCTCCACTTTTTCCCCAGTAGCCTCTGCTTTTTAATTCATTTTTCAGGATTAGGTCTTACTCTGTAGCTAGGGCATCTTGAAATTCCCATGGCCAAGGCTAGCCTCAAATTCATGATAGCCTTCCTCCATCTGCCTCCCAACTGCTGGGATCTACCGGGTGAGCCACGAGTTCTGTTGTGCGATTTTTGTCTACTCAGTTATTCACACTCCATTTCTGTTAGCTCCAACGTCTGGGCTGCCTGAGACTTGAGTCCTGTTATGACTGACTGTCTCTTGACACTGCCTGCCTGATAGTTTTGGGTGTTTTATAGTTTTTAAATGAATTCCACACTTTATGTGCAGAATGGCAGAGAGCAAGGTAAACAGCTCGGTCTCTCATGGCTGATGTGGGGCTGAGCTGGGCTCACTGTGTATTCCTGTGGGTACCTCAGAGCGTCTTTCTTTGTGTGTTCTTCCTCCTCCCTCTGTCAGAGGTCAGCTGCTGAGCCTCTTGCTGGAGCCAGCTGACCTGCTGGTGATCAGGAAGGTCTCTCTGCTGCAGAGCGGTGAGCAGGGCCTGTGTCTCAGGCTCTATGGGTGGACTGAACAGTGACTGTTCCATCTCCCTTATGAGGAGTCCGGATCAGTGACTTTTCTGGCTCTGGAGTGAGGTATTGTCTTTCCCTCTTGAGCTGGGAGGTTCTTCCAGCACTTGCTCCCTTTCCATGGGGGCTGGTGAGGTGTGTCCTTTGAGAACGGGTGTATGTGCTGGTGTCTCTGTCACAGATGCCGCTGCTCTCTGCAGGCTCATATCTCTGACACTGGTCTTTCTATTATGCCTTATGGGTCATGTTACATACGTATACACAGCAGGAGAGTAGAATGAGCCTAGAGCGTTCCGACTCGACACACTCAGAACTCACTCGTGAGGTGAAGGAGTGGCCACGTAGCGCCCTCAGCAAATGCAGCAGAATCAGGATGAAGCTGTGCGTATTACGGGGAGTTCCTTTAGTCACACGGTTCCCATTTTCTGACTTCTTAATAATATGCTCTGGGTCAGATTCATGGATGTGCAGGTTTATCCAAGGGTAGGGGCTGCAGAGTGCCCAGCCAGCACGGACTGTAAGGCCTGGGCTGTGGTGCAGGGCTGTGCTCTAACATGCTGGGATCTTCTGTCCACAATGCCCAGGAAGTTTACACACTCTTAAAACTCTTTTCGTCTAATTAAAATCATATTTTAAATGGTTTAAATTATAAAATAAGTAACTATTCTTCTTTAAAAAAAATCTAAACGCAGAAATATCTAGTATAAGACCTGATTCAGTCCTCTCTAAGCCCCTCGCCATTTGGCTGGATGAGCAGGCCCGAGTCTGGGTGGGCACTCTGTGTGTGGTCTATCATATGTCACATGCACACACAGTGACTGTAGGAATGCGCTCTGTGGAGGGACCACCGGCTTTCGGCACAGAGACAGAGACAGCAGTGGCCAAGTCACCTCTGGGGCAGCGGCCCTTCCCTACTAGAACAGCATCTGAGGATGTTTGCTTTCGTCCCTCCTTTATGAAGCAAGCTCTAGACAGACCAGTGTTTAAAATTTGCCAACTAAGAGAAGAAAATTATTCCTATTCAAAATTAAATTCAATTTTTCCCTCTAAGCACACAACAGACACTGAGCTGTGAATCGCTTTGTGGACTCTATAGTCCTGTGTGGAATCTGGTCATGAGTTCCGAACACTCAGTTCCAACTATTAAGTACTCACTGCTGTCAAATGTGATGGGATTCAAAATCACCATGGAAACGAAGCTGTGGGCATGACTATGATGAATTATCCAGATTAAGTTAACTGAGGTGAGGGGGGTAGACCCACCCTAATGTGGGTGTCACCATTTCCCACCTGGGATCCGGGACGAGGACAAAGGCGAAATGGAGCTGAGCTCCAGCATGGTCTCTGCTTCCTGAACACAGATGAATGACAGCTGCTCCTGCTCCTGCTGCCTTGACTGCTTCATGAAGTACGTATCCTGGATCTGTGAGCCAAAGTTAACTTTTCTCCCCTCAGGTCCCTCAGTAGGCATTTTGTCGCAGCCGTGAGACACTTCTGACACTCTTTATTCCTTGAGGTCTAGCCTCAGCCTTAGGACTTTAGTTCGCCCATAAGCAGGCCAGCAGCAGAAGGTGCTGATGCAACTCCACCAGGAGCACTTTCTTATGCTGTCATTTTTATAATGATGTAGTGCAGGCTGACCCTGAAGTCACAGTCCTCCTGACTCGACCACCTGAGCGCTGGGATTATGGGCAAGCATTACCACATCTGACTGGCACTAATTAACTTTCAGATTTGTTAAAAACACTTAACAGCCTCAATAGTATATGGTCACATGTTTCACTCCCTTTCTTCACCGTTGTTATGTTCAAGTATAAAAGTGATTATGTTGATTATTATCCATTTTTGGTGATCCTGGGATGAAAAACGGGGCCTCCAGGAAAAGAGGCAAGCTGTCTGTCACTGAGCCACACCCTCAGCCCCACCATGAGGAGATTTTATTATTTTGTTTTTGTAATGCTTGTATGGAACTCAGAGTTGTGGGCCTGATAGGGCAAGTCTTCACCACTGAGCTATACTCTCAACCCCGTTTCACCACTGAGCTATACTCTCAACCCCATTTCAGATTTTTTCTCCCAAGACAGGGTTTTCTGTGTGGCCCTGGCCATCCTCAAAGTCAGAGATTTGTCTGCCTCTGCCTCCTGAGAGCTGGGGTTAAAGGTGTACACTATCATCTGGCCCATTTCAGAATTTCTATCTGCCTAGTCTCTGTTAGATACTTCAAT
The DNA here is from genome assembly GCF_011064425.1 of Rattus rattus. Taxonomy (NCBI): domain Eukaryota; kingdom Metazoa; phylum Chordata; class Mammalia; order Rodentia; family Muridae; genus Rattus; species Rattus rattus. Next base: position 64,142,019 of record NC_046162.1, read on the forward strand.
GGATCTCAATAGAGACCATCTATTTTTGATTGTTTTTAAATGGTTTTATATCTTAAAAAAGCAATGATTAGTTTGAAGGGAATGCTAGCCCAAGATGTAAAAAGTTTGGCCATTTTATACTTTAATCTTATTTAAATATAAATATTTAAGACCCTTTTTCTGGTGAAGGTATTTTGCTTGCAAGTAAGTCTGAGCACCACACCTGTGCCTGGTGCCCACGGAGGCCAGAAGAGGGCACTAGATTCTGAGAACTGAAGTTACAGATGGTAGCAAGCCAGCGCTTACAGGCTGAGAAGCAAACTCAGGGCCTCTGGGAGAGTAGCCCTGTCTTAACAGCTGAGCCATCTCTCCAGTCCTTGTATAAATGGGAGGGAACATTCACCCCACCTCCATCACCACAGCCCTTAAGAACTCAGAACTCTAGCCCTGCTGAAGATGCTGAGAACAGTTGCTCTGTGCTTTACTGGCAGAGTCCCACCACAGGAAGAGGGAAGCAGACACCGTGGTGAAGTCAGAGAACTCACTGGGGCATCTAGCTAGACTTACAATGATCTGTGAAGAATGATCTGTGGCTTCCACCTTCAGTCGTCAATATGCAGGAAGGAGAAGACGTCTAAGAGCATGCTTCAGACTTACAGACAAACCTAAGCCAATTTCTGCAGCGGTCACAGAGACAGAGGCAGGCTGATCAGTGCACTTGCTGCATGTTTGCGGCCATTAGCTCAGGCACGAATCGGTCATCTTGAGATACCTTGTACTACACAGCTAGGGAGAGTAGGAACCAGAAGACAACTTTGCAGACCCCACTGTACTAGAGGCTCAGTCACCAGGCATGGCCCAGGGGCAGGCCTGAGCTCACTCTCACTCTAACACAGTTAGACCCTGCCAGTGAGGACAAGCTGGCATGGAGAGCTGGCAGGTTCCAGGGAGGAAAGCAAAGCCGGCCACTTTGGCTCTTTTCTGCCTTAGGTCTTGACACCTGCACCATGACAGCAGTTTGGTGTCATCCTCCAACAGTAAGTGAAGTATGACAGGAGCCACAAAAGCCAAAGGTGAGGCTGTCACTGAGCACAGCCCAGCCCCATAAACCCTGGCCCACTGGCTCAGGTCAGAGTTTCCAGCTGGGCCAGCAGGGCTCAGCAAGCCAGAGAGGGACAGGAAGGGGGCCATTGTCACAAGGGAGTCTGAGGAACAAGGAACAAGGAAGCAGCAGCAGCAAGGACACGTGGCAATGAGGGGGGATGCAGGACTCACCTTCATGACCGGCTGGGCAAAGTAGCGGGCACTCCAGTCACAGAACCCCGTCTGCATAGTGGCACAAATGAAGCTCTTGTGTCCGGCAGCATCATCTGCATCGTCTGTGGTCTTGAGGGTGTTTGAGAGAGAGCAGAACCAGGAGAAACACGTTAGGCTCACTGTTTTGAGAAGTGGTCTCACTATGTAGCCCAGTGTGACTTGGAGTCCTGGCCTTCCTGCTTCAGGCTCCCGAGTGCGGGGACTGTGTGCTCGTGACTGTGAGCCTGGCATCCTCTGCTTCTTACACTTGGCAAAGGTGACAGTGACGACCGTGTGACAGATGAACACTCTTCTCACTGCAGCCTGAAAGCACCTGGGCAGGGCCGGGTGGTGACCGTGAGAAGCACGGCCGAGGGGCCGGGTATGGTTCAGTGGGTGAGGCCCGCCTATCATTCCTGAGGGCCTTGGCTCTCACCCCCAACAGCACAAATGTAAACAGCAAGGTCCACATTTGCCTTGCTGCTCTCCACGGCCAGCCTGGCTATGTGCTTGGCTCACGTGCCTGTGCCACATCTGCTCACCAGTACAGTTGTCCTCTAACAGCCACAGAAACAGCAGCAGAGGCACAGCCAAGTGCAGGTCAGTCAGAGCTCAAATTAGGTGCCAAGAAGACTGTCCTTTACTCTTCTCCACTCTAGGAGCAGGGAGGCCTGGCCACCAGGGTCAGCAGTCTTCTCCTTCCGTGCCCTCTGCCAGTGCCCTGTGCTTAGTCCAGGGCTGAAGAAATGCCTCAGACTGCTATTGGGGGGCAAGGTGGGAGATGGGCTTACTGCCCTCCTGGAAGCAGTGGCTTTTGCTCCATTTGAGAAATCTGATGCAGGGAAGGTTGCACAGACCCCTCCACTTGATGCCCTGTTCCCTTAGAGTACAGTCTTCTGCACTTGCTTCTAGCCATGTCAGGGGTCAACCAGGATGCTGACTGTACTCAGAACTTACTGGCTGTCAAGGGGCAGGGGTAGGGTGGGGACGTGGAGACCAGGGGCTGCCACATGGGCCTGCTAGGCACTAACCCTGTGACTCTGCTCCACGGCTAGCCTACAAGGGAGCTGTGCCTACTTTTCTTTGGATTCAGTCTCACTTGCAGTACAGAAAGAACACCAGTGGTCTTCCTGCCCTGTAATCTGAGTGCTGGGATTCCAGGCATGAGCTACTGCTCTAAGTTGTGGCTCCTTCTTCACTTCCTAGATGACAAGGTGAGCCATGATAGATCTGCTGAGACACCCCGAGCATCCCTCTCCTGTGCACTGGCTGACAGGACGGGCCTATCTCGGTGCCTCTCAGAGCTTGGGTAGCAGCATATTCCTCTCCTGAACTGTTCTGACAGCTTAGTGAAAAGCAGAGAATGTGCCCGCTTGTATAGAGTAATCGAATGCTCACAGGAAAACCAAACAAGCTATTCAGAATGAACCCTGAAGAGTAGCAGCTGCATCAAGTGGAGACAGAATGCTGTTTACCTAAGAAGGGGAAGAAGCAAGTTAAGTTCACATGCTGCGACTGGGGCTCAGGTGGGCAGGATGCGCTAGCCTAGGGGAGGTGTTGCAGGAAGACCAGACCTGCAGATGAGGGGTACTGGACCTGGGTGCCACTGTGTCTCCAAGGGGCTTGAGAGCAACAGCTGGCACTGGGTTGTGGGGACAGAATGATCCCAAACTAAGGTATCACATTGGATATCAGGAAAGCAAAGTCCTCAGCGCCCTGTGCTGACACTGAATCTTACAGGGGATGAGGGGCTCATGATTTTGTACCTGATCAGGGCCTTTGTCAAACATCTTTCGTGTACGAGGGAACTGGTGGGAGTGAGGGGTGTACTGTGCCCCTGTGGGGCCGGCAGTACCCGGGCGGCTGGAGGGCAGGTCACGGCTGACCGTCTGCTTGGCCACATCATTGGTCAGGCTGCAGCTGCTGGTGCTAGATGCTGGCGGGGAACCTCTGCAGTTGAGAAGAGCAGACAGCATGTTTTACTGAGGATTACTATGCAGTGCTGAGGTTCCTGTTCCTGTCCCTCAGAGATGTCACAATGAGGAATGTCCACTTACTGTCCTTGCTGGATGTGCCCTGGCCGGTGTTTGTGAAGACAAGATAACACAATCTAGAGCTGGTGTGCCCGGCACACTCAGGGCTAGTCACACTACTTCCTGAGCAGAACTGTCTAGTCCACCCTATTGCTCACCTACACAGAGAGCCTATGGCCTCTGAAGGAATCCCAAAGGTCACAGAAATCAGGCTCCATTCAACTTTTCCTGGTATGTTGTGTGCAAATGAAGTGTTCTTGGGATAGTGAAGAAGTCTAGAAAGGGGCCCCAAGCGCACAGATATCAGCATGTGCTTATGTGTTTAGGGAGAAAGGACAAAGGGAGAGAGGGAAGTGTTAAGAGAAGGGAAGGAGAGGAAAGCAAGGCCCTGGTAGGGAAGTGGCATCCGGGACACCACAGCAGAGGAGGAGGGGCTTGGCAGGCCACTTACCCCACCTGGTGGATGTGCATGCCCTTGTTGGTTGGGCTGGCTGGGGCCGACTGTGTGAGAGAGGATGTGTCGAGGATTCGCTGGGGCCGGGCGTTGACTGTGGCCTACGAGAGCAAAAGAGGAACGACAAGGGAGGTCAGAAGCCCTCAGTGAGACACAACCCAAAGGTGACAGAGGACACGGGGCTGCTCTTTCATTCCCCACAGCCTATGAGGCTCAGGCTGTGATCAGCCTATGAGGCTGGGGAGTGACCGTTGCAGGAGCTCCAGCAGCTGAAGTGTGAGGTGCTTAAGGCTCTTCCCCTGCTTCCAGGCCACCTGGGGCCAGTCCTCAGTCCTGCCTGCCTCGCATCTGAGAGCCATGAAGTGGCCCTTTCAGGGCCCAGACTAGCTCTGTCCCTGGGGAGGCAGCTGTGGCTTAGGCAGGTGTACTGAGGGGTCAGGGGGCGCTACAGCCCAGAACTGTGGGTCACAAATGTCCTGTCTTCAGGGACGGGAGAGGTAGCGTATGGGAGCCTCACTTTCCCTAGGACAAACCACTCCTGAGGAGTATAACTGTCTTAAAGCCCTCATCACTGGGCTGTGTGTAGCTTGGTGACTGAGCATAGAATTAGTATATGACAGGTCCTGGGCTCTGCCCCCAGAACCAGATAAAGAGTATTACTCACACACACACACACACACACACACACACACACACACACACACACACACACACACACACACACACATTCATTCACACACACACACATTCCTCTCTCTCTCTCACACACACACACACACACATTCACACACTCACACACACACCTCACACACACACATTCACTCTCTCTCTCACACACACTCATACACACACATTCTCTCACACTCATACACACACACACACACACACACACACACACACACACACACACACACACACACTTTCCCTCATGCTCATACACTATGAGGATGCACATATTCATTTCCAGGGCAGGGGATGACCAGAGAAAAGGACAAACTAGCAGAGTGGGTGAGGTAGGTTGGAGGTCAGGTCTGGCCTGCTGACCAGGCAGCTGGCTTCACCCAGAGTCCTAGGTGGCCACTCTGGACTTACACTCTAGGGGAAGACATGACCTGGCCTGTTTTTAATTTCTGTGTTTTATCAGGTTTTATCAGTTCTTTAAATGGAGCCCCCTGGGAAGGAAGATCACAGCACATTCTAGGCACATCTTTCACAAACATTTGCAGGGTCTGAACGCTCATGTAGGAGGGTCTGAACGCTCATGTAGGAGTTTCCCATCAGTCCAAGGTGCAGCATTCAGGCCGGTGCTTTGGTTAGTGTTAGCAGGAGTGCTAACTGTGTGTCTGTCAACAACACTCCTGTGACAAGGTGGCTACTGACCTCTCCCTCAGAACTGTAACAGACTGTGTGGTTACTGGAACCGGCTGGCTCTTCAGAGAGCTGGGACAGCTTCACAAAGGCCCGGTGATGTTGACCCCTACATTAATTAGCACAGGACCAGCAGGCTGTGCCATTTAGGGAGCTCTGGGGAGAAGGTGAGCCCTGTGGAACCTTTAGCTGGAAGAGCTCTGCTCTGGGGGTCACTACTGAGACCTCTTACATTTCTAAATCACTCAGTCACTACCTGGAATGCTATCTGTACAATGTCGCATTCAGACACAAAGTATTTATGCAGACAGCTTCTTTTTTCCAGACAACCTTTGGGTGCTGCAGGAGACAGAAACAGAGACAGGACCCATGGTTTCCAGCTTAGCATTGCCAGACAATGCAAATGTTTTCTACCCATGACTGCTGCAACAAGAATCATTTTGTCATGTTCAGAATCCTGTAAGAGATGGGCCTGCCAGGGTCGGGTGCCGTGACTTCTGGCGGCAGGCTCAAGTGAAACTCTGGCTACATCATCATAGTTTGCTCATGCTTCCTCAGTGCTGGCCATAGCAAGTATGGGGCCAGGTGAGGAGTGACCAGAACATCCTCTATGGATGTGGCTGGGAGGACTAAGAATGTAGGGCTAGGAGTCTTAGGGGGACAGTCCTTCCATCAGGGACTCTGTCATGAAGTGAGTAACTGCCTAGCAACCTTAACAGAATACATTCATCTGCTAGAGTTTAGGCTTGGAACACAGACCAAGGAAGATGGCACACTGTGAGACAGGACACTCAACTGACTGCCCTGTCACTGTCATCTGGCATGGAGGTCTGCACAAAATCACTAGGACATAAACACATCATCCAGGAAGGCTGAGAACCCACTCCCACAGGCCCAGAGGATGAAGCGAGGCAGAGGAGAGGTAGAGGTGAGGTTACAGAGCCAAGGAGCTCTTCAGAGACAAAGGTTACTTGCTGGGCTGAATTCCAGGTCAGACACTCTTAGTAAGCTAAACTTGAAGCTGAGGGTGGAGACAGGAGAGCTCAAAGCCGGGGCACACTGGAAACCATTCTTGCTTGGGGTTCAGTGCTCTCACAATTTTCCAACAGGAATGTGCCAGACTTCTGTACAAGTCAAACATAGGAGGGGACCTCAGAAACTTGGCAGTGAATGTCCCCACGCAGCCTCACTGGTCTGGATTGGCTCTCCTGAACAAGGCCTCACACTCCTGGTGAGGGTAGTGCATTTTGGAAGTGATGCTCATGCACTGACAATGAGAAGAGTGGACAGGGAATTTATGAAGTCCTCAGGCTGGCCTCACACTCCTGGTTCTCCTGCTTATACCCTGGAGAGGCTAAGTTATAACATGTCTAACAGAACAATGTTTGGAGTTTCATTTGAGCCACTTACTGATTTTTTTTTTATCTTTTTGCATCTTAGGCTGGCCTTGAACTCACCAGCTAGCTGAGGGTGACCTTAAACTTCTGACCCTCCTTCTTCCATTCCCTGAGTGTTGGGATTACAGGTTTGCACAACCATTCCTAGTTTTATGTGAATTTGGGGATGGGCCTGTGGTTTTGTGAATGCTAGGTAAGCACTCTACCAACAGCCGCATCCCCAACCTAGTGGGACTTCTCTTCGGAACATTTGAATATGCCTCTGAAAATCGCAGTCTTCATTTTCTTAGGTTGTGTGAGCCTCCACCCTGGCAAAGGATTCCAGGGTCTCTGTCTAATTTGCAGAGAGCCTGGTCTGCACATGTCCTGTCGGGAAGGTGTGGCTCCTGTGAAATCCAGAGGCTGTTCTGCCCTTTGGTGAGTTTACTGCATTTACGTCTCTCCATGCTAAGAGATGTCCCTCTGTCTCCTCTATCCTCGTGCAGAGGACAGAGCTGATGGCACCACAGAAAGCTCCATGAAGCTGTTCTCTCCACTTTCAGAAGGAGAAGTATGAACATGAAATCAGGCTGTCACTGTCAGGTAGTGTGGGTTCTTCCAGAATGGCTAGTAGCAACTTCCACATTTGGATGCAGAATTCTAGGGGGCATTCCATAGTAATAAGGCCATTTTTACTCTGATGAACAAAAATTTGGTTTCAGAGTTAAATAATGCAAAATAGGTTCATTTCTTTATAAAGTGAAATATAATCTCTTTAGTTCCTAGAGGAGAAAATAAGGCATCTTTTAAAATTAAAATGATGACATACACAAAAAAATTTCCATAATGTTTATGTTCCTGAATTCGTCAGTAGTGCTTATTATAAACACACACACACACACACACACACACACACACACACACACACACACACACACAGGCGCACGCCTCTCTCCAAGGGCAGCCATACTGAAACCCTGGCTGTGGCGTGCCTCCAGCTGTTGGCATGTGCACACTGGGATTTGTTGCTGTAGCAGAACAGACATAGCAGCCCAATGCTCCTTTGCTGGGGTTCAGGCTTCCTCATGTAATGCTGCCCCGAGAGGGCTGGCTGCTTTTCAGGTGGCTGGAGCTTGCTACCATGGCAGGTAGTCAGGAGGTGCGTTACTTTACAATGTAGAGTATGGCGCCCCCAGCTCAGAGCTGCATTCATGAGACGCAACCTCGAAGTCCAGACCTAGGGGGTCAAAACTGCACCCCTACTGTTCTGTGTACTTGAAGCTCTTAAAAATATACTATTTAACACCCAAGGCTGTGTCTGCAGCTCTGAACTTATAGTCATGAATTCAGTATCAGGCACTAGCATTACAGTGTTAAATAATTCAGGTACAGTGTCTGTAAGGGCAAATACATCAATGCACTGAAAGATAAATACCAAGAGCTGAGCCCTGACTCGCCATGACCAATATACTCCAGACGCTGAGCCAACCAGGCGAGAACGCCCTCAGTGCAAGTCCTAAGCTGTGCAGCCTGTCTTAAGCACGGCACAGCCTTGTGCCTCCAAGAGCTAAGAATCAGCCATCAGAGGGCTTTGTGAGGAACTGTGCTGCGGGAACAGAACTGCCTACAGACTTTAAACAAGAGACTTAAAGTCCACGTGAACTTTTAGGACAATTACACTAGAAGTAATGTTTTCAAGATCCAAGCTTGAGGGACCCACGTGATGGAAAGGCAGAAGCAATTTAGTGTCCTTTGTCCTCTGATCTCCACAAGTGCTGTGGCATGGGGACACAGACATGTACACACACACACACACACACACACACACACACACACACACACACACACACCCCTCAAGTAACAGTGGAATAAAGGTCCGACCTGAAACCACGCTGGACAGGAGATGCTGGAGCACATCAGGGTGGTGCTAAGCAGCAGATTGGCCTCTAACTGGCAGCAGATGGGTGTGGCTCTTTCAGAACCAGGAGGGCAGCGCCCCCTCCAGCCAGACTCTCCAGCTTTCTTCCCCTCCTTGTCTCCTGTTTTCTTTCTGCCTACCTTCCTTTGGCCTCAAACCATAATGTGCAACAAATTCAAACTGTAGTAAGTGTTTTAATTTTCTATTAAACAATAAAACCTTTAGTTTTTCACTGGGCCAGTGCCTGGTAACAGCAGACTGGGTGGAGTGTCCACAGAGGGTGGTGGAGCAAGCTGGGCTATCCCAGGCTGGGCACACTCAACACTCTGGCATTCAGCTGGAAGATCCTGGGCAGTAAAAACTGCAAGCAACACGTCCACGCACAGGATACCCATAAGTGTGAGGTCATCTTGAATCTAAGCTCAGAATCACTCTGGTGTTCACAGTGCTGCTGCAACAGAAAGACGAGCTGTCTGGAGCTGGGTGCAGGAGGCTGTTATTATCACGCGGGGCACTACCAGGAGCTGGAGGAGTCAGAACCAGACCCCCAGAACACATCTGCAGTGAAGAGCTGTGGCTGCTGCAAGGATCTCTGCTCTGTCCAGACAGCAGCAGAGCAGGGCTCCACACCTCACAGGAACAAACAAGGGTTAGAATGAGGAAGCCACAGAGCCTGCTCCCTTTCCACTTACGCGACCCTTTCCTTGTATGCTCCTTGCAAACTGAAAACTTTATGAAGACGTTTTAACAAATTTTACTCATATGAATGACTTCTAGTTTGTGCCACTGATGAAAACTGAACTAACTTAGTAAACAAATAGAAAACCACCAAACAAATGTTTTCAGAAACTGCATGTACAGTAGATGGTAGATCCCTCAGAGATGGAAAAAAAAACAACTATCCCAGCTTATGGGTGTGTGTGGCTTCTCTCAGTGTCCACCTGCAGAGACCAGAGGGGAAACCTGCAGGAGCCCAGTGCTCTAAGGGTCAGAGAACATCAAGACCCTGGGAAAAGGTGGGGGTGATGGGACAGAGAGGAGATGGGATTTGCAGAGTAGAGTACAGGGGAGAAGGGAGCTTCCAGGTCACAGGGGAGGGCTCTTGAATTTCTGACTGATATTTTCAGTTTTAGGATTATGCCAAATTCTCATAAAAAGGAATGGGAGGAGGTACTAATCCTCAAAGAAGACTCTTTCTTGCTACCTTAAGAAATGAGAATTAGAATAATAATAATAAAACATAGCTCAAAACAGAAGAAGCATGTAAAAGAACAAGAACAGCTAAGGCAACTGGGAGCTAAACAACAGAGAAACCAGTGAGCACAAAGCCCAGAACATCAGTGTAGGATTAAGAGACGGAGGAGGGGAAATCAGTACAGTCCATACAGACAGGAAGGCCATGAAAGGTGATGGCAGCCTTTGCTTCAGAAGCTACAATGCACATTCAGACGTGCGAGGAAGCTCTAAAGCCAAGCGTTTGCTTTGGTTCTGTCCTGTCTTGAGCTACTGTGTAGGCCTGGGTGTCTCTGGAGCTCCTTGTTTGAGTATTCAGACAGAAGCAGAACTGAACGCTTCCGTGACAACCTCTCATACACATACCTTGTAAGCAATGCTGTTGAGGACTTTCATGGCTAAGTCAGAAACATCTGGGTAGGGATCAGCGGCCAAATGCAGTAAGACTCTCCAAATTTGAGTGTAGACACTATTAAAGGAGACTCCTGGAAGAGAGAAGCGGGAGACATTTAGTAGCAAGTAGCTTCCTGTGTACGTGATGGTGGCTTCTGAGAGAGTTTATTTTCTGAACACCCCACGCTGTCAGGAAGGAGAACTTCAGAGAGCTGGGGTTACAAGAAGCTTCCCAGTTTGCTACTCGGTGTGATGGCTCAGCAAGTAAAGACTCCTGCCATTGAGCCTGATGACCTGAGCTCAATTCCCAGAACCTATACTGTGAAAGGGAGAACTGACTCCCTCTTACCAGCACATGCATAGCACACCAATATTCACACATACACGCACACACTCTCTCACTGACACGTGTATATAAACACACACACACACACACACACACACACACACACACACACACCTGATAAATTAAAAAGAATTCTAGTAGTAAACAAGCTTCATCACACAGGTCTCAACCCCCTTCCCCTTTTTTGAAACAGGTTTCATTGCGCTCATTGTATATCAAGGCCAGCCTGGGACTCACTATATCAGGCTGGCTTTGAACTTACAGAAATCCATCTGCCTCTGTCTTCCATGTGCGGGATTAAAGATGTACAGCACCATGCCCGGCAGGCTGCATCATTTGAGGCCTTTCTAAAGGAAAATGGCTAAAAACTGGTCTGCACTTGAATTACTTTGTTGTCTGGAGAATACTGCCCAGTTTCCACGTTTATTTCCTCGTCTTTTCTAGGTTCCTAGATGGCACCATGGCCAGCTGTACAGTTTATGTGGGGTGCATGGCTCTGTCAACAGCACTCTCTACATGTACTTTGTGTCTGTGACTTGTTAAGTTCTTCTTGCCCACTCTAATGACTACTGACCTGCGTGCTCATCTATAAACAGGAGGTGAGTTCACCTTCTCTTCCATTAATCCTGCCATGAAGGGTGAAGCCTGAGCCACGGCAGCCATGTGTACCCACTCACCAGGAGGGTGCAGAGGCCAAGAGAGCTGCCTAGAGCGTCCTGCCTACCATTGAGGGGCTAAGTCTTAAGACAGGATTTTAAAAACAATTGTTTAAAATTTAAAAAAAATGGTATGTATATGTGTTTCTGAGGGTAGGTATGTACACTGTGCATGTAAGAACCCGAGAAATCAAAGAGACATCAGATTCCTGGATCTGGAGTTACATGTACTTGTCCTGTTGAGCAGGTGCTGAGAACTGAAGTCACATCTTCTGCAAGAGCACTGGGAGCTCCTAACCACTGAGCCATAAGGTGATAACTCAGGGCTGCAGGGACACACTGTCTTGTAGCCGTACCGTAGGTATGGAGTACAGGTATGGAGCCAGCAGTTCCTAAGCCTTCAGAGAGTCCAGGAGCCAGGAAGGCACATGTGCCAGGAGACCTGGGCCTGGTGTAAACCTGGATCTGATAGAGGAATGAAACAACATACAAACCGCTCACTGTAGCTTGGGTTGACCAGTGGCAGAGAAAATCCAAAGAAAGCAGCCTACTTACTCCATGCTCTCATGTGGCTGCAGTTCAGAAGCAAAGGGCCAACATTTCATTCTACATTAAATTCTACAGTTCTAAACACCGGGCTAGGGTTACAACTGAAGTCTAACTAGTACAATCCACTCAGAATCTCTCTGGGCGAATGTCTTCAGATCTAATTTCCAGCTCTGAGATATGGAGTTGCCAAGCAGCAGCTGTATCCCTGTGTCTTTCTGAGGAGAGGAGGAGGAGGAGGCTTTGACTGTCCTCTAGAGACAGGTCTCCAACAACACATTCAAGAAGGAAACGATGTCATGTTCTGCATTCAGTTTCACCTGAGAGACAGGGAACTGGCCCCTCAGATGGAGCTGGCAGCCCTTCTCCAAGTGACAGCAGCGCTCACACAGCCACCACTGGTGCTTTCAGGCGTCCTCCAGGGGAGTGACGCACAGCGGAAGCAGCTTCCTGCAGAGATCAGTTGCCACGTGACTCTGAACTGTAAGGGATCATGATGCTTACGGTGAACTGTGTGACTCAGAAGTTGGATCCGTCACAGACTAGGGAAGGGGATGGGAGAAAGTAACCGTGGCAGATGGAGAGAAGGGGCTGGTGCATGACTAATGAGGGCTCTACTCAGCCCTGCTGTCAGTTTAATGACCAAACATGCAGACACAGCTGGAGTTCTAACTGAACAGAGTAGGTGGTCTGAGGGGGGTCCCAGACCCTTTTGGCCTCATAGGCTGGGGTGACAGATACAGAATCCTCCTGGGAGTTGTTTAGAATCAGGAACCCCACAAAACACTGCCAGAAAGGCCTACAAAGGACAGACACTTAAGGGAGACACTTGTAAATACTGCTGTTTGGTTTACAGCAACTGTTTCAATTACTGGGTTGACTTTGTAGACCTTGAGTTTTATATGATATGCACAGCAGAGAGCACAATCTCTAAGCTTTATCACCATCTGACTGTGATGGGGGGGCACAATTTTTTCTAACATAGAGCAAAGCTGTGAGCACAAATTATGTTGGCCTTGGTTTGCCAGGAGTGATTCTCCCTGGTTCCTTGCCAAATGAAATGCCTGTCTTAACATCTCCAAAATATAACTTGCCATCCTCACACATGGATCAGAAACCATGGGGACTCAGGTAAGGAAACTGGGAACTGGGCTTGGCTTGCAACTTGTTACTTGCTAAGTCCTAGAAGGGCCGAGGAACTATTTTCATGTCTAGACTAGAAGTAATAAAAGACCATGATGTTCTAGGATTGATTTTCAGAGCAGTGGCCGCAGCTTTCTGAATAGCATTTGGTGAAGTGCAGTCTCTCAGAGCTCTGCAGCTGTTTCTGAACCTTAGAGCCCCGTTGTGAAAGGGCCTGTATGGACACGAGGCTGCAAGTCCTCATCTGGGGCTCCAAGAACTGGCAGAGTGAGGTCAGGTCTTCTGATGATCTAGAAATGGCCCAGACTTCTGCCAGTCTTTAGAAACACAGGTCCCGAGGCTTGGGGAGTGGTGATGGTGGGTGGTGGTGGCAGTGGCAGTGGTGGCTGGTGATGGTGGGTGGGTGGTGGTGTGTGTATGTGTGCTCTGCATCTGTCCTTTCTTGTGCCCCTGTCCTGGTGCGTCAGAGTACATCCAGTGACACTTTCCCTTCTGAGTCTATACTGTTGGCCTGATCGAGACTTTGCGGGTGTTAGACTGGTCCGCTGCTTTGGCCTCCTATCTGTGTGGCTGTAACTGCTTCCTCCAGTGATGCTGGAGCATGTGCATGGTATTTGTAGTTGGCCCTCAGCATCCTTGTGTGACCCACTAAGCTTTGGTCACCTCACTCTGTGATGCTGAGGATCAAGGCAAGGACTGTGTGTACTAGGTGAGCACTCTACACAGCCACATTCCCAGCACTTAGTACCTCTTGGTGCACTCGGTGCCTCACCAGATGCCTGCTATGGGCAGGGACGGCAAGGCCTGTTTGCTGTGCTTCCTGACTCCTTGACCAGAGGAAATAGGGAAGAACAGAGGTGGCTAATGGTTGTCTGTCACCTTAATGCTGCTGACCAGTCCCCACAGGGGTCTGAGGGGCTCTGGGCTCATGTCTTCTCCCTAGAGTCACACTGCCCCTGTCAGTGAGGTGGAAGCTTGGGGTTTTAGCCCTGACCCACTACAGTCTCCCAGGCTCCAGGGTTGCTGGCTCCCATTGGAGCCCACATAAGAGCAGGGCTCTGGGTCAGCACTGAGGCTGAGGGTGAGGGAAGCTCTGTGGTTCTCATTCTTCCCTTTCACTCCTTCAGCATCAGGTCTACCTTGGATTTGTTACCATGGTGATGCATTTTCAACATATTACAAAATGTCACTGCTCAGCAGAGTTGTAAAAACCCTGTCCCTGTCCTCTGAGGCTTCCAGTGCCTTTGAAGTGAGACTATAACCTTCTCTCTCAAGTTTCCTGACAGAAATTCTTTTGGTACAAGTCTCTGGTGAAGGCACAGGCAAGGCAGGAAGGTAGAGGGTGCAGAGTAGCACTGCAGCCAAGGGGTCAGCCAAGGGGTCAGGAGAGTGCTGATCTGTTGTGCACGGACAGCCTGGCATGGGTCATCATACCCTCCCCTCCAGCTTCTCTACACTCTGGGCTGCCCTATGGTCATGGGGCACCTCAGGAGTACAAGGAGGGAGGTGTGAGGCTAGGATAGGCAAGACTGCTCACCATATATATACAGCAGCAGGGAACAACTCTAGGACCAGCGAGATGGCTCAGGCAGTAGCATATACTTCTGGTATAAACCTGTTAGTTGAGTTCAACCCCCAGAATCCATGTAAAGGTAGAAGGAAAGAACTGACTATAGACAGTTGTCCTCTTACTTCCACATGTGTGCAATGGCATATAGACATCAGACACACATCCAATAAGAATAATTAAAAAACACTCTTGAGAAATTTGATAATAAAAATGACAGCCATGAGTCTTGGTACAGCTGGGTCAAATAGAGCAGGGAAACAACAGAGACGCTGTCAAGGAGGACCCTGCCCTGGCAAGACTGCCTCGCTCTGAGCCCTGCAGAGGTTGCATCAAGTCTCACAGGGGCTAGAGAGTGCCCAGGGAGCACAATGAAGATCCTCACTGAAGGAAGGCGTGGGCCCCCTTTAGGCTAGACTTGCCAAGTGCAGCCTCAGCAGGCATGCAAGAACCTCCCTTGGTCACATACAGGCATGCGGTGCAGTTAGATCAAAGGCACGATGTGCCATAGGGAAAGAGGTCAGGAAAGGGAAGGAAGGAAGGAAGGAAGGAAAGAAGGCAGAAAGGTAGGAAGGAAGGAAGGAAGGAAGGAAGGAAGGAAGGAAGGAAGGAAGGAAGGAAGGTAGGAAGGCAGGCAGGCAGGCAGGCAGGCAGGCAGGCAGGCAGGCAGGCGATTAGGGGATCCATGCGGTCGTCAGGCACAGCTGACTGAGAACAGGAAGAGCAGTGATGTAGAGATCCACTAACGCACTGAGTGCAGATCTGAGCTTCTACTGGGCCAGGCCTTGCTGTGCCAGATGGGCAGAGAGCCAGAGAGCAGGTCACCTCAGGGAGCACTCTGAGAAAGCAGGGCGGGGAGGGGCGCAGGACAGGGCATCTGAAAGGGAGCTGCTTTTGTGTGAACAGGTGTAAGCGTGTGCTCCAGGTTGCCATGGTTTTAAAACCTCTTCTGCAACATGCAGAGAAAGGGGCTAAAGAGAATGCTATTCTTTGGTTGAAATGTAAGAAGAAATTGGCTTTAAATAGGCGAGTGTTGTCAGTAATGGGTTCTGCAAGTTATGAGTCTTAACACTACGTAAGCTCTGAGGTCTCCATGTGGATGTGGGAACCACCACACTGAACAGGGAGAAAGCTGGCAGGGACAAAGGATGCTGTTTTTGTCTCCTTTCCAACATCTACTCACTTTGCAACTTTCTCCCTCAAATTTTGGTTTTTCTTTTGTGTGAATAGGTGTCATGCTTGCATGTATCTGTGTATCACGTATGTCCATGGTCAGAAGAGGGTATCAGCTCCCCATAACTGGAGTTACAGACAGTTAGGAGCTACCACATGGGTAATGGCAACTAAGCTGAGTCCTCTGCAAGGGCAGCCAGTGCTCCGAATCACGGATCAACCTCTAGCTGCAATCCCAGCCAAAGTTCTAAGATGTGAATGATACACAGATAAAAACACACACACACACACACACACACACACACACACACACACACACACACACACACACACACACACACACAGTGTTTGAAAGGGTGGGCAGGGGAGGATGAAGCAGACACATCTGGGCTCTGTCTATAGAAGCTGCCATGAGCCATCTGCTGTGCCCTCAACTAAACATGACTCCTCAGCCCTGCCATCTCCAAGATCGAAACTGAGGCCAGCGCTGGGATTCACTTGTCACACAAGGCTGAGCTGCCCTGTGACAGGCCCTGGCTCCTCACAGCCCTAGGCTGCACTACGCATGCCTCACAGAGTCTCACCAAGATGAACCACATGAGGTGTGGCGGACTTAGGGCTTACATTTAATTCACAGTCTGAGAACGAGCACAGGTGCACAGCAAGAGAACGCAGCTAATTCTCACTTCCTGTGTGATGCTAGCAAAGTCCAGGGGTTACAACTCATGGCTGAATCACAGAGAATGCTGGCCACTAAACTCCAGTTTCTAGTGAAGGGTCAAGCTGCTGGTCTGGGTAGAGGTTTAGCAGGTGAGCACTGAGGACCTTTCAGGAGTATTGACACCCCCTGCCCTAGCTCTTGACCTCCCACTGCTTACTGTAGGGCTCTCCTGGGCACTGGGGACAGTGAACATCACCCTTGGCTTCTCACTACCAGAAACCAGAGCACCCCACTTCATCCTGGTTGAAGTAAGCAGGATGTCTTAGCTGACAGCCACCGCTCCACACTGCCAGGGTCTAGCGCACAGGATGCAAAGAAAGACAGATGGACTCATCTGGCAGCATTCCTGCCTGACAGAGCCAGCAGGCTCACATAGCCCTATAGTAGCTTGTAATAGACTGTCCCAATGCGAAATGTTCTCCTCACTTCTTCGAGCTTCAGTTAATCTCTATTCTTTTGCATCCAGTAGAAAGGGTTTGGCTCGTATTTCTGACCAAATAAAGGCGTGTGCTGTTTGGGCAGAGCAAACCCTGGGCAAGGGAAGACATGCAGGTGGCAGGAAAAGGAGGCGGCAAGGACTCACCTATGAGGGAGTTGAGCGCTGAATAGGAGCTCACACGCCGCATCTTGTCGATGGTCTCGAAGGACAGGATATACTCCTCGTTCTCAGGGCTTCCCAAGGTGCTGCTGGCACTACTGCTTGTACTGAGGTTCCCAGGAGAGAAGGCCACTGAGCTGCCCGCTGGCCAGAATATGACAGGAAGGAGGTCAGGGTCTGTCTGAGATGTGAGCTTTCTTCATAGTGGGCACATGTACACACACGTAAGCACATTAATAGCCATGCGTGTGCATAAACTGGTGGACCCTCTCCCTGGAACTGAGATCCTCAAAAGTCACACCCTGGCCTGACTGATTGGGTGTTAAACCAGGTCTTTGCTAAGCCCATGTCTGAAAGGAAGATTCTGACTCAAGACAGTTGGCCACTTGTCACTCTGACACATAAGACATCAGGGCCCATATTCTGGAGGGCAGGGTCAAGGGGCACAGTAGCATTTTTTATAAATGTCTTGTGAAGAGCACACTGACCCTTCCCATCCCAATACTGGTTTCTGGAGTCTTACATTCTTCCGTCAAGCTCAAGTTCTGCAAAGATTTGTTCAGGTTCCTAGCTGTGGTGACGGCTCGGATGTTCCCATAGGAGCTCACTGACCGGAGTCTGGGGGTGCACGGGCTGTCTCGAACTGGAGTCAAGCTCCCTCCCTCTAGGAAAGAAGGGGAGAGTAAAGAGTTAGCAATGGCTGTCAGGATAGGAGCAGGGTGAATGCCTGGAGTCTGCAGTCATGGAAACAGGGACAGTTGGTGTTACTGAAACAAGAATGAATGTAGAAGGGCCTCCCTGTCATTCACCTGTGTGAGTGCAGGCCTCAGTTGTAGACATGTGAGTACTAAATCCCAGGAGAGCATGGCCCGGAAGGCAAGAGTAGCTCTGAGGCTGTTCTGGTGTTAGGGGACTCAGCCAGAGACAGAGTGGTGCTCAGCACCTTGGGCCTGGCAGGCTGGCCCCAGCCTTTGGGCAGCCGCACCTCCGCCTTACGGCTGTCTCTGTGGTCTGGAGGGAGGGGTGAGGAATTAGGAACACAGATGACTGTACTCTCCAGCGAAAAGGACAAATGTGAGAAGCAACGCTTCCTACCCTGACTCATGGAAACACGAGGCCGACAGCAATGTGATTCACTTACTCATCGCAGGAAGACAGCTAATGTTCTTTCAGCACACCCCACTACAAGTTTGCCGTCTTTCAAGATGTACCCAAATTTGAATTCCAAGAAGGGTAAGAAGGAAGGGAAGGAGTAAGAGGGTCAGCACGGCCCTTTCCCTTCTAAAGGTGTGAGACAACAAGAGCCAGGGGCCACCCACACTGCATCAGAAGGCTATGCTCAGACCTGGCTGAACTCAGGCCACTAATCATTCTGGTGAAGGCCAGGAAGGGGGCCCAGGCTCTCAGAAGCTGCAGTACCTGTGGCTGCTGGAGAAGGCAAGGGGTAGTTCTTTTCCTCTTCCATGAACTGCAGGGCCACAGTGCAGAAATTGCTCTCATATTGGACTACAAGGTGACTCAGAGCCACCACCAGCTCCTGTAGAGAGGGAGAAGTGACAATTATGTCTCCAGAGGCAGGAAATTGACTGGGCAGCAGATCCGCACACTAACACCTAAGGCGACTCCAGGAAACAGCTGGTTAGAACAGGGCTGCACACCTGGCAGCACAGGTGCAGAGGAGGGGGGAGCGTGGAGGCAGCAGGCTGACGAGAGGTGTCCCCAAAGCCAGGCACCTGCCTTAGTCTGCTTGCTCACTGCTGGGCACCAATCACTAACTAGTCCATGGCTTTCTGATGTGAATTCCATACCCTGGAATAGATTAGGCCTCTGACCCTGCTGAGTCTGAAACTGCCCCTTTTGATCCCACCCAATGGACTGGTGGATATAATTGATAAGCTGAAGCATTCTTTTTAATTAATTAATCAGTTAATTAGTTAA
Organism: Rattus rattus; assembly: GCF_011064425.1. Lineage (NCBI taxonomy): Eukaryota > Metazoa > Chordata > Mammalia > Rodentia > Muridae > Rattus > Rattus rattus. Next base: position 64,160,757 of record NC_046162.1, read on the forward strand.
TTAAAATTGATTATACATCCTGACCACACTTTTCCCTCCCTCTTCTCCTCCCAGTCCTTACCTCATCTCCCCTCATCCATTCACTTTTCTTCAGAAAAGGGGAGGCCTCCCATGGATACCAACCAGCCCTGGCATATTAAGCTGCAGCAAGACTAGGCCCATCCTTTCCTACTGAGACTGGACCAAGCAGCCCAGTAGGAGGAACGGGTCCCCAAAGCAGGCAACAGAGGCAGAGGTAGCGCCTGCTCCTGCTATCAGGAGTCTCACGTGAACACCAACCAAAAAAACTAACATATGTGTGGAGGGCCCAGGTCAGTCCCATGCAGCCTTCCTGGTTAAACCAGATGAGGGTAGGACACAGGAAGAGACTACTGGGAGACATGACTACAGTCAGGAGATGGTGACGCAGTGGTGGTGGAGGTGGCAGTGCCATATCTCTAGGATAAGCTAGAAATGCAGGGCATAGGAATCTATGAAGGTGAAGCATTTTTGAAGTGAGCAATAAGCTAACTTAGCTGTAGTGGGTTCTAGTCACAACAAATGAGAAAAGTCCTTGAATTAAAATGTGACAACTAGACCTAAGCGCCGGAGTCTGAGGAGACAGGATTTACATGTAGTTTATGATAGCTTAGCATCTCAACTTAAATGTTTATAGACAGAAAGGCAAAAAGAAGCTCTCAGTAGAGAGAAAGATGTCTGCAGAAAACTAAGGTCTGCTGGAGAGACCCTCGTGTGCTCCACACACCCATGCCCTGAGGCTGCTGAGGTGCTGCAGCCAGGTCTGTGGGCTGATGCTCTCCCACCTCAACTGCACACACTTTTTTGCTTTTCCTATCTCTCTGAGCTCCAGGCTGATTTTCTAATAGCTTTGTTTGTGCCCCAACTGCTTTTGCACTCAGACCCACTATAACTTCCCAATTACGCCCAGGGACCCATAGCTCATGCTGCTCAGGCCACAGGTTTGCACTGGTCTCTACTTCCCTTCCAATGTCCTCAGATGCTGAGGTAGACTAGACAAAGGTGAGAGCCCACTGAAGCTGCCTGACCCATCACCATGGAGCTGATCCTCCTTATTTGTGCCAGGGATAAAGTTTCTGAGATGACCCCACAAGCTGGTACCCACTGGGCCCCTCTGGGGAAGAAGTCTTCATCTGTCTTTAGAAACCTCACGTTCTCCATTCACTCCCACATACAGTGGAAGAAACTGGTGTTGCCATTGATTGTTACTCTAACACCAGCACTGGTTCACAAAAGGCCATCAGGGGTGAGCTTGTAACTTATAGAAAAGGTGGAACTCACACTGGAGTGTCCTGACTATGCCCAGGAAGGATAGAGACTCTGCATCTGCACAGAGCAACCCTTTGATGGCAGAAGGCATGTATCGAATATCCTCTGTTTTATCCAGAACATAGAGGTCTGCCCAAGGGACTCAGTTACAGCATGGGCAGTGCCTTCACTCAGTGCTCAGCAGTGGTGCCAGGCTGTGCACACTGGGACTGGCCTCACATACCCAGTGACGAATAGTGGACTGCTTCAGTGGTCCTGGGAGGGCAGTCTGTGCTCTACATGGCTGAGCTCTTCTACCCAGTACAAACCTGCACACTCCCAGCAGGACGGTTAGTCCTCCATGGTACTCCCAGCAGCCCTTGGTCTCTCTGTTCCTATGGCAGTAGCTCTGACAGTTCCCATTAGTCTGAGTTTGACCCAGGCCCATGGCTGAGGAAGGCGAGCAACTGGGAGCTACTCTGTGGGTCTGTCTTACTCCACAAAAATAAAGATTAAAACCTCTTTGAAGACTCATCAAGGGGTTGTGGATTTGAACTCAGGCATGGCATCAAGAGTGCTTACCCACTGAGCTGTCTTCTTAGCCCTGACATGTGGTTCTTAATGCTGGCATCTTCAACCTGCTGGTGTTATCCCCTCACCAACCAACGCCTCCCTGACACCTAATTAGGACGCTTCTCTATCCCCTTCCTCACATTTCACCAGGCCAACTTATCTACTTGGCCTATGAGTAGCTGAGTCTCCTGTTAAGATACAGGTTCCCCATGGGGAAGTCACATATGGGCTCAAAGTTGAGCCCAATCTTGTGGAACCCCAAGACTGAACTGTTCTTGCGGGTTTACAGGAACTAAAAGCCCTTTTAGAGAAGGCAATGCTCGGACACACAGGGCCTAGGAACCAAGTGTCACCACTTCCAGCCTAATTCTCTTGCTGCCTACCACACACTGCCAGACTGCTAGGCTGCAGGCTGTGCATAGCACAGTCCCAGTGACTCCTAGACCTTTGAAGAGTTCCTCCCTGTGGTCGTCAGAACCACACTTCTCCTGACACCAGGGTTCCAACACTTTAGTTAACACCCTTTCTATTCCAAACAACTTCTGGAAAGGAGGAGAGGGTTTTCCATACTTGGGAAAGAAGATTAACGAAAATGCTGATCCTATCTGTACCAGCTGTATCCACGAGGGAGAAGCGCTGGGGAAGAACTGGCTGTGGGGAAGGAAGCAGGCCTAAGACTGCTGTTGATCAGAAGCACAGGACAGCAACAGAACCAGTGACAAGGACATAAAAGTCTTCAGTACACTTTTTTTTTTCTTTAAGCACAGGTTCTCACTGGGTAGCTTTGGCTGGAACTCACTATGTAGACAACGTTGACCTCTAATTCATAGGGATCTGCCTCCCAAGTGCTGGCATCAGAGGCATGTGCCATCATTTGAAGATGAGGCATGGGGGTGACTTGGGTCAGTTTCAGAACGGCCAAGAGACTGAAATCCCCCACCATTTTGAGACTGGTGAAGCATGTCACTCGCAGGTTAGCCATTGAGCTGCTCTGCAGGATAATCCAAAGCCATGCCCAGCCTCCCAAGGGGCCATCAGAGGGAGCCAACACCACACTCAGAAATGCTGAGGAGGGGGCCCGGAGAGATGGCTCAATGCAAGAGCACTGACAGCTCTTCTGGGGGACCAGGGCTTAACGTCTAGCACACACATGGCAACTCACAACTATCTGTCACTCAGTTCCTAGGGATCCAATACCCGCACATAGACACACATGCAGGCAATGCGCATGCCAGTGCATATAACATAGGAAGAACTAACAAGAGAAGAAATGCAGAGAAGGAACCTAGTGGCTCTCAGTGACAGCACATGCACCGGAGCCACCTGGGGACAGTCTGGACTCATGTGTAGTCTCTGCTTCAGGAGCAGCTTCCAGAATCACCATGAAACCACCAGGAAATCAGCATTTCCCTCAAAGGTCCTGGCTGGCTGGGAGTGTGGGGGAGACAGGGAATCAGGTCATGTGGAACCATCTTTTTACGGAGATGTGAACCTTAGGGAGCAGAGAATTAAGACTTTGCTGTTGGCAAGTGGAAAGTGGCATTGGGGACACACTGCACAGACTGTCACTGCCCTTTAGCGACATGTGCCCATGCCCAGGCATGGGGATATCTGTGGTGAAAATCGGTAGAGCCAGTCAGCTCAGCACCCTCGAGTGAACAGATAGGAGCAATGAAGACACTGAGGAGCCGGCAGACATTAAGATCGAATGATGCACGTAAGTGGGACATGAGGCCCTGTGCGGGCTCAGCTCCAGGCACATAAGCACAGCCACACAGGGACAGCCACAGGCCCTCACTTTGGCTACTGAGCTGGCACCACATACCTTCCGGACCATGGGGCTTCCATCATTAATCAGCTGAGCCAGCATCATGGCCACATTGTGGTCAATGGTAGTAGAGTGGTCTGTCCTCTCAGCAGAGTTTCCCACAAAGGTACCAAGGGCAAACACAGCTGCACATCGTACCTGCAGGGCAAGAGACAGAAAGTCAGTCACACCCACGGCTGATGTGTCTGCCATCTGCATTTCTGCTAAGGCTGTCTGAAAGGTAATTCAATTCAGTTCACATAAGTTCAACTCAATTCAATTTCACAAACACTTATTGCATGGTGTGCCAGTCCTAGAGCTACACTAGTATTGATGAGCAGAAAGGGTGTGTGGGTAGCTCAGGAGCTGAAGGTGGAAGCAGGCCAGCACCAGCTCAGGGAGGACCAGGCTGTGGAGGAGGGAACAGAGTTTAACCTGGCTTGTACAGTGAATGTCTGGATACAGAAGTGAAGGAGGCCACAGTGATTTGGAGAGGACTGGCTCAGAACTGATTTGGGGGAAGGTGGGCTGGGCTGAGCCATGGAGGCAGGTTGTGGTCCATTCTGAGACAGAGAAGCTAAATGGAGTCAGAAAGGGTAGAGTCCCCAGGGCACAGAGGCAGTGAAATAGTACTGGGCTGGGCATGGTACCTGGGGACCTCAGCTCCGCTTAGCTCCCAAGGCCATGTGACCTTGGAGAGCCAGTGTCTTCCTCTTATGATGAGCAACATGAGGCATCCTGCACAGGGCTGGAGAAAGACCAGCAACAATGTGCAAACAATCCTGGACTACCCAGAAAGTGATGGACAGCTGTGGGGCAGTCAGAGATGTGAGGAGGTTAGTGAGCAAGGTCAGGGGCCTGCCAGAAAGTAGATGGCCTTAGAGTGGGAAGTAGAGTGGCTATGAGCCACTGCCACCTAGTAAGTTATACACGCAGGGCTCCAGATCCTTTCCAGTCTTGAGATGGGCGTTATATTGCAGAGCTAGGGCATGGCTGTTCGAAGTCTGTGCACCTGAAACTTCCTTTCAGTCTGCATTTGGCTCATACAGGTGGCTGAGTCTTAAGAGGGGCCAGGCCTGGAGGATGTCGGAAAGCAAGCCATTAAACCCGTAATAGACAGAGGGATAATATGTTAATTTATAAAGAACTCAAGAAACTAGATGGCAACAATCCAAACAACCCAGTTAAAGAATAGGATACAGAGCTAAACAGGGAGTTCCCAGCAGAGGGATCTCGAGTGGCTGAAGAGCACTTAAAGACACGTTCACCTCCTCAGTCATCAGGGAGACGCCAATCAAAACAACTGAGAGTCCGATTTACATTGGTCAGAATGACTAGGATCAAAAACTCAGGTGACAACACATTCAGGTAAGGATGTGGAGCAGGGGAACACTCCTCCATTGCTGCTGGGAGTGCAAACTTGTACAACCACTCTGGAAATCAACTGGAAATAGTTCTATCTCAAGACCCAGCTGTATCATATATGTATATATATCATATATCACATATATCATCTCTCTCTCTCTCTCTCTCTCTCTCTCTCTCTCTCTCTCTCCAAAAGATGCTCTAACATCCCACAAAGACACTTGCTCAACTGTGTTCATAGCAGCTATATTCATAATAGCCAGAACCTGCAAACAACCTAGACGTCCACCAACTGAAGAATAAAGAAAATGTTACACAGTGGAATACAATTCAGCTATTAAAAACAAAGACATGAATTTTGCAGGCAAATGGATGAACTTGAGAATATCATCCTGAGTGAGGTAACCCAGTCCCAAAAGTACATGCATGGTATTCACTTGTAAGTGGAAATTAGCCATAAAATACAGGATAACCATGCTACGCTCCACAGACCCAAAGAAGCTAAACAAGAAAGAAGGCCCAGGCAAGGAGGCTTAAATCTCACTTAGAAGGGGAAATAAAATAGTCATAAGAGGCAGATGGAAGGAGGAATTGGGGAAGGATTGGGGAGGGAGAAGGGGTTGGGGGGAGTGAGTCAGATCAGGTATGGAGAAGGACAGGAAAGATGGCCAGATGGCTATGAGAATGAATAGAATTCTGCAAGTGAAAGGGATAGGAAGTCGGGGAGGGGGGCATGCCCAGGACAGAACAGAGATCTGAGATAAGGGAGGTGCCCAAGAATCAATGGGGGTGACCTTAGTGGTGACTTACAGCATTGGGGATATGGAATCTGAAGAGGCCACCTTCTGTTGCCAGGCAGGAACCCTGGTAGAACAGTAGGGACTCCAATCCACCCACAAAACTTTTGACCCAAAATTTATCCTGTCTACAAGAAATGCAAGGACAGGGGTTGGAGCAGAGACTGAGGGAATGGTCAACTAATAACTGGTCCAACTTGAGACCAGTGAGAAGCACCAATCCCTGACACTATTATGATACTGTTATGCTTGTAGCCAGAAGCCTCGCATGGCTGTTCCCCGAGAGGCTCCACCCACAGCTGACTCACACAGATGCAGAGACCCAAAGAAAAACATGTGGATGGAGCTTGGGGACTCTTATGTTAGAATAGGAGGAAGGACTGCAGGTCCTGAAGTGGATAGAAAATCCACGGGAAGACACAGTCAACTAACCTGGACCCTTTGGCCTCTCAAGAGACTGAATCACCAACCAAAGAGCAGGGACCTAGGCCTCCTGCACATACGTAGCAGATGTGCAGTCTGGTCTTCAAGTGGGTCCCAACAACTGGAGCAGGGCTGGCTGCCCCAAAAGCTCTTTCTGTACATGGAATGTGTTCTTCTAGCTGGGCTCCCTTGTTTGGCCTCAGTGGGAGAGGATGAGCATGGCCGTGCAGAGACCTGATGTGCCAAGGTTGGGGGGATACCTGGGGTGGGGCACTGTCTAGGAGGAAAGAGGGAGAGGAGGAGGGAGGGGGGACTGGGAGGGGGTCAGTGAGCAGAATGTAAAGTGAATACACACACACACACACACACACACACACACACACACACACACACACACACACACACACACAATAAACCCTGATAGATTCTTCCAATTTAGACGTTAAGAACTGGTGTATGTCTCTTTGAACCTGTCTGTTCAAAAGTTCCACATGGACGCCTGTCAGTAGCTGTACACTCTAGGGGTGTCTCCAACAAGCCTTGTCCTCTTGCTGGGACTACAGATGTGGAACTCCAGGGCAGGGCGAGTGGCTGTCTCTCGTGGATAGATGAGGCAAGCATTTGGGCCTGACACCTTTCAAGGAGACAGGATAGGACCTCCTGCTACTGTGTTTCCTCTCTGAACATTTTACAAGATTTCCTGGCAAGTTCATTTTAGGCTTTTCTGTGAGAAATATTCTGCCTTTTACAGTAACTACAGAGGTTGAGTCAGGGCTTTCCAAGGCCATGAGGGGGCCTAAAAGCAAGACATATGGGCATGGACCTGTCCTTGGCACATTTGGGACAGATGGCACTGGTGTCTCCAGGAGTTAGCCAACATCTGATGTGCTATGTGCGCTAGGCAGTTCGGCCCTGCTCTGCAAGCTATAGCCAGGACTGCACTTTCTGCCTGCGGCTGCTTGAACCCTTGGCTTACTGACAAAACACAGCAATCACTTCTGAAAATGATTCCCGCCCAGATCAAAACAATCTGAAACTAGGTCTCCTGCTTCAAAAGATGATTCTGTCACTTGTGTGGTAAGTGTTCCAGTGGTTCAGAATCATCTAAGGTTCCACTGTCTTGTCTCCCAGAATGTAGTACCTGGACCTGCCATAGCTAATCATGCGGTAACATAGACACACACAGACAGACAGACAGACAGACAGACAGACAGACAGACAGACACACACACACACACACACACACACACACACACACACACACACACACACTGCACACCCTTCCCCCTCAGCCAGTGCTCTCAATAGGGGGCCATGTCAGACACACACAGGATGTGGGAGGTATCATGCCACAGGCAATGTCCCTCCCCCCATGCTCTCCTGCCCATAAGTGATAACCTGGTCCTGGCCCACAGAATGGAGGTGCAGTACAGAATAGCTCAAGCTTGCTCTAGAGGCTGTGCCAGCCTGTATCTACCCCAGTACACGCAGAGTTGGCAGAGCACGAACATCAAATGAGATTCAGTGGCCTATCTTGGCGCTGCACATGGCCCTAAGGGCTCTGGATGCACAATCAAGCTTGAATGTGGGCAGGCTTCTGCCCACCTCAGCTTGCCTACCACAGAAGCTCACTTCTGCAAGGACAACTTACCTCAGGGATGGGGTCGGAGAGGAGGCTATAGAGCTTTTCGTGGGCGCTGTCTCTCACCCCACACCACCTTGCAGAATCAAAGTTCTGCCAGATCCTTCCCAGGCAAATGGCCACCCACTGGCGTAGCAAGGGGTGTGGGTCACTGAGCTGCTCCAAACAGATGGCAATCAGGTTCCCCTGCAGGCAGGCTTCCTAGACAGGCAGGACACAGAGAAGTGGGGCAGGGTCCTGACAAGGGTGACAGTGGCCTTACTCAACCACACTACACTACATCATTTTACTACTGTAAATCCTGCCAATTCGGTTTTGCCCTTCAGAGGTGAGCTAACAGGAGGACTGGCCCTCTGGGGAGCACCAGTAACCCCGCCTGCTGCCGTGACCTGAAGAGCAGCTTTCTCTGGACAGGTGGCCTGGGCTTCATCCCTGCCCTCCATGTGAGACAAGTCACCTTTATGCTGTTCCTGCAGGGGCTGAGGTGGCTGAGCTGCTGTGATACTCACTTGCCCTGTTGTGTAGCTGTTGACGATTACAGCAAGAATGAAGGCTGTCATGGTCCTGTGTTCAGCCTGGAAAACAAAATGTATCATGGCTGTGCACACTCTCAGCAGACTCACCTTTCTGGAGCACCCTGTGCCTTTTGTCTTCAGCATTGGCCTCCCATGTAAGGAAAGCAGCATGTACTGGCCTTCCTGCTGAGGCAGTTTTAAGGGTCTGCATGCAGACTGGTTGCTCCCTTGGGTGCTAATGCCATAGAGCATGCCTAGGTTGCCCTGCTGTCTTCTGTCATGGCAGATAAAGTGATTGGTGGTTTTAGTTGGTTTGCCTGGCCCAGCAGCCATGCTTCTCCTATGTGCAGGGCTCAGGAAGCCTGGGTCCTCAGCTAAGCACACTGCTAGTGAGGGGGAACACTCTTCACTTTGCGTGGAAATCTGATAGCCCATTATGATGTCATCATGGGGTCTCACATGCACATCGACAGTCCTACCCCACTATCCCCTGGGACTCATGACATCTCCTGAGTTGACTGCAACAGAGTGCAGGCCACCATCTTCACCAAAGCAGAAGTGCTAAGCTGTCACTCTTTTGTCATAAAATATCTGCACTTCACCCTTCTGAGTAGCAGCATAACTTAGGAGGGGACTCTGTTGGGCAGTTGCTGAAGGGCCACCCACTGTCCTGTGCCCATCACTGTGACAGACCATCACTGTGGCTGCTGTGTTCTTCCTGTGTTCTGGTGGCTTTGGGGATTTTCATTATGCTTTTGATACTTGTGGTTTTGATTATGCTGTCTGTGTGAATTGTTTTAACTGCTCCATGGCTCATTGTGCAGTTTTTCTTCACTCCTGTAAGTTCCAGCTCCTGTCAGTCTGACGCTGACTCTCCACTGCCTCCTTTGTGGGGCTGGGGTGATGTTAGTGACAGTGGCCATTCTTTTTTTTTTTTTTTTTTTTTTTTTTTTTTTCCTTTTTTTGGAGCTTGGGTCCCAACCCAGGGCCTTGCGCTTTCTTGGCAAGTGCTCTATCACTGAGCTAAATCCCCAACCCCGACAGTGGCCGTTCTCATCCGTGCTCCTGTGGAGCCTTCATGGATTCCCTTCCTGGCTGAGGGGCATCACTCCTGAGTTTTAAATGCAGGGAGGGGCATTTCTTCCACTGTAGCTCGTACCCCCTCTATTCCAAGACTTGTCTATTTAAGGATAGGTTAAAAAGCAGGTTTTATTTTCTTGCAGCAGACAGAAAGCTGTTTCTGAAGCACACTGGTTGCCCAACATGGTTGACTGGCATGATTAAACCACACTGCCTTTATCCAGCCATCCGCCATGTTCGGAATGCATGTGTGTCAGAGACTGTGCCTGGGCTCTTTTCTGCGGATGCTAGTTCTCTTGTGTATTAATGCAGTGGCCTCCTTCTCTTTGGGGTGCTCGACAGCAGCTTGAGGGCAGAGCTGTGTTCCCTGGCCCTGGAGTAGGAACTCTGGAAAATGGCTTTGTATTAGCAGGACCACAGACTTGATCCAGAAATGGTTTTCATGTGTTTGTTTGTTTTGCTGCAGGCCGAGGCCTCTGTTCCTTTAGTAGCTGCTGCTTTCTCTGCAGAGCTCAGAGATGGTCAGCTTCTCAGAAGCAAGACAAGCTCTGCTAGTCTTCAAGAAATGAGGACTTTGCATACCTTGCAGGCCTGGTATGATGTCTCTCTTGGCAGTGCTGCCTGTTCATGGCCTCATATTACACGTAGGGTCTGTGAAGTGTGCTGTTCTGAGGTCGATGTAGATAAGGACCACTACCCACCAGAACCCGTGGGTCTTCCCCTTCTCTGGCATGTGATGGCTTCCTTCTCTCAGATCTGAGCAGGGAGGGTGTGTCTGCCAGGTCAGGTCAGCCGGCTTAGAGCTTTCAGTTCCCGTAGATGTACTCTTTCTTCCTCTCAAGGGAAGGCAAAGGCTTATTTCCAAAATGTGGATAAACTATAGATTTATGCTGCCTCTGACAGTGCATACCTAGTTAGGCAAGGTACACAAGTGCCCACCACACACCAGTCACGCTCAGAACTCTGCTGGCAGCTTTGTTCCTTCCTTTCTCTTTAAAAATCCTATAATTGGGGTTGGGGATTTAGCTCAGTGGTAAAGGGCTTGCCGTAGGAAGCACAAGGCCCTGGGTTCGGCCCCCAGCCCCAAAAAAAAAACCAAAAAAAAAAAAAAAAAAAAAAATCCTATAATTTCATTTAAAACAAACAAGCAAACAAACAAACAACAGCCAGGGAAGAATTTACATATGAAAGTTCCTCTTACAGGCTATGGGCGCCACCTCAGAGCACAGTATGTGGCTGCACTTGAGCATTCTGCCCGTGGAAGCTATGAGAGAGAGAGAGACTGAGGGTGGCTGCTCTGTGCGCATTACTCTGAGCAGAGCTGGGAGGGATGACATGACATTACGAGAAAACTGCCATATACTCTATACTCACGCTAATTTTAAAAAACAACTTAGTATGTATGAAATTCAAACTTTCAAACAGTCTCTTCCCTCCTTCAGCAAAGCCTGTCAGCATCTGTTAAGGGGCCTTCAGGTCCCCTGAGGCACCGTACTGCAGACACACAGGAATGGCAACCCCTCGTGAGCACTGGAGACATGCATGCTGTGGGAGAGGGGTGTGGCTCAGTCCTTACTGGCATGTATGGGTCTGCCAAGACGGACAGGAAGTACTTGTGACCGTTGTCCTTCACGAGGTCAGCCTGGCATGACTGGAGGGAAAAGGAGACAAAAGACAGGCCGTTAGTGCAGGCACCAGTGGCTGTGTTGTGGCTTCCCAGGCTAACACGCCGGGAATACGTCATTACTGTGCATCTGTCCTTGTAAGGCCAGTTTTCACGTGGGGAAAGTTCTGGTTCTTGCCCATGGAGCAAAGACTGGAACCCTACAACTCTCAAGAGAAGAACACACCTCACTCTAGGAGGCAGCTCTGGGTACTGGGGCTGGCGGCTGGGTTAGGACCATACTCTCCACCCTTTCTGTGCTCAGCCTGCATGCCTTCCTCTCAGGCTCCCAGCCTGGAGAAAGGAAGATATTCTGATAGTTTACATTTATTTTATTATTGTCATGTATATGAGTGTTTTGTTTGCTTGATTGTATGTATGTATGTATGTATGTATGTATGTATGTGTGTATGTATGTATGTATGTATGTATGTATGTATGTATGTCTGTATGAAACACATCTGTGCTTGGTGCCTGAGAAGGTCAGAAGAGGCATTGGATGCTCTGGGACTGGAGTTACAGCCACCATGTGGGTACTGGGAACTGAGCCTGGGTTTTCTGCAAGAGCAAGTGCTCTTAACCACCGAACAAACTCTCTAGATCCAAAAATGAAGATACTTTAAAGAGACACTGTGTCTCTCAATCTGACAGTTGGGACAATGGAACCCTCAATTGAGGAATTTTCCTGGGAATCCATGGAAAAGGCACCAGCCACAGGAGGTACCTGTCTTCCAGAGATTTCACACTGACCACCTCATAGGCTGGGGCTGAAAGCCAGATAATGATGGGCCAGCAGTGGGCAGGACCACACCTTACCTTTGTCCTCTGCTGGAACTTTCATCTCACTTCTGGTCCCTGAAGATGGGAGGGTGTGTGTGTGTGTGTGTGTGTGTGTGTGTGTGTGTGTGTGTGTGTGTGTGTGTGTGTGTGTGTGTGTGTGTGTGTGTCTTTCTCTCTCCTCTGGTCCCTGAAGATGGGAGGGTGTGTGTGTGTGTGTGTGTGTGTGTGGGTGTGTGTGTGTGTGTGTGTGTGTGTGTGTGTGGTCTTTCTCTCTTCTCAATGTGGTCACATTGAATAAATCTTTCTGCTCTCTACTTGCATTTGACTTTTGTGTGGGGTTCAGGTGGGGATGAGACAGGGTTTCTCTGTGTAGCCTTCACTGTCCTGGAACTCTGTAGATCAGGCTGGCCTAGACCTCACAGAGATCTGTCAGCCTGTGCCTCCTGAGTGCTGGGATTGGGTAAAGGCCTGCCGTTAGCTTTCTGAGGATGGGTGGCTGGACTGACATGGGACACAGGTTGTGGCCCCAAAGCTCAGCAGCATTGTCGGGTCCTCTTCCACTCTCAGACTTCTCCCTCTCATACCACCAACTTTTTCTCAAGTCCCATTTCTCTCATGCTCTTAGTGGCTTTTAGTGTCTCCGTTTTGCTAAGATCTTTTATTCTCAGACTCCCCATTTCTCCTCAGGCCCCTTCCCCCATCTCAGACTCCTCTCTTCCTCTTAGGCTCCCTTTCTCAGACACCTCTTCCCCTCAGGTTCCCTCTCTCAGGTTCCCCTCCTGGTCAGGATCCCACACTTGCTCACCCTCTTTCCTCCCTTCCTGGCTGCCCTCTTTCTCCCATCCAGGTTTCTTGCCCCTTGTCTCAGATTCTTTTCTTCCCCTCATGTTTCCTGCTACTTCTCAGGCTCCCCTTCTGTTGCCTTCCACATGAGGATCCCTGACAGCACTCCTGTTTCTGCAGTGTGGGTACTCGATGAAGTTCTTGGGAACTGTGTCTGGATTCATGCCATACGATGGGTATTGTAATAGGGACCTCCTAAGCCCCCCATTCCTAACCAGAGAAAGAGCTCTATGATTCAAGGTGTAATGTAAGTGCTCAAGAAGCCACCAGAGATGCAGCCCTTCTACCTCAGATGACCCTCTCCTGTGAATACAATTCCACCTGTGTGGCCATCATGTGCCACACACTGGGGGGCATGCCTATGCAGAACACTGGCTCTGTTCTAGAGATACAGAGCCAGTCAAGCCGTGTTATCGACTGCTGAAGGAGACAACTGGGTTGACAGTTGTGATTATACAGTGATGTGCTGGCAACACCTGAGAAGCTACAGGGAGCTGGAGGATGGGGATAGGGTATGCTTAATGGAGGACAATAAAGCAGAATTAAGAAGGAGACATGGAGAAGGGAAAGAGGGAGGAAGAATGAACAGAAGGGAAACACAGGCCAGTACTGGAATGCGCGGTGGGAAAGCCAGATGACCGAGTGCTAGGAGGAACTGAAGAGCCAGCAGAAGCTGAGAGTAAGGACACTACAGCCGACCCCAGGTCCAAGGTCAGCTGTCAACAACACTTTGAATAATGACTGCTAATTTGACAGGAGCTGAATTATAAGAGACTAACCTCTGGGCAGATCTTCAAGGGAGTTTACAGTTGGGTTAATTGGAGTAGGAAGCCCCTTCCCTAATATATAGCATCGTTTGAGGACTGGAGTCCTGGATCACATAAAAAGCACATGAGCCCAGCAGCAGCTCTCATCTTCTGCTTCTGACTACGACATAACCAGCTGCCTTGGCCACAGGGTCTGGCTGGCGTGTCACCATGAACTTGAGTGCAATAAACCCTCCTCCTCCTGTAAGTAGTCTTTGTCAAGTACTTCATCACGGAAGTAAAGAGAGCAACAAACATAGGTGATATTGTGGCTAGGAGCAGAGGTTGGGACCGTCCCAGAGACATCAGAAAAGCAGTGGAAGGCATGGAAGGACAGGGTACTTCCTACCTATGTCACTCCCTATAGAGGTGGGGTGCACAGATGGGCAGTCCACTCAGGTAGAGCCATTCAGGAGGAAGGTAAACGCAGAAACACATTGGGAATGATGGTATGAAAACTCCTAGGGTGCGTTTGGAGGGTAGGACTGAGGCCTTGGCCCAGCTGGAAAGAGAAAGGCTGTTCACAGCATGAGGTGTGGCCACTGTGGGAACTGGGAGGGGCACAGCCTCTGCTTGAGTGACACAAAGACGAAGCAGTGGAGTCATGTGACTGGGGAGACAGATGCTAAGGCCATCTGGGACCAGCACCCAGGGTCACCGCTCCCAGAAGCTCTGCTCTAGGCTCAGAGACTTTCAAGGCAGCCAACAAACAAGCCGGAAGCCTCAGCCCAGCACCCAGGCCTGGCCCCCAGGGCTGCAGACTGCCCATGTCTGCAGCAGCAGAAGGCATCAGTGCCGCTCAGGAAAAAAGATTCCTTTCTTTGTTTTTAAATCAGAGCTCCGACAAGTCAAATCAAAGCCCACACGTTTACAGGAAACTCCTTAAGTACAGCTCATCTGAGAGTAATAAACTGTCATTAATTCATATCCTTCTAATTCTGAGTGTGAGTCTCCCAAGTCAGAAGATCTGAAATGATCACTTTAATAAGCCTTCCAAGCGGAGTCTGGCGATTATGAGGCATGTATTAAAAGATTTCTGTTTTGATAGGCTTGTCAGGCTACTGCAGGGCGGCAGCCATGGCTGCTCTTCCCATCTGCTTTCACCTCAGTGCTCACAGGGCCGGTGTATTCTGGTTTCCGCTCAAGGAGAGTGGCTCTCTCCAATAGCTCCACTTGGTAAGGGAAAGGTGCAATTCCCTTGACCTGCTTTCTGTCTGAGTTCTAGGCCAGCAGCCTCACTGAGTTGGAAAGAAAGCAAGGCTACCACAGCCCAGCAGAGCAGGAAAGCCAGTGACAGGTCACTGTGGAAATACAGGCTCAGTGAAGGAGGTGGGGGTGACAATATGGCCCCACTCTGAAAGCCAAGATCTTGCTAAGCAGTGCCTTCCTCAGATCAGGAACAATGACGAAACAGTAAGGATAGGGTAAGACGGAGGGGGAAGGAGCTCTTGGTGGACTGTCTACGTCACAATGAAACCCACTCCGACTTCTGTAAGTCTGTGTCTCAGGATGTCAGGAAACCAGATGGTGGAAAGGAAGGCATGAGAGAGCAAAGGTGAAGCAGCTATGGCATCATCACGGGAGCACGTCCAGAACATTCTAAAGGAGGATATCCTGGCCTGACTTTGCTCTCTTTACTTCAGAAGACCAGAAAGTATAAGAAGTGGATTTACACGAACAGTTCCATGCCAGACAGGGGAGGTGTGGGGCAGCACAGGCCCACCCAGGAGTCCCTGCCCTGTGCCTTCCTGCCAGTGTGAGCACAGTGTAGCTCAGCCCTGAATCAGTTCCCTCCTTCTCACGAGAAGCAGCACACGACACGTGAAAAGGAAGATGTTTCCGGAGGACAGAAGTGCACACCTGGCTGCAGCACGTCAGACCCTGGAGGTGGGGAGCACAGCAGGGATTCTGTTCTTCAGGATGCAGCAGAACGCCTAGCAGAGGGCCGGTGAGCTACGCAGTCCCCACAGGGCCCCAGTGATGTCACTGTCACTTTCCAATCGGGCTCACTACTTTCAGTAGTGAGAAGCCTGTGAGCCTATATACTATTCAATGACCTGTGTGTAAGGCAACCTCACAAGTGGAGCCTTCATGCTGGGCCTGGTGTGGCTGTGAAAACCACATATGTTCCTTCCTCCAACTTTTAGATTTGCCTTTTCCCTCCCACTCACATCATAAAATCCATGGTACCATTAAGGTTGAAAAACCCAAATTCTACGGAAAGATACAACCAACTAGAGCTCCCCAACATTGTGCTCAGTTTTCTGTTTCTTACATGTGCTTTTGTTATAGATGCATAAATAACGTGAATTTATACTCTCAGCCGACTTCCCTAAACCAAAGGGCCTCCTATGCCAGACACTGGAATCTTGCTTTTTGTTTTTTCTCTAAATTTTTTTCTTGCTACATGATATACAATAGAAAGACAAGAAAAATTATGGAGCTGTGGGAAGGAAAAGGGGTGCTGGCTGCAACCTTTGCCAGTTGGGCATCAAGAACTCTGCATGGTTTGCAGCATTCGCTGTTCAGGTTGCCAACATAGGACAATATCCTTGTTCTAGATACCAGTGTGGACCTTCAGACAGCCATGGCTCCTGCTGGAGGCTAAGCACTAGATGGACTTCTCTTTTCCTAGAGCCTCTTGAGAAACCCCACTTACTACCAAAGCTCCATCTTACCCCTCTTGTGCAGCCCTGCGATCTGAACGGTTTTATCTTGTCAGATTACAGTCCTGTCAGGACCCGGGCCATGCATCGTCTCACTTATTCAAAGGACACAGAGGAAAGGAAGATTCTTAGTAGCCCTTTGAGCTGTGGCTTGGCCACTGTTGAGACATGTAGATCTTATTAATTTCCTGGGTCCCTTTCTTCCTATTAAATCAGTGTTTAAAGACATGTTAAAAATGTGTTCTGAATAAGCCCCAGCTCTGTTTCAAACCCGGCTCACCCGTAATCTCTTTTCTGTGGCCAAGTCAAGGACTGGCTTTACCTAAGTGGAGGTCACTGACAGGACCCCTTCCTCTGGCTGCTACCAGCAGAGCTGGTCTGTCTCCTGCTGTTTCAAGTATATCTATAGGGTATACTGCACGATCTGATCCCACACCCTTACTTTTCTCCTGGAGGAGATGTTCCTGAGAATATCCCTGCAGGTACCCTCAGCACTGTGCACTTAGGAGAAAGTGCAACCTATTATTACAGAGAACCATTTACATCGACTTTTCTTTTGTAAAGAAAATGCATGGGCATTTGCCTCACGCACGCCTGTGCACCATATGTGTGTAGTGCTTGAGAAGGCCAGGAGAGGATGTCAGATCCCCTGTGACTAAAGTTACAGACGGTTGTCAAGTCCTCAGAGTTCTAGGACTTGAACTCAGACCCTCTGTAACAACAGTGAAGGTGCTCACACCGGCCAGCCTCAACTTTTCAGGGGACTGCAGCTTCCAGTCTGACCACTTGTCTACTGAATTGTTGTTTGTTTTGATTTCTAGGAGCCCTTTGTGTATGAGGGAACCCATTTTAGTTGTGACATAGTTTTGAATATTTCCCTATATAAAATTTATTTATATTCAAGTAAGTTTCTTTGCAAAGGCATCTAAATTTGGAATTGTAGGTTAAAAAGCTCAATGACGGGTTGGGGATTTAGCTCAGTGGTAGAGCGCTTGCCTAGCAGGCCCAAGGCCCTGGGTTTGGTCCTCAGCTCCCGGAGGTTTGGGGGGGAGCTCAATGACCCCCAGATTGAAATAGAATTTACCTGGCTTCTCATCTATTTTTTAAAAAATCATTTATTTTTATTTTATGTGCATTAGTGTTTTGCCTGCATGTATGCCTATGTCAGGGTGGTCTGATCCCCTGGAACTGCAGTTATAGGCGGGTATGGGCTACCATGTGGTTGCTGGGAACTGAAGCCAGATTCTCTGGTAAGAACAGCCAGTGCTTTTAACCACTGAGCCACCTCTGCAGCCCCTCTTCTAATGCTTTTATTTTACCTTCTGTGTTTAAAGAAGCTATCTCGTTAACCTAAACCCTACTGTCCAAAGTGAGCGATTAATCTCTACCATGCAGCTTTCTGTCTCTGTGACAAATTAAATACCTTCTACACTCAGTGTGAAAGACGGAGAGATGGGCTGGATGTGGTGGCAGGAGGGTCTGTGAGTTCAGGGCCAGCCTAGTCTAAATAGGAAACTCCAGGACAGTCGGGCTTTAGAGAGAGAGAAGACAAAATGAAATGAAGTTTATTCTAAATGATGGTTTTGACTGGCCAGCCCTGTTGCCTTCGAGCCTATGGTGAGGCTCTAGATCAGGGTGGAGAATACACAATGGAAGAAGCCATTTACCTCAAGGCAGCAAGGATCAGAGACAATGAAGGGGGTGGAACTTCCATTCTGCCCTCAAAGGCCTAAGAGTCCCACCTCCCACCCCCCCAGCCCCCAGTCTCAGACTACTTTCCTCTAGTCCAGGTCTATACTCAAGATCCAAACTACAGTAGCGTCTGGCTTTCCTACCATCACAGTTGAGAACTGCCACTATCATTCAGACTGCACTGGGGCCACCTCTGCACGCTCACCAGTCCACACGTCTGTCTGAGGCTGGTGCATCACTGAAGCCTCGTGGTTAGCTGGGCTCTAGGACAGGATCCCTACTACTCTTCTTCCCAGCCGGGGCTCCCTGCCTCTCCTTACGGATTTCTGCACATGAAGCTGAGAATGTGTCTAGTTCCAGAAAAAAAAGCCCATTGGCAGTTTTACTAGGATTATATTAAAGTTATAAATTAACCGAGAGATCACTGACATGTTTATGACACAGAATCTCCTCCTAAAAGAGAGCAGGGTGTGTTCTTATCTGCTGAAGGTGACTGTGTGTCTCTCAGGAATGGTTTAAGGTGTTGTTTGTGGCAGCTTTCCCCATCTCACGGTAGATTATTCCTGGATTTATGACCCTAGCACACACAGGCCGCTCTTCCTGTCTAATCTAGCTGTTGCTACTTCAGCTTCTGTATTAAGGCTTCTATTTCACTAAGTTCTTTTATTGGTATTAATAAAGCCTTTGGGTTTTCTAGACATAAACCTACCCCACCACACACAGTTTTGGGGCTGGAAGTCACTTGCTTCCTAAAACTCAGTTCAGTGCCTCGAATGACTTCTGTTATGTAGGCCTTACCCTGTCCCTGAGGGCTCCGCAGAGCTATGTTGGTGGCACTGAGATCACAATCCTTCTCTTAAGACAGAATCTTCCAGGGGTTGGGGATTTAGCTCAGTGGTAGAGCGCTTGCCTAGGAAGCCCAAGGCCCTGGGTTCGGTCCCCAGCTCCGGGAAAAAAAAAAAAAAAAAAACAGAATCTTCCTATGCAGCCCTGGTTGGCCTGGAACTCACTATGTAGAGCAGGCTGGCCTCAAACTCAGAATTTGCCTCCTATCTCTTGAGTGCCGGGATTAAAGATATTCCTAGGTTATTAACAACTTCTCCTTCCTCCTCCTCTTCCTCTTCTTTGCATGTATGATATATGTGTGAGCATACATGCATAACACACCTGTGGAGGTCAGAGGTTAACTTCGTAGAGTTGGTTCTCTCACTCCATGTTTACGTGGGACTTAGGGATTAAACTCAGGTTGCAGGCTTGCCCAACAACACCTTTGTCCACTGAGCCATCTCATCAGCCTTGACATCAAGATTATTCACAGCTGGTGACCAGAGGTGTAAGTGCATCCTTTTGAGGAGGACATTCATTTTGTCCTTCTCTTCCTTCACTCATTGCAGTTTCCAGCTTGCTGTTCCCAGTCCCCACTCTACCTCTGGACTCCAGTCGCTTTGTTTGCTGCTACTCAGCTTCATGGGGGAGGAGCACCTGCGTTTCCCAGGCTCTGCCCCCAGTACAGGCCAGAAAAGTTCTCCTTTCTGCATGGATTCAACCATGGGGTTGGCCATTTGTACTTCCCCCCCTTCTTGGCTACACTCACAGGACAAGTACTGCATGTCCCACTGTTTGCTATGACTCTGAGGTAGCACACCCTGACCACATGGGACTTGTGATGTCTGCTACATATGACCTGTACTGGGAGAAATGTCACCATGTGGAAACACTTATAGCCACTGCTGAAATACCTTCATATGGTACTCTATCTTACCAGACAGTGAGACAGCACCCAGAACCCATTTACACAGCACCAGCCTTGCTGACTGGCTTGCATACAGCAAAGGTTTCTGCAAACACATACCGCTAACACTTCCCTTTCCCTCCCTTCATCGGTTTTCTGCAGACTACAATCTATACTCAAGTCATAATAGACCCTGAAAGCAATGAGATTATACAGTTTTTCCTGTGACCATGTTCCTGACTCCTGACCCATCAGCTATGACTCTCATAGTGACAGGAGGGAAACTCTGCCCAGTCAGAGTTAGAAGACCCCCTCACCTGAAAGACAGCTCTAGGAACATGGTTTCCTCACAGAGAACAGAGACTAGAAAACCTCCGAAGTATAAAACTAAATTCATCCCAAACACAGAGACTTAAAAAAACCCTGCTAGCTTGAATGAAAAACGTCCTCTAGAGGCCCAGGTACATATTTGAACACTTGTTTCCCTGGCTGATGGTGCTGTTTGGGGAGGACATAGGTGCTTCAGAAGGTAGAACCTTGGAAGGAGCAGGAGGAAGTACGTCACTGGGTTAGTGGGTTATGAGTTTATAGTCTTGCCCATCTTGGTTTGCTGTCTCTGATCTGTGTTTATGGCAGATGTGATCTGAGCCTCTCTATCGGCTCTCCTTTGCCATGCCTCCCACTCCTTTATTGTCTTAATCTGGAACTGTGGGCCAAAGTAAACTTTTTCTCCCCTAAGTCACTTAAGGACCCCAACAGAAGAGTAACTAATCCAAAGTCTCAGCACACAATGGAAACAAAGTAATCCAAGGCTAAATACACAATGAAAGCAGGCAACCCTCACACCCACAGCTGGGTCCTGCACAGAACACAGGTGGAGGAAGAGACAAAGCAGTGTAACAGGAGCTGGGGCTGGGAGTCATGACTTTGAAGGAAGAAATCCGCTAATACAAAGGGCGAGGAGGTGTGAGAAGGGGGCTCATCTGTCTTCCACCCCAGGCATGGCACTACCTAGTTGAATCCTGAGAGAAACATGCAGAGAATGCAATAGGAGGTGTGCAGAGCCAAGGGGCCCTCCTCATGCTCCCATGGTCATCAGAGGTAGAGGGCTGAGGGAGAAATGGTGAGAGGTAGACGTGGAGAAGTTGAAACCCCTCCCCTGGGGAGTCCACTTAGGGAGTGGACAGACAAGCGCTGAGGTGAGATGGGCATCAGCATGGCGCAGTTGGTGGTAAGGCAACCATAGTAGGTCTTGCTGGTGTTCAGTAAGGTGCCTCAGACAGAGGAAACTGGGGTGGGGTTTATGGGGACAAAGTCCACTGTCATCTCCCAAAGCAAAGCTTAGCAGACAGGAAGCACAGGTGTCTGGCCAGAGGAGTGGGCTCAGAAGGAGTCAGTCTGCATTCCTCTCAGAGCAGCCCCACAGTGGGCCAGCAGAACAGCGTGGATGCTCAACAGTGCCTGACCAAAGGGAAAAGGCTGACCTTGAACTCTTTCAACTGAGCTTTGTGTATGTGAAGAGGCAAAATGTGGAGCAGGGGAGGCGGGGAGGCAGGGAGGTGGGCGGGGAGGCTGAGAACCTGATCAAATTTACTCAGAGAAATCAGTTTGCAGAGGAGACAGCAGACGCTGGGAGACTGTGAAGGATACACAGGGGCTGAAGAAGAAGACCCGCCTCCCTCCCTGCTGTCTTTGTCCCCTGAAGTCCTTCTGTGGCCTGCCTATGTGCACACAGGGCAGGCTTGTTTGTATGCCTGACTTTGGATTATCCCATCAATACCAACTCAGAGTGTTTCCCCACATTCCTTGACACTGTGCCCTTGATGTTCCCCAGTGGTGCTATATATAAAACTTTATTAACTGTAATTTGGAAGGTCTGCCTGAATTGCACATTAATTCTGTCTATGAAAAAACCCTCAATTAGCTGGAACCCAGCTTACACCAGTCCTTAATTAACTGCCTCCCTCCCTTATTCTTGTTAATTAGCAGAGAGACAGATGATAACAACAACTTGGGAAACTTATTAAAACCAAGCAGGCATGTCCTTTCTCATACATGGATCTTAGCTTCAAGTTTTTCGGGTTGTATGTTTAATTTGGAGTGTCAGGAAACTAGAAAGAGCCCATGAGATGGGGAGTGAGCAAGCCCTTAGGAGGTAAAGGGATGAGGAAGGAATATTACATAATAATGGCAAAGGGAATACTAACAACTTTAACTCTAACCTGGACCTACCATTGACTTCTGGCCTCTGCAAACACGTGCACCTTGCCCTGAAATACTGTTAACATTTTCTCCCATAACCACAAATCCATTCTCACTCTGTGAATTCTCAGGGACAGCACATGCTCATGTTCAACTGCGTGTCGTGGCCTCTGGCTTTGGTTTAGGGTCAGTTCCAGGGCAGTGTTAGGTCGCCTTGCAGCATCAGTCTTAATAAAGAATAGCAAGCCCATTTCTGATTGAAAATCAAGGAAGAAACAGTACAGGTCACTGTTGAAATCCACATCATTGGGGTATGAGACGCCAAGACATGGCACAGACTGACAGCTCAGAACCCCAACACCCAGGCACATGCGTACTGTGAGGCCATCACCATCGAGGCTGAATCTAGCCCCTTGCATGTTCATGTCCTTTGTAAATCCTGCCCCTTCCCTCACCTGCCCCACGTAGCTATCTGCCTGCCCTGACTACAGACAAGCTCACACCTTCTGCAGTTTTAAACACAGGGAGCCACACAGTACACAGCTCCATTACTGGTGTCTTTCAGTGGCACTGTTTCTGTTTGTTTTCACACGGCTGATGAGCACGTACGGATAGCTGACACATTCACCTCTTAGTGTCCATCTGGACTACTGCCAGCTTCAAACTAATACAGCAGAGCTTGGTGTGGTGGCCTATTCCTGTGACCCCAGTCCCTGAGAGCCTGAGGGCTGCAAGTCTCAATGCCAGTTTCCAGCTTCCAAGAGAGCCACTTTAGGTGTCATGATACAAGTCTGTGTGACAAGCAAGAACTCAGAATGGAGCTGCTGCACGAGGACACTTGGAGCCAAGTCTGACAGCTGGAGTGTGAGCCTTGGCTTTAGGGCTAGCATTAGGGACATGAAAGAGAACTGGTGCCTGCAGGCTGTCCCCTCACCTTCGAGTGAGGGGACACTCATGTAGTTGAAATTTTGAAAGGGTTTTGAGCCATGCGGATACATGGCTTGAAACTACTTTTCTTACTTGTGGCCTGCCTGTCCATGTTATGTTGTCTGCAGAGTGAAGACACTTTCATGTTGATAAAGACCATTCTTTAGGTTACTTTGTGGTTTTGTATGAAAAAAAAAAAAACAAAAATCCTCAGCTTCACTGGTTGCCAGTTTCTTCTTATGCATTAAGAAGTTTTATAGTATTTACTTTTACAATTGGTCTAGGATCCATTTGATGTAATTTTTAATATGGTCCACTTTTCAGCACAATGGATATCCCATTTCCGTATGAATTTGAAGTCAGAATCTTGGACACTGATTAAGATGTTTCCTATTTCCCTGGGATTTGCACTGTTTGATACATGGATCTTTTATTATATTTTGTCAGAATTTTCTGTTATTTCATATGGTTTATGAATTTGTGACATCTTTAATTCAACTAATTGTTGACTAATGATATTAAGACATACACTGATTTTTCTGACTGATCTTATAACCAACAAACAGTAATATTCTTAAAGGTTCTGCAGAGGCTTAAAAAATAAATTTAATCAGGTTATCGCATAGTGATTGAATACAAAGACAACTCAGAGGTCACTTTTTTCTCCTCTCTTTGTGCTATTAAGAATTTCCAATGCTATAATGAAGGCAAGCAGTGAGAGCAGGAACCATGGACCCATTTCTGAGTTCAGCATTTGTCTTGTTACGATCAGCCATGGTGGCTGTAAATTTCTTGCAGGCGGGGCTTGCCAGAGGGCCTCCCTCTGTTACTAGTTTGTTTTTTATTTTCTTTTTTAATCATTATTACCGCATATCATTTTTGTTTCTCAAACATGGTTTCTCTGTGTAACCCTGGCTGTCCTGGAACTCATTCTGCAGACCATGCTGGCCTGAGACTCAGAGATCTGCCTGTCTCGGTCTCCTGAGTGCTGGGATCAAAGGTGTGTGCCACTATTGCTCAGGTAAGTATTTTTACTTATGTGTATATGTGTGTTTGCGTCCTTGGAGGCCAGAGAGGATTTCACATCTTCTAGGAGCTGGAGTTACAGATGCTAGTGAGCCACCTGATGTAGGTGCTGGGAACCAGCTGAAAGTTCTCCTTAAGTATTATATGACGTTGTCTTCTTTTGTTAATATGTCAGCAATTTACTTTTAATCGTTGTCTGTTTCCTTTCTGAGGCTGTGATCAAACATCCTGACAAAGCAATGTAAAGGAAAGGTTTTTTTTTTTTGTTTTTGGCTTACAATTTCAGGGTGCAATCTATCATTGTGGGGAGGTCAAGGCAGGAACTGAAGCAGCCAATCACATCACCATCGTGGAAGGGAGGGAGGGAGGGAGAGAGGGAGAGAGGGAGAGGGGGAGAGAGAGAGGGAGAGAGGGAGAGGGAGAGAGGGGAGAGAGAGGGAGAGAGAGAGAGGAGGAGGAGGAGGAGGAAGGGAGAGCGAGCGCTTGTGCAAGCATGTGAACACACTCACTACTCAGCTCACATTCTTGATTCGGACACAGTACAGGACCCAAGCGAAGGACCAAGAGAAGGGTGCTGCAGTAGTGAGCTGTACTGTTCCTAACAATTAATGTCCTCAAGACAATCCCTAGATATGTCAGCTTGATGTAGAGGATCCCCTACTGAGCCACTCTTCCTTGTTGATTTTAGAGTAGTGGCTCTCAGCCTTCCTGATGCTGTGACCCTGTAATAGTTCCTCGTGTTGTGGTGACCTCCAACCATATGATTGTTTTCATCGACACTTCACAACTATACTTTTGTTCTGGTTATAAAGGCTGACATTAGGTGTCTTCCTTGGTCACTCCACCTGTCAGGGTCTGCATGTATATCCATGAGGGTCTCCTGTTGTGTTTGTCTGGCTTTTGTTTAGGTAGCAGAGTGTTAACTTTCCCATGAGGCAATAGAGAAAGGGTGTTCTGCTGCCCATATGTCTCTCCCTTAATGCTCAGGAATTCTCCATGGAAACCATCTGGACTTGTGCTGTTCTTTGATACGGAGCTACTGAGCTCATCTGTTTCCTCTTCAGCAAGTCTCCCGAACTTGCTTGTCTGTCAAGGTCACTCACAATATTTACCCCCCATCCTTTTAAACCATCAGTGGTATCACCTGCTGGTCCAGATTCCAGAACCTTCTCTCTGTGTTTCCTTCCTAGTCTGGGTGATAGTTCCTCACTCACCAATGTGTTTAACCAGCCTGGCACAGATTCCATGGGCTGGCCATTTTCTCACCATCCTGCCTCTTTTCCTGTCTTCATTCTCCCTGTCTCCTATGTTCTCTCACTAACCTCCCAGGCAGAAGCTGAGGCCAGGATCCTAACACACACAGTCAGGGACCCTCTGCACTGCCTAGCTGTGTTCTAAACACTATTCAGGTTTTACTTGATAGAAAAGAAAAATTTCCAGGCTGGAGAGATGGCTCAGTGGTTAAGAGCACAGACTGCTCTTCTAGACATCCTGAGTTCAATTCCCAGCAACCACATTGTGGCTCACATCTGTAATAGGATCTGATGCCCTACTCTGGTGTCTGAAGACAGCAAGAGTGTACTCTATAGATAAAATAAATAAATCTTTAAAAAAATTTAAGACTTCCTCTTTTTGAGGCCAGTGTGGTCCATGTATTGAGTTCCTGGCCAAGCATGGCTACTGTAGTGAGGGCCAGCATCAAACAAAACAAACTTCCTCTTTGAAAAGTTTAGATACAGGTTCACAGTTATAATCATGTGTATTCTATTAAATTGTACATATTTTAATACTTCAGTGAATGTTATTTATGATTATATAATAGATATTATATGTTTATACACATTTTCTTTTTTTTTTTTTTTTTTTTTTTTTTTTCCTTTTTTTTTTTTCGACAGGACCCAACCCAGGGCCTTTATCCTAGGCAAGCGCCTACCATTTCCCCAGCCCCTCTACTTTAATGTTTATTTAGGGACTGGAGCGATGGCTTGCTTAGTCAAGCGCTTGCTACTACACAACCATGAGGACCTGAGTTCGGATACCAGGCACCCACCCAAGTGTCTGAGCATGGCATTGTGCATGTGGAGTCCTGGCATATGACAAGGTATGTGAGGAGGGACAGAGGCTGGGCGAGCCTGAGGGCTTGCTGGCCAGCCAGTACAGCCAATTGAACACCCAATGCTGACATCTGGTCCCTACATGTATGTACTCATGCATATACTCATGAACATGCACACACAGGCTGGTTTGGAGTGCCACCCCACTGCAGCTGTAGGGCACACTGTGTGAGTCAATGCCTCTAACTGGTGGTAGTGTGTGCTCAGCCTGGGAGTGGCTTATTAAGTGGGAGGAATGCACACCCTGGCAGAGCATCCAGCCAGAGACAGCACTCCATCTTTTCTCCACTTACTGACACATTCTGTTCATTATCAAGGCAACACTCAGGCTTGTTTCTGCTGTAGTCCTGGCTACACTCCTAACCCATCTGTTCCCTCCATGTGCTCTCACGTGGCATCACAGGACTTTCTTTACTGTACAACACTGACTACGACTCTGCCCAGCACCTTCTTTGGCTTTATGGTAGTATGGCACTGCCTTTCATAGCTGTTACGTTCAACCTGCTTGTGTCTTTTTATTGAAAAATTATTTTTTGTAGGCACCACACAGTGTCTCTTTACTCTTCACCTAATCTACCCATGCTCCCACATGGGTTACCTTTCGTGTTGCTTTGATATGAAGCAGACTAAGGGAGGAAGGGTGTCTGGTGGCTGGGCATCCCATCTTGGTGGAAGGCTGTGCTGTTTGGAGCAAAGGAAAGAGCCCAGTTGGCTTTTTCCTCCCCCTTTTCTTGTGTCTGGGACTCCTCACCAGAGCACACTGTATTACATTGAGGGAAGGTCTTCCATCCCCAGTTAATCCTTTCTAGAAATATCTTTGAAGGCCTAGTCAGAGGTGTGCCTCACTACTGCCCTGGGTGTTTCTTCTGTGGTCTGAGAGTCCCTGGTTGTCCTGGAACTGGGTATGCAGACAGAAATCCACGCTCTCTGCCTTCCAGGTGCTGGACTAACAGCTGTCACCACACTGGCGTAGGCAATGCTAATCCACTTAAACTGATAATAAAATTCAGCCACTCAGCCGGGCGCTTCTCTTCTTGTAACTGTGCTGTTCAGCTGTGCACGCCTCAGTTACTGATTGGCACAGCCCACAGCTACCTCACCTTTCCCTGGGTTCCTGGTCACTTCCCTCCCTTCCTTCCACTATACTGCGTCTGTGTGTCTAAGAGTTCATATCTTCCGTGCACTGGCTGGTGCCACTGTGATGGCTGGTTTTATGTCAACTTGAAACACGCTAAAGTTATGTAAGAGGAGGACACCTCAGTTAAAAATGCTCCCATAAGATCAGGCTGATGTCAGCCTGTAGGGGATTTTCTTAGTGATTGGTGGGGGAGGGCACAGCCCATTGTGAGTGGTGCCATTCCTGGGTGGTGGTCCTGGGTTCTATAAGAAGCAGGCTGAGCAAGCCATGTGAACAAGGCAGTAAGCAGCGCCCTTATGGCCTCTACGTCAGCTGCTGCCTCCAGGGTGTGGCCCTGCTTGAGTCCTGCCCTGACTTCCTTCAGTGATGCTAAGATGTGGACATGCAGGACAACGAAACCCAGCCCCTGCATCACCTTGCTTTTGGTGATGTTTCATCACAGCAATAGTAATCCTAACAGAAACAGCTGTCTTTAATTCCTCTTCTGTCTCACGGGTTCTTTACAGAATGCTATCTATTTCTTCTTTATGGTGTACAAGAAATGGAACCCAGGGCCTTGTCCCCTGGACAAGTCTTGTTCAATACCTTTAACGGTCCCCATGCAGGTGACACAGGCCAGTTCAAAGTAAGAGCCAAGGAAGAGGATCCCTGTGGTGTCTCCCCAGCAATGCGGTTGCCATGAGCTCTCCCTCCACGCTGTTGTTTTCAGGATCACTTTAATAAACATCCAACGTGAGATTCCAACATTAGGGAGCAGAGATGCCAAAGCCACCCACACAGCACTCATCCCGAGTGTCCCCTGCGGTCAGGTGGCTTCAGTCTGATGCTCGGGGACCTTCAAGGTACGCCTTGCCATGTCTGGCCTGCTTCCATCTTTGAGACACAGCCGGCAGACTTCTCTTCAGAGCCCAGGTGCTGCGCTGTGGTCAGCTTTTCCATTCTCACGGCTTGGCTATGAAGTCTCCTAAACTTTGCTTTTCCTTATGGACTGCACCGGTACAGCCATTTGGGCATGAGGAGGTGGTGTTATCTTCCTCAGATTTCATGTGGCTGGGATGTGCTGAGCTTTCCAGATCTGTGGTCTGTAGTTTTCAATGAGACTAAAAAAACTTTCAGCCATTACTTCTTCAAATACAACACGTGGGACCCTTCGCAGCTGCTGCCTGGCTCCACGGCACTCCTCGAATTTCCAGCACTTTCCCTCCTCATGCAATGCCATCACTACTTTGTCCTGTGAGGCGGACCTCACTGCCGAGCGCCCTGATGTTCCTCATGTCACACACTGTTGTTTTATTTTGTAGACACTTGTCTAACGTCTTCCGGATGGTGTAGCACTGTCCTCGTTTGCCAGGCTGACATCCGCAGCATCTTAGGACAGTTTCCATGGACCCATTTTCTCCCTTCTAGGTCTATTTCCTGGATTGTCACATGCCTGGTCATTATCAACAGTGTTACGGTACAGTAATGAGGCCTAGGGAGTGACTCACTCTGGGACTCAGAACAAAAGGGCCTGAGGAGGGTCTCCCTGTCTGTCTCAGGCAGTGTCCCTGTAATATGCAATGCCCCTCAGTCACAGGGAACATCTCTCTTTGTATTGTTTTTCCCAGGGTCTTCTGCCTCTCTTCTGCCCATACCTCGTTCTTAAGATTTCTAAATGTGAGTCTCTGTGCACACACACGACTGCCATATGAACTCTGGAGGCCAGAGGACGGTGTCTGATCTGGTGGCGCTGGAGTTACGGGTGGTTGTGAACTACTTGGCATGGGTGCTGGGACCTGAGAACTTGCGTCCTTTGGAAGAGCAGCCATCTCTTCAGGTCTAAATCCATCTTAAGGGCTGGCTGACTCCTGTCCTTTGCTTGGGTCCTCCCAGACCCTATAGGAGTGGCACACAGTAGTGTTCCTCAGATACCTGGGAAAGATGGATCCTGATGAGCCTTTGGCAGAGCCTAGCCCGAGTAGGCACCATTCTTCTCAGGTCTCCAGAGCATGCCAGAAAACCAGGTGGCTGCCGCATAACACTGACAGCACTGAGCCCCAGGCCTGACTAGACCACAGGGCATCCCACCTGCGGACTGTTACAGTCTCACAGACAGACCATACATCACTTCACTTGCAGAGTGCTAAGTACCACGGACCCTCACAGTAGCAAACCTGGAATCAGCTGGGCACAGTGAGCTTGGTAGGACGCATGTGCCACTTGGGCTGTGAGGCAAGTGGGATGGCAAGGCCAGATGTGAAGAGGGGAGAAGAGGCTGCTCAGCCCTACATGGAATTACTTTTTCTCTGAAAATTATGTCCAAAGTCATTAAAAGAAGGAAAGATGAGGAAATGAGGCTCAGTGTTAAGCAGAAACATCCAGAATAGCCCTTAGCAAGATGGCTGCTGTTAAATAAACAGCTGCAACAAGCTGGTAGGAAGTTAACTCGCAGGACGGTCCCTAGTGCCTGCTGGCAGTTACAGGAACATTGCAGGCAAGGGGGTTCCCAGCTGAGCACTGGAATGGCTCACAGAAACTTCCGCATGTGGCAAAAGTGAGGCGTGGCTGTCTGCTCAGGGCACTGCAGTATCTGTGCTTACAGCAGCGTGCAGCCCTGGGCACGGGAAGCCAATGTGTCCAGGAGATCAACAGGAATGGAGAGGAGTTAAAGCTCCTTTCCACACCCACTGGAACACAGTGGCCAGCCTGAGTAACTTCAGGACCATCACTATGGTGAAGCAGTGACAGGAAATGCCACCTGTGTCCATATCCGGCTCCTCCTAAGGTTTCAAATGCAATACTTCTCCTTAGGCACAAAACTACAGAAACCAAACCAAATGAACAAACAAGACCGACCCCAATTGACAGCCATGATGACCAAATCTCTACGTGTGTCCATGCGGCCGCAGAGCGAGTGACTATTAGAGGGGCCGGAGTCTCAATCTCGGCATGTGTCCATGCGGCCAGCAGAGCCAGTGACTAGAGGGGCTGGAGCCTCAACGGCAGACCCGCAGTGTGGCACCCACACTCACAGACCCATGCTCTGTGACCATTTCTGCCTTTGCTCCTTGGCAGACTCCCAGGAGCCTTTCCACTGGGCTTCATGGCCCGATATCATGGAGCGTTGCCAGTTCTGAATACGCTGATATAGAGGATGAAGATAATGGGGCAGGAGAAAAGTCTTTTGTTTATGTAAGTTGGCCTTTCCGTGTATCTGAATAAGGGCAACATAGAAATGATCAAAAGTCTGGGCCCCGTGAGCCACAGAAGCAAGCTTCTAGTTTATCAAGAACATATTTCAACGACACAGGTGAGTTGCCTCTGAGGGACCCTATTACACTGAAATCCACAAAAGAGCTTTCTGGGTCATGGTTCTGGTGTTTCAAATGCTGCTGCAGGAGATGGGACGCCCAGACATTGCTGCCAGGATGCAGAGGCCAGTGAGAGAGGCCTGAGGGTGAGGAGGGCACTGGATGCAAGGCAGAGGTCACGTCAGTCTTTTAACCCTAAACCCAGTGCTGTGGCTACATTACCTCCACAAATACATGGTTAGACTGAGCACACAGGAGCAGCACTCGCCAGTCGGCCAGGAACAAAGCCCTAGGCCAGCAAGAGTCAAGTTCAGCCCCAGATAAACCAAGAAAGGAGACGTGGCATGGCAAGAAGACTCACAGCAGGGGCTCCATAGGATGCCCATAGCACGCACGGCAACTGTTCAGCGTGCACCAGGGCCCTGGCTAGGCTGTAGTCCCCCAAACCAGAGACCTGTGAGTAGAGGAGATGCACCAGGCTGGCTGGTCTAAGGAGACAGTTCAAGAGGCTACAGGGAGCTCACAGGGCTGCTGCACAGGGTCAGGCAACAAACATCAATAAAGGTCCAAGTCTCGACTGCACAGACAACAGGGATGGAGAGAGCACTGTGACAGAAACAACTGTGGTCTCCATATGGAAAATGCCCCCGGGCATCCTCCACCACACAGAAGCCGTCCATGAGCACTAATTCTGGGAGAACATCAGAGCAGCACACTGTCCAGCTGAGGGTGGAGGTGAGCGTGGGAGGTGCTGAGCAGGTGCTCAGGGGCTCTGTAGTGAGAGAGGTCAGGGGAGTCTAGATGAAGGAGTGGAGAGAGAAAGGAATGTGTGGCCTGTTGGCATGACAGACAGAGGGTCACTGTGGGATGTGGCACCTAGAGTCTCCAGGCCAGCTGGTGGCAGGGGAAGAGTCACAAAGAATATGGCTCAACAGAGTCCAGGGTAGAGGGTGTACTGTGGACAGCCTTAGTGGAGCATGGCCCAGTAACAGAGAACAAAGAGGAGCCCAGATCTCAACTTTGGTGACCAGGAGTAAAGAATGCCCTGGGAGAGGTTGAAGCTGAGGCTGAGCTGGTAAAACGCTTGCCTAGCATGCATGGTACCCCAGGTTCTGTTCCCATCACTGCATAAACCCTTAATCTCTGCACTTAGGAAACAGAGTGGGAGATCAGGATGTCAAGGCCATCTCCACTGCCTCACAGAAGAGGGAACAAACAGCCTGTGACACTGCCAAACTAGGTCCTCCTTCCCCAGACCTGCAGTGATTTTTGTCTTCCTGCCTCACAACTAGACCCAGAGCTGGCTCAGGCCATTATGCTCTACTCATCATAGTCAGAAGCACGGCCCTGTCACTCCACATTGTCTTCTCTGAGCTGCAAAGTCCCAATCATTTTATAAGGTTGGTGTAGCACATGGACTCTTCCTACATGATCCCCGTGCAATGTACACATGCACGTGCGCGTGCTCGCGCGCACGCACACACACACACACGTGCACGCGCACACACAAACACACACAGACACACACACACACACGATGACATGAATACAAGCCCACTAAAGCCAACCTAGAAACAGATGTGACTCTTTTACATCGGTGGTTCTCGACCTTTCTAATGCCACCCTTTGATAAGGTCCCTCATGTGGTAACTCTCAACCATACAATTGTGTTTGTTCCACTTCATAACTGTAACTTTGCTATTGTTATGAATTATAAAATAAATATCTGAT
The DNA here is from genome assembly GCF_011064425.1 of Rattus rattus. Taxonomy (NCBI): domain Eukaryota; kingdom Metazoa; phylum Chordata; class Mammalia; order Rodentia; family Muridae; genus Rattus; species Rattus rattus. The sequence goes on from NC_046162.1 coordinate 64,192,835, forward strand.
ATGCAGGATCTCTGATATGTGACCTTTGAAAGCATTGTTCCCCCCAAATTCTTGACTGTCTCAAAAGCAAGCCGTGAAGCAGAGGCACTGAGGCCGAGGCCAATCTCTTTGCCTCCCTCCTTGCCTGCCAGCTCTGTGAGCAGCCTGACCACACAGCAGTTCCATCTGCTCCCCACAGTCTCTGCCAAGCTGGTTCCAACCCCATGTGGAATGAAGCCTGAAATCACAAGGTCCTTCCCTGTTATCTACAACATTCATCTTTGATGCCAACACACCTGCCTGGGTACCCTGCACCTGCTGTCCACAGCTGATGCCAACACACCTGCCTGGGTACCCCGCACCTGCTGTCCACAGCTGATGCCAACACACCTGCCTGGGTACCCCGCACCTGCTGTCCACAGCTGATGCCAACACACCTGCATGGGTCCTGAACCTGCTATCACAGCTGCACCCAAGGATCTCACAGGCTATGACAACTAGATGGGCCAAATCCTGACCACTCAGGGAGCCCCCCTTGTGCTACAGCTTCGTCCCCAGGGGGACCAGTGGGGTTTGATTGGGATGCTGCCTCCCCTGGCAGCTGGTGGAATTGAGAACAGGCTCTCCTCATGGCCCATGCCCTGCACCCACCTTAGCTCCTCTCATTCAAGGAGAGCTTCTTCCCCTTCTCCTCCTCCCACGAGCTACTTTATATTGGGACATTTCAGAACCAAAGTTTATTTCTTAGGATCCTCTTCCCCATAGCCTGCTACAAATAGGTGAAGGCTTCATCCTCTGTCTGCTTCATAGAATTCTGGATCTTTCTATTGCTCCTTGCTTGCTTGAAGCATCAGCTTCTAGCCCTTTGTCACAGTCCTGACCCATACTTGCTGTCAAGGTACACACCCTGCCCCGCTCACAGGACTGACTGTGTATTTTGTTGTGCTCATGGCCAGTGACTCCTGCTCCTGTAAGTGTGACTCTGGCCCCACAATGAGTTTTTTTTAAGTCGTCTGTGCCTGTGTGCCCTAGTTGGCAGTTAAGACCAAGGATGGGGACAGCTAACCTCTTTGCCACTTATATACCTTAGCCAAAGCACCATCTATCTTTGTGGGGGAGAAAAATGGCTGCAGGGCCAGGAGTTATGAGAAACTGTGCATGATACAACTGGAAAGTGCTGGGGCTGGGAAGTCACCTGTAAAGAAGGACCACTAAGGTCCTCCGGGGCTACAGGCAGGATGGGTAAAGACAAAATGGGTGGTCTGAGGCTAAGCCTCAGGACCAGTGCTAGCATGTTTAAGGACAGGGAAAGAAGGGTATGGCAGGACACAGCTGTGGGGGAGGGGCAGGCTGAGCTTAGGGCCACTTGCTGCCATTGTCAGGAACATAGAGAACGGCCTTAAGAATGATCAGGGTACAGTCAGTGCAGGTGTCAGGGAGCACACAGAAGACAGACTGGACAGCTGGCAGCTGGCAGAGACTAGGGCTCCTTTGGTCACCAGAGGTGGATGTTGGGGAGAGTTTTTACTCAGTTTTGTAAGAGAGAAGGGCTGGGAAGGATAGCAGTCACAGATTGTGGGGTACCAATCTGGAAGGGCAGGGGAGACACAGGAGTGGCCAGCACCACCTAACACCTGGGGGATCACTGTAGATGAGGTGAGGCAGCTCAGGGCCCACAGGCAGAGTGCAACTTTCAACCCGTGAGGGTGAAGGAGGTTACTCACACTGTCCACAGCGAGGATTTTGGCCCAGATGAAGACAAGGAGTGGCCGCAGCTCTCGGGCCGAGCTCTGAAGCAGCTTCAGTACATAGGGGAAGATGCCCACCGACAGGGCCTAGAGGTAAAAGAGTCAACACAGCTGTGAGGCCCCTCTCCACTGCTGCTGCCTTAGCTCACTCCTCAAGTCACCAGCATCACTGAGGAGCCACTGTTGAATTCTTCCGTCCAATTCTAGACTTCTCCTCTCTCTCTCTCTCTCTCTCTCTCTCTCTCTCTCTCTCTCTCTCTCTCTCCTCCTTCAACATTATTCTTCCTATTTTGGGGCTTTTCTCCCTCCTCCTTCAATGCTAGCCTGCAAACAATCGCTCTTTGTTGACAATATCTAATTATTAAGAACATGGCGTGTGCTAGCCTGCTCAGCCCACAGCAGTCTGCACAGACCCTGTGCAGGCCATTTCATTGTGTCACACACTGGACAGCTACTGTTTATTATGGGGAATACATTTCTAATGGCTCCAACAGTATTGTTTTAAGCTTCTTTATTTAAAGTTTTGTAATTAGGTGTCTGTGTGCACATCTGCATGTTGGAACACATGTGCACACAGGAAGCCAACCTCCTCTCCTTGTTTTCTGAAGGTCTTCGGCTAACCCTGGAGCTCGCTGATGAGACTCGATGGGCTGCCAAGTTCTGGGGATCCACCTACCTGCCTCTTCCTCCTCCAGTGCTGGAGTCACAGGCACTGGCCCTGTCCCAGCGTTTACATGGATGCTCTGGGTCTGAACTCACAGTGTTAGAGTTACAGGTGCTAACCCTGTCCCAGCTTTAACATGGGTGCTCTGGGTCTGAACTTGGGCCCTTAAACTTACATACAAGCACTTTACCCACTGAGCCAACTTTGTTTCTTTTCCCTACTTCAAAAAATTTTTTTAATTTTATTTATTTACATTTCAAATGTTGCTCCCCTTCTGGTCTTCCCCTCCCTTTCTCCTTTGCTTCTGAGAGGCAAGTACCTAGCATCTACTCCCACCTCACCCACTAGTATCCCCCTGCCCTGGGACATCAAGTTTCTATAGGATTAAGTGCATCCTTTCCCACTGAGGCCAGGCAAGGCAGTGCACATGTAGTGGGGGCCGCGGGCCAGCCCATGTGTGCTCCTTGGTTGGTGTGAGTCATGGTGTTAGCTCGTTTTAAACCTTTACTTGCAAACAGAGACAAACAAGCTGTGCGCAGTGCAGACGGTGGAAGGCTCTAAGCTCCTTAGTCTGCAGGCTCCCCTGCCACTCTGATTTCTTGATGACATATTTATTGGAAACATGGGTCAGGGCTTGTTGGTTCTACTTCTGCTCTGTAGAAAGAGGACCCAGAAGAACAGTTCAGAGCTGTGTCTAAGTCACAGTGTGGACGGTGTGAGGGTACTGACTTTTGGGGAGAAAAAGGGCACAGAGAAGGCCTCTGGTTCCTGACTTCTGAGAAGTCTAAACAGGAGGGGATCTAACAATGACAAAGGCCCCAGAGCAGCAGGGAGTGAGGACGCCCCTGGCTGGCATGACTATGGCTGCTTCTGCTTTGGAGTTCAGACTGTGTCACTGTGTCTAATCTCTGCCTCCCTTCCCACAGGTGAGGCAGAAGACACGTACCAAGCTCACCGCCCAAGGGCCCAAGTCCAAAAAGCGTCCCAGCAAGTCCAAGGCTCTCAGCCGGTGCACCTGGCTTAGCAGCACCTGGAAAGCAAGGAAGATATTGAGCCACAGCAGAAGGACACCTGACTGCCACCCTTCTGAGAAAGCTCCGCTGTGAGCCGGTAGCCCTGGAGGGTCTGACAAAGCAACTCAATGGCTCCTTTTTTTCTAGCCAGGCTTCTGCCTGTACAATTCATGCTTTAGAGAGGCAGAAAAAACACTTCATTATCCAAGTAAAACATGCAGCCTGTACCAAGAACCAGTGTGAGCTGAGCACTGCACTGGGCGCAGCAGGACCCTCACTGCGGATCTGCCCTCTGTGCAGCACGGTGTATCCCCACGGCCCTCTTCAATGAAATTATACATGGTGAGAACTGTTCCCCTCCCTAGACACTCGCAGCCATATTATTCTCTTCCAATGGAAGCACAGTATGTCCTCTGTAGAAATGTGCAATGGTTTCCCTAATGCTAGATGCCACAAACAATTCTGACAAATGTCCTAATCTGCACAGCTTTTCCCAATACTCTTATCCTGAGGATAAATCTGAGAAGTGGAATTATAAGTTGTAACATCTATAATTAAGAACTAGCCATTGGCTAGACCACCCCACCCTTTTAACAAGAAGCATCACCCACTACACTTGCTGGATGTGACTGGGCAAAGTACCTGATATCTCTCTCTGATTTATTAATGCTCAGGACAAGGTCAACACAATCCTTAGGAACAAACGCAGATTCTCCTGGGACAACACTGTTCACTATCAACATTCAACACAAAAACAAGTGTCATCAATGAAGCCTATGGGAACAATATCAAATACTGCTTATTTTTTTCCTCCAAATAGCACATTTTCTGTTTCTTCTGTTGATTTATACCTTTTAAAAAACTGAGGTCCAACATGAATTAAAATTATTTTAAGAATAATTGGATATTTTTAGGTGTTAATTTGTACTTCAAAAAATTAAAAAGTGGGGTCTGAAGATTTACTTTGATAGTTAAAGAGTACTGGCTGCTCTTACAGAGGATCTGGGTTCAACTCCCAGCACCTACAGAGTGGGCCTCAAGCATCTGTCACTCCAGTTCCAGAAGATCTGGTATCCTCTTCTGGCCTCTGTGTGCACTGAGTATGTTGCACAGACATACATGCAGGCAAAACACGCAGGTACATCCATACACACACATACATACAAATAAATCGTTTCTTAAAATTAATAAACAATCAAGAACCAAGCTTGTCTGTGGAGAGCAGGACTGAATAGCAAACTAGAGACATGGCCTGCTAAGGTGACCCATGTTCATCACATATAAATTATGCTCAGGTTTTTGCCTGAGACATGAAGAGAAACTGAGGTTCTAGTGGGCCAGGACCCCCACCTATAGCAGGGACCCAGGAACTTCTCAGGGGCAGTAGCATCATGGCGTGCAGGGTAGGACTGTGGCACCTGTATTGTCCTGAATCCTGACAGCAGCCTTGTGCTTCAGGCCCAGACTAAGTTTGAAGAGGCCCCGACAGCAAACACACGTGATGAAAGGCGTGATTCGCAGCACCCACGAGTTAAGAGAAGAACTCTGCCCTGTGAATCCATTCTGGCCTTTCTTGTTGACTTTCTTTCTCCTTCTGTCTGGTGCCTCTGCCCAGCTGCCCCAAGGAGGAGAAGGCAGTCACACTGAGTCCTAGGCAGAACCATACAAAGCCAGGAAGGTCCACACGCTGGGACTGCTTCTTGCTGTCAGCAGTCACAAGTTGGAGGACATAGCAGGCTGATGTCATTTTTAAAAGACAGAAGATCCTGAAGCTGGTTGGGAGAGGTCAGGGCCATGTTACTGTTTGATGGGTCACAACGCAACAGAACTGACTGAACCTTACTGCGGCTACAAGCCGTCAGCTGATGCCTCTACTGTGGCTTAGGGAGCGGCAGGACCTGAAGGAAATCACTGCAGTCTGTGTTACGGTCTTCCTCCTTCTCTAACAGAGCTGGCCCAGGCTTTGGCAACAATTAAGGTTTTCAGGACAAAGCTAGGGAGGTAACAAATTGAGTGAGGCCAAGTAGGCCTCATGGGGCCCGGAGCCCTGCGCACTCCCCAGCTTCTGTCCTGTCCTTTGTCTACCCCAGGTTTGTTCATCAGTGCTCGCCCCTGGAGTCAGACCGACCCTGGCCCAGGAGGCAGAGCCTGGGATGCGTCGAGGAACTGCTGCTTACGTTTGTCTGACAGACCCCATGGAAGATGGCTCCTGTTCTTTCACAGCCATTGCTCCATGTTTGGCATCAGGCTGGCTCTAGATAGAGGTCGTCACTTTCCCTGAGAGAATATGGCTTGTAAACGGCACACGAAACGTCTGGTCGATAAAGGACCCACACTGCTCTGCAGCCCTGCTGCACAACAGGCAGGCTGGAGAGAGAGCTGTGTGCTGACCCGGGGGCCCCAGAGGCGGGGCAGTGCTGCTGCCATCACTGGAATCACGCAGGCGCCTCACCTCTCTAGGCCTTATCCTGTTGTTTCTTCTTTGTTTTGGAAACGTTTGGTTATAGTTTCTAGCTCCCCATGCAGTTCTAGGACTAAAACTGCTTTAGACACACGCCAGAGGAGCACATGTAACAAGAGCATTACCTCCGCCTGACCCAAGGTCACTCTAGAAAGTTCCCAGTGCAGCAGGGGAACAATAGGGACAGACAGGCTGTTAACTCTGTTACATGGACTCTTCCTTCTTGCCTCTTTTTTTTCCTGGCTGGGATTTCCACGGCTTTAGATGGGGAAAAGCCCAAGAATCACCTCCCGAGGCTATGAGGCTGCTGACCTTCGGGAGACTCTGGGCAGGTGTGGTGGGGATGGGTAGGGCTGTGATGTGTTCTAGAGAGAGAGACTTTTGAGCTGTTGTTGCTCTGAGCATTTGGCACAGTGAAGACAGATGGTTGTTTACCACAACGTGAGTAGCAGCCCTATTCAGCAAGCATAAGGCCTTCTTAGAAGGAAGCAAGGCCAATGTTCTTAGGCAGGTGGAAATCAGACTCATGGCCCATTTTATAGAGGAAAAAGTGATAAGTGCTTTGATAAGTGCTTTGAGAGTGACAGCCCTATCGCAGGCCCTTGGCAGGTTCTGCCTTTCCCACTGGGAGGGGAGCCTGCCCTCTACTCCTCCAAGGATGTAGGATGGCTTCCTAACCTTCCAAGTTGGTTCCCTTCTCAGGATTTCCACAGCTTCTGCCTGAGCTCACCTGCCCCTGAAACTTGATAAGTAGTATTTTCTGGCCTTTACACTAAGTTACCAACCCTAGGTGCCTGATCTGGTCAATGGTCCCAGGGTAAAGGTCTTTTCTTAGTCACAACTCAGATCATCTGTCTCTCCCACAGACACACGTTTAAGATCCAACCTTGGTGACTTATCCACCCAACTGGGATGACAAATCTGTCATTGTCCATCTCTGTCCCTTGCCATTCTAGTAACTGGAAGTCAGCAGGCAAAAGTGCTGACCAGAACCAGCAGCAGACCAGTTTGCACATGAATTAAAGACACAGAGAAGCTGCTGTTTCTTATGAGGACCACAGCAAGGAGAGCTGATGGCAACTGGTCTGACCGTGCTGCTCTGGTGTGGGTCAGGAGAATAAATGTTGCAGCCCAGTTAGGACCTGCTTGGTGCTTCGCCTTCTCTCACAGGGCGTTTACATCTCATGCCCTTCCAAACAGCAGGAGGTGGTGATGCCAAGTTCTGCACCACAGCAAGGTTAGTTGGCCATGGTATTTCGTCAGGTCCTAACATGTAAGCAGGAGGAGGGAGGAGGGGTGATCTATCCCAATCTATATTTAATTGGACGGGTGTCTCCGTTGGACTCGTGGGAAGGAAGCACTGACCTGTAGGACGATGGGCAGCTGCTCTGGGGGGCTCCTGTTTTCCACACCCATGGTGAGCCACACCTGGAATGCCGTCAGTTGCTCAGCAAAGAATGGGCTGTGCTGTGGGGAAAGCAAGGAACTGGTTAGGTGGCAGGCTTCTTCACTCCACTCTCACCTCAGTTCTGACAGACAGGGCAGTGACCCCCAAACTTCCAACTCCTTCATCTAACCCTGACCAGAGAAGAGAAGCACAGTTTTGCTAGCTGTGGGGCTAAAGCCAAGGGAAAACACTATGTCAACCACACAGCATAAAGACTGCACAGGTGGTCACATGAGCACTCGAGAGCTGGTGACTGGGCCAAGCCTCTCAGGTGACCTTGTCAGCAGATCAGAAGAGAACAACCAGGAAGAACTGAGGGATGTCATGTAGCTGTAACCACTCATCCTGTCTTCCATGACAGATTGTACACAGATACACTACCGTAGGTCTAAAATGGGTCCCATGAGCCAAGGACCAAAGTGAGAGTTGGTCAGGAGCGGCCGAGTCCTGCTGCATGGCAGGCTTATACTGTGGCCACTGTGCTAGCCTTTGTCCCCCTCTGCTTTCCCTTTGCTGGGCCAGCTGACCCGAGCCAGGGGGCCTTGTCACTTGAGTCTGCTCAGTGAGGAGACAGCAATCTTCACGCTCAAGGGTGTTTACACCATCCTTTATAAAGACCCCAGAGCCGGCAGGAGGGATCTCTATCTCAGCTGGCTATCCCAGGCTTCCAGATGTCTGGGACATTCTTCCGGGCCTCTCTTCCAACCTTGATAAACACCAATTTGAATGGAGTTCTAATTCCTTCCTAGGTAGAACCTGTTACTTCTGTTAATCCTGAAGACTAATATGTATACTATTTAGTCAAGCTGACACACAGAATTACTTGCAAACAACACGCATACAAATAAAACAAAACCAGAATTTAGTTGTGTGGCTTCAACAATGGTAAGATTCATAATTATACAGAAGTCAGCATTCAGCAACTCAGTGTACAACTCTCCCCTAGCTCAGTCCACGCAAAGGTCCTCTGAAGAAACACACAAGTGACCATAGCATATGCATGAAAACACAAAAGGTCAGAGGTAACTAGGGCAATCTTGGAAAAGAACACAGTTGGAGGACAGACTAGCAGCTTCAGTAACATCTGTGAATGCCCAGAATCAAAACTAGTGCCTGCAGAAAGTGCCCAGCAGAGCAGAGCAGAGCAGAGCAGAGCAGAGCAGAGCAGAGAATCTGGAAGCAGCTCGCACAGTCACCAGGTCCAGTATGAGGACACTCAGAGCAGACACCACATGGGCAGTAAACACCTGTTGCTTCAGCCCATACCTCCGGTGCAGGGATTATGACTGGCAGAACTCTGAGTCAAGATGGCTTTGGACAAGGCAGTAAAGGCCCTAATTATTAGAAAAATTTTACTAAGCAGGAATTTGCTCAGCAAGAAAAAAAAGGTAAAACATGAAAACGTATTCTGCAGAGTAAGAGATATTCACAGTGAGACAAAGAACTTCAACAGATTCACGCCAGCTCAGCAAAAGATGTACAAAGATAGACCTCCAGAAGTGGAATGACACTGCCAGTACTGGGAACACACGTCACTCTGCACAGAACCAGATCCTGCACAGCTCAAGGGCTACAAACCAAAGACACTGTGAACAGCTATCTAGTAGCATCCAGTAAACACACATACAAGTTGGCGCTGTCCTACCAGCACCTCAACAAACAGCTCTGTGCTCCCCAAGCATTCACAGGAATCAGCCACACCCAGGGATGTTGTCAATGAGGTCTGTAATGAGCCCACAATTCAGAGGATAGTGTAGGAGAGTACTTCCCCAGATTCCAGAAGTGAAGGTAAATATCTTAGTATAATACAGTAAGAAGAATAGACTCTCATAACAGCAGCATTTTAGACAGCTTTGGATGACGGACTACCCTTTCGCCTCAAGCTGCACAGTCCATGGGCCATGCAGCACTAACTGTGAGGATCTCAAATGGACTCTCAAAACCTACACTGGTCATGGCATGGGAAAACAGCTTGGAGCCTGCAGACACCATTACTCTTTCTTCCGTGGAAAGGTCTTACAGGCCCTATCAAACATGTACTTTGGATGGAAGAAGTCAGCCACAAAGAGCACACACGCCCTGTAGTCCTCAGGCAGGCAGCAGACAGGCAAAGCCTCCAAAGGGAAGGAGCTGCTTGCTTTGAGGGCTGGGCACGAGTGTATGTAGAGTGGGGGAGATTCACTAAGCCACACATTGATGACGCATATGACTCTGTACATGTATTCTAAACATTCAAAACAAGTGGAAAGAAAAAATAAAAAACACTACAGCATAGTCCAGATCAGTTGCCCTCAATGTCCCCTCAGTGCAGCACACTGACTTCATGAGGTCAGAGATAACGGAGTGAGAGCCCTGGCAAAGACACCTGGCATGGGAACACAAGTGCTCAGACTGAAAGGAACAAAACACAGTGTACCATCCTACGAGCTGAAGTCTCACCTCCTAAGCAGAGGTAAGCTAAGGATCTGAAGACAAAAACATTCAAGTCTTTTTTTTGAGGGGAGTGAAGGGGGTGTTTAGAGACAGGCTTTCTCTGTGTAGATCAGGCTGGTCTTGAACTCAAGAGATCTGCCTGGGATTAAAGCTATGCCACCATTACCCAGCAAGATGGAACTCTTCTTTTTAACATTTTACTATACATATATTACTTTATTTATTTTATGTATATAAGCCTGCATGCCAGAAGAGGGCATCAGATCCTATTATAGATGGCTGTGAGCCACCAGGTGGTTGCTGGGAATTGAACTCAGGACCTCTGGAAGAGCAGCCGGTGCTCTTAACCACTGAGCCACCTTTCCAGTTCCACAAGATTAAAGTCTTAATGAGATTTTTGCAGGTATCCATTTGCACCAAAAGGCCCTCCTATGGAGAGCACAAACCCCTGAGCCATTCTGGTTTGCATGGAGGGTAAGAACAGAAGTAGAGGCATCTGCCATGGTCTGCCATGAGCCAAGTGCCATTCTCTATAGAGGTTTATGACTCCGAAGGAGACTTGTTCTTGTATCACACAGTTTAGGGAAGGCAGGCACAAGGCTTTTTGTTTGGAATCTGAGCAGTGGATGCTATACGCACCAGGGAAAGACAAAAACAAAACAAAACAAAAACAAAAACACCAAAAATACCCTACAACCCATGCAACACACAGATATACAGATAGAAACATGGATACACACATACACACAGAGACATATACACAGACACACACACACAGAGACACACAGACACACAGACACACAGACACACACACACACACACACAGAGGCACGCGGAGTGAGAGAGAGGAAGAAAGGGACAAATATGTTGTGGTTTGCCCTGGAGTTATCTGTATTTTGATGCTAGTTCTACTGTCCCAAGGACGGCTGCCTAGTCACATACTCAGGACTCAGGTGACTTCACCAGAACCTTCTCCCCATTGAATTTTTACAATACAGGTGAGGGGCAGGGATAGGATAGAAGGAGGCCTGTCATTGGATGAGAAGGAAGGATGGGTGGGAGTAAAGTTTGAAGGAAGAGGAGGAGGCTGGAATGGAAAGGAGGAAGAGACAGGAGGGACAGGGAGAGAAGCCGTGGCAGGACAATATGGCAGGTGACATTAAGATTCCACTCTGTACCTTTACAGGTTGTTACGAATGTTTTTAAGGGATGGATGTGTATTGGGTTTTGTATGTTTAGGTGGGCAATTATATCTTACCAATTGGGCCAAAGGTTATTGTGTTGTGTGTTCTTTCCTGTGTAAGGGAGTGTGCGGTGGCTGGTCTGGGCTGCCACAGAGCTGGGATGTGTGTTTCTGGCACCTGTCTTGGGAACTAGATAGGTAGAGAGATGTCTGCCAGGCTCAGAGAGAGGCCTTCGGCAGTGTGATATGGGATGGAGCAGAGCGAGTGAGATGCTTTGCTGACTGAGATGAAGATGTCTATCTGATATCATGGGCACTGCGGTGCTGGACCTAGCAAGGTAAAAGACAGCTTTTTTATTCTTTATAGTTTTACAACAGCACAAACATAGATACATGAACACACAGCGATCAGGCCAGATGTAGATACACACATACACAGACATATAGACAAATACACGGTGAGTGAGAGAAAAAGAGACAGACACACACATAGACAGATACAGACATATATACACATACGGACATACAGACAGAGAGAGAGAGAGAGAGAGAAAAACACATGCACATACACATATAGACAGGCAGATATAGACATATGCACACTGTATACACACAGACACACAGACACACAGACACACAGACACACAGACACACACACACACACACACACACACACACACACAGACCCAGGCTGCAGACACAGGGGACCCTGCATGAAAAGTAACAGCAGGACTCAGTGGTGGAAGAATGGTCCTAGAGTCCTTCCAACTTTGCTCTAGACCTCAATGTTTATGTAGTAAAATGTTCTCTTCCTCTACCCAAACAAGCAACAGACAAAGAGTAGAACGACATTAACAAAAGGGACCAAGAGATCTTTAAAAGACTTTTGCCCCATCATTTTAATCTCCAGTCACACCTGGGGAGCTGGCATAGCCTATGGACACCAAGCGTGCAGTGTGCACCCAGACCCAGGCCCAGGCCCAGGCCCAGGCTCGATTCTGCAGCAGGATGCTGGCAAGTCAATGGCCACACACACAGAAGGAACAAACACCCCAGCTGAGAGCAAAGTTCCCCCAGGCTACGGCTTTCTGCTCCTGGATCACTTGTTAGTGGCTAGTTTTCTCTGGGCAGTGACTTGTACAAGAAGAAATGAACAAAAAGAGGGTCTGTCATATGTGTCATTCTTCTGCCCTATCACACGTAACTTGTCCTATTGCATGTAGCTTCTGCCCTATCACATATGACTTGTCCTATCACACATGTAACTTCTGCACTATCACATGTCTAACTTCTGTCCTAAGCACTTTAGAATCAGTAACTCATTTAGCCATCACAGTCCCTTAAGTTGGGTTTCCCCAGAATCCCTTTTAAAGAGGAAACCAGGCTGTGTGTGTTGGTACACACCTTGTAACCCACACTCAGGAGGCAGAGGCAGGCGGGTCTCTGTGAGTGAGTTCCAGGACAGCCAGGACTATATGGAAAGAGCCTGTCTCACTGCCTCACGCACGCCCAGCACACTGCCTGGCTCTTCCTGGCCTTGAATTCCAGTGGCCTCGAGTAGTGTGAGGTGGACCTTGTGCTGTTGACAGCCCAACCACAGCCCCACACTAGGCCTTGTGTCACCTCAGCTTCATGAATGGTGCTGTGAGCTGTGCTCTTGAGGTCAGGGGCAGGGACCCAGTCAGACCAGGTGTAAATACTCCCCAAAGGGAGAAACCAAGGGAGTTCTCAGAGCTGCTCGGAAGGCTCCAGGCAGGGCCACCCACTTGTCCAAGTGGATCCAGCTTGTCTACACCTGCTCAGCATCCACCTGCATGATCTGAGGCTGAGGTAAGTGGGGGGTGGAGACGGACTGACTTACGAGCGTGGCACATCAATCTGAGGCTGACCACCTCAGAACCTGACGAGTCCCATGATGACCCAACCCTGAAACTCTCGTTAGCTGCATCATTTTCTCCAGGTAGGTGAACTAATCCCCGACACTCAGAATTATGGGTACTACAGGAAGACTAGGTATCTACAAGGAAGGAACAGGGTCCCCGGGGAGGGTCTCCCTGTTGTGGGGACTCACCCTGAAGGCAGTTCCCTCTTCGATGATGGTTGGCAGTTGAGAGAGGCAAATGTCCACAGCAAGGTCCCAGGCCTGCCTGGGGAGAGAGCAGAGGGCACCCACAGCATTACTCAGGCAGCCTTGGCAGGAGGCTTTCACAGGGATGAATCACAGGGTCATGGGGCAAACACCCTTCTTCGGGGAAGGGCTGTGTTAGGGTCCTCAGAGCTGACCAGCAGGCAGGATCGGCCAGGAAGTCTGGAGAGGAGTGGACGTGGTGGGTGTTGGGGCTCACTCCACCTGCCAAGTGCGCCACACCTCTCTTTAGAACAAGAATAAGGACATGACTCCATCGTGACCCTCTCTAACTTACTCCGAGTATCTGGGGTTCCTGTGGTGGCTGGTGGGAGAGCCTGGGCGGTACAAGGCACTGTGCTGGAAACATCCCAGTCAGCAGGGCTGGGGTGGTGCTCTGGTTGAGGACCTGCTGTCCCAGAAGGCCACGTGGTGCCAACATGTTCTGCACCCTGAACTTCTAGGATGCTCAGGCCCTAGCACCCTCTTGCCTTCATGGCTATGACTTTACCTGGGCCCAAGAGGCTTAAAGCTGTGTTGGTAGCACTGAGCTAAAAGAGGACAGGCAGACAGTCTCATGGCACTGGGTACTACTCAGCACTGACAATGGCTGACACATCCTTGACAATGCATCTGTGCTCAGCAGACAGCCCTGTCTGCGACCCCACCAGGTGCACGCCCACTCCCTGCTCTACTTCAAACCAGTTCTCGGACTATTCCTCCACAGTTCTGAAGCCCAGGGCTGATTTATGCAGTCTCATAAACGCTCCCACTTACATAACGGGGGACACAGGGACTCAGTGTCTGGGAGCAGACTGGTTGCACTTACATAAGGCTCTTTGCCAGATGCCCCTCCCCCAGGATCCCTGGCGGGTTGGGGAGAACATTAGTGCTGTGGGCTACACAGGCTAGAGAGTTTAAAAGTAGGGTTTTGATCTTGGTCTGGGTATGTATTGAGTATAATTTTATTGTTTTCTTATAGTTCTTAACCAGCAGCATGGTTTCCATGAGGGTAAAGCTCACTGGCATGGTGCTGTTGCTGTCCCTGAGTTACTTAGTTACTAAATGCCTGTCTCTCTCTCACACAGGAAGATCCTATAGTAAGTATTGTAACACAGCCCCCAGTTCAGACTAACTGGTGTGAGCACCGGGTCCTCCAGTCCCTCTGTGCACAGCTTCAGGAATCTCAGCAGACGATGCAGAGCTGGCCTACCTGGCGTGCATGCAGACTGTGTCTGGGGGAGCAGGCCCGAGCTCACACAGACCCAGCTGCTGATCTTCCTGCTTTACTGAGGCCCTGCAGCCCTTTTGTTAGCCTTGACCAAACACCTGGCAAAGGCATTTGTGGGGGAGAGGGATTTGTGTGGCTCACAGTTTGGGGTTCTCCTTCTTTCTGCAACAGTGGTCATGTGGAGAATGGAGAGGAACAGTGGCTGGAGGCTTGAGTAGGCTGTACACAGGGAGCCAAGCACGTCCTAACCAGGGATGACAACACATCTTGTAGTCGTATGATCACAGTAGGGGTGTGTGAGCCCAAGGGTCTCAGGATGGTGGTGGGACTTCAGGGCAGCCTAGGCAGACCAGGGGTCAGTGAGAGCATCAATTCATGGCAGTCACAGTAAACGGCGGCCACAGTGCAGTCCCAGGAGTCCCTAACTTAATCATAAGCTGGTGTAGATGGCTATACTTCCAAGTGCCACTGCCTACTTTGTGTACGCAGCACTGGTGGAATATGGCTTCTGTGTCATAATGCCTTGTGGTGGGTGGCGCAGAAGATACCAGCTCTTCTAATTCTTCTGTCAGACCAAAAGAAGCTCTCCCTGGTCCTCCACTTCTAGTACCCAGGGCTACCATGCTTCTCTGTTTGTCTTCCCTGTGTGTGGGTGCATCAGAACAAGTTCTCTTCATTCCCCCTCAATGATGCGCTCAAGTGCTATTTAAAACGGACTTTTATCTTTCTTGGTGACTCCTGACCCTGGACCAGTAACCATGTCTGAAGTATGCCTGATACCTTCCAGGGAGTTTCTGGAGTCCCAAGTGTCTCTGCAGTCATTACTAGGCATCCCCTCTCAATCCTAGACCCTCTCCTGGACTCTTCCTGGCCCCTCTGTGGCTACAAGAGCCACACTAACAGACTCATTCTGGTCACCAGCACACCTGCCTTTGCAGAAGTCATCAGAGCTCCAAGGCTCCTGTTTTGCTCTACCAGTAGAAGGGAACAAACCCTGGTGGTCTTTGCAACTACATGTGTCAGACGGCTTATGGGTCCCCCAAATGCTGGTCTTTAGCATGGCCACTCAGCAGGGCTGGGGTTATAGCTCTAATAGGGCCTTGTCTTTCAAGGTACCAGCCTTACTATCCATGAAGTAAAAAGCGGTGATATCCCACTCGTGAAGTCCCTGAGGGACCATGAGATGAGGAAAAGGCCGTGGTTGATAGGGTGAGGGGCAGTCAGTCAGAAAGGCACAGCTCTTGACGTGAATTCCAAGCTGAAGCTTGTGCACATGGGCATAGCCACATGGGTGCCAATTCTCTCATCTTGGGCAGATTTTGTTTTTGGAATAGCAATCTCTTCTCCCTGGCAATTTCCTGGGAAGCGCAACGATTCCTGTTATTTCTATTTAGACTAATGAGATTGCAAGCTGGAGGTAACGGGGCACATTTTCTCTATGTCTCAATGAAGAATCGAGACAAGAGTGGAGTGGAAACATTTAAAATTCAGGATAGATTTAAGATGAGAAAAGTTATTCCTTCTGCATCCTACCCCCCATCCCTGCCCCACTGTCCACAGACCACACTCCCATGAGCCCTTCCCTGCTGACAGGATTAAGAGGCAATCAGGAGATAATCAAAAGTGGCTCCAACTTTGGGCAATAAATAGCTCCCAGATGCTCAATAAACGCCCGACCGCAGGCTGGCGGTGCTCGGCAGCATCAGGGGAGACGTCTAGTCTTTGTTGGGACAGAAGCAAAGTCAATTATTGCAATTAAACTCCATAAAGATGCCTTGAATTTAATCAAATGAAAAGTTTAAATTTCAGGAGTTAGAAGGGTAGAAATTAGGGGAACTGGAGACAGGAAGTGGGAAGAGTATCTGGCAGCTGGCTGACTCGACCAGCTGGAGCCCAGCATGGGTACTTTTGGACCCAAGCAGAGAGGCAAAGTGCACACATCCATGTACTTGTGGCTCAGCTGACATGCTGCCGAGCCATTGCAATCTTGAGGCAAATATTTTCTAATACACACGTTTGACCCTGTTTGGTGTGATGGCCTCTGCTGGGCTGTGGTCCCACCTAGGTCCCACATCTGGGAAAGCTGAACTCACACACAGTTCCTTCATCAGAAAGTTGGTTCCAGGGGCTGGAGAGATGGCTCAGTGGTTCAGAGCACTGGCTGCTCTTCCAGAGGTCCTGAGTTCAATTCCCAGCAACCACATGGTGGCTCACAACCATCTGTAATGGGATCCGATGCCCTCTTCTGGTGTGTCTGAAGACAGCTACAGTATACTCATATTCACATTAAATAAATAAATCTTAAAAAAAAAAAAAGAAAGAAAGAAAGTTGGCTCCAGGATTTTTCACTTGTGTGAAAGGTATGGTAGAGACTGATGAAATGAGCAAGCCAGCAAAGGGGTGTGACTTAGGGCAAAGGGAGAAGTAGCAGCCTGTCCAAGATACCAAAGAGAAGAAAACCTGGTTGAGAACGTCCAAGCCACTGGCAGACAGACTACAACAGCTCCTGGACCAGAGGTGCCTCAGTCCTGGGTCGGCTCCCTGGGCTGAGGTGGAATGGAGAGAGGCACTTCCACAAAGCAGAGCATGTTGGGTAACCTGGGCACCCTCTCTGGGCCAGACCAGATGACTTCAGTTTTCCCATCAAACTGTCACGTTCTATAATCATCTCATCCTTAGCAGAACAACCGTGCAGTGCTGATGAGCACAGGCGGCAGTTGATTGAAGCTGCATTCTCTCAGCTAAAGTTCAACCAATCTTAAGTCTTAATTGGAGACTCTAAGCTAGGGACACACGAAAAGAAAGCAGCTTATAAAACCCAGTGATAACAGCTGTGCTGGACATGGTTCCCTGTACTGCACCAGGGTGCATCAGGTCTCTGTGTGTCACAGGGGAGGAACAGAGGCTGGGATGAGTAAGGTGTCTGCACTGGCTTCCCACAGGGAAGGTCTGCACTCTGAAGGAGAGAGGCTGGTCGGAGGTGATGCGGCAGGCTGGAGGGTGCAGGATGAGTCTAGCTGGTCTGAACTGGACTCCCTCCCTGAACAGCAAGGAGTGAGACTTTCTAAGCTGCGGGCTGAGTCACCACCAGGAAGAGCCTGGTTTTCAGGAAATTGGCTTAGGATGGCGATCGCCCAGGCAGTGGGCTGCAGGAGAGCAAGCCTTCGAGCTAGCGTGGGCTCCATCTGCATTGATCAGTCACAGCAAAGAGCACAGGTTATCGCCAGAGAAATGCAGGCTTTCAGGACCCCTGGAATTGAGAGTGAGGGAGAACGACTCCCTGATGGCTTTGCATCAAAAATTAAACAGGAACTACAGGTCTCCGAGTATTCCATCATCGCCTCCCCACCTCAGGCAGAGTGCACAAGCTCACTGTTGTGCTTCAGCCTCTCCCCCACGAGAAATGCGGCCTCTCCATCAGCACCCAAGGACATAATAACCAGATTTTAAAGTATTTATTCCAAAGGCTCTTTTCTGCCTGCCTTGCCTGTGAGATCCCCAGGGATGTGTGTACAGCCGTCTATTTATGAAGGAGCAGAAGCCCTGAGCACTATGGGAAGAGTTTCATCACTTGGAGTGGCAGACGGCAGAACAGGGAAGCCACCAGTCATCCTTCAGAGGCGAGGCCCAGCCAAGGCCTGACAAGAGGCTCAGCTCTGCAGTGGCTTGGCCCTCAAGTATAGCTATGGAGTTACAGAGGTGACGGTGGCTCCCAAGCTCTTTCTCCCTCCCTCCTTCATTTACGTCAGGTCAGGCTAGTGAGGACAAAGAAGGCCCAGGCGCCAAAGGGGCAGAAGTAGCGATGAGCCTATCTCACAGGTCTCCCATGCCCTGAGACGTGGCCTGGCAGCAGGGGAGAGGTATGGAGATGGTGGGTCTACAGGACAAGAAGTCTTGGAAACCATCTAGCCTGTGCTACAGCACAAAACCATAGGAGAAGGCCGGAGTGTAAAGCTGCTGGGTTCTGGGAGCTTGGCCACACAGATCACCCCAGAGAAGGTAGAGCATCCAGCAGAATGTTTCCACTGACCAAGTAGGTCCCGCAAAGGTGGCTGAAGGAGCACATTCTAGATCTGCAGGGTAAAAGTGCTATGTCAGGGACCAGCGTCTTTCTCGTCTGTGGGCATAAATGTGCTGTGAATGACTCATAAGGAACCAGAGGTCACTGACGAGATTGAGTGGCTTCCTTCACATTCAGCTTAGTCTAAGCAAAGAAAGCTAAGCACAGGAGAAACCCTGGGGCAGGTGCTTGTGCCTCAAGACTTCACATGTCAACCCCTAGCTTGGGTGGGATGATTCTTTCATACAACCCCCACCACAACGGTGTCATGCTATTATAAAGTTTTCTAGTCTTCCAGAAGGCTCTCTCATGCTTAGACCTCCAGACTCATTCATAGCTCAGATCCCAGGGAGAGTACTTGGTAAGAACTATGTTGAAATGTGGACATCCCAGCTTAGCATACAGGAGATTCTGGAACAAGACTCACAACCAGATTTCTCAAGTAGCACATTTCTTAGTAACAAACGCTGAGAAACCATCCCACAGAGCACAGGCTGGTGGTGAAGCAGTAGAGGCTAGTCTCTGGGAAATACAAGTAAGACTCGCAGGGCCCAAGAACGAGGTAGAAAGAAGGCAAAAGTCACTCCCTGTTCATGCCTGCCACATACCTCCTCAGGCCAGAAATACATGAGGTGGTCCAGTGCTGCCCTGACAACCAGGGAAGTGGAAAGCTTTTCTGAGAGGGGGCTTGGTGTACATGGAGCCTCTGAGATCCAGACAAGCTTTGTCAAATAACGTTCCAAACTGAAGGGCCAGCCAAGGCAGCCTGGCCAGCAAGCAAGCTGCACTAGGCAGTGGAAGCAGTAGGCAAGGGGGCTCTATTTCACTGTTAGTATAGCACTCACACATAAGGACTGGGGAAGAGGATGACTAACCATTCAACTAGCTTCTCTGAAGGTTGGGGTTACTTGGTTTCTCAAGGGTTTTGGTGGCAGGGAAATATCTGGGAGAACTGGGTTGTGAGCACTGGGCCAAGCAGAGACTACTGAGACAGCTCTTTACTGAGGTCAGGCTTACCCCCTGGGTCCTGAGGTTACCTCGGCCCACGAAATCCAGGAGGCTGCTAAGCCCTGATCAGTGTTGTTGCTGTGCTGGCCCTGTCAGTAAAGGCCCCAGCCTGTCCCCAGCTCAATACAGTCTCTCCAGGAGTCAAACACAAATTTCTACACTGGTCACTGGTCAAAGTGGCCTCACAATGTAATTTCCGGCACAGAATGGGATTGACTAGTGTTTACTCTCTCACTCCACTCACGCTAGCCCTGTCAGTCCTGAAACCTCCCCAGAGAACATGTGTCAGAGGCATGCAGTCTCTTCCTGGAATCCCATCTCACTGGCTTCTGTAACTAGAACTCTTCAAATATACTTATTGGCACTTCTCAGCGTAGAGAATGGAGCTATGATGTCAGGCAAAAGATTTCAAATTGGAGAAGACTTTTAGATACTGTCTGTTCAGACTGCATGGGCTCAGGAGGGAGGGAGCTGGCCAGAGCCACTGGTCGCTGTATACAGTACTTCATATCTAGGATGGCTGCTGTGCTGAGGTGAGGGGCAACCTGGAGCCTGTGTCTTGACAGGCAGATTGTGAGCTGCTTGTAGTCCATGGATATGGTTGGTTTGCATCTAAAATGTGTTTGAGAATACTGTATTAGATCTCAACATAGGCAAATCAGGTGATGGTACACGAAACACTGATTTTTGGCTACTTACCAGAGAATGAATGGTCTGATCGATTGGTTTTGTGACAGGGTCAATTTGATGTTGTGGGCTGCTGGCTAGGACTTGGTCACAGGACTTGTCCTGGCTATGCCTTCTGGGTGTGCATTTGTGCTGTTGGAAAGGTGTACCCCATGCATGCTCCTCCCCAGACTGCCAACGGTCCAGGTGCCCTCTTCCTCCCTCCTCTCTGTTGAGTTCCATGGCAGACTTACTGCCACCGAGTCCTAGCGCACACTCGGGTCAGCCAAATGGCACCTGTCTCTAACACCCACATGCAGGACACACAGGCTCTGAGTGAAAAGGGAATTAAATGGGGGAGCTGAGACCCCAACTCTGTTCAGGCGATAAGTGTGCGGTGTGCCCTGGGCATCCGTGTTCTTCATCAGTGCATGTTCCTTGAGTCTCGTCCACGGGTGAGGAGCAGGCCAGTGTCAGGGTGTCAGGGGTCTTTCCTCTTAACAGCCCACCCAGATCATTTCTCCTTGAAGCCACTGTCTATTCTGTGCAAGACCCTCTTTCCTAGAGGCCATCCCACCACCCAGTAGAACTGAGCAAGGCAAGCCCGTGGGAGGCTGAGGCCTGAGGTCTCAGCCAGCAGGTACTGTGTGCCTTTGGACAAGTCACACCCTTTTGGTTCCTCATCTTCCTAGGTGCAAAGTTAAAAAATCCTGTGCATGGTGAGGACCAGTGAAGCTGTGTGTAGATTTCAGGGAGGACTTACAGGTGCTAAGTAAATGGCAGCCATTTTCTCCCTTACTTGAATGCCAGCTCTTAAACCAGCACCCAAACAACCTCCTGTTCCTATGATGCCAGCAGCTACAGGACACTCTGCTACCAAGTCCTGTTAATGCTCTGACCTCTCATCATCATTGCCTAATGCATCTCTTGGTTCCCAACAGTTCCTTCCCTGGCTCCTCACCTAACCACCTACAGACCCCAAGTGGGGCAGGCATGCTTTCTGTGGGGCACTCCATGATCCCCCAGATGCCTCTGACATAGCCACTTCCTCTGGTCTCAGCAGCTCAGATGTGTTCTCCTAAGTTCAGCTTTTGGGGACCTAAGTGAATGCCCTGGATACAGCCTAACCAGTGCAAAGAGACCCCTAAGAATTCAAAAGACAACGGAAACGATATAAGACCAAAGTCACTTCATGCTGTTCCTCCTGAGCTAGACTACCTCTAATTCATCAGACACTGCACAGTGGTCTTGCAGGAGCCAGCCCTCCCCCAACCCCCACCATGGTTTTGATCTCTGCAATCCCTGCTGTAAGCAACACAAAAGAGAAGCTGACACCTCCACAGACACCCAGGATACCAGCAGCAGAAGGAAAGGAGGAGCTGGACCATGGTCCCTCACCACCTCAGCCGGAGGCTTGGGCCAAGGGAGAATGAGAAAGGTGCACCCTGGTCTACTTTCTACACCAGGTGCCCAGCCTGCAGCAGCTCATGGAGCTAGAACTTGCCCCACAACCTGTCTCCTGGATCTGGATGGCTTTCCCTGTTGCTGTCACTATGCTGGGTGGAGGATTAGGCCTTGTTGCAGATGTCAATTACCATGAAGGCAGGGAGCACCAGAGTCTTGACTACCATAGACCCTTGCAGGGCGCACCCAGCCATCGCATCAAGTACAGGGGCTATGTATCTACTCTCACAGGAAAACCCTGCTTGCGGTGGGAGTCTCACTGGCACGTACAAAATTCTGTCTAATGGATGAGAATTAACAGCCAGTTTGGGATTCTAACAAGCCCTTTCCACATCATTTGGAAAATATCACATGAGATCAAGTCTAGGTACAAAACCTTAGGGAATTTGCTAGTTATGCTTTGATCATGCAAAGAAAAGCCCATTATTTCTTAGGTTTGTTTCTAAGTTTCATTTTATGACAAATAATGCCTTAACTATAATGATTCAATTAAAAAACCAGCACTTACTGTTTCAAAGGAATAGGAAATCTCCAAAGAGGCCTTTAATCTCAAAGGAATCTCCAGCAGTTTTTAAGGTGAGGGTCACTGCTGTCCTGTCTGAAGCCTGCTGTGACTCTCTTCAGCCTTTTCTGTGTATGACAGAGACTGTGGCATGGAGAGCAGTTGTACTGTGGACACATGCAGTGTCATTTAATGTGATATTTAACATATATTTTATATAACAATATGAGAGAGACAGAAACAGAGAGGCAGAGACCCCCTACCCCTTGGTGCTAGGCTGGGGAATCCTCAGCTTGCACTTTTGTCAGGAACGTTGACAGACACCGCCAGCCTCCTGGAGTGCCCTGTCTCTCACTGTGCCTTATCTTAGACCTGCTGAACTGGGCAGGGCTAGTGCAGGTGAGGAAGGCAGGAAGAGGTGGGGCACAGGAGCTGCAGGAAGTCACAAGGGTAAGTGGAAGGGAGCAGTGAAGTGTTGAGTAGGAGCAGGCTGGTTTGGCAGGGTCAGGGTCAGGGTCAGGGATAGAGACCATGACCAGTAGCATTACAGCAAGGGTGAGGTCTCAAGTCAGTGGCTCTGGTGCCTGGCATCAAGGGGAGGAAGCGCCAAGATGTTTGACCAGTTTGGAGAACAGGCATTGCCAACTCCTGGTCACCTCCAACACCCAGTTAGAAGGAAGAATGTTGGGCTCTTATCCAGCAGGAGGGTGGAGCTGGCTGGGAAATGGACATATGGAACAGGCTCTGGGGTGGACACAGTGTCCCTTCCGGTGGCCTCAGCAGGCAGCCAAGCTATGTGCTAGTCTTTATTCTACAAGGCCCAGCTGCTTCCTTCAACCGTTCCCTCTACTCAGACACCCACAGCCTCCATTGTGAGGCTGTCAGCAGTGAGGAAGTGCAAAATACTCCTTAACACTCAGAGTCAAATGGCAGTCCCAAAGCCCCTTCCTGCTACCATAACTGGACTCACCCAGGTGTGGTAGGAACTGTGAGGCCTGAGCAGCACGATAGGGAGTGACGGTCAGCTGCTGCTGCTGGGGCTATCTGCTCATCTGGCTGGACTTCCACATCCTTGCTGGCAGAGCTTCGGGCTTGCTAGTTCCCAGTATATATGTGGATATAGTGATATGTGATGCTTTCAGCAAGCAAGCAGTGATACCACCACTGTCAACTGTTGGCCATGAAGACCCACTCAGCTCTCTTCTGACCCCACACTTTTGTGTAGGGAAGCACCAGGAGCATGCCCATCAGGAGAGCCTGCAGACCCTGTCTGACACAGAGCACTTTCTTTCAGGGCAAATTTTTGTGTCAGCCAATTGTTGCTCAGGTCTTTGAACTTCCTACTTTAAAAGGGCCTCCTGGTTTGCCATGGATGTGCTACACTTTACATTCTACACAGAAGCTGCATGATTCAGGGGTTCCTTCATGGTCTACCACTGGCCTATGCTCAGTGTGGGCTTGCATCCAGCACATACAATGTGGCACTGGCCACTGAAATACGCCCTCCTCTACTCTGTGAGAAGCAGCTCCAGGCTTCTCAACCGTGGAACCCACGCACGCACCCACGCACGCACGCACGCACGCACGCACGCACTGCAGACCCCATGTCTCTCTTCAGCAGCTCCATCTTAACCTTTGTCACCTGAACTGTCCAGCAGCTAGGGGCTGGAGGAGGGAGGTACCCGATCCAACCCCTCCTCTTTTCCTTTGAGGTGAGATCATAGCAGAGAGAAGAGCACCTCCTCCTCAGCTGAGGAGCAGGCACTGCTGCGGCATGAGCTGCAGGATTCTTCCCACGGACCGTGGCCCCACCCAGCAGCACTGGAACAAGATCTGTGGAAACCTATGTTAAACACATAGGGAAGAAACAGACCCATGTCTTCTGATCTATAGGGGAATTGCCAAGACGGGTACTGCAAGGGTCAGAGTTCTCAGTGTGAGGACTTAGAAGTTCTTACAGCAGAAGCGCTCAGCATGCTGGGGAAGGTTCCCATGAGAGAAGGGTTCTTTTGCCCAGCTGTGTGCAGACAGCTGTGGTTCCCAGGGCCCTTTCTCTAATGACTCCACATAAAGGGTAAGAGCCCTGCCTCTCATCCTGGCTGTAAAATTCGCTCCTCAGGGTGGTTGGAGCCATGTTCAGAAAACTGCTATGGGGAGATGAACTTTTTCTTCCACGCCTCCCAGGCCGATCTGCTTCAGTTTGCTGCTGCTGCTTCTGCTTTTCCTTCCTCCTCCTCCTCCCCCTCCCCCCCCTTCCTCCTGTACACACACACACACACACACACACACACACACACACATACACGTCTGAAGTTGGTGTCAGGAATCTTCCCTGGATACTGTTCTATTCTCTGGAACAAGGTCTCTCAATCAAACTCAGAGGTCTCTCACAGGTATCTCCACTTTGAAAGACTGGAATCCTAGCTGAGTCTCCACACCCCCTGATATTCATATGCCAAGTTCTGAACTCCAGTCTTCCTGCTTGCTTGGCAGGCACTGTAAATACCTAGCCATTCATTTATTCTAATTACCTTTTTACAAAAATTCTTGATCAGAATAGCAGCTGTATGGAAGGCAGGTATCCGAGGATCTGTTCTAAGTGTTTACTGTATGGACTCCCCAGAGGCCATTCACACACTACAGAGGCTTCTCAGACAGTGCTCTCTCCTCCCTCTGGAGTGGACAGCACAGGGCGTGTGGAACTCTGATGCACAGCTGCTCCTTCCTAGCAGCCCACGTCTGTTCTTGGTGTCCGTTCTACACTAACCAAGCTTTGAAAGGATGCAGACATGTGGGGGCTTTGTTTTAATTTTTGTTTTATCTGTGTATATAAGTGCTGTCTTTCTGTATATCTGCATGACAGAAAAGGGCATCAGATCCTATTATATATTGTTCACAGCTACCATGTGGGTGCTGGGAATTGAACTCAGGACCTCTGGAAGAACAACTAGTGTTCTTAACCACTGAGCCATCTCTTTAGCTCCAGTGAGACTTGTGTTTTAACATTGGATGCTTATAGTACACGTGAATACTGGACACTACAGATTTTATTTAGTTTTGAATATATAAGAGGCAGTGAATTTACGAACTTCTCGTTTCTCTAGGATTCTAGTGGTGGGTGACAACTGACACAAGTCTATTAAAAAAAACCTGCCTTTGCAACATCATCCAAAGGTCTTTACAGTTAAGCAGTTCTCTTACTAACGTGAATGAAAACTGGTCATTTCATTTTGGAATCCACCCCCTCCACTCATGTGGAGAGCACAGCCATGTGGATGTAAATGTTCCACCTGTGGCACTACTGGGAGGAAGTTAGACCACTGGGGCAGGTCCTGGAGGGGAACACTGGGACCCACGCCCTTCCCTTCCCTTCTCTCTAGCTGGCTGTGAGCGAACAGTTGGCTCCATCCTGTGCCCCTGCCATGTGCTGCCTCAAAGACATGGCAGCCAGAGACCATGGACAGAAACCTCTGAAGCAGTAACCCTCAGTAAGACTTTCTTCCCTATAGGCTGACTGTCAGTTATTTTGTTAACTAATGGAAAGTTAAGCCAGGCATGGTAGTGTTCATCTTTAATTCTAGCAGTGGGAGGCAGACACAGGTGGATCTCTGTAAGTTCAAGGCCAGCCTGGTCTACAAGGTGAGTTCCAAGGCCAGCCAGGGCTACAAAATGAGACCCTGTTAGAACAACAACAAAAAATAAATCTTAGGAGCTGGAGAGATGGCTCAGTGGTTAAGAGCACTGGCTACTCTTCCAGAGGTCCTGAGTTCAATTCCTATTACTCACAGGGCAGCTCATAACCATCTATAACTGTAGCTCCTTGGGATCTGATACCTTCTTCTGGTGTACAGATACACATACAGTCAAAACACCCACATTCATAAAATGCACAAATCTCTTTATAAAAAAAGAATGGAAAGTTGACACCCAGAAGCACCACACCACATATTTTGAGGTAGGTTTAGATTCAGAATAATTTTTTTAAATGTTATTTTGATTTTGTGTGTATGAGTGTTTGTCTGCATGTATGTGTGTGCACCATGTGTGTGCAGTGTCAGCAGAGGCCAGGGAAAGTGGTTAGGTCCCTTAGAACTAGAGTTGAAGACACTGTGTACCACCACTTGGTGCACCCTTTTCTCCAGTCCCACACTGTATTATTTTATTGTTATGACTACGAGCACAGGTTATAGCTACAGTGAAGAAATTATGAACAGTGATTAAAGATTGCAGTGTGTGTGTGTGTGTGTGTGTGTGTGTGTGTGTGTGTGTGTGTGTGAGAGAGAGAGAGAGAGAGAGAGAGAGAGAATGGCTTTAAATGTTAGAGAAATCTTGTATTCACTTAATATATTTGGGTCAACTTCTTTCTTAGTACAAATTCTAAAAAGTCCAGAAGGCCCTTATTTTGGCTCACAGATTAAGAAGGGGAATGGTCCATCTCAGTGGGGAAAGCATGGCACCAGGAATATGAGTCAGCTGGTTACGCTGAGCCCATGGCCAGGAAACAGAGAAGGGACAGCAAGTTGAGGCTGGCTAGAAAAAAATTCAAGGTCTTTCACCCATGTCCTTAACAAGTCTCTGTGCGGTTTTACAGCCTTCCATACCAGCTCCATCAGGTGAGGAGTGTAGGGCCCAAGGCTGTTGACCTTCTTCACCTTCAAAGCCTCCTTCCTTTTGAAGGAGAGCACCCTGTCCCCAGGCTGGTGCCGTACCTCACCAGAGCAGGGCACTTCTATAGTTCCAAGAGGCACCCCATTCCAAAGCAGGCAGGAATGCAAACAGGGACCCAAACACAAAAGAACTGTCAGACAAACACACTTACCACATGGCATGCATGTATGTTGGGGGAAGTCGTGGGCTGCTTACTGGGGTGCAGTTATACGACCTCATGATTCTTTCTGCCAATAAAAAATTTCTAAACAAACTTGCCACCAGCAGGTCCTGTCGGAAAAGCTTTTGAAAGAGATCTGAGGGCAGATAAAAAATAACAAGGAATCTTCAGTGATTTGTGCCCAGGATCGGAATCCAAAAACACATTTTCTCCCATCAAAAAATATTACACACAAGTTGAAACTGACACACACATGTCGCTGGTAATATATACACATACATGCACTTATCAGCCTATATGTGAACAAATACCCAAGTCCCAACCAACCTACAAACAAAACACACACATGTTTTTATAGCTGGAATTCTGGTTTCAAAGGTAAGGGCAATGGCAACATTTACTCAGGAAGCTGAGCCCTGAGCCTGCTAGGAAAGCATTACTGAGCTGAGAGCAAGGCTGACACAGAGCACACAGCCGCCAGCCTGCTTAGGCTAGTCTGAGCTCCTTGTTATTTCCAGCCCCTGGGAGTTTCCTCCCTGATCCTGTTTGGTGGTGGTATCTCACCCCGAGGGAGCACATTCCAGGCGATGGTGTCTGTGATGGCTGTGAAGATCCAGTTCAGTTCACCCAGAGGGGTTCTCCGGTCATTCAGCCGGCCAGGAATCCTAGACAAGATGATGTTTGCATTAGTGCTACCAGGGCTACTGAAAAAGACAAGGGAGTCAGATGTGGGAACAGACCTTGACAGAGAGGGAAAGCCTCAGGCTTAACGGAAGATGAGCATGGCTGTGGCTGGGAAGGCCTCCTAGGGCCCTAACATTGCCATAGTTCCCATATGTCTTCTTCAAGGAGACAAGAAACTACACAGGCTCACCCACAGCAGTTCCTACTTTTCCCTCTCCACTGAAGACACACCAACAGTTTTCCTGATTCCCTTGTGTGTGTGGATGGAGAACAGCTGCCAACACACAGCTGCATAGTTCCACACATGCAACACAAGCCAATGGCGCTCAAAGACACGCATCTTGTGCTATCTGGGGATCCACACATTTCAGTCTTCCTCCACAGCCCTCTTTAGGTTCCTGTGCTGCAGAAGAGCTGAGAAAGAGAGTTCTACCCGGCACAGCCTACTCACCTTGCAGTCAGTCACTCAGCTGGTCCATGAAGATTACCAAGCAATGGGAAGGACAGACGAGAAGCACACAGCACGTGCATGCATGGAGAGCCTGGCAGTGCAAAGGCTGCAGACACTTAAGATGGAGATGGGAAGGGAGCGAATGCTTCTACTATAGAAAGGGAGGTGAAGGAAAGCTATGCTGAGTGCTAACCCAGGAGCAGACCCTGCGTCCTGACAGGGCAGAGCATCTATGTGGCAAGCGTGTGTCCATTGGAGAGCAGAGCAGTTCAAAGCCCTAAGGTCTGGGCTTGCTTCTTTCAGCCCGGCAACAAGCGTAATTTTACCCACTAGGTAGCACGTTTAATTATATCTGACTAGAAACTCTTTTCTTCCTCCCAGAAGGAAAATGTTCACAGTGATTTGGTTTGGAGACTAGAGTGTGATTTGCTATTTATAAGGTGGAACAGATTAATAATTCCCATTATAGTCACCCATTTGATGGTATTGTCAGTAAGAACAACTCAGAGACAGACTCAGGAACAGGGGAGCAGGGCCAGGCTACCAACCCCACACAACTATGCTGAGCAAGCTCTTTCCTGCTAAGAATTCCATTTGGCTTAGAAACAAAAATATTTTTTTCTACTAAGGGGGGTTTAGTAATAGGACAGAAAAGGGTGTGTGGTGGGGGAGTGAGGGGGTAAATGACAGATGACATTTACCTCAGGTTTATTTCCAAAGCCTGGAATGCTATCACCGAGTCTAGTGCTGAGCATGTGTGGGGACCATTAAGTACCTTACTACTAAAGAGAAAGCACGGCCCAGAGAGGAACTCGGCATGGGGTGCTGGGGATTGCTTGCCCTTACTCTAAGCATGGAATTCTCCTTCCCTGACCTCTTTACCACGGAGACTACCACATGGAGGTGTGTGTGTGTGGTAGCTGGACCCACCATCAGCTGTTTACACATTACAGGGAGACACAGAAAACTATGGGAAATAAGATGCCCATTCTCCCTGGGTCTTTTTCCCACAGAACTGTGAGGTTGGGGTCCACCCCTCAAAGAGAAAACACATTTCCATTACTGTAAAACACTGCCAGCAAGGCTCTCTTCAAGCTCTCATTGTTGTTCTCTGAGTGTCAGTCAGAGTAAGGAGCAGAACAACCACCAACTTTGAAGGTGTCCTGACTGCCTCCTATCCATATCAGTTTCAAGTATGCAGTTCCCCAAACGACTTTTTAATAGTTCACAAAGACCCACTGGAAGCTTGTCCTATGGGTGACCATTTACTATAGAGAAAAAGCGGCCACCTTAGCCAAGGAGAACCCAGGTTTACTGACACCTATACACTGAACTGAGCCTCTAATATGACTGATACCATGGGACTTAGACACTTACCTGGTCTTGTGTACAGTGAGCCCTAACAGAACTGCCAGTGTGGCTAGCCACTGAATTCAAAAGTACCTTGAAGAGGCTGGGAATACTGTGCCACCCACCCCACACTAACCAGCTCAGCACCAAAACACTATCTTCCGGTGAAATCTGTCTTTCGGCTTATACACAGTCCTAGGTGTAAGCAGGAAGGACCGGGAAGGCCTCCTTTAGATGATGAATCCAGAGGTTAAGTGACTACCGCACATCCATAACGGGTATGCTCCTGACAAAGGTCTGGATGTCACTCACTCCCTGCCTCACTTTAGACAACACCATTTAGAGAAGGTTCAAGGAAACTATGGCAACCTTCAGGGAAACACAGAGCACCCACATTGGTAACATACATACCCTTGTCTTTGATCTCAGTGTGTAGTTGGGGAGACATCTGTCAATTCTCTTGTTCCACTAGAGACAGGGTCTCTGTGTACTCCTGGCTGTCCCGGAACCCACTGTGTGGGTCGGGTTGGCCTCAACCTCACAGATCCACCAGCCTCTGCCTCCTGAATGCCAGGATTAAAGGTGTGTGGCACAACTAGGCCCGGCCTATTAGTCAGTTCTCCCTTCCCTTCCCCTCCCTCCCTCCCTCCCTCCCATGTGAGTACACTGTAGCTGTCTTCAGACACACCTGAAGACAGTGGATCCCATTACAGATGGTTGTGAGCCACCATGTGGTTGCTGGGAATTGAACTCAGGACCTCTGGAAGAGCAGTCAGGGCACTTAACCACTGAGCCATCTCTCCAGCCCCTTATCAGTCAATTCTAAACCAGAGGCTTACTAAGTTTCCAGTGGATGTACTCAGGCAGAGTGTGGTTTTATGAAAACTGACAGGTCAGAAATGGAATATGTGATGAGCAGAACAAACGCTGTGACTGAGTAAATTATAGAACTACCACAGAGGAATGGCTGCGAGCTGCTTAGTGGTTATCTGTGAACACCTGAATACTGCAGTATGTGCTAATAAGCAAAGGGACAAGTCAAAAATGGCACAGCTGAGGTCACACTCACACATGCAAGGGGAGCACTTGAAAGGAAGGGACTCTGAAGCAGGAGATGAGCTTCCTGTTACCCATCTGAACTGACTCTGTGAGACTCCATCCAACCTGAACCATGGGGAGCACTTGAGACTCCCACTTCATTGCTCGTTTATCATCAGCCTTGGGTGGCACTAGGAAGGTGAGTTCCAAGGTGACAGCATCCTGGGGGGCTGGCCCCTTGTGCAGTGAGTGGCACTCTGGGGAGAGGTATAGGGCCTCTAAAAACCAGAGACTGTTTAAGCATGGTCTGTCTCGAGACCCGGTCAGTTAACAGGAAGAGACCACGTGACTGGAGTCAAGTGAGGCCACCACAGACCACCCTGTTTCCAAGGGACAGTCTCTAGGGATGTGAAGAGAAGCTGTGTTCTCGGCGATGAGAAGTAGCTGGCAAGATTCTCTACCCTAGCCTCTGTCCCTGACAGCCACTGTGAGCAGGATCCCACAGCAACCTGAAAACTCCCATCTCCCCTAAGATCATCATGAAGACATCTGCCCAGTCGCCTCGGACAGGCCATTCATGCTGACAGTGAGAGAGCAGTGACACGGCTGCTGGCTCATCTGCAGACAGGTTCTTCTTGGGACGACAAAGGTAGAAGCAAGCCCACTCCTTGTACTGGAGAGCTGTACTCTCTGTGATGACAGGGAAACTGTGAGCCTATTGGATGGTTCCCTCTGGGGACTGTAACATCTAACCTGAGACCACAGTCCATTCAGGAAGCTTCTCTAGGCCCTAAAAAGTCCACTGACAAGCACGGGGGCTCTTTTAAAATTTAACTCCTCGGTGCTAACCAAGGACAAACTTAATGTGGAAAGTGATCACAGGATTGAAAGATGAGAAGCAGACTCTAGTCCCAGCTGTGCTGTGGCTAGGCAACTTCTGCATCCTGTGTCTCGGCTCTGAGTCACAAAAACTAACCTTATGTGCGACACGGGACTAAAATAAAACGGGTCACACTTGCACAGCTGATGCAGTGGCAGCCAGATACCTCCTTGGCAGGGGCATGCCGCCTCCTCAGCTCTCCCTCCCGCTGTTGCTGTCGGCACGAGGGCTTATTCCCATCTTGTTCCCATCTTCCCATAGACACTGCTCCCCGCAGCTCTCTGTTTCCTGCCAGGGCTCGTCTTCCTTGACTTCAACACCCAGGCTATCGCTGCTGACCACTGGCTGCCACAGAGTGACCACTTTTAAGTCTCCACTGCCATGCATGTGATGACCTCAGGGTGGGACCAGTTCTGGAATGGCCATCTGGCATTCTCTTGGGCCACTCTCTCCTCACCCCAATACCCCCTATGGCCCTTGTTATGACCTCTGTAGTCACTCAACAGGACTCTGTCCACTTTCCTTCTCCACCTAGTTGTCAGGCAGGCCCTACAACAAACCTCGGTGAGAAGACTTTTCTGGTCCCATGGGTTCATTCCTGTGAGTATCCTGCCAATCTGTGTCTCACTGGCACCTCTGCCTTCCCCATCTATTCCCCACACAGGGGCTGCACAAAGTCAGCCTGTAGTAAAACCCTAATGTTTAGCTGGGTCCTGACGCTCATGGAGGGAAGAGCGCACTCAGACCAGTCGTGACAGGCTAACCACTGACTGGAGACTGCACACGGGTCACCTCCCAGGTCCTCCCAGGAGGGTTCCCTTCATTCTCACAAACTGGGGCTGGAGGTCTTAGGGGAAAGTGGTGAGTAACTGGATACAGTCTGCCCAACCATCTGCCTCACCAGGCTCTGAGGACTAAGAATGAGTGGACCAAGGCTGCAGGAAGTAGGCTTATAGCAAGCTGATGATGCCCAGGTCTCCTGCCAAGGCCTTGTGAACCTAGAGCTCCCTCTGTGCTGCCACAGTTCTCTCTTCCTTCAGAGCGGGGAAAACCACAGGGCAGCCAACAGCAAAGCAAGCTTCCCTGCTGCTGCTCGACCTTGAGGGTGTCTACTTAGAATCTCAAAGGGCAGCAGGCACCTGTGGGTGGAGAAGCGCAGGCTAAGCCCTTCCCAGCTCTACCTGCCACACACCCCAGGGGGAACATCTAGGCCTCTGAGGGGCAGAATAAAGACTTCTGTCCAATGCACCCAAATAGAAAATTCCCTCATGGGCCTAGAAACTGTCATTAACCAAGAAGGCTGATGGCTGAGCTTGTACGGTCTGTTGCCACTCTCCATCCATTCTTCCCTTGGCTGCCTAGCGCCACACCACAGTGCTGGAGAATGAGAGCTGGCCCCTGTTTGTTTGCTTGTGCTGCCCACGTTCTTTCTTGGGCCAGTCTCTGGCTCCTCTGGGGTCAGGTCCCACTCCCTGGAGTGGCATCGCCATCTTTTCTGTGTAGCTCACGGTGCCCTGGACATGGCAGCTTAGTGGAGCTCCTGTGTAACCTCCAGATCTGGAACAACATCCATGAGGAGCTCAGGCGTTCCTTGAAGCCCTTGCCTGTGTTCTTTTTATTTCATTCACCATTGCTCCTCTATGCTAATCTCTTCTGTGACTAGATAATACATTCCTATGGGCGATGGCTTTCTTTCCTCGATATGTATCAATCTCCTTATAGTTCTGGCAGAGTGCTGAGCACACTGCATAATCTCGGCAGCCCACAAACCTGAGTCATGGAGCTTCTACTTGGAAACAGCGATGACTCCCACTCATCCCTAAGACTCCCGAGCGCCCAGTGGATAGAGTCCTAACTCTTTATGGCAGCTGGCAGCTGTGGATGGGGACAGGGAAGGAGGCAGTTTAAGCTCTATTCTTCAGCTGTGTCCTCAGGGTGTGTCTCAGCTCTTGAAGTGAGCAGGTGGAAGGGGAACCTGGCCATCCCAAGAGGCAGCGCTGCAGAGATGAGGCGAGAGAGACCGAAAGAGTCCAGCTTCCTTCTTGCCTCGTGTGCCCACCTGTGATAACTAGCTGTAGCTGTCAACTGGCCAGACACGGACTCACCCGAGTTGCAGTGTGGAATTAACTATCCAGATCAGGTTGGCCTGTGGACGAGTTTGAGGTGGGGCTGTCTTATCCTAAAAGTGGGTGACACCATTCCCTGAATTTGGGTCCTGGC
Source organism: Rattus rattus (assembly GCF_011064425.1). Classification (NCBI taxonomy): domain Eukaryota; kingdom Metazoa; phylum Chordata; class Mammalia; order Rodentia; family Muridae; genus Rattus; species Rattus rattus. The sequence goes on from NC_046162.1 coordinate 64,226,270, forward strand.
TGCTTCCAGTTCCTGCCTTGTCCTGACTTCTCTGCCATGAACTGTGAACTGGAATTGTGAGCTGAAATAAATCTTTTCTCCCCTTGGTTGCCTTTGTGAAGGTTCTTATCACAACAACAGAAAATGACCACAGGACAACTAACCAGCGTGGGCACCAACTGAACTTTAGTCTTCCCCAGACTAGTTCACTTCCCGCCTGCACTTTCACATTTCAATACCACATTCTAACTCTCTGGCCTTCGTGGTTTAAGGGCAGAGCCCTCTATCAAGTAACTCTGGGTTGTGACCCCTCCCACTACCTCCTCCTAGCACCTCCTGTATTGTCCAGGGCCTGCAAAGTCTCTGCTGCCCCCACAGAATGTTGTGGGTGTCTCTGTGCCATAACAACAGTGTCCAGGCTGGCCTCAGGCTTGGCACAGTGCACTGTGCTCATGTGCCCATGTGTGCTTGGTTGGTCAAGGCCAGTATCCTTCTGAGGGATCACAATGCTCTGTGTGCCCCAAACAAACCTCCAGCTTCCAGGAAAATGGCACCAGCATATGAGAGACATGCTTTTCCCACAAAGTAAAGACACAGGAAGACAGTCATAAAATGGTACAATCTATCTAAAATCCACTATGAACCCTGGAGCACAGCAGCAAACGATGTGTAACACACCAAGACACTGTGTCAGGGAATGCTGCGTGCTCGCCATAAATGCGCACAGGTACAGGAAACGGTCTGAAGAGTCCAGCACAGTGCTAACAGTGAGTGTCTTGGCAGGCCAGAGATTGAGGGTGTTTTAAAAAGTCCTTTTTGCTTATCTGTGTTTAGTAATATATCTGCTAAAAACACAATCCTTACATAACAAAGAAAAATAAAACCCATTTTTTTTCCATAAAAGAGTGGCAATTTTTAAAAAGGGAAGGCATTTAAAAACTACGTATTTTACACCTATGTAAATGGACTAAGTCAGTCAGGGTGTGGTAGATCTCTACTTGTCAAGTGACCACAATGAGGTGACTGCAGAGAACACTGTGGGCTGCTTACTTACTGCAAATGATTTGTTATTTGGAAATCTCTGAGACAAAGACCATGGAGGTGAGCCTACCCATTTCCTTTGAAAACCGGGGTCAGTGCATAATGGCTGGCTCTTCAGTAAGGGAAGAGTTACTGTATCAGTCCACACGTGACTCAGGGTTGTGGGCAGAACACCGAAGCCTGGAGCTAATTTGCTGGGCAATGGGTGTTTATGAGACTAGTAAAAATATTTTTCATTAGCTAAATGAGACCATAAACTACTTGACATGTCCTCCACAGCCTAATAATATCCTACGCTGCCTGCACTTCTCAGACACAATGTACATATTCTAGACGTTCACGGATCTCAAGTGGCGCAGTTGATGTCATTATGCAGGTGAAGGCAGACAAGTTAGGCCATGATTGGACAGTAAAAAAAAATAAGACAGGGACAAAGCTTTTGTAAGGTGGGAGAGAAGCAGAAGAAAGGAGGAATGAAGATGGAGATGGGGAAGGATGCACCAGATCTGGGTGGTCTTGAATTGCCAAGGTAGCTGGGATGGATTTCTGTAGGCAAATTTATCTTATCTAGGTGGGCAGTTTATATCCTTATCAACTGATTGTAAGTTTATTGTGTGGATGTATTGTGGATTAAGAATTTAACATATGGGGTTGGGGATTTAGCTCAGTGGTAGAGCACTTGCCTAGGGAAGTGCAAGGCCCTGGGTTAGGGTCCCCAGCTCGGAAAAAAAAAAAAAAAAAAAAAAAAAGAATTTAACATATAAATCTGACTGTTGGGTTACAGTTTATTGAGTCTTGATTTCACCGGGTAGTTGGGAGTTTATACCTTAAGGACTAGGGGGGCGGTTGTTGGGAGTGTGGATAGAGCCCATGGCAGGGAGCCTCGATAGGCCAGCTACTGCTGGACTTCTAGAGCCCTGATTTTATTGGGTAGCTAGAACCAGAGAGTTTGCGGCGAGCAGAGAGCCGCTGGGAAAGATACTAACCTGAGATAAATTAGCGCTAGTTCCAACGGCCTGCTAGAGCCAGAACTAGCAAGGTAGTGAGACCATCAGGGTACGAGCGGGTACTGGTTTGACTGTATTTTTTAGTTTTACCACAAGAAGTGGTGAACTAACATGTTAGGCAAGAATCCACTAAAATTGGAAGTTTCTCAGAGCCTGAGAAAGCTTTATTTTCTAAGTGATGAAGGGCTCCTCCATGTTGAGTCATGTGATGGCCCAAGTGTGGGAACCTTAAACAAAGGAACAGCGGGGGTTGTCTGCTCACAGACTCCAGGTCCCCTGCTGTGAAATTACAGAGTTTATCCAAATCATGTGGGGACTTCACCCACGATTTGGAACTAGGTAGAAATAAATAAAAGTCTATAACACCAGGCAGAGTGAACACAGACATATCTTATAGAGTTATGAACAGATGGATGGTATAAGTCTTACAGGATACTCTATTCTTTCTAACGTGGGCTCTACAGAAATTTTGGGCTAAAATCCTGGTTTGACAAGTTGCCTGCTTCTTAATGAGAGGCATTAATGGAAATGGGGTTAAATTAGTTTTTATAGTTAGAAGGAGAGAGTACAGAGTTTATCTGAATCATGTGGGGATTTCCATTTCCACCCGCAGTTCAGAATTTAGATAGGGAAAATTAGTCACTGACTCCAAGCAGAGAGTGGTGATATAGGTCTGACACTCCAGGTAGAGAGCTTAGCAGATGGATTTTGGGCTAAAATCTTAGTTTGACAAGTTGCTTACTTATTGGTATTGGTATTAATAAAAAGGTGACCAAGTTGTTTCATGAATTGCCCAGGTAAGGCCATATGGCTGGACGATGCTGGCTAGCTAGAGTTTGTGGTTATTCTGATATTTACCACAACAGTATGCTCATGTTCTCTTAACATGGGGAGATTCTGGGTTAACCCCTGATGTGACAGACTAGAAAAGCCAAACGGGCTCATACACGATGGTTTGGCTTACTTCTTTATTTAGAATTGTTTTAATTTTCATAATGAGTGTGATTTTGAGTCTTGTTAGATTATTTCTCTGGGAGATAATACAAGATAGAAGCTTTTCCGGTTATAGATGAAAGAACATGGTATTTTGGGAGAAAGGTTTTATCTTTGTGTTTTCAAAAAAGGTGACTAGGCTGTGGACACCTTCCAGAGTCATATGGATTAAATTTGGTAGAGGGAGACCACCTGATGAAGTAGAGTCAAGAGAATAAAACAAAAACAAAGAACAAACGTCCATCCTAACCAGTCCATACATCTTACACAGACTGAGTCAATCCATACGGGTATCTTGAGGATACTACCATTTTGTTTGAGATTTATTATTACAGAATGTACAGCTTTGGTGAGTGTCACCGTGAGACCTGCTTGACCTCCTGATCCTCAGGATCCAGTCCAAGGCGGATATCAGAGACACAACAATAGTCAGTGTGGCCAGCTCCCTCCCCCAACCCCTTCTAGATATCTCAACGCCCATGTACGGCCTAAAGAAGCCATTGAAGAGTCGTCGCCCTAATTCCCTGGACTTTGGGGGAGCTAAAGATGGTTTTTCTAAGGTTGTTTTTCTGAGGAATTTAGAAATGGTCATAATTTAAAAGGGAGGAATTAGCTTAAATTGATTATACAGTCATAATCTCATTTGGTAGAAATCCTTATATTTGTTACTAAGCTAAAGTTATAATCTTTTACATGGGTACAGAATTTATTTGATACAAGTTTAGATTTTCTTTGATATGAATTCCTTATCAATTTAAAGTAATATTGTTACTCTCATGTATAGGCACTGTGCCTATCAACATTTGAGTATACAAGGCTTATACCCAGTCCTTTACTGCTATTAAAAAACTAATCTGAGATGATTAGCCAGTGGGTTAAGGGCAGAGAGCAAATGCATGGCTCTAAGTTTACTGTTACAGTGCTTTCAGGATAATTTATTAAGATAATTAGTGGACAACAGTCCAGATTACTTACATAGTTAGATGGTTTTCAAAAACGTCAGAAATCCACAAGATCTGACATTTAATGTTATTTATCTTTTGTTGACACATGTCTGCTCCTAACAGCTCCCCTTTGGTGGCTTCAAAGAAGAAATTGAACATCTCCACCTCCAGGTGAGGTGATGTATTGTGGAGAGACAGCCACTTGGTAAGAATTGCCTCAATTCATCTACAGACTCAATACTGTACAGAAAAGGACACGTTACAGAGTAAGTTGACTGATAATTTCTGCCAAGCCAGAGTGATCAGTCATTCAAAATTCTGTGTTTCAAAAGTCTGTCTGATGATCCTAGGCCAGAAGGCTGAAGACTTGCTCTCACGTGTTGCCGACAGGGGACTGTGCAAGCATACAATTGTCTCTATAACCTGTCTCAGTTCTAGAAGCCATGCTAGGCTTCCTATATTTACAGATATACTGGTCGTTCTCAGGTTTCTAATGGGATTGAAGACTGATTATAGTCTCATAGCCTACTCAGGCTGTTTAACTTTGAGAATACATATTTAATTAGTTATCAGATAGTATAAAAGCTAGCCAAGATATATAGACTTTAAGCTTTTCTTAAGCTACAATAGATAACTCGGTGTTCTGTTTAACTGATAAAGGTTGGACTGGGGGGTTAGGTATATTTTATACTTTTAATTACAAAGTGTTAATAGTTGTGCTCAGCTTGTATTTGAGAGAAAAGTTTTGTTTTGTTTTGTTTTGTTTTAACTCGAAAGGGTGAAGTGTAGTTGATGTAATTATGCAGGTGAAGGCAGGTACAGGATACAACGAAGCCTGACATTGGACAAAAAGGAAGGATGGGTGGGGGAAAAGTTTTAGAGAGGCAGAGGAGGCCGGAGCGAGGAGAAGCAGAGAGAACATCGTGGTGGAGGTTAAGATTCCTCTCTGCACATAGATTATAGGTTGCTATAACTATTCTTAAGGGATGGATATGTACAGGATTTTGTGTTGTCTACATGGGTAAATTATATCTTATCAATTGGATCAGAGGATATTGTGTGATGTGTTCTTTCATGTGGTGATTAAATTGAGTTCAAGAGACTGTATGGTGGCCGGATGTCCTGGCCCACCATGGAATTGGGATGTGTATGCCTAGCATGGCGGAAACCAGCCAAGAGAGCTGTGAGTGAGGATGGGGCGGCCTAACAGGGTGCCGTGTTGCAATGGCTCTCGGACAGGTCAGAAAGTAGATGGGAGAGCAGCATGGAGCCCCTGAGATAAATTAGTGCTAGTTCCAGTGGCTTGGCGGAGTCAGAACTAGCAAGGGAGTGAGACCGACACGGTACACACGGCAACTGGTTCCACCATTCTTTATTTTTACCGCAACAAAGTGGCCATGAACCTGTGGCCTACACTGTGACCCATGGACAGTCTCAGGAGTATGGTTTCCCAGTGCTGTACCAGCACTGTCCCCTTCCACTGTCCACAGACACTGAAAAGCTGTTACCACAGTGCTTCGTCGAGTCAGGCAATGAACAACGCACAAGTCTCAGGGTTTATGGTTTCCCATGTCCCATGATATCTGACCATTCAAATTAGTCTTCTTGGAGAGTCAATAGAAAAGCTGTGCATGTGCTGAGAGGAGGTGGCAGTCAGCTCTCAGTTGTAACAGAGACAGATACACATACACACAAAGACACAGCAGCCACACAGTCCATCTTACCATCTGCCTCTTCATAAAGGTCTTACTCTCAAGAATTCATTTAAAACCTAGTTATCTTCCAGGGCCCCATCTCCAAATACTAGGGCAACAACTAAGAATTCTTAGGGCACATAATTCAGTTCACAGCATCCAGACCAGGGGGTGATAGAGACACAAGCAGAAAACCTACAAAAAACTGCCCGTGTGCATACTGAGGTAAAACAGTCAAAGCTGATGAGAGAACCCTTAAAGACAGTTACGGGAAAATATGCAGGGAAAGGAAGGTCACACATTCAGTATAGGTCAGAGCAGCTTTCTCGTCCCCCAAACCACAAATTGTCTGACTGACTGACAGACAGACAGACAGACAGCATGGCGGTGGTAGACAGTAGCTAAGGCCTCCAAGGCAGTGAGCTAGCAGGCAGGAAGTCTCTTTGAGTCAGTGTACAGATCTTCAAAGATCTCAGTGGAGCACAGCAGCATGCATAAGGGTAGCATGGGCTGAGGGTGGGTCAGTTAGAGGAACCCGAGATTTGTTTGAACATTCAACAGCATTTACAGGAGAAAGGGGGAGAGATATTCAAACCTTAGCAGCCACGGCTTTCCTCAGTCAGATGCAGGGAAAACTGTACAACAAGTCTCAGGAACAATCAATGCAGACGAGGGAACGGGCAGTGGCTAGCCATGGAGCACCCACAGCTTGCACTGTGCCTAACAACAAACCACAGAGTGTCTTCCCCATCACTGACCCGTGACAGCAGAGGGTGACTGCCAGCTTCATTGTTTACATTTGACACTGTACTAAGGTGTCAGACAGTTCAATAAAGTAAGAAAAAGAAACAAGAGCGGCAGATATTGGAAAACTATGTGCACCTGCAGAAGGCATAATTATAAACACAGGTCTATGGACTTGCAATACAATGATCAGAACCCAGAAGGAAGTTTAGCGAGTTTAGAGGAAACAAGGCCACTCTACAAAATGTATCACATTTCTATACGCAACCACAGAATTAAAAACCCTCACACTAATAAAAGACTGCAAGACCTGTACCGTTAACATCACAAAGGACCCAGAGCAAAGTAGTCTTCAGGTGACAGTGATCCCAGCCAATGAAGTCATTGCTAGGAAAGTGCTATGAGGCACAGTGAATAGCTATGTAACCAAGTCTGAGATAGCAGCAATCAGAGCAGGGAGTCAGCAGCGCTGAGGGGTACACACAGAACCCGGGGTGCAGAAGAAAACAAACTACAAAGCATCCTGAGATGAGTTTTTAAAACAGGCATACTGTACTGCTGGGTGTGTTGGTGGCATATGCCATTCATCCCAGCACTGGGAGGCAGAGGCAGGTAGATCTACGTGACTTTACAGTCCACCTGGTCTACAGAATGAGGTCAGGACATACACCAATATACAGAGAGGCACTGTCTCAAAACAAACAACACACAAGTACAGTGTGTTTACGGGTAAGATGACTGTACTATCAATCAGAACAAAGACTCCCCAGCCAAAGCTACAGCAGATTCTTAAGCTAGAATGGATTCTAAAATGCTAAAATTTTTATGAAATACTTAGTTCTTCAACAAACAAGCCTTACAATATAGCTACGTTGGTCGACCCTGGTGCAGGCAAAGGGCAGAGACAGAGATCAGCAGAGAGGAGCATCATCTCCATAAATCAGTCCGAGGTATCATGTGACCAGGGAGCAAATACCGCTTTCAGTCCATGATGCAGCCGAGATGATGGCCAGACAAGAAGGAGAACTTTAAACAGTGTTGCATAGAGTATACAAAAAGTAACCTAAGAGCATTAACCTGAACACAAATTAAAACTGCACAACTTTTAGGAAAAAAAGTCAACAGCCCTGGGGGATTAGGGCAGATGTTTTGTGTGGGACCCAGAATCACAAATAACAGAAGAGAAAGCTAAGTCAGACAAAAGCACAAGGTACAGAAACAACTCTGACTGCTAACGTCCAAAATACAGAAGGACCCTTAAAGACACACAGGGTTTAAGGACTGGCATGATACTGAACACACAGCCATTACAAAGGGATGTAAATCAACAGCAGGGACACGTAAGGGTGTCCGGCATACGGTGAATTTAAGTTCAAATCACAGCAGTGGTTAAGTATGTCCTCTGGAACCGCTGACCCTAAAACTGCAGGACACCGAGAGTGGACACAGACTGAGAGCTGCAGCACATTCACAAGGATGGTCCACCATGACAAAGAACAGCTAGGTAATTTCTTTACAGCCACATTTCTACATGTGACTGGCTGTAGCATAACAGGCAGGGTGACTGACAGCAGCTGAAGCAAACTGACAAAGAATAGGATGTGACTCACAGTTAAGAGAATGCAGCACCAATGCCCAGTCAGGGTGAAGCCAAAAGGCTCCCCTGATCAAACTCCAGACACAGGAGCTCTGCCTCCATGGAATTCTGGAAAAGCAACTCCAGCATATGGAAAGGCAGACCCAAAATGGCCTGGGCTTGGGGGTCTGGAAGGTTAGTGGGGTAGGTGAGGTAAGAACACTGCAGACCTGCCCTGAGGGGAGCAGTGCTTCCAGGAGACCGTATACTGGCTGAACCTTTTGAAAGCACAGGTAACTCTGGGTTTACTGACTGTCTCTTGATAATGCTGATTTAAAAACATGAAAACAAACACAGGGGCAACCACAGCATTTCAAACAGGAGCCTTGTTTTCACCCCAGATCAGTACTCCCAAATGGGAAAGGAGGATCATCAGAAGGTATGAGTGCGTGGCTAATAAATGCAAGTGAATACTAACTCTGGAAGGTAACAGCACCACACACAGACAAAGCATAGAGACAACAGTGGTGTGTGCATGCATCGGGCACAGGCAGGGGCTGAGAAGAGACTCGCTTTCCCAGCCATGTGACTGCAGTGACAGGCAGCAGCTATGCTGTGAGCCAACTCTTATCAAATAGACGATGTCCCTAGGAAGGCTGGCCACGGGCTCAGGTGAGGCACACGCTCTGCTTCACTGTGGCCTATTGTGCTCTGCCAGGCAGCCATGTTCATGGAGGAAACATTGCACTCGCCTTGAATGCACATTTGGTTTCCTTAGGACCAACCCCCTGAGTTGGGCAGAAGTGAAGTCTGTGCCGTAGAGAGAGGTTGATGTGCACCACTGGGGCACGCAGGCCTTTGTTTTGAAGCCACTGTGAAGAAAATGGAAGCAGCTCATGTTGGATTCAGCAGCCCCCTGGGCCTTTCTCCAGTGCTCATCTGTGACATCACTCAGTGCTGGGCCTCTGTGTGGTGCATGAGAATAAACGGTGGCACTCCGTGGGTAGAAGTCGTGTGTCAAGCAGAGGTGACTGCACTTCCACCTGTCCTCTGCCTTTACAGGACTTGTGCAAGGCTGCCTGGGCGGGAAGGACACCCTGGAGGTGAGGCGATGGTTGGGGAAGGCCTCCAGGTGGCAAGCAGAGACGCAGTCTTCTGTTTTCAGTGTCCCAGCACTCCCTCCGGCTACCGGCTTCTTCTGTACTGCTCAGGCCCTGGGCATCTGTTTCATTTCCACCCTAAACTGCCATTGTGAGTTCTTACTCAAGGGAACGTGACCTGAGCATGCTGACCGACTGTCGTTTCTCAGTGGGACTGGTGATCCACGCATGCTGATTTTTCTTTTCATAACTATGAACGTGTTACAGCTGCACTAGAAAGAAGCATACTTTACAAACCAAGCCGCTATCTTTTAGTGCTTGGTAAAAATGAGTCCACACTGTGACTCTACCTGGACAGCAAAGTGAGTTACAACCATGACCCTAGGCCTGTGACAGAGAAGCCAGTAGACCTGCTTTCCTGCCTGAGGGCATTGAGGGCAGGGCAGGGCAGGGCACAGCTCAGTGCGCGCTACAGCGTAGCCTGCTCTAGCGACCGCTCAGATGACTCGCCCCTCTGCATCTTCGTTTTCTGGTTCTTTAAGAGTAGATGACAAAACTCACCCTCGCAGGTCCCTTTAGGAAGGAGACACCAAAAAAATCCTAAAGGGTTGGGCACATAGCAGGTACTCTGCAAATGTACCTTTAAAGGCTATAAAAACCATGCAGTTTCAAACCCAGACCCAAGCCCACCTCAGGGCAGTGGGCATCTGAAGGCTAAGTGGCCCTGTAGCCTCTGAAGCAGCAGCAGCAGCAGCAGCAGCAGCAGGAGGAGCAACGATGGCAGCTGGCTGCTCCAGACACAGCCGCTAGCTCTTTAGGACGTGTTTACACAATCGATGTTAATCATGAATAATTTCTGTACACTCTGTGCCTCTAGTGATCGGAATACTAACTAAGAGCCACGCGGATCAGGTTCGGCCTCCGTAACATCCCTGGGGCTTTCTGAGAACCCTAATATTTCTAGCACCGTTTAAGCGTTTCATTACTTTGTTTCAGGGCTGAAAAATGTCCCTTAATTTGCAGGCATGGGTCTTGTTGCCATTCTCTCAGAGGACGTAGAATATAAATATGTACTGCGGCAGCAACGGCTTATTCATCAGGCAATAGGTGAGCAGATAATTAGAAGCAGTGGAGGGGCTCACGCAGGGTCACTCTTCGTTTCTTCCCCACACAGCAGCTTAACAGAAAACAGGCCTTAGCTTTAAGGCCACTAGAGTGGGCGGAACACCCACATGCGCCTTGTGGCATCTGCACGCAACTGCTAAGGCTACAGTGCAGCCACCCTGGTATCCCAAGGAACGAGATCTGGAGCATAGCAATAAGGCAACCTCTGGGATCTGACCCCAGTCTCCACCACCTCCACCTGGCAGGTCTGCAGTGTGGAGCTCAATGCTTTCTCCAGTGATGGCAAAGACAGAGACAACACAACTTAGGGTGGATTTCTGACTGAAAGCAGAAAAGGTGTTGTCACACCCAATGTCATGAAGGTGAAGAGAGAACCAGGTGGCCACGGCCACGCTTGTATACATGAGGTCCTGGCTTCCATCCCAAACACCAAAAGAGAAAAAAGGCTAGTTTTCTAAGAGCACAGAAGGGGCTTGTGGAGCCTCCAGGGGCTCCTATGAACAGTTGCTGTTACAATCCTAGGGGCCACAGTTCAAGGCTCAGTGAGATGCCACCATGACAGCCAAGGCTCTCATCTGGAATCATTCAGGCCCCGGAGGCCTGGGCACATGGATGGTTGCTCAGAAAGTCTGAGTGGCAGGCAGGGCACATGAGCAGAGGACACACGTGCAAACCTTACTCAGCTGCCTACAGTGGGCTCCAGGGAGGAGTGCCCCGGTAGGGTGATGTCCATTCCCCTCTAGGATAAGGAAACAATGCAGGCGAGGCCTACTGCTCTCAGCCCACCTGGGCAGAGCAAACAGCACACTGGCCGGGTAGAACAGAACTGCCCTGCTACTGTGACATAGGTGTTCCTAGCAGAAGGGACACCGTGCCACATGGTGAGATGTATGCAAATGAATTTTCAGAATCCTTAAAAAGCCAGAGAAATCAATAGCAGATCTAACTAAAGCCCAGCTAATGCTGTGCTTATTTATGTGCTGCTAGGTTTCCCAGTTCACTTACCCCAGGGCTCATCAGGCCTCCGAGGTGCTGGTGCTCAGGGCTTCCCTGCCTTTGCAGCCTCTCACTACCGTGCCGAGCTCAGGGCTCTGTTCAGGCTCAGGAGCAGCCACACAGCAAATGGACTCAGAAAGGACTGAGGGAGCCGCTCACTGCCGTTTGCGCCGATAACCGTGCTGAGACAGTGTAGTCCACCAACTAGTCTGGATCCAAGATCAGCACGGTCAGGGACACATGGGAAGGCTCTCATGCTCTACATGTGATGACCACACTGCACGGGTAGAGCCCAATCCAAAGCCACCCAGGAATTCATGCAGCCCCGAAGCAAAAATGAGGACAGATCCCCTGTCAACTGTGACACAAACGAGATCTGGAGAGCTCGCAGTGCCACCTCTGTGAGCAGGGCCATGTGACCACGCATGTCACCCAGCCAGCGACTCCCCTGACAGCTTTGTCAATATTGTGCAAATGTTTTTATTAAAAATCTCTCAACTATTCAAAAATTTATATATTCTGATATATTCCATGGTTCTCGAACCATCAGCTTTTATACATTTTTTAAGAGAACACTCATGCTGCCTGGATGGGGAGGCCGGGCTTTTGCTCCTTGGAATTTTGAGCATAGCCAGGAAGGCAGCTGGGGTAAACATGTATCCTTGGATATCCTGCACAGACTCACCTAGGAGACAGGCAGTTGACACTCTGCGTCAGACTGAAGCAGTTTAAGTGCTGACCATGCAGCAGAGCAACTGTTCTATGACCACCTCGCTACAGTGAGGTTCTCAAAGAGAGAAAACGATTTACAAGGCTTCTTAAGAGTTCTGGAGCTCTGGGTCTAGCTTGGCTCAGCTGGCACGGCGTAACATAGAAACAGGAAATGTGGAGGCCTGACCTGCAGAGACCATCCTTCCTGGTACCTTGGCGAGGGAAGTGGACTGACAGTCTAGAGAACACTCCAAGCACAGCGGAGCCTCAGGATTAAAATAAAGGAACTTGGCTCTGGTGCTAGGGAATGCTGCCCGGTGGCATGCTGGTGACTAGTATGCAATGGGGGTACTGGAGAGATGTGTCCTCAGCCAACAGTCCCAATGCTCTGCCTGAACAGCTGTGCACAGATGCACCTCGAAGCAAGGGCGACTGCACGTGGGATCCAGAACAACCGAACCACCTCACAGAGACATTGGAGCCCTGTGTCTTCAGCAGAGGAGAGCAGTTCCAGTCACAACGTGTCCGAGGGCCTCATGGTTGTGATGTCCCCCCACTCTGTGTTACATTTCCTCTAATCCTCCAAAGCTTGCAGACATGAGGGTCTATGGTTTGGATATGCCTTGAGTGTCCCCAAAGTTTCAAGGGTTGACAATTAACCCACACTGTGAGGTGCAAAGAGGATAAAAACTGAATCCATTGTATGCATGTGTTGTAGTGAAGAGGGTTTTGTCCGTGTAGACAAGTGCTGGAGTACAGTATGTCAGAACCCAAAATGACCTAATACAGGATGTAAGTCTGTACATGAATTAGAACATGAGAACAAGAACAAAAGCCTGGTTCTCTTCCACAGCCTGTGCCAGGCTACAGACAGCTCTGCTTTGATGCCTCCTCCCCGGCGGTGGTGAGGGCAGCCAAGAAAGCTATGGTGGAAAGTTTGGTCAGAGCTTGGCGTCAAGTACTCCGCTGGAAGTGCGGTGGATCCCTGCGGACCAGGGAGGGTGCGGTGCGCGGTGCAGAGGTACACGGCCACAAAAGTACAGGCACTGCATAGACCCTACTGGCTATGGCAGGCACAGCAACGACATAAAACATAGCTGCGTCACTCGAGACTGCCCCAAGTGTAGCAGTCTTGCCAACTGTCCCACACATCTGCCATCGGTGGCACAAGAGCTCATGAGCTACATCATGACACCATCCTTCCAGCAGGGCTGCCTGCACTGAGAGAGGTTCACACGCCAATCAGGATGCCCCACTGCACTCCACATACAGCCTACTGAGACACCAGGTAGGCAATGCAAAGACTCCTCCAGGAACAGTCCCAGGAGGCTGCAAGCTGTGGGACTTATGGGAACCAAAATGGGAACGTTCTGAGGAGACGCCCAGATAATAATAGAGAGATGAAGTGAGGTCAGACAGGACCAATCATCAGAGGGATCCACTGCTTCGCTTCCTACTGTAAAGCCAAACCTTCTTATGGGACTGAAATACAACTGGGAAAGATCCTAACACTTTTCCTTTTAAATGGCAGCATCCCTCAAGCAAACGGCAAAGGTGAGAGAATCACATCCTCTCAGAACGTGATCCAGGGGCTGTGGCTGGTGGCTTCCAGGGCTGTGCATCACGCTTCCTCTTAGAGTGGTGAAAATCTCAATTCTGGAATTTGTCTTGACATAAAAACATAAGTATGAGTCGACCATTCCCACTGGATTTAACCTTTGCCGAGTCACAAAGGAGAGCAGTGAGATAAGAGTTTGAAGTGCAAATGTTGATCTGTGCCTGTTTTAACGGAAATGGACTGTTCTCCATGACTCAGATCCAAGTCAACCTTAAACCTAAGCCCAGTGGAGACAGGCGCTCCCTCTCGAGTCTTGTCAAGTCAATCTCAACAGTCTTTTTTCCCTGCATCTTCTCAGTTCTGCTTTCAAACTTCATAACTGGAGCTGGATTCACCGGTCACATGGATCCAACACTGCATGGTTGGACCTCAGTGTTTATTGGAAGCTCCTGCTTGTGCAGATAGCCCCGAGCTGGTACAAAATGGAGGACTCCCTTTCTCAGCAGGCCTTCTCTTCTCTGCCTGATCTTACCTAGAGGAGGACCCTGCACAAAGCTTCCTGCGAGCCCAGCATAATTTAGCACACAGGTCCCATACAACCCTTCCTGCCATGATAATTAGGTGCTGTGTTATGACCAATCAGCCCTTTCCACCAGTAATCCCAAAACCGTCTGAGGAGAGTCACATAGCCTATAACCACATTACAGCCCAACTTCCTCTCTCCCAATAAGACCCTCTTCATGTAAATGAGGTATTCCCAGCACCTCCGCCCTAGCCAATAATGTACACACACCTTGGAAATCCTTACCCATTCCCCAACATCTACACAGCCCTTGTTCACCCAAGTAAACTCGAGGCATCTCCCTGAAGCTGACTCCAGAAGTTACTCCGTCATATACGTTGTCTGAACCCTGCCTACCCCTTCACCCTCTCAGGCTGCTGGCTGTGACCTCTGAGGAAGGGGAGGCCCACAAATGTCTATGCTCTCTCAGCACAGCTCCTCTCTGCTATGTGGCTTCTCAAGCCTGATGACCCTCATGACAATACATTAATTTCCTTTAACTTTAAAACAAAACAAAACAAAACAAAACAAAACAACAACAACAACAAATTGGCCACTGGAGAGGTGGTCAGGGGCTAAAGAGCACTTGCTGCTCTTACAGAGGACCTGCCTGTGACTTCAGTTCCAACAGGTCTGACCCCATTTCTGGAATCTGTCAGCACTAGCACTAGGCACCCATATGGTGTACACACGAGCATGCAAGAAGCACACCTGAAATAAACTAAAAATCACACCTAGTGTCTTAGCATTGGTCCAACTCGATATCACCACTTGTCACAGAGGAGGAGGAAGAGGTAGGGAGGAGGTAATCGGACCCTGTGAATTCACCTCCAGGCACCAAAGAGCTGGTTCTGCCAGCTGGGAAAGCGGTAGTATGAGGACAGGGTGGGGAGGGAGAGGGGCAAGCAGCAGGGCTGGGGTCCATCAGGAAAGCGATGCTTGATGCAGTGCTGGTCTTTCTGTCCTCACAGGCTGGTTCTAATAATGAGTGAAGAAGAACCTGCCCATGAAGCAAAGCAACCACTTCCTATCCTAGGCCCTCATTTTCCCTGGGCTTTACTTCTTGTCTGGTCATCTATCTATGAGGCCACAGGTAGAACATCTCCTACTTACTGGTCCCTCGGTCACTCACCACAGTCCTGGCCTGACCATCCTGCTCTCCCATCCCATAGGTCTTTCTGTCTTTTCCAGAGTTCAACTCTTGAAGACCAGCTTCTGCAGCTACGTGTGTGTGTGTGTGTGTGTGTGTGTGTGTGTGTGTGTGTGTGTGCACTACACTGACTTACTCCCCAGCAATGAGACCCTTGTTACTTGTGGGTTCTCCTGGCCATGTGGTTCTGTTCTATCTTGGCTTTTTCTTCCTCTTTTTTTGTTCCCTTTTCTTTCTTGTTCTCCTCTCTCTGTCTCTTATCTTAACCTATAAAATCCTGTACCTTTAGTTCTAGTGTTTCCTCCAGCCAGTGTTGCCAAGTCTTAAATTTATCTCTCTGGTATGTGTGAGGTCTTCTCTTTTTTTGCTGATAGCATTTTGGGATACTCAAGTAACATCATCTGAATATTCTGCATGTTTCAATCTTCTCTTTGTTTTAAAAACTGATTTATTTTATGTATAGGTGTGCCTCTGAGTGTTTGAATGTGTACCACACAAAAGCAGATGTCTACAGAGGTCAAAATAGGGCAGCTGATCATATGGAACTGGAGTTACAAGCAGTTTTGAGCTATCTTGTGGGTGCTGGGAATAAGACCTGGGTCTTCTGCAAGAAAGAACGTCTTGTTAAGGACTGAGCCATCACCCCAGCCTCATTTTTGAAGGGTGAGGCCCCAGAAATAAAGCGGCTAGGTTACAGGGTCACTGTTATCTAGGTGCTCACATCCTGGAAAGAGATCCAGCACCACTCAGCCCTGTATCTCCATAAAGGACCTGGGCCAAGGGTGGGGACACACCAGGAAGACTTTCTGAGGATTGCATAATCTGTGTTCTATAGCCCTTCCCAAATGAGACAGGCACAGATGGCAGGACTTTCTGGGGACCATGTGAATCAGCATTGCCTGGCCCTTGCCTGTGACACTGACTGCTGGTCTCAGTACAGTCATCATTTTGGTCCCTGATGACATGTGTACAACATTTGTGAGCATCAAGAACACATCAGATAGAAAGGGACATGTGCCCTTGTGTCACCATCCCACCCATGGGTCTATCACCACTTAGGATATTAAGAAAATCCACAGGTGTGTTCCTAGGTGACACTCTTACACACTAAATGACAGCACTAGTGCTTGCCATATTGTAACAGAAAGTGACATCTGAAGTCCCTGCCTCTTTCTACTGTGGCTGGACCAGGCCAACTGGCCATCTGTGTGTCTGACTACTGAGGACAGCTTGCTTAGCTCTTGAATGAAGACTCACCAATAGTTCTGAGGCCTGGCCTGCCCACCCCACTGTCTACCAGTACCCCACCCTGCTATGGATTGGGATGTGGCTTCTAAAGCACTGGTAAGACTAAGCCCTTCCATGTGCCCTGCCACCACACACTGACGAGTCGCTATTTTCCATGCTATCCGCCCTGTTTGTGAATGATGGAACCCGGAAGCTTAGACAAGGATTCAAAATCCAAGAGGAAACATTAGCCTCAAACAGTATATGCTGTCTTCACTGCATTCTGATGACTCTTAGACTGAGCTACTAATGCATTTTACATGCTACATTTTTGTAATAAATACAAAGCAAGTTTCTGTAATACATGTACACATGTGCGGGGGTGCGTGTGGGCGCGCGCACACACACACACACACACACACACACACACGAGCACCTTTGATGCTGTTGTTCCTTCACCTGTTTCAAGCCCCTCCTTGTTATACAGCTGAAACTAGAGTTATTTTTCTTCTTTTATTGGGCAATGCTGGGGAATCAAATCCAGGGCTTTACAGACATCAACTGTGCCCCAATCCACATCCTCAATCCTAGGTCTTA
This sequence comes from Rattus rattus, assembly GCF_011064425.1. Classification (NCBI taxonomy): domain Eukaryota; kingdom Metazoa; phylum Chordata; class Mammalia; order Rodentia; family Muridae; genus Rattus; species Rattus rattus. Next base: position 64,243,274 of record NC_046162.1, read on the forward strand.
TGCTTCTTTATGCATTTAAATTCAGAGTTTGTGACAATGGGAAATGCACTGTACTGTGTACTTTTCACTTACACTGGGTGTGGGAGACGGGCACTCTTTCTGAAGCCACACTGTGGGCATACAGCAAGAGGAAGCCTGGCAGCCCGGCTCATGGCATAGGACCTTGAGCTGGTCCCTCACACACAGGGAAGGCACTTTTCTTGGGAGATCCATGGGGTACATTTGCTTTTCTCACCTACTTTGATACATTCAGGCCTTGAGCATTTTCACATGGGCCCATGTGTATCACAACTTGGAAAATAATTATCTAGCAAGGAACTTGGGAGATATAGAGCCTCCCCCACCCCCCTCACCACCGAGTTTTCCATACTTCTGACACAAGCCAGGGTGGAATCAAATGCAGGTCCAGTTCAGAGTCATTATAGACTATTTCAGAAGCAGAGAAATCAGAACAGGAGAGGACAGACTTCTTGGTGAACTTAGCAGACTTCAAGCAAGAGGGAATAGAGGTTCTTCACTGAGCACCTCCTGGTTCTGCTTCTAGAATGGGTTTGCCCCAGAGTAACATGGCTGGAGGTAAAAGGTACAAACACTGAAACTAATGGAGCTTCAGATGGGCCCAGCGGGCAGCTGTGCTCTGCACCAGCGCAGTCTGCAGCGTTTTAAACATTCAAAGGAACTGAGCTTCTTGTCATTTCTCTTTTAACACTGCCCCATGTCCACTCCTCTAACAGCAAGCACTTGTGTAACCATCAGAGAACAAAGGATAGACCCACATGAAAGGGAGAAGCCCACACCACATGAAGGGTTCTGAGGACACGAGCAGGAAGAGGAAGAGACTCAGATCCACGAAAGCTCAGAGCTTACTTACTTTTCTATCAAATCCAGTGTGACTCCAGGCACCAGACTAACACACTTCTGCATGCAAAACCTGCAGAGACAGGAGAAAACATGAGAGGCATGAAGGGAGCACCAAACACGAGAACATCAGCAGTAAACACAGACTAAGAGTGGGGAGAGGGGCCATAAACAAGTACACTGCATCCTTAGTCCTGCAGTATTAGGTTCAGAAGCACTCCTCAATGCTGCCCACCAAGGCTATATGACTGTGGAGCAGCACGCAGAGCCAGCAGGAGGAGGAAGCGGGTATGAGAAGTCAACGGAGCCTAGTCTCTGGAGAGTAACTCGGAGCTGAGATTCAAAGCAACACTCTGGCTAAGAACTGCCGTAGTGAGCAGGGCTCCCCACTCAGGCTCCGTTCCTATGGGATGAGAAACTGTGGGAGAGGGGACTGGGGGGAGGCAATGACTGGAATGTAGATAAATAAAATAATTTTTAAAAAAAGTGAGGGCGAAGAGTGGATGCCTGCCTTTAAGGTACACAAATGCCACTTCAAGAAGAGAAAGAAACAGATTCAATTAAACTGTTTTAGTCATCACAAGTCAAAAGAGCCAGAGCTGAAAGACTTCTCATCTGTGGACAGATCCAACATCAAAAGCCAGAACAGAAATGTCAGGGCTTCGTCTAATTTGTGTGTGCTGACAGAAGGCAGGAAGCCATCTTTTTCCTCCTGTTAAAGCCACTGGCACTCTGCAGAACAGGATCAATGGCAGCACTGAGGGAGAAGCAGCTCAGGGTTTTCAGTGGAAACTTGAAATGCTTGAACTGTTTGTGTTTAAAATGAAGAGCAGTAGCCTCCTTCAAAAGCTGCAGCAGGAACACAGTGCACGGGACAGCTCCCAACCTAGGCTGGCTCCATTTACAGCGTCCAGTGCATTCTGTGAGATCTGCTCACAACTGATACTGATGCTGGCCCACGTGCTCACGACACCGGCATCAGTGAGTGGCAGCTCTCAGCCAGCCCACGGTGGCTCTCTCAACCTGTCTCTCTCAGCCAGGGGCTAAGCTAAGAGAGTCTGGAGTTTGTGTGTTTTCCAGTTCTGAGGACTGCACCTTACAGTGGGTTCACCAGACACTTAAACTGTATGTCTGTATAGACACTGTGTTCAGTACAACATCAGGACACAACCAGGAAGAAAGAATAAAAACCATTATGAGTGGGTAGGCTTGGAGGACAGGGGCAGCAGAGGGAGAGGGGGCAGGAAAACAAAAGATATAGGAACACCAAGATAGTGTGTAGACAGTATGTACATAGATAAGTGGCCCCAACTGCCCAGCCATGTTCTCTGTCTCAAGAAAGAAGGCTCAGCTCAGGTAATGGGGGAACGTTAGCTACAGAATGAGCTGCCACAGCCAGTGCTCTGTGGTACTGGCTGAGGGTCACTTTTCTTTGATCATGGGGACAGCCCCTTTGCAGGATTAAGGAGCTGGAATGGTGAATGTGGTCAAATGGGTGGCTGGGCTCTGAGCTGGATCCTTCTGCTGGCCTGAGAGCTCTGCTCAGTCCCCTCCAGGCATATCCTCGGAGTCAGCACAGACACAAGTCTTCCCCACATCAGGCTCTCCTGCTGGATCGCCATGACCAACAGGAGACATGTTTTGGGTCTGAATTTAATGTGAGCCACAGTTTTCACTATTTTGTCTTCTCGGCCATAACGGGTTTATTGACTGGGATGTCTGGAGTCCAGTAATGGCAGAATCATTTGTAATACACTAATTCATTTGTCAATGGCAATAATAAACTCCAGACAAAATATTAAAAATGACCACTTGATAATTCCAAAAAAACAAACAGAAGAGAAACTGGGAGGCCTACAACCTGTTGGGCTGCACATTCATACAACATATGGGGACTGCAGCAGAAGTCTCCCTGGGGTAAGGATCAGAGATCAGCAATGAAGGCTGCCAGGAAATTGCAAGAAATAACCTTAGACTGGAGGGAGCCAAACCTTCCTCTCACACTGGCTGACTCACGAACTACAGACAGGATATGACTCCGAGGATCCCTGTGGCAACATAAGGCTGAAAGTATTAATTGGAGAGTGCAGTGTTTCTTGCACCAAGAAAGCAGAGCAAGGTCCCTTAAGGCCCAGGGCTCTCAGTGGACTCCAGAGAGATGCTGCCTTAGTCACATGAACCTATTCCAGGATCAAGAGTGACTCTGGAGCAAGGAACAAAGCCAACGAGGTCAAGTCCCACTGCCACGCTTCTGCTGAGCTCGCCCATCCTACCCGCCCACCCTTCTCCAGCTGCCTCTGCAGTGCTTCGCACTGGCTCTTCCAGGACGAGTGGCCCAATGTCAAAGCCAGAGGAGACACCAAAACAGACCCTGGAAGTAAGAGCCATGTTACAAAAGAACTAATGTGCCCAGTGACTTCAAGATTAGCATTTTTGTAACAGTGAAAAGGAACAGTTCGAATAAACGTGGAATTAAAACATGGACATTGCACAACTTTAACGAGGCTATGGGTCACAAGATGCATGCTTAAGTCAGCACTGAACCCTCAAAGTTCCTTCACCAATGGCATCAGTTCTCCGCTCCAGAAAGAACAACGGCCTCACCTGTTACACCATTTTCCTTCTACATGGGGTGAGGGTGCTTCTGGACAATGAAGGCCAAGGACCCAGTGGATACTGAAGAGACAAAAGCATCCAGTGCTGGGCACAGTGGCCCAGGAGTCGGAGGCAGGCAGATCTCTGTGAGGTACAGGCCTGCCCGGTTTGCATATCAAATTCTAGGACAGTCAGGGCTATGAAGTGTAAAGACTCAATCTATTAAAACTGGCCAGAGCCTTGGGAGGCCAAGACGGAAGGATCATTTCAAGCTTGTGACCTATATGGGTTACAGAGTGAAAACCTATGGAAAATATCAGGTAAAACAAAATAACCAAATGGTGGAGAGCTACTCCCTGTTCTTTGTGTGCTGGTTGTCACCCTGTGTCTCGTGTGAGGGCACATCTGTTCTACAGAGTGACTAAAGCTCCTGCCTGCCATCTGGGAGACTGAGGCAGGGCGACTGTGAGCCGAGAGTTTCAAAGCCAGCCTGGGCAGCACAGCAAGGCCAATTTCAACAACAACAGAATCATGCCAAGTCAAAATCAACAACAAACAGGAAGCTTTCAGAGACATCATTCCCAAAGAAATGAGCAGATCAAGCAGGAAGCAGGAGGACCGTGGAAGAGGATGTTTAACTTACTGAAGAAAAGTAACTGAGAACCAGCATTTTATACCCAGTCAAACTGCCACGTAAATGTGAAGGCAGAAGTAGTCTCAGGCATAGGCAGCTTTAGAAGGTTGGCCATTGAGGAGCACAGGGAGCACAGCTGTGGATGACTCTGGAGTCAGAGGGTAAAGGTGAAACCTGGGTCATTGAAAGGGATGCAGAAAATGCTTTGACCAGGAATCTGTGAGATGTGTTGTCTTTAAAAGAAAAACAAATGCAAACCAAAGGGAGGACTCCCTTTGTGGCAGTTCTACTAGGAGCCACTGCTTTGAACCAAGTAGCTACACAAACCAAGCTAAGCATTAAAAATGGAGCCTTGCTCAGCAGCCAGAACCTGGGCTGTTTACGCGGCCTTCTAGGAACCAGCAGGAGGAAACATTACTTCCCACAGCTGCAGCTGCAGTCTGCCACCAACAATCAGGTTCCAGCCTGCTTTAATCCTTACACCAGAGGTGACCTGAGGCTAACCAATCCCTTTTCTATTTTCTGCCTCACAAGGAACTCGTATTCTTTTTTTTTTTTTTTTTTTGTTGTTGTTTCTGCTCTCTGTAGCTCTCCTCTGCCTATAAAACCTTTTCTTCTGTTCCACTCACAGAAAAGCGGTCATAAAACTGGGCAAAATGGAAAGGCAGGGAAATCTGGGGGGGGCATGAACAGGGGAAGGAGGCCCTCGATATAGGTTGAAGCTACTCACCAGCAGAGTAGCAAGAGTTCCAGCACCTTTGACAGTTGCTGAGGCCGGTCCCTTACCAGCTGCAGACCCGACCTTTGCTAGGAATCTCACTAGAAACCCAACTTATGAGGACAGGAGCCCAGCACCTTTGCAGCCCCGGAGGCTCTGGACTTCACCCTATCATTATAATTCCATCCAAGGCATTATCAGAGCAGCCATACTTATCAAATAATAGAGAAAAGAAAAGGTTCCTCAGCAACCCCAGAGTCATAACTGGCATGTGTGGCCAGTGCTAAGACCGTCAGTCATTTGTACTTCCCTTGAAAAGTCCTGCTGAACATGGGTGTGTCTACTTTCTCAGAGGAGCTCAGAGCCATTACTCTTAGGTATGATCTTTCTCCAAACACCCAGACTGAAGCTCTGTGACGTTAAAATGTCTTTAGTAGGGGTAACTTCCAGTTCTATATCATTGCTCCAGCTGGTCTTGAAATTCTTCTCAGCACCAAAGTCACAAATCTCAGATTGGCCTGAGTCCCTAACAGTCACAGGGAAGGCTGCTGAGGGTGGCAGAGCAGAGCTGTGTCTCTGGACCCTCATACCGAGCGCCTAATTACAGACTCAAAAATAAAGCTTGGCTAGAGAGATGGCTAAGATAACGTGCTCCTCTTCCAGAGGCCTTGGGTTTAACTCATAGCACTCACGTGTGAGGTCACAACCATCTGTAACTGCAAGTCCCAGGACTTGGCAAGAACCAAGGACAGTAGGCATACAAGTGGTGCACTAGACATATTTGTAGGCAAAACACCGGCACACAGTAAATAAACAAACATTGCCAACCAGCTGGATAGAGTGGATTACTCTTATAACCCAAGCTCTCAGGAGGTTAGGCTGACAGCTCAATATCAGCCTAGGTTACACAGTGAGTTCTAGGCCAATTTGGGGTACAGAGTAATACCTTGTCACCAAGAAACCACCACGAAAGTTCTTTAAGCTGTTCTTACTTTTCCCAGATGCTTACTCAAACTTTAGGCACCACTTTTGACGGTATAGAAAGGCTTCCCATTAGTAGTGTCTAGGCTTACAGCCAGGAGTGGACACATGAAGGGAAGGAACTTGCTATCTCAGGTGCTCTCTGCTGCCAATCAAGTGAGCTAGAAGGCACAGATGACAGAAGGCCATTTAATGTGGCCTTGCATGGACCTCTCTGTTCTAGCTGGGCCAGAGCCCAGGACAGAGGCTGGGAAGGAACAAGCAGCAGGGAGGCAACTTCTGAGACACCATACTGTCCATCATAGGCTTTCTCTAAGTACTGTTTCTAGTGGCTGGAATCTGTCCTCCAATAAAAAGAAAAGACAGTTGATACAGGCAGCTGATGGGAAGAAAATCTTTCAGGACTGTTGTATACATCTGAAGGGTGCAAGCTGTCAAACGTGCACCCCGCCCCCCACCACTCTTCCTCTGGTGCTATCAATAGCTACTGACTTGGAAGAAACCAATCCTCCTTCCTCCAAAAACACCTTCTTCTGGGGAGGAAACTTTGAACACACACGGAGAACACATCTTGTCTCATGGCACACTCCCACATGACAGGACCGACAGGGCAATGCAAGGTGTAACAGTTTCAGGCACCTCACCCCTGTGTCTGACTTACACCTAGTAAACATGTCACACGGAGCATGTGTGCACTGTGCATGGACACAGTCTAGGAATAGCGCCCTACGACTGCAGGAAAGCCACAGTCACAGGGTACAGAAGTCTGTGGAATGCTGCCCCGCACACCGGCTCAGTTAGGGTAATACTTCTTGATAGGATACAACAGAAGGGTTCAGGTCCCATAATGCACTTGGTATTTATAGAGACAAGTGTCCCATCATCTACCTCTGTCTAGAAGGGAGGGTGGCTTTATGGTAGAAGTTTTAGATGGACCCTAAAACTTGTTTTGTTTTGTTTTTAAAAAAGATGATTCTTTTAAATCCTAAAGAACCAAGTATTTAGAACAATTTGCTAAGATCATTCTGTCACTTTCCTTTTCCATCTGAGCTGCTCTTCTGTGGTAAGATGCCTCAAAGTTCTTCTAGGATTGTCGTAAGCAGGAGGTTGGAGGTCACATGGACAAACCACACAGAAGGACATTAAGCAGCCCACATTCCCACCACTTGCCACTAAGAGATAAGAGAAGCCTGGTCCAGAGTGAGACTGGCCATGGGTCTGCTGAAAGAACACAGCATGAGGGGCTCCCTCATACAGGGACTGAGATGACATCACTCTGAAACTGCTGCACGACTAGTGGGTCCAGAGCCAAGGCCTGATTTTCAGCCAAAGTACAGTGAGAAAAGAAACTGGCTGGAAGGAATTGCAAGTAGGTTGGGGACCATACACTCCCTCTCCAACACAGAGCAAGGGCCAGCACTTGCAAGATCAGGGTAGGAGATACAGAAAGATGCTCTCCCTCCTTCGCTGGGACAGTCAGGTAGATTGTCCCAGTCCTCATACACTCATAATTAATCTCACGTTTTCATCTTGGGATAGACTTCACACGAATCTCCCAGAAAACGCCAAGTGTTTTTCTCAGCTGTTCTGAGTTCCCAGAAGGGAGGGGGTTTGAGGAGAGGAGAGAGGGAGAAGAGAAGGTGAGAAGAAGAGAGGGACAGAGGGAGAGAGGGAGAGAGGGAGAGAGGGAGAGAGAGCCACAAACTCAGAATCATCAAGCTAGACAGAATAATACAGGCTGTGATCCCAGAAGATGGGATTTTGGCACAGGAGGATCAAAAAGTGTAGAACAAGTTGGGTGTGCTGAAGCCCTGCTAGAGCATGCAAACACAGGCACCTATAAGCAGGGCCCTTTTTGAAAAAGTCCAGTAAGACTTAAACCTGCAGAAAATGATCTGTGTCAGAGCAGAGGCAAAGGTAGGACCATCCAAGATGGATGGTCAAAGACAAAGCAGTGTCCTACTTGCCAATAAAAGGTAATTAATGAGAACATTTCTCAGTTAGAAATGAACTAAAACGGGGTGCTGGAGAGATGGCTCAGTGGTTAAGAGCACTGACTGCTCTTCCAGAGGTCCTGAGTTCAAATCCCAGCAACTACATGGTGGCTCACAACCATCTGTAATGAGATCCGATGCCCTCATCTGCTGTGTCTGAAGGCAGCAACTGTGTACTCATATATAATAAATAAATCTTAAAAAAAAATGAATTAAAACAAGAAGGCAACATCCATGTTTCTACCTGCCAGCTGCTCCTCCAGCTCAGAGCAACCAAAGATGTCAGTTCTCAGCCTGCTCCCCAGTCTTCTATCTCGAAGGCACCCCTCCTATGTCTTTCATTTGTAAGGTGTCTATGGCTAAGTCTTCTACAGAAGGCATGTCCTAGTGTCCTCCACCACTGCTCTGAGGTGCCTTCAGGCCGGGAGCACAGACACTGCCTGCCTGCCCTCTGTAGCTGGCAGCTGACCTTAGTCATTGTTACTTTAGCAGAGAACACTGATGTTCAGAGGCTCTAAAGAACCCAGCAAATGGCCAAGTGAGAGGCCCAGGTAAGAACCCCCCTCTGACTTTATACACATTCCTCTCCTGCCCATTCCAGAACACATCTGAACACTAACATCATCTTTTCTTTTTTTTTTTTTTTTTTTAAAGATTTTATTCATTTATTATATATAAGTACACTGTAGCAGTCTTCAGATACACCAGAAGAGGGCATCAGATCTCTTTACAGATGGTTGTGAGCCACCATGTGGTTGCTGGGAATTGAACTCAGGACCTCTGGAAGAGCAGTCGGGTGCTCTTAACCGCTGAGCCATCTCTCCAGCCCCAACATCATCTTTTCAATGGACCATTCGCCAAGCATATAGTTGGTAGGTACCAGACATTCTGGCTGCTTCACGGTTGTAAGCACACTGCTCTAACAGAAAGAAGCAGACAGACATGATGATAATCATGTCTAGGTGTAGGATCTGTAGGGAAGTCCAGCCAGAGGCAAGGAAAAGTTTTATCAAAGAGCAAGCGTGCTACAGTAAGTGGGAGCTGTGGCCAGTGGATATAGGCAGGCAGTGGACATAGGCAGTGGACACAGGCAGGCAGTGGACACAGGCAGGCAGTGGACACTGGCAGGCAGTGGATATAGGCAGGCAGTGGATATAGGCAGGCAGTGGACACTGGCAGGCGGTGGATATAGGCAGGCAGTGGACATAGGCAGGCAGTGGACATAGGTCTGGGCTCTTCATAGGCTGTGTGCTCTTTTCAGCAGCAGCAGAAATACTGGCCAAACAACAGTCCCAGGATGGGAAGTGAGGAAGTGCTGTGACAAGCAGCCAATTCCTGATGTTCTGGAAGCAAGCAAGGTTGGACGAGGTTCCAATTAAACTTAAATATAGATCCTGCTGTGTAGCGTGTATGGTACACATTTGGTCTGGTCTACCTCCAGCAGGAGGGGAAGCTGCTAATGTTTCCTCTGCTGTGCTCCTGGTCTGTGGCTTCAGCATCAGGTGCATTCCTCCACTAAGTGCCCGAGGCTTCTGGAAGCAGGTGAGCAGCTCACTGGTAGGGAAGGACAGACCTTTCTCACAGTGATTTATACAAAACTCTCAGATCATGCATGGCCCACAGAGTCTGCTTATCATAGCCTGCAATGGGACAGTTTCTCTTTGAAGGTAGAGCCGGGGTGTGTTGAAAATAACACATTGGCATGTGTGATACATACGGGGCAGTCTCATTGCCCAGGTTCAGAACAGCAGAGGTCAAGAGCCCCACTCTCTGTCATGCTAGTCTCGTTTTGGAAACACGTCAGTGTCCAGAACAAGGAGGTGTGCTGGGCTCTGAGAAGAAGCACGGGGGCCTTGTCCCACAGAAACCCTGGGTGGAATGTTAAGGTAGAATATTAAACTGGGAAATAAACCAGGTGGTAATAAAGAACAGCTGTCTCAGCCTGGAAACACAACTCAAACCTGCATGGGTTCTGCTTAGGTGAGTGATGCAGTGCGTGGGCAGGAAAGACAGACGCCATGAAACAATAGCAGAGACTGAGTTCATTCCTTTCAGGTTTTCTTCCCCATCACTCGCTATCAGAACACTGTGCAGTAAGTAAAGGATAGGAAGCTCCTCTGGAGCCCACATGAAGGCGTGCGTGCGTGCGTGCGTGCGTGCGTGCGTGCGTGCGTGCGTGCGTGCGTGCTGCAGAGTGAAGCCATCTGTGCTGCTGTCTTCTTTCTCACAGCCCCATGGTTGCTGCTGGCACTCAGGTGCACACTGCAGGTAGAAGGAGCCATGCTGAGCAGGAAGAGAGCACCTTCTCTGTGATCCACAGCAGCCTTAAGGAATCTGAGAAGTAAACAAGGGGCTTAAACCAAAGCAGAGGCCAAGAAAACAGGTGATGAGGAATAAGCCTGTGGGAGGGAGCAAAGGACCCCGAATGAACACGTAAGGAGTTGATGGAGTCCTGGGTAAATATGTATTTTTGGCATGAGCATGTGTCAAGGACTGCAGTGAACTCAGCTATAAGTCAGGCTGCAACAATGGGCATGTAAGCACGTGGTCCCCAGTCAATCACACACTCATGCACCCCGAGTTATGGCTGCGCTGAGTGGTCCTGGTTATTAGCAAAGGTGCATGTGAAGCCCTGTGGGAAGTACCTTGTAAGTTACAGTGTATTACACTATTAATACATACAGGCTGACACAGACTCACAGCCCCTATTCCATGGTACTGCCCAGGCAGTTGCACTGCCTCTACCTCTGAGAAGAGAGCACCATCCTTACAGGGTACAGAGAAACTGTCACACCCAAGGGGAAGAATGGGCCAGAGAGCACTCAGACTCTCAGAGCCTCTGCTTCCTCAGAGAGTCATACTAACATGGGCTCTTTCTTTTTCTTTCTTTTTTAAAAGATGTATTTATTTATTACATATAAGTGCACTGTAGCTGTCTTCAGCCACACCAGAAGAGGGCATCGGATCCCCATTACAGATGGTTGTGAGCCACCATGTGATTGCTGGGAATTGAGCTCAGGACCTCTGGAAGAGCAGTCAGTGCTCTTAACGCTGAGCCATCTCTTCAGACATGGGCTCTTTCTAATAGACCACCAATCAGTGGTCCCTTCACGGGAGAGGTAGACAAGCAAGGAAGAATATACAGCAAGACAGCACCATGCAGAGGAAGACCGTGGCCACCAAGAGCAGCCTGAGGGGACTTGGAGCAGAAGCAATGGCCTGAGGAGAGCTTTGCTGCACAATGGAGTACTAAAGGCACAAGTACCACAGCAGAACCCAGCCGGCAGAAGCCACAGCACTGAGTGTTCAGTTTCAACTCTGGTCTGATCAGTCCTCAGTGTACAGAGGCCCCAGTGGCTTGCCTTGGAGGGAGGCATAGGCATAAATCAAACTAACGGGAAATGCTCTCCAACAAGCGTCCAGGCTAACAATCAGCATGGGAGTGAGAAAGCAAAAGAAAAAGTGACCCATAAAAGGAAGAGGAGTTTTAAAGGACCTCCTCTCCATGCACTCACAGAATATACTGCTCCATACTAGACACACAGTAAAGCCTGCGGATGTACAGGCCGGTCAGCCCTGACTGCGGCACCTCTCCCCTGAAGTGCCTCCTATGGTGAAGCTGTAACAGCATGAACAGGGCCCAGACTCTGTCAGGTAGCCCCATCACCAACAGCCATACAGCTCAACGCCAGTCTCTGATAGGAGAGACAGTGACAGATCTCTGCCTAATCACACCGTGCCAAAGGGCTCTGCTCACTAGGAATGGCATGCTATCGAGCATAAAGATGAAATTATTAAGGCAGAGTGGTGATAATGACCAATGCTTGCATGTCCAGAGAGCCCTGGGTTCAAATCCCAGCTTTGCCACTGTCCAATTGGAGGATGCATTGGCTAACTATTCATATCCAGCTGTTTTAAGTCATAAGATAACAGATGTTTAAAACAAGAATCATACATAGAGATTAAACAAAACAAAAGCCTTTAATGTGGGATATAAGGAACCCTAACACTCCTTGCCAGTGACGGTGAAGACACAGGTAGAGGGCACTTCAGGTGCATCAAAGGCGCTGAGTCTTTGGCAGACACTCTGGCCCCGGAGCAATGAAGCAGGAGAATGACAGACAGGCAGAGAAAGCGATGCTGAGAGGACCCAGGTGGGAACTGCATGTCCACCACGGGAGGAGAACCAGGTGGCCATGAAAGGGCCAGGACAGGAAGGGTGGCTCCAGAGCCAAACAGTATCACAAGCTCCATCTGGGGGACTCCAGGCCACTGGTCTCTGAGATCTGGGGAGGACAGGACTGAAAGCAAGGGTTTATGTTTATTTAACACTCAGGAGCAGCAGACGGTGAGATAGCTTAGTTGTAGAGTGCACTTCTAACATGCATGAAGCTCGGGGTTCAATACATACAGAGACATATGCAGACACGCACACATATTATGGACATACAGACACACAGACATATATGGGCACATACATAAAAACGATCAGGTACCAACTCTGGCTCAGGGCTTAGGATCTAGGAACCCACCCTTGGCAGGCTCCTTAGGGCCCTGTAGCCCTAGGTGCTTTTGCCCTCGTGTGAAAGCGACTCCTCACAAGGCAGGCACGATGTGTGGTCTGCACCACACACCCATCCCTGCTACCTTATGCCAGAGACATCTTTTAATTTAGGCCTCAATGATTTGCCCTATTTTTTTTTTCTCATTTCCCAGCTTACTTTCTTCGAGAGAGTGCATATGGATGAGGGTAACAGGCTCCTAATGGAGTGCTTTCCTGCTCTGAACGTGTGTGGTGCCCACTGTGTGAGAAGCAGGGGCTAAGATGGTTCCTGCCTCTTCAACTCTCCCAGCAATGAGTCTTTGGGCCTGAGGTGAAGAGAGGCCCCATAGCTCAGCTGCTTTGAGCCAATAGCACAGCAGGATGGCTTCTTAAAGAGTGGTTTGTAGTTGCTACAGTTTCTCAATATTGAGGAAGCTAATGTAAAGTATCTGGCCTCTTCATCTCCTACGTGCTGGTGCTCATTCACTGGCAGAGCTCGTGCTGCACCCTGGTCCACCCTCCATGCTTTCCCACTTAGGGTTTAATTTCCTGCATGGGTATCATGGTCTGAATATGCACGTTCCCCTGCATTGTTCTATAGATGCTGAGATCTGGTAGGAGGCACTAAGAATGGGCATTTAGAACAGCTCTGTGTAAGGGGACCTCAGTAATCCAGCTAGGGCTTTCCCTTACCTCGTCCTGCTTCCCACCACCATGTGAGTAAGGACACTGCTCACCCTCTCTAGACTACATCTCTGGCTTTGACTACACACCCTTGACCACACAACAGCACATCTGCTGGTGTCTGGACCTTGGGCTTCCTGCCTCCAGACTGACAGCAATACATTTCTACTATTGATAAATCAGACTCCCTTGTATGTAAGGACAGCGGGTGAACATACAGGGTGCATATGTATGATATAATTTAGTCATGTTCAGGGACTGTACTCCTGTTTCTTGTGTCCTGGGAACCATCTCTGCCCTCTGACACTCAAAGGTCCTGCTGCACTAAGTTGTCTCCATCCCCTAAGCTGACTTCAGGCCTATGGCTAGGATTGGAGCATCTACCCAGGACACCCTCCCCCCCACACAGGAGGCCAACAGAGAAGATACCATGCTCTCCGTCCTTCTTATTGCCAAAGGAGATGGACAAATGTCCCTCTCCATTAAGTCCCCAATCCCAGCAGACAGATAGCCACTTGGACTCATCAATCCTTATCATCTGCACACTCTGGAGGCTCCGTGCAACACGGTGACATCACTGACAGCGGACACAAAGGCTAACAAGAGCAAGAGCTACTGCCGCCTGTGGCACTAGCCACATGGTGCATGGAAGCGGCTTTTGAAGCCGCTCTGTGACACGCCTGCTCTGTGTCCTGAATAGAGGCGTCAGTAGTATGACTAGCAAGAAGTCAGGAAAACAGGATAATTGTCTGCAGGATACATTCAGAACACATGAAATCAATGGTGCGGTGCTGTGCCACCATCTGCACAGGTCCTATGTGACAGCACAGTCCTGGCATGCCAAAGATGCCATCTGAAAGGCACCTCAATGCAGTGTATGTGAAAGGAAACGAGGAAGCGTCTGCAGCCATCACCAGAAAAGTGCCACTTACCATTCGCTGACACGAGTGTCCATGATGGAATGCACAGCTGCAAACATCACCCAGCCTTAGAGGAAAGTGGCAATATCGCTGATAAACAGGTGTCGGCCTAGGCACACTACATGCGGAAGTCAGACAAGCAGAGGCACATCAGACGCACACCGGCAAGAAAACAGCCCAGGAGCAACTGTTCCATAAACATGGGGCCATTTAGATGCTTTGCAGGCACGATTTCCAACGAGGACCAGAACTAATTTGAAACAAGGTGATGATGGTTTGTATCCTAACACAGACAATAAGTTGCTCTCTGCCATTGTCTGATGCCAGACAGGAGGACGGGGAGGTAGGGAGGGAGCTGCTCTCCGGGAATCCTATCACTATCACAGTACAGTGAGAGCCCTACTGTGAGCTGAGCTGCACGCAACCTCAATTCTCTTTTGTACACGCTCATGGAGAGATCGTGTTCTGGCCTCATGCTGCCCTCAGCCACACTCATACGCAACCCCAGGTGCTGGGGCAGTCAGCACTGACGGGTCTCCAGATGCACTAAACTGCCCACGAGAGCAGCCCAATAATGTGTTCCATTTTATATTAACACAGGAGAGGAGTGTGAGCCAGAAGAAAATCACCACAGATGAGCTTCAAATCAGAAGACAACTGCTCTGTGGACAGAAACATCCACTCACTCGCATCTCTGTGAGAAAACAGCAGCGAAGGACCGAGGTGCCTAAAACTGGGTCAGTGCAGTCAGTCACTACTAAGCAGCAGCCTGGTGGCTACTACTGCTGGCTTCCGCTATTGTGCCCCATACTGGGCCTCGTGACAGCTCTGAGTAGACTTGAAAGACGCTGGGGTTTAAAAATGCTGGCATTTTCCTGCCTATTGTTTCACATATGTGGGTGTTCAGAAAAACTGTCTAGTCTATGCCATGTCCTCTCCTGAGTGTACCTAGCTCAGTGATACCCCAGACCCTGCCAGCACACCTGTATTGACTCCCAGTTCTGGACACTTTCAGTCTCAAATCAGAGAGCACTCTTCAGTGCCCCCGTGATGTCTGCGACATGTGTCCTGTGTCTTCACTCAGATATATATGCATACATTTGCATGACTACTACTGTGTAATATTTGTGTTTAATTAATAAAAAGTACTACACTATCAATCTAGTACTGTTTCTTATTTTTTCACTCAACATTCTGCATTTAAAAACACTTAAATCAACTTTTAATGAGGTACAATTTGCATACGATAAAATAAACCAGTTTGAGACTTCAGTTTGCAGCAGGGACTGCTATGCTTTTGCAGTCCTCACTGTCCCCACAGAGGACACTCCATTGCCCCTCATTCCACCTGGAGACAATCTTGTGCATGTGTACATTTGTGTTTGTGTATGTGTGAGCGTGTGCATGTGAATGTGAGAGCGTAAGCATGTGAGTGCAAGAGCATGTGAGTGGGTGCATGTGCATATATGAGAGTGAGTACGTTCACGTGTCTGAGAGCATGTTGAGTGTGGGTGTGTGAGCAGGAGTCCATGAGCATATGTGAGAGTGAGTGTGTGCGTGACCACAGCAACACTGGGGCTACTTGGCCTTTGCGTTCTCTGGTCACAGGCTAGCTTTCCTGAGTTTCTAACATGATGTAAACCCAACTCCATCTCCACGTCTGTCAGCAGCAGCTGTTACCAATGACTTACAGTAAAGGGTGGTGCTGCTGGTCTCATGTTTAAAAGATCACCAAACCCCATTTCACCTAACTTTCTAGTTCTCTCTCGCTCACAGAGTAAGAGCAATGTTAATTGTTCTGTAAGGTAGTACAAAGTTCCTTCTGTCTTTGAATTTCTTCTCCACACACAACTTCTACCATCATTTCTTGAAAAAACAGTCCTTCCCCATGAAACCACTTAGGCATCTTTGTCCAAGACCAATAATGTGCGGTGTGCACATGGTATCACTACTGTGCGACGGTGGCTCTACACTGAGTCTCCTAAATTGTCCTCGCTATGCCCTCTGTGCTTCTATGTACGTTTTAAAGCCAAGACGTTGACTGGGACAGCACCAAGTCTATAGATGAAGTTGGAGAAAACTAACATTTAAAATTACTGAATCTTGGTTGGATATGGTAAGAACATATTTGCAATCTCAGCACTTGGAAGGCTGAGGCAGGGGTACTGCTGGTAACTTGAAGCCAGCCTAAGCTACACGCTAACCTGATTCACACAAAGGCACACACACAGAGCTGGGTCTTTCTGTCTTTACAGTGCCATTTTCTGTCTCATCTCTAATCTCTGTGATGATTCGGCTGCGTGCATTCAGCTCTCTCATGCCTTTTATTATATTTATTCCCAAATACTTCTGAATGTTAATGGATACAAGGTGGTGTTTAGACTGAATGTATTTCTGCTTTCAACTGGTTTGGATGTAATTATCTGGGTTCTGGGGTTCCGCTGTAGTGGGCTGTCAGTTTCAGGGGCTCCCTGTCTTCCCCACACGCCCACATATCTAACTGTGGCTTCCTGTCTGGCAACATGAGTGTCTACTGTTTTCTCCTTTCTTTCAGCATTCTTGCAGTGTCTGCCTTTCATATGGCCCTGAATAGGGAGGGAGTCATGGTGCCCCTTTCCTGTTTTGGGGTTCAGAGACAATGTTTAGCCTGCATAACCAAGTCCAAAGCCAGTGACGGTGCTCACTTCTCTTCCTAGTCCGATGAAGAAGTCTCCTGGGGGTGGTCTAGCTGTGTCCAGCTATGAAGTCAGTCATATGGTTTTCTCCTTCATTCTGCCATGTCTTGCTTTCCTGAGATGAACCACTTGTGTAACCCACACCTTATCCTTTCTCTGCTTCCTTGAGGTTAATTTCCTTACACTATGGTAATAATCTACAGATAGTCCCACACTGTCCCTGGCTAAGCTTTCGACGGATTTTGCCTTCTTGGTGTGCAGTAGGGAACATCCTCTACCTATTTTCTAACCTGTCTGCATGAGGACTGACACTTTTTCTTAAACAGCGATAGAACTCACCAGCAAAGATGCTGGGCCCCAGGGTCCTTTGTAAAGTCAACTGCAGCTTGGTCTCTGTAAGAGACGAGCTTGTTCAGGTTCTCTCCTGTCTCCAGGTGGGCATGGAGGCATCCACAGGCTTCTGGCACAGGGCTCCTCATAGTAAAGGAGGTCCCACATTCCCCTTTTGGTGCTTGTAGGGGGCTGTACTGCAAGCCATCTAGCTAAAGTCATAATGACTTGAAATCTTTGAAAAACTAGCCTCTAATTAACAAATTTACACAACCAGTTGGGCCCATCTCCTCGCCCCTTACATTCTTTCTTCTCTTTATTTCCTTTATTCAGCTTTGGGTTTGGCACGGGCTCCTTCTAGCTAAAGAGACCACACAATTTAGGCTTTCCAATGAAAATCTGTAGGTATCAAGACTTTAGAGCGGTTATGGCCAGCACATAAATTAAACTGTGGTGACTTTAAAGCTGTTCC
The DNA here is from genome assembly GCF_011064425.1 of Rattus rattus. Lineage (NCBI taxonomy): Eukaryota > Metazoa > Chordata > Mammalia > Rodentia > Muridae > Rattus > Rattus rattus. Next base: position 64,260,678 of record NC_046162.1, read on the forward strand.
TGGTATCGTCCCATGACCCACTAGTGCAGCTACACCGATGGTACTCTGAAGGGAAAGGCTATGAGCACCCTCTCCGGCACGTCTATGGATTCTGAGAAGGAAAAGTGCTGCTAGTGACAGAAATGGGCTGGCTCTGGACTTGCAGGCACTTAGGTGACATGTCCATTCTGAAGCAGTGAGGCAGGGGGATTGTGCTGCACCCTAGGTCTTAACATCTCTTTACTGCTTCTCTCCATTTCATCCTGCTGGTTGGCCAGGACTGTGGTATACTACAGCAGCCTGCTTCTTCACCTGCAGATGGAGGCTTTCTCCACTGACCATGGTGTTTGCCGAAATCTCTGCCTCAACATGTTACAAAGGCCCCATGCCCTCCATGAAGGTATGGATTAAGCAAGCAAGGATCTTGGCTCCTTCCAAAGCATCACCACAATGGCAGCAGGTAAACACACCACCCAAGGCACCAGGGAGGGTGTCACCAGTACCCACAGAGGCAGCACAGCTGGAGGTCACAATGTCAGCTCTAGGTCTGGACACTAGCGCCTGAATCTTACCCTACTAGTTCCTATGGGAGCAGCCCAAATGTCCTCATCCTGAAAGTGAGAGCTAGTGTTAGTGCAACCTTCACAGGCTTTTTGTAATACTGAGCACGCTGGTCGTGCAACTGCACAGCTGACGCTCAGTGAATCCTAGCTCTGTCTATTATCCAAGCCTTAATTTTTTCATTTGATTAAATTTAAGAAACGGTGGGACAAGGAGATGACTGACAAGTGAGAATGCTACACTGTCAGACAGAGCGGAGCCTCAGAGAAAATGAGACCCAGGAGACGGGTTCCCTTGCGCTGCAAACCCTGGACACGTTGTGGAGACAGCATGGGGTGTCCATGCTCAGGACTTCGTCTCTGGGATTTTGTTGTTAGCTGCACCCTTCCTCTTTTCTCTCTCAATCTCCATGTTCTCACCAAAGGCCTGAGCTGCACCTTGCTGCTCGAGTGCTTTCCCTGGATTCAGCATTATCACTTCAGGTTGCATGACAGGATGGCACACTGCTGCAACCCCAGCATGGGGGAGGCTACGGCACGACTGCACGTTCCAGGCTGGACTGAGGTATAGCAATGCTCTGCCTCAACATTAATGACAACAAGCCAAACAAAACCAGTCAAACAGGAAACAGTTCTTCTTTAATACCAACCTTTTCTTTCTGGGTAATTTTTATCAATTAAATTTTAAACTAGAGTTTCAGGCATGGAATGAGAAAGTTACCACAGGGTATGTCTCTCTCAACATTCAACTCTGCCTTTTCATTATTGCGTTCCAACTACTCCATGTGAATGGAGAACACAAGACAAAGGGAGATCCTCTGGGCTTACAGATGGCTCCCTTGCAGTACAGACACAGTTTATACAATAAATGGCCCATACATGCTCAAGAATACTGTGCATTCTTTGTTGCACGGAAGGCCGTGTATGCGGCTACGGACCCTGGTAATTAACCTGTTGTTAAACTGCCCGTTTGCTGAACTGTCTATCAGGAGCATCTGCCCAGTTCCTGGCTTCGCTCCTCCTGTCTGTCTGACTGTAGGTGTCACCTCTCAGCCTGCTGTTGTGTCAGCTCATACTGTCAAGGCCTCTGTCCTCTCCTGCCTTCCTGCTCCTTTTCCACAGTAAAGCACTTTTCCCCCTCAGTGCCACCCTGGGTTCTACATGGACCCTGGCTTCGGCCGCTGTCTTCTCAGCCTTTGTGCTTCTGTCTTGTGGCTCATGAGTGCTGCACCTCTTGCCACCCACTCTTGTTGCAGCTCACTCTGCCGTCACCTGACTGCACTCCTAGGTTCTATTCCTCTTTTGGGGCGGAGTGGGGTCCTTCCTGCCTCCTTCTGTATACTCATCTTCATGCCCCAGAGCACCATCTAACATGGTGACAGACACCTGCTTTCCTTGGGAGAGGTCTACACACCCACCTCTGTCTTCTCGACTCTTCCTTTTCTCCACACTGGCAATCCATCGTCCCACTCTGTTTCCTGAGTAACTTCACCCATAGTGCTGCTTTCCCTATCAATCATCCTCATTCTGAGCCACGCAGAAAAGCAGCTGGATCAACCAGGGAGAGGAGGGATGGCTGCAGTCAGTCAAAAGCCCCTCAGCACACTCACTCCCGCCTGTGCTCTAAAGCCTGCCTCCACTGCCCATGCCTCTCTATCCACGAGTCTCTGTCTCCAGCTTGTATCGTGGTTCCCTCTAGACTCATACACTTGGAGTTCAGACTCACTGAGGGAGTCAGCAGCCAAGGCCACACTCAAACGTTCAAATTCTTTTCTTAGGACTAAACTCAGACTTTCCACAGCACTCTGTTCTCTGAGAGTGGTGTGATTATCATCTTAACTGAATGAAAATGGAGGCTGGGACACAAAGGGTAAAGCTGAGCTTGGGAGAAACATCCTCTGAGTAGGCACATGGAAAATCTTATAGTTTGGGGGTTCAGGGGCCACTCAAAAACCAGTTGGGACCTGTCTGGGACCAGATGATAGGAAGACTGTAGGTCAGACTCTTCAGGACCAAGGTCAAAAGGCACCAGTGCAACCCTGCAAGGAAGGTGAGCCAGACCACAGCCTTCGTTTGTGCTTCTGGATTTTGTTTTGATTTTTCTTTTTTGAAACAGGGTCTCACTACATAAACTAAGCTGGCCTCGAACTCAGCAATTCTTCTGTCTCAGCCTCTGGATGCAAGGATTTCTTCTCATTCCTTTCCCTCTCCCCTCCCCATGCCCTCTCCTCGTCCCCTTCTCACAGAATCTTAACAAAAACAGGACAATGGTGGCCAATGCCTTTACTCTCAGCGCTGGGGAAGCAGAGGCAGGCTGATCTCTGTGAGTTGGAGGCCACCCTGGTCCTGGAGTTCAGGATAGCCAGGGCTATACAGGGAAACCCTGTCTCGTAAAACAGACAGACAGACAGACAGACGAACCAATCTAAACAAGTGGGCAGGAGAGATGGCTCAGTTGTAGAGAGCACCGACTGCTTTCCTAGAGGACCCAAGTTCAATCCCAGCACCCATGTTAGGTGGCTCACAATCTCCTGAAGCTCCAGCTCCAAGGGGATCTCACCACCTCTTCTGGCATACACACATCCATATGCACACACATGAATGCCTACACATGCATACACACATACAAAGATGCACTTTGTCTTAGTTAATTCTTTTTTTTTTTTTCTTTTTTCTTTTTTTCGGAGCTGGGGACCAAACCCAGGGCCTTCCGCTTGCTAGGTAAGCGCTCTACCACTGAGTTAAATCCCCAACCCCGTCTTAGTTAATTCTTAATTGCTGTGAACAAAAGGCCTTATCAAAGGCAGCTTATCAAAGAAAATGTTTAATTTGGGGTTCAGGTTTCCTCAATCCATGACCAGCATGGTAGAGAGCATGGTGAAAGTAGGCAGGCTGGCCCTGGAGCCGTAGCCAAGAGCTCACATCTTGATCCACAACTGCATAGCAAAGTGAGCTAACTGGGAATGGCCTGAGCTTCTGAAACCTCAGAGCCCACGCACAGTGACACACCTCCTCCAACAAGGCCACGCCTCCTAGTCCTTCCCTAAAAGTTCCACCAATTGTAGATGAAGTATTTAAGCATATGAACCTATAGTGGTCATTCTTAATTAGACACCACAGAACCTAAACAAGAGCTTAGCACTGAAAGGAGGACAGGAGGTCTATCCTCTAGCAAAGCTGCTGAGCTCAAAGACTCCTCGAAGGACAGAGGGTTCAATACCACAAAACTATACAGAAGCAACTCCTACTGACCCTATGCTTAATAGTCTTCCAGAGAAAACATGAAGTAAGTGACACCACAGTATCTGAAATGAGGTACGATGGCAAAAAGCCCCACACCCTCCTTACACAGGATGCCTGCCAGGCCGTCCTGCGAGGACCGACGGGGCAGAACAGCCGCTGCTGCAAACATCTTCAACACCGCACAGTTAGCACTCGATCTCCCAGAGACTCAGTGGCTTAACTGGGAGGGAGGAATTCTTGACCTCACTCCAACCCAAAATACTGTTGTTATTTTCATTAATAGACAGTGGAACTGTATGCCGCGTGGTGCAACAGGCATCAATCTCTTCACAGCTGGTCTCAAAGCAAACGGAATACCTCTGAGTCAGAACTTCAGCAGCACACACGTATGCCCGTAATAAATTTAAAATGGTATTATGCCACTCAATCAAAGAAATAGAAACAGCTAAAGGAAAACAATATATGTTTTAGATGCTTACACTATACTGATACATATGGGAGGCAAGGCAATTACTTACAGAGAATATTACAATTGTTAACTTCAGAATTACTGAAATCAGTCCTGAAAATAAGAAAGAGGCAAATTTCCTGAGGCAAAATGAAAAAAAAAAAAAAATCAGAACAATGTCTTCTGATAAAGTGCTTCTTCATCACGTAGGAATCATCGCTACGCCTGCCGACAGACACAGCAGACTTGGATCCAAGGCTCAGCTGCATCTGCACTGCTCACCAAGCACAGGAGCATTCTTTAGTGACCTCCCATACATAACCAGGGCAGGAGCTTTCAATATTATCATGGAAAGGGGGGAGCAAAAAGTCCTGCGCTTTCTTCCTAGGTCGTTCTCTGTCCTCAACATGGCTGTCATTTTACAGCCTAATCCTGGTTTCAAGTTTCTGCAGCAGAAATTGGCAAACTCCAGCTTACAGATCAGACCCAGCCCAGTGCTTATAGATAACACTGGTGAAGCCCAGCCACACCTGCCTGTCACATCTGGTCCCAGCTCCTTTACCCTGCAACAACAGAGCTGGGGCTTCTAACCAAAGAGCTGGCCTTGCTCAGGAACCGGCCTTCTGAGACTGTGAGAGCAACTCTGAACTGGCCAACCGTCACCATCACAACGCTGAGCCCTAAAGGCACAGGCGAGCTTGTTAAACATGGAGAGTGTGATGGGAGGTGATGAGAAGTTTTTTAGTACAGAGACAAAAGGCTGAGAGTCAATAAGTCAAAAAGTTGACACTTGCTATCCTCTGAAGATAAAAATGTTGGTTACTCCCTCCCATTTTGAACTTTTCACTAATTCTCTGAAAAGATATATTCAACTTTTATTAGAAAATACAAAACTGACTTTACAGTGAAAAAAGACCCTTAATTCTAAAGTACTAGACTCACTGCAGTACCTCACTGAGATTAAAGACATACTCACCTGAGCTGCCAGTGCTCAGGCGCGGGCTGTGAGGACCACTCTCCCCAGCTGCAGCACAAGGGCTTCAAAGGACATGTGATGATAGCTATGCTAACTTCATTTTACTGTACTTCCTACTAAAGCGTAATGCTCACTTCATTTAATTATGCCCTCAGTCCAAAGAGGTCAGGCACCTATGCAGTGACATGCCTCTGGGTGGAGAAAGTCCATTCTCTGCCCATTCTCTGGCTGGTGGCAGGGTTGAGCCCTTAGGGCTGCCAGTCCTGCAGGTACAACCCTTGCCCATTTGTGAAGGAGGCAGTGTAGGACCAGCCGCACTGAGAGCTGACTGCCATGTGTCAGGAAGGCATGGGTGAGCCCAGGCATGGTGTCGGGCTCTGAGGTACTTGTGTATGTCTGCTCACCCTCCTTGCACATCCAATCACCTGCCGAGAGAACTGACTGCAGCAGGACACACAGTCTAACAACAGGGCTGGTGTCCTTACCCATTCCTGGACCCAGAAAGCCCCCAGGAAAGCTGGGGAGTCCCGAGGCAGAAGTGGAAGTGGCCATGCAGCCAGCTCTGTAGGGTCCACGGTGCCCTGGCAGCTCTGAAACACAGCCACTTCATAGCCTCCTGCTTGTTCTACCAGATATGATCACACCCTACCGAGGACCAATGGCCTTACTTGTCATTACTTGGATCATGTTCTTAAATACAATTCTCCACAAATTCCCCACATACACCCTGTGAGCTATCCCTCAGTCCTGGGTGATGAAGTCACTCATTGACCCTGCAGCCTAAACAATGTCCAACCAATGACTGTGACTGCCTCCCCTGAAGCTCTGCAGCCTGGTAGAGGGTGCTCTGGCAGTGTACCCCTGTCTCAGTACTCTCTGTTCCTCTTAATCCCTACCATGGGAACACTCTACTTCCACTGCCAGCTGCTATGAGGAACACTTGGTTAGTCATGGTCTAGAGGAATACATCTGCCCTTCTGGTACCATGAATCCATTCAGTGCTTGGTCATCAATTACCTTCAAGTGTACATATTTTCTCTATCTTGCATAAAGTGCCTATTTCAGAAGGCCACATAGCCTCTCCTCTGCTGGAAGACGAGGTGTCTGAGGCAGCACGTCTCTCTGCACGTCTGCCCATAATGCTCAGCTCAGCCTCACTCAGGACCAGCTGGAGTAGCATGCTTTGCTTCCAGGAAGTAGACTGAGTATATATGGGAGGGACTGCTAGACCCACAACAGTCTGTGGACTCACTCCTAAAGCTTCCAGTGATCAGACACCAAGTTCCATAGACAAATAGCAATGCTCTTGTGCACCGACAAACCCAAAGGCCTCCACAAGAAGGAGGAAAGGAGACAGAGGACGGACGACACATGAGCAGTGTGGCTTCGAGTGAATTATATTCTTCCAGGGATATGCTCGGTCTGGTCCAGGCGCTGTTAAGAATTTTTGTGGGCCATGACAATGACGCCTTGTTCCTTCCTGTCCCCTAGCGTTACCTGTCTTTTTCTGCCTCGCCAGAAACACTGCCCCTGTGTTCCCAGTGTGCCTCATCTATCTGCCCTCAACAGTCTTCCTATGACCTTTCACTTCAAACTGGACAGAACCAGTTCCTTTCTCCTCAGGCCCCACTGGTCCTCTTATGCTGCTTCTAGCTACCTGCAACCTCACGCATTTCCTCCCTTATGTAAGCTTCACCTACATTTGTTCATTCTGCCTCTCTCAACACTTTGAGGAAAGGCATGCTCTTTGGGAATCTAGTTCAATCATGCAAGGCTATGCCACTGGGCACAAAAGAAAACACCCAGGCCTAGGTCTAGCCACATACTTAGTGGACCTCTTCCAGGTAAGGCAGCCCCCAACCCTCCAATAAAAGGTGTCCTGGGTATGCTCTGCCCAGAGACTATTTCAAACCCTGGGTAAGCTCTGCACCAGAGTGAGAAGACAAGCCTGTTCTTTGCTGCAAAGACAAAACAATGAGGCCACTTTCCTCCTGTAACTTTAAGCCACCTACATCAGGCTGCAGTCACCCAGAAGGGTCTTTCTTCCCAGGGCTGACCACACTGCTATCACAGTCCTAGGTCTACACCTTTCTATAGTTTCTCTGAGTTTGGGGAAGGACCTGAAAACTGAGGCAGTGCTGCCAAGCTGACATGATAAAGACCCAGGCGGGCATCCCTCAGAGGGTGCAGAGTGTCAGCACAGCTGCATGGCTCTCACCCGAACCCTCCAGATGGTCGTGAGGCTGCTGATGAATACAGGCTCTTCAGCAGCATGAGGGAAAGTGTGTACTAAAGACTAGCGTGCAATGTGGCTAGCTGAGCACATAGCCCTTGTTGAGGATGCCAGCAGCCGTGGAACTATCAAAGGCAGGCTGGGTCTGGTCCACCTCATACATGTCCTTGGAGTACTGCCCAGGACTCAGAACTGTGGTGGTGAAGGAGTCGGTCTCCTTTCACTGCTAAGAATGCACTCAGAGACTGAACTGTAGTGACTTCTTTCACAGTTGCCTGTCTCTTCCCCAGTGACAGGTACTTGCTGCTGAGTCTAGTCTTAGCACTTCCCCTGGCTACTCCTCCTTAGAGAACAAATATGTGCACAAGCAGATCTTGGACACCACAGCAATAAACTGCACCTGACCAGATCCAGAGAAAGCGCACCATCCACCCCCATAATGCACACAAATACCTAGGTCCTGTGACATCAGAACGCAGGGTCACTGTTGGGATCAGAATAATGCCCTGGGTCCCTGGGAAGAAGGAGACCTGGACTATCGGACACTTACCAGCGCAAAGCAATCTTGATGGGAGTGGTGAGGCAGGATGTGAACAGGTCGGCTGGGAGGTCAGGGATCATCGGCAGGAGCTCATGGGCCTCACAGGCTGCCAGCTGGATGCAGTTTTTCATTGAGGGAGGCAAGGGCATCTGGGCAAGTGGATGGTTTGGGTTAATTGCAGCTACCTACAGAAGGACACAGAAAGACGGTGGCTTAGCAGACACTCCCGGAGGGCACACTGGACATCAAAAAGAACAACACGCACCAGCAGTACTGACTCTGCCCTGACAAACCTTTCCCTGTAGCCCCCAACACCCAAGGTGGTGCCAGTTCTCACCGCACCGGTCCATGCTAACTTGTTTAAACATTAAGTCCCTAATCTATTAGGACATTACTTTGGAGGGTTTAAAGGCATGGGAAGATGACCCGATACACATAACATCAGTACTAAAAAGACATCAGATTCAAGCAGAATAAGAGTGTGCCTGCCATCATCACTGAGACAAAAGGAAGGCTGCAGACCATGTACACAGTAAGGTACATTAGATGATGGTTTTCCATGTATACCTGATTTCTCTAAATGTACAAAGAATGTACACTTACTTCATGAAGGAGATAAGGGGGTTTTGACTGATTTAGGCATTGTCTCTTTAAGGTAAGGAAAGTACATGTCTGGTGAGGCTGAGGCCACTCTCAAGGCTCCCTCACGCTGTCGTCCACTCCCTCCACCATTCTTGTCAGTTTTATCTCCACTTTAAAACATCTCCAGCATTAGAAAGCAAGCTTTGAAGACTGTGACTGGAGTTGAGCACTCAGGAGGCTGAGCAAGGATGACTGCTAGGGGTTCAAGGCCAGGCTGGACTACACATGATGCAGATGCCTGCCTGCTCTGACTGGTTTTAGAACTTTTCTTGGTCCACTATTTCTTCTGGACCAGTGGTTCTCAACCTTCCTAAGGCTGCGACCCTTTTATACACTTCCTCATGTTGTTATGATCTCCAACCATAACTGTTATTTTGCTTCTCTTATGAATCTGAATGTACACACCTAAGGACATGCAGGTCGAGAAGCACTGCTCTAGACAGCCTTGAGTCTAGCCAGGCACCTGTGACACCAAGGTTGGAAGCAGCATGCTCTGCACTTTTTATGTCACCTTCAAGTCCTCAAACGGTGGGCATTAAAGGCATATTTTACCAATAACCCCTTCTACTATAGAAATATTAAGCCCAAAGTCAAACTTCAGACTCTGGTATACACAACTATAAACGACATAAGCCATTTAATAAGAGCATCACTTTAGAGAAATAAGTGATAAACTCTATAAAACATAAACTAGTCCATGTTAAATACTCACTATTTTGCTTTAGTTGGAATCAAACCCAGGCTATTACACATTCTGGGTAAACACTCTCTGGCTGAGCTACATATGCCCTGGTCACATGGGAGCTATTTCAATGTACGGTTCAGAGTTCAGTGGCTTGAATAATATCACCAAGATTTTCTTAAGGCAGAGAGAAGGAAGGCAAGATCACCTGTAAAATAATGTTCTGTGCTCTGACTGTGTAAGATAAGACTGATAGGCAAACTATCAGTAAACAGGAAACTGGTTTTCAGGCCCTGTGTAGGCCAGGTGAGAGCCCTGGAGCCTGCAGAGACGTCAGACCGCAGCCTCATGGACAGGCACTTGGGAGCAGGGAGAGCTGCACAGAGGGACTCTCCAATAGGCAGCCTGGTGTAAAGGGGCTGCGAGGGAGCAGAGACAATGATCTCTGCTCCTGTGTAGGACCCAGGAAGTCAACAGAAGCAAGAGAAGAGTCTTGAAGTTTGGCTCAAAGCCTTGGACAGGAAGTAGGCCAGTGGAAGTAGCCTGGAGTGAATGACCAGGGCCCTATAATCTAAATTCACTTCTCTGTTTCCCTTTGCTAAAAAAGCCCCTATAGGGAGCTGCTCTATGAGCAGGGGAAGGCCTGGACTTGGGCTCAGGTGAACCGCATTTAGGAGCAGACAGCAAGTAAACCTCAGATGTGTTCTGTGACCCCACCCACCACCTATGAGAGCTGCATCAAGTACATATAGTCCTGCCTTAGGGATAACTAAACTCGGTGACATTTTTCTTTAAAAAAAAAAAAATTGAAATTTAAGGCAAAAGATTTAACCAATGAACAATTCTTTCAGATTTGCTAATATAGGAAATAAAAAAATTGATTTACACATGAGTTTTACTCCAAACATTAGTTTTAATTTTTATCTAAGATATTGGCTCTTTAATGAATAATCCTTCAGAAGGCAGCATGCATATGTTCGGCTCATTACCGGGCAGGCAGGCAGGCATAGGGTGGAGCGTCCCCACAAGCACCACGGCTCCTGAGATCCCCTCTGCCCAGGGGATTTCTCCTAAGGAACTGGGAGGCTCAGGTACCAGAACAATCTTTAGATGCAATTCACTGCAACCAGCTCCCAGGTCATGTGCCACTCTGAGGGGGCAGTACCTGCGTATCTTGCTTTTAAACCAGCCACTGAAATAGCACTGCTCTGGTCTTTCCCACATACACGGCAAGGCACAGTAAGTTCGAGAATCTAAAGAGGTGACGTTCTGAGTAGCTGTGCCTTCAGGCACCTCTTTTCTGCGGTGACAGGGCCTCACTCTGTATGTAGCTGGACATGAGAGAACTTGGGGTAGGGGATGTTCGTGCTACTCACCCGGCTTCATTAGCATTCAGAGGTCTAATGTGACACACTGAGGAGAGCATGCTGAAGTAGACTTTTAACACACACGTCACATAACTGTATGCACCCAACTATCAGTAACAACTTAATGGAGTGGTTTGTGTACGGAAACCCTGAAATCTTGGCCAAGGGAGTGGAAGCAACTTCTGGTGGACTGCAACACAGTGATGTCATCAACAGGTGCCCAGAGCCTGGCTCAGCCAGTTTCTCACGATTATTCTGATCTTAGCCCCAGTTATTTTAAAGCCACTTAGGTGCTGGCAGTTTCAGCTTCTAAATGCTCTCAAACCATTCCACAATCCATGAACACATTACTTGAAATGATAAGAAAATTCCACTCCCAACCATACTTGAATTGAATCAACAACTACAGAGAAGGTAATGTGGGAGGCTCTCAGCCATGTCTCAGCATAAGAAGACATTAAGGGGCAGTTTAGCACCCACTCTGTCCGTCGTAGGCTTCTAGAGGACAGCTCAGGGTCACGAGGACAGCTCAGGGTCACGATCCCCCGGGAAGGGAGCTGTCCAGGAGCTACTGTCCAGCCTTGTCACACTGTACAGGGCACTCCGCAGCACAGTGCTTCCATGTGTGTGATGCACAGCACAACACTCACAATCACAAATGTCTTCCCGTTAGAGCTGGGGCTCCTGGAGGCCCTGCACAGAGCATGTGCGAGAAAGCACAGCTATTTGGACATAACAGATGCTGATCTGAAGCATTTCTGGTGACTTGTTCTAGGTTCTAGGTCCAGGACACAGTGCCAATGGCATGCTTGCTGTCTCAGGCTGTCCAAAAAGCCTGGCTTCATGCCAAGCTCCTCCTTGCCACCTCTTTATGCAGGCCACGTCACGCTCTAAGTTTAGGGTGGTCATCATTTTTCTGCCATGGTCTTTCTTACAACTCATAGCATCTTCATGTGTCCTCTGATGATCTGAACGAACCAACCCACAGTTACCCTGAGCACAGTGCCTTACACTGTATCCTAGCGTAACTCATGAGGCCATCAGTGCCTTACACTGTGTCCTAGCGTAACTCATGAGGCCATCAGTGCCTTACACTGTATCCTAGCGTAACTCATGAGGCCATCTTTCTTTGGCAAGGGGTCATACACTTTGTGAACCCTTCTGAGTGACAGGAACTCAGGGAGTGGGAGAGGGAGGGAGTGCTGAAGGACACGTGACAGCTGAACATGAGGGAGTGCCCCCTCAATCCTCAAAGGTCAGCCTAACAGGCCAGCCTGAAAAATACTTACTCCCTCTCTGCTACGATGAACATGGACCCGCCCAGCAGCACTGCTGAACAGACATTACAGCACAATGTGCTCTCCATGTGTGTGTAAATGTGTGTGTGTGTGTGTGTGTGTGTGTGTGTGTGTGTGTGTGTGTGTGTGTGTTCCTTCTACAGGGGTCTGGGCTATTTGCACTTTCCTCCAATGGCAGCTTCTCTGTCACCTGATGTCTTTCCCCCTCTAGTGACCACTTTCCATAATTTATCCCCATGTTTTGGTCATTGTTCCCTCTCACACCAACTTGAGGACCACCCTCGTAAGCAGCGTCTCTATGTTCTTGCGTCTGCCAGCTTATTCCATCGGCTTTTAAGCACATGCTGCAAATGTACACCAACAAAATAAAGATTAAAGAAATTGTGTTAAAAAAAGAAAGGAGCCTCCCCTCCACAGTCTACACTGCCCCCAGCTCACTGCCTTCCTCTGCTCCCTGAACATCCTCCATGGGCACCCCACATTTTCTGCTCTCAATCTGGCACTGAAGTAGCCCTGCTGATCCCAGGGCCCATAGCCTAGACGGTCCCCTCAGCCCTCACCTCCATGACCTGTCAGAGGAAGCCATCAGCAGACCATCCCTATTCCCAGCAAGTGTTCTCTCCCACCCAACTTTTGAATATTAGTTTTCTTCCCACCCCCATTCCCCCCACTATTTCTGGGCTGACATCACAGAGAACTTCATGATGTCTTGGCTTCACTTCTTCAGCTTCGAACGCTCCATGGCTGCAGTCAACTCAGGAACTTTCCCACATTTCCAGAGCCAAGTGAGTCTCTTAAGAGACTTGGAACTCCATAAACCAATGCAGAACTCTTGCTCACACATCTCCATGCAAACTCCAGCACTACAGTCTACTGGGCCCAAAGGATGGCTCTGTCCTCCCTGCCCAACAAGGTCTCACACTGCTGCTTCTCCCTCTCTACACACGGCAGAAGGGTAGACCTAGGGCCTCTGCTAAAAGATATGCCCCACCCCTCAACTTTAATACTTTCTTTCCTTATCTCTGTACCTGATTCGTAAGCAAACTGGTCTCTCTCAGAATCTGTGGTGTACATAAACCCCCTCCGCTGCTACCACTAAGTCTAAATTTTCAGGACCATCGTCACTGAGGTAGGGAGAGTGGCACGATCTGGACTGATGTAACTGTCAGCTCTGCTCAGCACCTTAGACAGAGCTACACAAAGCCCTGGGGAGTGATAGTCTTTATGAGATAGCACATTCGCTGAGCGCTCACACAGGCCAGGCATTATGTTGGACAGCACACTGCTCTCTGTTCCTAGCCCCCAGTGGTTCCCTCACCCTCAGAATCTCGAAGAGCCAGTTTGCCTCTGTGCAGTAACTGAAGACCAAGCAGCTGCAGCCCAGTCACCTTCCACAGATCAGGTCTTAAGCGAATAGTTCCCACCCTGAACACACAATGGCCAAGTTCATCTCTCCTCACTCAGTGTGAGAAACATTAAGATCAAAACGAACCAAAATAAAATAACCATCCTGGAGGAGGCAGATAACGTAGAAACATGGACAGAATCTTGTTAAAGCTCACAAATAAACATCACTTGTAAATTACAGGAGAAAATTAAGACAGCACATAACAGATGCTGGCTCATTTCCCTGCTGTCTACGAATGATTAGCAATGGTGCCAGAGGAAAAGAATGGAGAACCTGAAGTATAGCTTGCAGGACAGAGACAGGCAAGGCATCAGTGCCAGAAAGCACCAGACCCGCAGATGCCTGGGCTGGTCCATGACTGTCATACAGCAAGTGCCCAGAGGACGCAGCCAGCAGGAAACATGCCTTTGAGAGGTGACTTGAGGATGGATCTGTGGCACTCAGTCACAGGGTCTACCACTTAACACCAGGACTGTGGGAAACAGGACAGTTGGATTAACATGAAAAAGAGCCTTCAGGTGACATATAGCACCCCAGCGGTGAACACGGTGACATATAGAACAATGCTGGCCCTGCTGTGGCTTTAGCAAAGGAGCCTGACCATCTCTCAGTCTGTGGAATACATACTTGGAGAATATAATGGCCATCGTGACATCAATTATTTTTGTCAAAATTCCTAGTTACAGTGACCAAGGTATGAGAACACATACTTCTGTTCACAAACAAGGTGCCCAAGTGGAGAGCAAAGAAGATAGGTCATCTACATCGAATGATATTGCAAAACCTGGCCTGTGTCTGACAGGAGAAAGAGACCAAGTGCTGCAGGGTTAGGCCTCAATGTCAGAAAGGAGCACAGCATGCAGGCAGATGTATGGGGAAAGCCTGGCAGTGTCAGCAGCAGAGAAGAGAACATCAGCACAACTGGGGCTAAACTTGCATAAGGCTCTTCCTCCAAAATGACAGTGCTTCTCTTCATTCTCAAACTCTAGCCAAGCACACCAAGGACTGTAGGTGTGCTGGCCCTGAAGCCACCCTGAAGGTGCTCAGGATGGCATTCTTCTGGGACAAAGATTAGTGCAGCAGCCTCTGCAATACAAAACAAAATGTCCCCACACCTCAATTATCCACGCATCAGAACAAAAGAGAACCCTTGCATGGATTTCACCCCAGCTGCACTGGGAGCTGGTGGTACCAGAGCTACAGCTATGGCAAAGAACACAGACCATGGACAGAGAAGCTACTCACAACGTGGCTGTCCTGCTTACAGTCCAAAGGTGCGCATCAGGACTTCCTTCCCTGAGTTTTATCCAGATGAAGGCAGGAGTCCCTTTGGATTCCTGGCCTGGCTACAATGTGGCCAAATTTTCAGGAACATCTCCACTGAGGTAGGAAGAGTGAAGTTAGGGTAAAGACAGCCAGTAGCAGGGCTAAAGAGGAAGAACAATGACGGGTGTGTGCAATGTAATCTCTTGTGAGATGATCCACGGCCATTCCCAACTCCAGTCTCCCTTTGTAACCTACCCCACAGTTCCAGAGAAAAACCTGCATTCATTTTCTACTGCAAGAGGCAGAAGGAGAAAGCACCACTCCTCCCTCCCTCCCTGCCCTTCTCCTGGAGACAAAGAAGTGCCTGGAGCTGTGGTGGGCAGGCCACAGCCAGCAGTTCAGAACAACAAGAGGATGGCAGAGAGGAAGAAGTATCTGGCTCCCGCAGGCAATACTCAAGGAGTAAATTATTCGCCTTAGAGATCTTATTAGTGAAAAAGATAAACTGTAATCTGTCTAAAACCCAATTGTGAGTTTGCACTGCAGCAGCTTTCCAAATGCAAATGCTGGACCCAGGGAAGACTGCTGCCATACAAACTCCTGGGCCTGCTCCGTGCCTGCCTGGACTACTCTTGGACAAGAAGTGAATCTACAACTCAGGGGTGCCAAGAGCCACAGCCAGCTATGGGCAGCTGAAGCAGCCTGCAAGCACTCAGCAGCAGTGGAGGAAGGCTAGTGTAGAGGGGAAGGAGGCTGTCTCCAGGACGAGCAGGATGTAACTCAGGTGGGCCACACCCAGCTCTGTGCTCAGCGACATTTGTCATGTTTCAGAATCTCCATACACCAAGCACAGAGACCTGACTACATCTGGGGCAGGAGATAATTATAAGAAAAATCACAGATGACAGAAATAAGAGTTGGGAGATACGAAGGAAAGGAAATAAGCTAGAAGCTCAGAGTCTTAGACATGGAAGGTGTGGACCACAGCTGCTGAGGCTGGGAATGGCCCTGCTAAGGATATCATTAATGCAACAAGGCTGCTACTATAACCCTACTAATGTTCATACCCTTCTAAGTTCATACCTGTGCTCCCACAAATTAGAGCAGCTCTCAGACCTCATCGGATTAGTTCCTTTGTGCTGTGGACAGTAACAGAAAGGCACAAATCAAAGTGCAAACAGCACTGTGTGCAGTGGGGTGCATGGCCATAAGTGGGACATCTAAATCACTCCTCCACTCAGACCCAAGACTCAGGGACCACAGAGGAGGAAGAGGAGGTGGAAAAGCTGTCCTAGCCGGAGGTCAAGGAGGATGTGAACAAATCGGTGTCTTCTGGACCCATGGCGTGACTCATGATCACACAGCAGCAGTGGTTGTGCAAGATCTGCACAAAATCAAAGCCAGGCAACAGTTCAGCATGGAGTGGGCGGGGCTAACAAGGAAGACCTTGTGGCTCTATTGGAAGGTGTGGTCTTGTTGGAGTGGGTGTGTCACTGTGGGTGTGAGCTATAAAACCCTCTTCCTAGCTCCCTGGAAGTCAGTCTCCCACTAGCAGGCTTCAGATGAAGATGTAGAGCTCTCAGCTCCTCCTGCGCCATGCCTGCCTGGATGCTGCCATGCTCCCACCTTGTTGATAACCTCTGAACTAAAGGTTACTAAACCTCTGAACCTGTAAGCCAGCCCCAGTTAAATGTTGTCCTTACAAGAGTTGCCTTAGTCATGGTGTCTGTTCATAGCAATAAAAGTCTAAGACATATGACATTCACAAAGAATTAATAAAAATTTATATTAAAAATACAGCAAGGTCACAAAACAGAGAAATCAAATACAGCACCACAACTGAGCAGCGGAGACAGGGGAAGAGGAAATTGGGACACAGATCCATCAACTACCAGGGTTTTAGGTGTGCATCAGATTCAAATAAACATTAATTACAGCTACCAGCAATGTGTTTCTCTGCTATCAGACCTCTATCTGGTTCCTAACTCACTCCTTCCAACCACATGGGTTTTGGAGCTCAAACACAAGTTGTCAGGTTTGGTGGCAAGCATCACTACCTACTGAGCTACCTGCTGGCCCATTTACCTTTTTTTTTCCCAACATGGGTCTCACCAGGCTGGCTCTGAACCCACCATGTATCCAGGCAGGTCTTGAACTTGCAATGCCCCTGCTTTTGCCTCCAATGTGCTGCTGGTCCCTGCTGAGTCTAGTAATCCTTAAGGAGAAGCCCCCAATGGCAGCTCTGCTTCCGGTTTGTGTAAGAAAAGAAGCTCATGCAAAGACAATAGGTGTTTCAGGAAAGAGACAGGGAGCCACAGCCCTCTAGGCCAGAGGAGGGAAAAAGGCACCTTAGTGACAGTGTCCCTGTCTGGAAGGTGGTGCCAAGGGTTATTTTATTCATCACAAATGACATGCTACTTTAGTCAAAATTAAAGCACTTATTTTTAAAAGAATTGTGAAAGCAGAGAGACTTGAAGCTTTTCTTTAATTTTCAAATTACAAAGTGATATGATATTAAAAACACACACACACACACACACACACAAAAATCCCTAGGAAAGACTCCTGAGTGACAGATGCACATTTCCTGGCTCTGAGGAAGCTCTAATCTGTGCAGTAATTCGTGCTGGCTGTTATGAAGCTGCTGCCTCCTTTACCTACAGTATTACTCTGTGAGAAAAGCACACAGCAACCAAACCCCAGTGTCCCACGGCAAGCACTACACCGCCAGAAAATGAAGGCAGATAATCAACCCTTAAAATTTATGTCACTCATGTGTGTGTTCACACTTATTATTTGGGGGCTTGTGGTCCAAGCAGCCACTTTCTGCTGTTATATTTAATCATTTTCCTCTCTTTCCTACCCTCCCCCACATGCTACCAATCTATTCCCCAATTGGATCTTGGCAGCCACAAGGACAGGCAGGAGGCACAGCGATGTTGTCATCCCCTCCAACTGTAAACCAGAACAGCAGCAGAATACTTCGTCCCAGAGTCTACCGCACACCAATTGCTCAGCAACTTCTACCAGTTCACACACTGCACAACGAAAAGTATCAAAATGTACTGCAAGTTTACAAAGAAACTAGCCGGCTGGGTTAGTTTAGGTCTTTATTCATTGAAAACAGATCCCATACAACCCAGCTGCTCTCAGACCCCCTCCTGCAGTCTGCATCTCCTGAGTGCAGTGCTGGGATCATAAGGCGTGTGCCACCACCACAGACAGGAAGGGCCACACTGAGTGGGGAAGCTGAGCAGTTGCATGGGACTGCTTTCTGCACAGGAGGGCGAATGACTAAGGAACATTAATGGAATAGCTGGGAGCCAACTTTATAAAGCTCTGTGACTCTAGTTCTGCTGTTTTAGGCAAGAGACTGAGTGAACACTGACCACAGACAGGGTGGAAGAGAAAGCTCAGCTACTCTGCAGCCATAGAGAGAATGAAGCTAAAGCTGGGCTA
Organism: Rattus rattus; assembly: GCF_011064425.1. Classification (NCBI taxonomy): domain Eukaryota; kingdom Metazoa; phylum Chordata; class Mammalia; order Rodentia; family Muridae; genus Rattus; species Rattus rattus. The sequence goes on from NC_046162.1 coordinate 64,278,780, forward strand.
CTCGGGAAACACTCGGCGTAACACAGCACCTCCTTCCATGTGCCCTGTCAGGAATATCTCCTTCATGATGAATAAGCCCACTAAACTGCTTTTTCCCCCCTTCGTTTAGAACGATGTATGTAAATCATCGTTCTGTACTTAATGAAATGAATAGTGTTTGTGGCTGATTAACCCGTGACAACAGAGAGAACACACACGGTCCTGACAGAGCAGCACCACAGCGTTGGCCAGCAGGCGTTCAGAGATGCTTGAGCTGTGGCTTCACTACCCAGCGTGACGGCCTGACCAACCCTTACCTCCCCTCCACAGCTCAGGGGCGGGCTGTGGGAGTTGGGGGAGGGGAGCGCGCTTTGCTACATTTACTGACATTATAAAGGGGGGACTTTGTGTTTTGTTGTTGGCTGTTTGGTTTTGGTTTTTAAGACAGGGTTTCTCTGTGTAGCCTTGGCTGTCCTGAACTTGCTCTGTAGATCAGGCTGGTTTCAAACTCACAGAGATCTGCCTGCATCAAGCACTGGGCTTAAAGGTGTGCACCACCACTGCCTGGCCCAAAATTTCTTACTTGATGTCAGGAAACACAAATTGCCTCTTGGCACTGGGATGTTTACAGCTGATAAGTTGGCCCACTGTGGACAAACTCAGATGAAGTAGCTGAGAGTAGGACATTAAGCTGGAAACACCAACCCTGGTCTTCCCCTCCTCTTCTTGCCAAATACAAAATGAAGAGGCCGATGAGCAGTGCTGTGGTGCCCAGTTCACCTCTGAGGAAAGGGTGCTACATTAATCAGTCACTCTCCGGCGGGGTCCACACAAGGCCTAAGTTATACATGTGATATTAAACAGGAGGCATGTTAACGTTAAGATCTACTAAAGAGGATTTCAAATTTCGTTGCCTTCAGTGCTCTCTTCTGATGAAATGTGAAAAACATAACAAACACATTAAAACTGAACAGACTCAAAGAGGCCGGCGGAAACACAGTGAAGGCCATTTTTCGTTCTTGGATTGAGAATTTCCTGTGCTGCAGCCAATCAGGATTCATGAGCCCCCAGAGGCACAGAGTGCTTCCACTAGTGCTTCTGTGCAGCCCACTGGATGGAGGCCTCTTAATTGAAACTGCCTCTTCAATTTCTCTTTAGAACTCACTGTTTAATTTAACCATCAAATATTAATTAAAACAACCGGGCAAACTACCACTTCATTATCCAAGCTGCTCCCAGACTCTCTGATTTCTGACAATGAACCTGCCTAGCAGCTGTTTTGATTTTACCATTTAGCTTGGTGGTTTGAGTTAAAAAACACAAACTTAAAAAAAACAAAAAACAGGAACAATAACAAAAGTCACCCGTGGAAACTAAGACTAGAATGGAGGCAAGGCGCCCACTTTCCTGACAACCAATGCGTCTGTGGCAGTTTAACCCAGCCACAGAGAGCAAGGCCATCCATGCACAAGTCTTCCTGCTGAGGTCACCATCTGATGATCATACTGAAAATGACACCCAGTACAACGGGCTCCATTTGTCCTGGGTGAGGAAGCATCTCCCTAGCTCTATCTCACTGAACATCACAGTACGGCCTAAACACATGAAAACTCTCATCACACAGAGATTCCATTTCCCAATCTCTCTGCAGCATATTGCACACACACACACACACACACACACACACACACACACACACACACACACACACACACACACACTGCTGGCTTCTGAGCACCTCACCTCTAGTTCCTGCTCCCTCTGCAGTGCGAACTGTTTGAAGGACTTGACGATGAGGCCGGCATTGGAGCAGTCGTAGACAAAGATGGATGGGCTGCCCATCCACGTCTGCAGGTCATATATGGACAGTGGGATGTACTGAGTGTAGTTCTGGAAAACAAGCACAGGTTGCATGGGTTATACATGCATGTCATGAACTCGTGGGCTGACAAGCACCTGCACACTGGAGACGGTAGGGCCGGGTGTCAGTCTGTACGCAGAGATTCCTCACTGGCCATATAGAACCACACACTGAATTTTACCCCTGTTGCTGTGACATCTTAGTCCAGCAGTGCCACAGGGAAGGAGCTGTTAAAGTTCATGTGAGCAGCCTATTTACACTGGATCCAACTGCTCCCCACACCGAGACAGTCCACTTTAGAGGGCTTCCTTTAGCCCATGGCATGTGTACACTCCTAGGGCCCCTTTTCTGTGGCTGCTCTGCTTGTGTGACACAGATGGGCTCTGAGGAGTTGAGTTCAGATTCACGAGCTTTCCTTGCTGCCCCTGAAGTGGGAGACTCCCTAAGTGGGTGTGGCTCTGCACAGTGTTTGTGCTGATCACAGAACAGTGACATTAGCACTAGGTGACAGAGAGACACGCTTTTCTGGACATACTGTTCTGCTTCCCTGACTGCTGATGGGTAAGAGGAGAGAAAATTCAAGCCTAAAGAAATGCCTAAAATCCTCTTTTAAGCCAATATTTTAAAGCAATTATTCCAAAACAAATCAACACAACAGAAGAAAAGGCCAGCCTGCACACACACCCCCACCCTTGCCTGGACATCAGCAGTGTAAGTGTTGACCCAGACAGTTGGCTCCTAGCAGCTGAGCCACAAAACACTGACCCTGGGGTGCCTATAGCTCAAGAGAAGAAGGCCAAAGAAGGACTGCAGAAAGGGAGTGTCCAGGCGGCCATCTGTGGCTCTGATGAGGACCACACTCTATCCGGTCCTGGCTCTTCTACAGTCTTGCTGTCCTCACTTGGCAGGCTGTCTGTCCTCACTTGGCAGGCTGCTTACAAGCCCAGTACTCGGAGACAGAACACCTGGAAATGTTCTCTCTAAACAAACGCCCCCAGAAGGATTCTAAAGACACCAGTTCCCAGATAATGGCTCTATACAGCAATGCCAGCCCCATCAAGATGCCCGAGGGGTTTTTCTTCTAATGGAATTTGACAAGCGGATTCTAAAGTAAGTGCAGAAGAGAAATCACAAAATTAGAAAAAAGAAAGTTTAATAAAGAATAATGAATAGAGATTCGCACTACCAGATATTAGAAAGGCTATAAATTTATGTAATTACAAGCTGGTATTATTGAGGGCAAGACAAACAAATCAACAGAGGAAAGGCCCAGAAATAGACCCACATATATAACTGTGATGAAATGGCATTTTAAATCAGTAAAGAACGGATGAATGACTCAGTGGGTGAGGCTGGAAAGTCTAACTAACCATTTGATACTGCCACACAGACGCTGTACCAAAAAAACCAGAGAATTTACAATGTGTAAACACAGAATATTTTTATTTACTGAGATGCAAGAAAAACCTTAAACAAATCACAAAATCTGGACGTCTAAAAGAAATGAGATATAAACACACATTCATGACTGGCAGCTTCAGAAGGAAGGAGGCGTGACAGAACTGACAACAGACTCGTGTTTAGAAGGTGAGTATGAGCTCCTTCTGCTCTGACCAGCAAAGGTCAGAACAGCAGCAAACAAAACACACAGCACACATGAATGGTGGTGATTAGGAAGGGCCGTGCACCAGTCAGTCAGAAAAGAGAGGGTCAATTTATCCACCAACCTACACAATTCCATCCGATTTTCTTCAGAAGAATAAAAAGAAAGACAAAAAAATAAATAAATAATGCTTCATGATGACAGAGATGTGTTGAACTTAAGTGTTGGTGGGAGTAGAAATTAATAAAATATTTTGGAAGACGATTTGTTAGTACTGATCAAACTTTAAAAATCTCCAACCATGGATAGAGATGCACACCTTTAATCCCAGCACTAAGAAGGCAGAGGCAGGAGGATCTCTGAGTAGAGGCCAGCCGGGTTCCAGGGCAGCCAGGGCTACACAGAGAAACCCTGTCTCAAAAAAACAGGGAAAAAAAAAAAAGGCAAAAAACTCTATCCCATTTGTCAGCTTCCACATGTCTCTACAGGAACTCTAGCATTTGTACAGGGAACACTGAAGGGTGTTTGGAGTTTGTACTAATAAGACTGACCCAACTGTGGCCTGGTGTCTGTTTTCTGCCCTTCTATGAAGGAGAACCCTGAGTGAAGACACACCATGTTTCCTTTGCTGCCCAGTGACACGTGACTAGAGTTCAACGTCCCCCATCCCAACCACAAGTGTCCTTAGTGCTCACCTTGGGACCTAGATCCTGGCCAGTCTTATAGGACAAGAATCAAAGGAGGCCAACACTAGGCTGAAAAGCCCAGGCCCCAAATAAAGACACCCACTTAACCTACAGATTACCTGGATCCTCACAGAGCTCTCATAAGAGAGTCAATAAACAAGCCAGACAGGGAGGCAAAGCCTGTGGTCCTAGCTACTTAAGAGGCTGAGGCAGAAGGACTACACGAGCCCAGGAACTTAGACTAGATTACCTGGATCCTCACAGAGCTCTCATAAGAGAGTCAATAAACAAGCCAGACAGGGAGGCAAAGCCTGTGGTCCTAGCTACTTAAGAGGCTGAGGCAGAAGGACTACACGAGCCCAGGAACTTAGACTAGCCAACACATCAAGACTGGGTGGCCAAACAAAAACAAACCAACAGACAATCCAACCTAAGAGGCAGAAGAGAGCTCACTCTCCCTTACTCTAGTGAGTGCTGTGCCCCATGATAAGTAGAATGTGTCTTTATAGTCACATGAAAAGGTATGTATGGGTGGCCTCCTAATGACTTTCAAATATAAACTTCAGAGCATCATTCACACATGCGTGTGTGTGTGTGTGCGCACACACACACACACACACACACACACTGTGTGTCAAAGTAAGAGTTGTAGATGTGAGGTAGTTCACCTGGCCATGTCAGCACTGCTCTGCACACCCAGACAATGAAGTAGCTACAACACTGATGGATGAGCTGACTGAATAAAGGACAGTCCCCATCCTGTGGCAGGCTCTGTGTTCAGGAAGGACACATCACAGCCACTCCTTTTATATAGATGTCCTGTAAGACTCTTTACCAGGCAGGATGCACACAGACCACTGCAAGGGAGGAAGTGGGCATGCCTTGGGATCTGAGTGATTGGCTTCTACGTCCTTCCCAAGCTGCAGTATATGAACATGGGGAAATGTTCCTCATTGGTGACGCTGGAAAGGTCTCCCCAGTTCTGGCTGCCTAGGGACTAAAAGTGACCCTGTACCGTGCAGAGCACAACAGCAGCAGTGAGGACCACTGCAACCCGAGTCAGCTGTTCACACATCACACACACTGTAGGCCCCAAGAGGAATGAATGCAGCTCACCAGGTCTGTGCAGCTGCTGATGGATGGCCAGAGACACTGTCACCTATGTTGTGTTCCAGGTGCCAGCCCACACATCCCACAACCAGCAAACAAACATGAAATGAATGAGTCTGTTCTTTACATTTGCCCAAATGCAAAGTTGCATTTACATTTCTAAATCATCAAGTTACTAAGTATTGATTTACTGAAGTAATGAAGATCAGACATATTAGGGAAACCCTTAATAACCCATCTCCCCTCCCATCTTCCACGATGCAACAGCAAGGTAAGGGCACCACCCAGATCCTAAGAGCCTTCTCCTATAAGGGCTCCCTAAGAGCTGGTACCCACCCACAAGGCAGCATGGAACACACCCTAGAACTTGGTGCTCATTGGCCCTGCGCCTTTAGTTACGGAGGACTTCTACTGTATCCCACCCACACAGGTGCCTCCCACAGTGGGCAGCTTAAATACGCCACACACCTAAGGCCTAGAAGCAGATTCCTCAGTGGTCTGTCACCACAGTGACATTTCTCCACATCCATACACTGCACAGAAGTGTGCACTGCACCATGTACAGCAGCATCCCTGGCTTTAATCAACCCAGACCAGAACCATTTAGCCCTGACCGTCCAAAGGATCTGCAGATGTTGCTGAATGCCACTTAAGGAAAACTTCTCAGCTGAAAGAGGGGACAATCTCATCAAAACCATTAGCTGTATGGTTTAGTGAGACAACATAATCAGAAGGCTGTGGTCCCCTGGGACAGCAGAGCCCACTCTATTAAATCACCATGAGGAGAATGACCTTTGAGAGCTAATCCTCACTAACAAGCTCATGGGCTCCCAAAACCCATCTCAAAAAGATTGCCAAGGGTTTGTCAAGCTCCAGGCCAGAATTAGGGCCCTGCAAACCAGCCAAGTGCAGCTGCAAGCACAGCCTTGGCACAGGGGACCGACACCTAGTAGCAGCAGGAACCAAACCAAAGGAGCTGAGTATTCCTTGGGAACACGCCTGTTCCCGAGCACTCCACGGCAGGCGGTAGCCGAGCACAGCAGTCAGAGGCCCCAGGAAGCAGAGACTGAGGAACAGATACGGGGTACGAGCACTGGCTTCATGCCCACCTGCACTGAAAGAGCAGGGAAGCCCTAATCAAAGAGCTAGAAATGGGTTTACATAACGTATTCACTAAAATCCACTTTCTCTGACAGATTCTATTAAACACAAGAGGGAAAGACCACTTGCTTTATCAGACTGTCACTGCACACTGTGTCAACTATAACAGCAGCTATAGCAGGAAAAAGCTCGGCCCACAGCAGTGCAGAGACTACCTCCCAAAAGGCCAGGTCAACCTCTGAAAGGGCCGGCCCCAGGAGCATATGCACTGTACCACTGTAAGACTTCTGGGAAGAGTGAAGCTAGGCTCTGATCTGCTATGGAGCAATGGCAATGCCAAGCACCTCCTGTGCCTGGCACTGCCACAGCAATGAGCAGACAGCAAGGCACAGAAGACCAACTGGCCACCCCAGGAGGGCCAGCAGAACTGCATGGGAGTGAATGGTGGGGAAGAGAGATCTAGCTTGGTGAAGTACATGGACTAAATGGGACAGTCAGGACAGCACAGTGGCACCCCCATTGGTGCACCCGGGACAGGCAAAAGGGACACACGTAACAGTGGCTTTGACATGCAGCAAAGGCGTGCCATCATGCCACTAAAGAGTGTTAACCCCAGAGATGCCACTGCCCCTCAAATGCCTGAGATGGCTGTTGAAGCCCGTACATCCCACCACATCACACTTCTCAAACTTCTCCCAGGTATGTCTGTGGACAGTGGGTAGGCAGAGGATGACGTGGGGCTCTAGGTAGCCTCTCCCAGGCTTGGCCATTGCATTAAACTCACAGAAACACCATAATGATTGCTACCAACTGATCTCTTTAACACCTGTTAAACACGCTGTGGTGGTGTTTTTCTCAACATCCAGTATGATAATGTCAGAAGCAGTTATAATGGGGTAGGGGGTATGCTGGTGTTCTGCCTCCTGTGCCTCTGGGGACTCAGCCTGCTTCCTCACCCAGAAATAAGCTTGAACAGCAGCTGATTCACATGCCACCAGCGGTAAGGCAGCCTGTTTTCTTCATTCCCTCTCTTCCTTCTTTCCTCAGCTCCCATGTTTCTGAGAAAGCAGGGTTCCTTGGGATTGCCAAGTCAAGGGCTCTTGCTCTCAGCACATGCGATTTTCCTACATCATCCCCTTTGTTATGATTCATCCACCAATGAACAGACTGTCCTCCCTCGTCTCTGATGTATCTACAAGCAGAATTGCCTCCTGACACAGAAAGCATTCCTCAGCCATCTGTCTCCTCAAGCATCACCTATCACCTAACAGCTTCCTGCAACCCCACCTTCCTTTTATCTGCTGTAAGATTCACTACAGTATGAAGAATTTAGCCTATTCAAGAGGGAGGAGAGCAAGTTCACAGGTTTACCATGTTCAAACTATTAGAGTTTGGATCTAGACTGTTCCCTCGCCAGAGGCCTACATGCTAAACGCCTGCTCCTTGGTCTTTGGTCAGTGGGAGAGTGGTCCTGACCTCTTTCCCTCACTCCTGGGCATGAGGTCATGGGTCTCTTCTATCAGTGGTCCTGCTATGCTGGACTGTTCTGCCCCAAACAAGCAAGCAGATCGTTTGAGGCACCTGCCACAGAGACAAAGCTAGGACAGTAACTCCTGAGGGTCTGGTTACCTTTTTCTATGCACTGTGCCATGTAAGTATATGCTCTACATGAAACACAGCTGGGGTATGTAGCTGCCATGGCTCTCATAGAACCGAAGAAGAATTAGAATGTGTTTCTAACCACATACCCAGAAATTCCAAGAACAATAAATGTTATAATGAACCCATGTGAAATCAGTCTGTACAATTAAATATTTAAAGCACCTCATTACAGTATGGTTCCTATACACTGGCTAATACATACCCAAGTACTTGGTACCTGAGGCTCAGCTCAGGGCCCTCAGAAAGAATGGAGAAAGCAAGCATCTAAGACATATACAGTGATATATACAAGCTATCTAAGACATATTCAGTGATATATACAAGCTATCTAAGACATATACAGTGACATATACAAGCTATCTAAGACATATACAGTGATACCATCAGGTGTGACGAACACAGACCACAGCACCTGCAAAGGCTGCACAGGACCAGAACACCCATCAGGAAGGACAGCAGTGAGAGGGGAGGGAGGGCCCAGGGAGATGAGGTTGCCGGCTAAACCTGTGTATGTGAACGCAAAGCCCAAATGAGTAGGAAAGGACACAGCTTCAGACCAGAGTGCAGGAAGAAGTGGGGAAACTGAGGTCTGCTGGGGGAACAAGGAGAGGCCATGGGGTAGCTTAGTCACAGTGTCTCCCCAGTCCCTAGATCCCTTCTCATGCAATCAGAACAATGCTGCAGCAACTGTTTTTCAAATGCTGAGTTTGTGACTCTTGAAACATTTTTTTAAAAAGTTTAAAATGTGGGTGAAAGTTAACTATACCTTTCAGCACCAAGGAATTTCTTTATAAATTTATAAAGAAAAGAAAAAGCCTGAAGTTTCCAGGCTTTCTCTAAAGAAACAGAATTTTTCCTGATGGCCTTCAACTACTATAAGCAAATGCAAGATGCTAGAAATTCTAAAAAGAAAGGGTCAAGTTCATCATGAAATGAAGGCTTTTGTCGTGGACTATCCTGTATTCCCAAGGTAACAATTTCAACAAACGACGATGTCAGTGTGAATAATGCAGTTATGAAAGTCACAAGTAAATTTTTCCAACAAATGCACATTTAAAACCTATACGATCTGTCTTTCAAAAGAAGCTACAGCTGTCTGCTCCACACCAGAGAAAGCAGTGGCATCTACATACCTGAGAGTGATGACGTCATGGAAAACACAACAAACCCACAAACTACATGAGTTTGCATGTGCATGCGCACATGTGTTTGCCCGTGCAATCACAGGAACAGTATCTGTAAGTTGTTTGTGGAACTCATGGTTACTTAACCATGAGAAAGTCAGGCAGAAGCAGAAACAACAACAACAAAACGTCAGTCCTCAGCCTTAAGGACTCTAAGGCACTGAAGTTCACTTGTGACCACACTGTGGATGTGACTGAAAGCCATGTCTGGCTTACAAGTACCACTTCATGATGCCAACACTTCTGGGCCATCCTCTCCTACTGCTGCCTGTGAGCATCCAGGGAACAACTGTGGGAGGGAGATAACGGCCAAGGCATCCTCAGAGAACAGGGGTGCACAGGTCCTGCAGCAGAGACCAGTTCCTGGCCGACTCCTGAAGTACTGAAGAGAAACCAGGCTGAGAGGCAGCTTCTTGAGCAGAACTGAGTGTTGGGATACAGTCAACAAGACAGCTTTTCCAAAGATTCCTCCCTTTCCCTGCCAAAGGCCCACACTCCAGGCTGACAGGAACTGCATCTCCCTGGGTTGCTGGGTGGCCTTCCTTTGCTTCCTCCACACTTTTCCTCCTGTTTCTCCTTCTCCTCTACTGCTATGACAGAATGTCACCAATAGGGTAATTGATAAGGAAATGGATGTTCTCTCTCACAGCTCTAGGGTGCTAGTGTGCTGGCACCTGCTGAGGCTTCTTCCATAAGTTCAGGCCTTCCTTTTCATAGAGCTAAATGTACTTACAGCAGGGCCTACCTTTACTAATGTTCCAAAGACCCCTGGCGCCTCTGGGGACCTTGTTCTGGCTCCTAAATTTCACACTTTCTTCAGGCCTAGTCACCACATGCTGGGGACCCAACACCACTTGTCCCATTTCTCAAAAGTGCACACCCACAGCCCAGGGCCAGCAGGTGACACCAAGCCCCTGCCTGTTGATTCACCCTGGCCACACTTCAGGCCTCACCTGCTCCGTCCACCTTTCCTCTGTCCACCACGCTGCCCTCCACTGATGTCTCAGCATTCAAGCTCACCTTGGTGGTAGTGTTTATTATGTCAGCATTTTTGCCTTAAGCTGGCTTTCCTCTTGCTGTCTTCCCAAATCCATCTCTCAGGCAACAGAAGAGGGAAGGATCTCAGAAGCCACCTGGCCATACCCCTTTCCCCCAACACCCGGCCTTGTCTTCTGTCCCTTCTAATGCTTAGTGTAGACACGAAGTTCTCACAGCTCCGAGTGCTTTGCCTTCCAACATTACAAGCTATATTACTCATCACAGTCTCTCCCAGTGTAGGGCTCTACTTGGAGCTGGCTTTTGGCACACTCAAGAATAAAAAAGTATGTGACTGACATTAGGGTCAGTCACACCTTCCATGTCCTCTTCTACCTGTGGGCCACCACAGTGCCACTGTGGCTGGGCTTGGAGTTATGGTTTTGAGGCATGATCTTGCTATACAGTCCAGCCTTGTCTCAAACTCAATTCACTTGTTCCAGCTTCCAGAGTAGAGAGTTCATCATACCCAGCGGATGTTCCCCTTTGACTGGGGTTTACACTTGTTGGGTGAATGTTGCAGCACGGCTTAAAACATCAGGGTGACCAATGACACTGTTCAGATCTTTTCCACTAAGACTTTCTGAAGTAGGTAAAGGTATGTTCTGCCTGGAGCTTTCTTTTGAAAAGGTTTAACTGTAGTCTTCAGCACTCACGTTAGACTTCAGATAGCCAACGAGGCGGAAGGTTTATTTCCTTCTCCTCTCCCAGGCTGCTGTACTTTCAACTGATATGAAGTATGCACACATGCAAGAAGCCTGCTTGTCATTAGAAATGCCTCGCTTTGTCCCCAAGGGCTCTTCTCACAGTGACTGTGAACACAAGCACATGCTTTCTGTGTGACTGTAGTGGAAGAGCCACCTTCACCTGGGCCATCACAGCTGCACCTCTGTGGAAGGCAGACTTCAACCTGCTTTCCTGATTCGGACATAAACCCACAAAGAAGCAAAGAACCTAAATCAGAACATGTACACGCTAAAGAGTAACTGATCTGAGCTTTTCAATGATAAAAACAATGTCCACTATTAATAACGATGACAAGCCACAAGCTGAATTACATACATCTGACAAAGGACAAAGGTCTAAAAGGTACACGGGATTATTAATGATCAACAAGCAAAGAGGCTTCTTCTTAAAGAGGGCAGCTGGGCTGGGATGTGGCTTAGCACACGCAGGCTGTGGTTCCTCCTAGCAGGGTAAAACAGACCTGAGCAGACACATTAGCAAGGCTATGAAGGCATGCTGAGTACCCTGCCCCAGGTAGAGAGCTGTAAACTCTCTGGCAACAAGACAACACAACACATTTGCAGTGACTAAAGTCCAGAATGCTGAGGCTGCCAATGCAGGGAGCCCTGGTGGGAATGCAAATGGGAGACACCTTGCAACAAAGGTCAGTGATTCTTACAATGATAAACACACTCTGACCATGTGCACCAGCAATCATGAACTGAAATTTTAAGTCTATATTAAACCTGAAAAATTCCAAGTCAGAGACAGAAAGAGCCACAAGTTCAAGGCCAGCTTGGGTTGCATGAAAACCTGCTCAAAATGAATAACCCCTAAGCAGAAGTGTAAAGAGTGTTGTTCATACCTGAGGACGAGACTCGGGAGGCACTTAGCTATTCTTTGAGCTGAGGACACATGGAGAACTAGCTGTCTAGCCATGGAGAGAGAGCCTTGAATCCAACTAGCCAGGCAAGTGAGGCCACTCTGAAAGGATATTTATAGATAGCACCAACTACTGTGAATTCTGGGAAAGATAAAGCTAAAAAGAAAAGAAGGAAGGAAGGGAAGAAGAAAGGAAGAACATCGGTGGAGAGGCGGAGCTCACTGAGCGAGCCCTGAATGACACTGATCCTGGGGAAGGGCACATACATCTGTGAGAACCAGACTGCCAACACCAACAGGTAACATCAGCATAAAGCAGGACATGGCTAGTAAGAGCATAGCATAATGGCCCATCAATCCTGGCAACTGTAGACAAGAACCAAACCCAGCAGAAGGCTCTAGAACTTTTCACTGTCTGTATAGTCAATAAAACATTTCACAAACGAAGGCCTACTAATGCCTTTAAAGACTGATCCAAACTGGTTTGACTCACCGAAGGAAGTCAGTCTGTTAAAACTTCACTTTAAAGCAGCAAGAGTCAAGGAGAACCTGGGACCAGAACACTAGCACACACGGAGAAGCTGTCAGTCTAGAGTAGACACAAGAGTGAGTCTTGGCAGATTCTGTGGGATGGCGGGAGAGCTGTGTGAGTGTGGGCTTTGCTAAAACCAGCCTATGGAACGGGACGATGACATCCATGGCAATTTAACAATATGGTGCTTAGCTAGAAAACACCCTTGCTCCCAGCATCATGGGGTCTCTGAATCTAGTGTGCAGGGGACATTCTGCTCCACAGAACACACACAGCATATGTTATATGTCACTGTCCTGCCTACCTTTTGAAGGATCTCAAAAGCTGGACTCTAGAATAATACTGATAAAAGGTAGACACACCCCTCATTAGAATAACTAAGAACACAAAGCAGGCCTGTGTGCTCAGCCCCAAGAACAAGGTACACTGCTACCATCCCCTAGACACACTCAGTGGCAAGGGGGATATTTTGAGCAACAAGTATCAACAAATTCAAAACCTTTGTTGAAGTTGTGAAAAGGTTAGAAGAAATGAATCCCTACCTCTAACCAAGAAAGACTCTAGACCCTAATCAGAGACCTCACACAACAATCTGCCCGGGCAGTCAAATGCTTCAAGTCTTATAAACACCATGTGAAAGTCTGACAGGAAGGAAACTCCCTACTCATCTTCTAGGGCCACAGAACATTGATTACTTGGACCAGAGAAAGACAGGAGTAAGAAAAATCCAGGAAAACCTCAGCAGGGAACACGGATTTAAAACAAAACCAGGCCCTGAATGAAACCATGTGTGAGGCAGATGAGACCTGGAGGTGAATGAGCCATCTCAAGACAGCTGTGTGCACTTAAAACAGAGGCACGGTGTCATGCAGTTCCTTGTCAGTTACGGAAGAAAACGCATTCTACCACCTTAACAGAAATTATCAAAGGACTTTAGAAAAGTCAACATCTTCTCATAACTGTAACAAACAAAACCCAATAGTAATAGGTCTTTCCCAATCTGATATGCAATGAAAGGCTTAGGAGAGGCAGTACTAATCATGAGTCTCTGACACAGAGCAGGGCAGTTCTGAACCTGATGAATGGTTGTTTCCATCCTCCCCTCCTCACAAAGCCTCCTGCAGACTTCACAGCGTCAGGGTATTCCTCAAGACGCCACAAAAGAGACAAGGCAGCCCAGTGACTGTTTCCTTCTCTTAAAGGCCAGCAGTGGAAAACAAGAACAATGCATGCACAGCACAAACGAGAAAGGAAGAAGTGAAAACCCCGTCTGCAAATGAGAAGCAGCAGTGCACCTGAGAAACGATTAGAACCCACAAGTCTAGGGATGCCTTCCCACATACCACGTGAGGAGATTAAGAAACTTACACTCTTATGAAGAAAGTCTTCATATCCTGACAGGCATTTCCAACAATTGCAGTTGAAAAGATCATCTATAGCCACTGGCATGGCGTATTCCAACAACTACGCCTTTTCTTCTTAAGATCTACTTTTGTTCGTACCTATTCATTTATTTGTGTGTTGATAGACAGACAGACAGACAGAAAAAATATATATATATAATATACATACGTGTGTGTGTGTGTGTGTGTGTGTGTGTGTGTGTGTGTGTGTGTGTGTGTGTGTATGCCACATGTATACAGGTACTGGGGAGGCCAGAAGTGGGCATTGGATCCCTAACACTAAAGCTACAGGTGGTTGTGAACCGGGACCTGAACCGGGTCCTCTGGAAGAGCAGCAAGTGCTCTAAGTGCTGACCCCTCCAGCCGCACAAGTCTTATGGAAACAGATGACTGGATTTAGTATTTTCTTATTAGAGCAAAAGGCCAAGATTAACCAAAACCTCAACAAGAAGAACAAAGGGTGCCTGTGTCCCCTCAAACTAAGAAACTGAAAGCCAAGACCACTGATTGGCACAGGACAGAACTGACTCAGGTCAAAGCTGGCATGGATGGTGAGGTATCAGGGAGCTGTGCATACAAACCCTAAATTATGAACCCAAGATCTACTTGCTGTACGGAGTGCATTTTAATAGATGCCTGTGTTGTGTAAATCCTGCTCCCATTTCTAAGATAATTAGCTAAGAAAAGGCTAGAGCCTGTGACTGGGCAGTAGGGAGAGGACGGTGGGATTTGAGGATTGAGTGTGGTGTCTCAAGAGAGATGGCGGGGTGGGGAGAGAAGACAGAGAGAACAGGAAGCTTCTGTGAGGCTGGCAGGATCACAAGCATGGCCAGGAAAAGTGGACCCTGAGGACAGGTTGATGAGCAGAAGCAGGCCAGGTGGGACTCACACAGCAGGTAACAAGGGGCACATGTTGTGGATATAGGTGGGAGCCAGGTTTTGGTGCCTTTTACACAACATGAAAGAGTAGATAACTCATTACAGTGAGCCATAGACAGACGTGGGCTCCACCTTTACAGTGAGCACAGACAGACGTGGGCTCCACCTTTACAGTGAGCACAGACAGACGTGGGCTCCACCTGTACAGTGAGCACAGACAGACGTGGGCTCCACCTTGTGCTATGTATGAAAAGGGGTTGGGTGTATTACAGACTAAACTATGGTTGGTTAAAGCACAAAACTGAAGAAGGCTTAGTTCAGGTGTAGCAGCCCCTGGAGAGAACAGTGAGTGTGACCCATTCAGCATAAAAACTCCTGTCCATCAGAGTACACTGCAAACAGAATGGAAAGCACATCATAAATTTAAAGAAGACAGCACAATTCACAGGATGATCAAACGTTTCTGTCTAGGATATAAAGAATTCCATTAGGGTCAACAGGAGACAACCCAAGGAAAACAGCTGTGTGGCCAGCTGTCAATCAACAGGACTCAATATCGTGAGGAAGGAGTCGTCCAGAGTAGAGGGAGGAACCATCTTATGGCCCACCCACAAGGACCGAGAGGGGTTGGCAGGACACAGCACACCACAATGTGAGATGAGATGGCACCCAGCAACACTGGGGTCACATGGGATGAATCTGCACGCAGACGAGAGTATGGAGGGAGGGAAGTTCCAGCCAACAGAGAAGAAACACTCAACCCCTGTGTCTATACTCAATCCTAATCCGCACCCAGTGTCTGCACCTGAGGGGGTCCTGATCTACCAGACCTTCTTCTAGAAGAAGAACCAAGACCTGCATCTTCACCCACAGGATGGTTGAGATGCATCAACTTAAAACCAGTGGAACCTGCGATATGGTCCACCACCAGTAGAGATGATTTAGGGAGCTGTGGACACAGGGACTACCTGAGTGACGTACGGTAGGAGTAGGGCTTGAGGGCTATAGCTTGGTGCCACTTCTGCAGGTGGCACCATAACAAACAGCTGCTTCAACCTCGTAAAGTCACCGGCTGCCATGTCTCTCTGCCAGGAGCAAGGGAGATGGCTTGCTGCACAAGCAGGGAGAGCTATGCTCAAAGTCCTGACAGCCAGGTGAAAACCAATGCAGCGGTGTGTCTCTAACCCCTGCACTGTGGGCAGAAACTGAGGATCTGGAGGCTTGCTGGCCAGGCCATCTGGCCAGACAGTGAGCTCTGGGTTCAGAAAAGACGCTGGCTCAAAACATAGCAGGGAGCGTGACTGAAGAAGACATCCCACACTGACCTCCACATCTGCATACATGAGACCATTCGTGTGTGTGCGTGTGTGTGCACGCACGTGTGTGTGTGTGTGCGCGCACGCATGCACAAGCTAAAATAAACCCTTTCTCCCTGAAATGATTCTATGTGCAGATATGATGTGATATGAGACAGTAAGAGAGTAAGAAGCTTGGATTCCTCTGTGCCCTCGTGTTAGTTTGTAGAGAGAAAGGGTGAGCGGGCATGAGACTGAGGAGGGCACACACGGCTCTACAGTCTCCCTTCCTGAAAGGGACAGTGAAGTCCTGGTGGTCCATGATACCAGAGTCCTTTAAATTCTACCACTTTCTTAACCGCAAGACAGCTTAGCAGGTGGACGTGAGTTCAGGTCTAAGTACCCACATGGTAGAAAGAGAGAACTGACTCTCAAAAGTTGTTCTCTGACCTCTGCACTGAGGCTAATGCTGTGGCAGTGTCCCCACCACACATGATCCTTAGAATACGTAATACAAATGAACCCACGAATAGAAACAAAAAGAAGACATTACAGGGGGTGCCTAGATCTTATATGGAGGTAGAATGCTGTCCCTGCGGAGGGAACTAACTAGGAGTGGGGGAACCCTTGAGCTTCAGGAACCTGTTCACTACAGCTCTGGGGAAAGGCCCTGAAGCCAACTCACAGGCCCCTCTGCTCACAGATAGCAGCACAAGGACAACAGGACGGTGGGCAGTAAAGAAAGCTCACTATCGGAAGGTATGTAAATAGCTGGTGCTATGCTTTGTGTCTGTTTTTGGTCTGCAGGAGGAGACAATGAGGCTTTTCTACCACAAGGAAACAGGGTGAAGAGGTTCCTTTTGCCTAGTCCAGACCCTAGAGTGTGGCTCGACTGAAATGTAAGCTCACCTCAATGGAGGCCAAAATCAAAGCTCAAGAGTTCAAGGGGCCAGCACGCCTGCTGTGGATGCTGTACCTGTCATGTACAGCTACACAGCACAACTCCTTCCCTACACAATGTCTGAGATGCACTCCTCAGTCCAGGGCCAGAGGCACTTTCCCTCTCACCATCTAATCTGACTCACAGCAGCACTAGAGGCTGACCATCAGAAAGGCTGAGGTGGCAACCAAGGCGCTGGGCCCTTTAGAATATTCGGAATACTTTGATTTTCTAGGAGAATGCTGGTTCTCTGACACTCAGGACAGAGAAGCAGTGCAGCTGCTCAGACCAGAAAGCCAGTGCACAGAGATCCATCCATGCTGGGAGCATCCTGCCTCTTACTGAGGACAGAACAGCCACACACACAGCCTTAGGATGCTTTTGTCAACACACTCTCCTATAGAAATGGCTCCTCTGCCTGCTCACCAGGCAACCTGGCTGCAGGTTTGGAGCAATTCATGTGTCACTGTTCTTCAAAGGCTGAATACATGAAATACCCAGGGTTACCAAAAGCTACAGGGAGGGGATCTCAGGTGACACCCAAGCTGACAGGCCTTCTGGGGAAGGAGAGTAGAAGCTGAGGGCAGGCTCACCTTGTTGAAGACCCAGACCTCTCCATTCACTGTAGGCCTGGGCACCCCATGGCCATTATAGTGGAAGAGGACCCGTTCCTCCTTGGCATTCCGACGCAGAGATGTGCAAAGTTTCTTGACTTCATCCACAGTGGGGTCAAGGCTCTGCTTGTACCGAGCCTGTAGTGGAAAAAGAAAGCAGATACTTGTTACAAACAGGAAGGGGCCGGAGAGGACCCTCTTCCTCATGCACACCAGTCTAGAGGGAGCAGCTGTGTGCCTTGCACAAGTGGCCCCAACTGTTTGCATTAAAAAGTAAGCACAGGCTAGAGAATGTGGTAGTGTGGTGTGTTTTCACCAAGGACAACAATAACACGGGACATGAATAAGGTCAGCCTGTCACACGGTGGCATGAGTCAGACAGAAGGGACTGCCCTGAAGACCTTCTTAGAACATGGAACAGAGAATTTGCTCAAGTGGAGGCCTGCAGCATACCCTGCAGCCACAGCAGAGTGATATAGAAGAGAAGGAAGAATCCAAATCCATTGTTCAGCATACTGCCCTCCTGTGCAGGACACTGCAACGCCTCAGGATGGGGTCCTGAAATGAACAACAGGCTTTTTATACACACAAACAACAAACAGCGGCGGCAAAGGAAACCCCCGATAAAAAAACAAAAATGGCTAATTGGTGAGAGATAGCTTAGGAAGAACTGTGTGGAACTTCACTGTAGGAAGTGGCCAGTTCACCAAGAAAATACAGAAACATGGGACCTGAACAGGCACATAGCTTACTTCAGCAGACAACAGCTCTGCCCAGCCAGTTCCACACCAGTGCAACCCCAATAAACATCTAGCAAGCTATATTCTGAAATAAAACAAGCTGCTTTGGGAACTCACACAGAGGGAAGAAAAAGGGACCTGGGGGGAGACAAGCAAAAAACACTAAGAAAGCACAGAAAAGGGAAAACCCACAGTTACTGTGGAACGCCTCCCAGACACTCCGAATCCTGCAGGGAATCTAATTAAGATAATGCAACACAAAGACCAGAGGTAGAGTCACACACACAGGGCTTCCCAGGAGCAGAGCTGTCAGTTAAAACGTTCTGAAAACTCATTTGTTAAACTTGGGCTAACTTGTAGATGGAATGAGTTGGGGGTCAGGGCAGAGATAAGTTCGGTAATGTCCCACAAACGCTGAAGCCAATGACAGAGATGAGGGTCTCTGGCTCATTTCCATCTATTTTGTGCCTTACCCTGAACTTCTAATGGCAAATTCACAGTACAGAATTTAAGGAGCAGAGCCTGGCGTGGCAGAGGATCACTGTAACACTGGGACATACCAAATCAGTCCAGGCACCAGAGCTGTGTTCTCCAAACTACGCAGAATCTACTAGAAAATCAATGAAAGGTTCTGCCTATATATATATGGATGGACATTATGATCTGTCCTTTAAAGGTAATGTGTGTGTTCCAGAGAATGAATGCAGGTCAGTAAAGTTACATTTAACTTTTAAAAAGAAAGGACACAGTGAAGGACAGCACCTCCAGTGGCATTTTTATTGTCTAGGATGAGTTTGATCACTCTGGGTCTAGGTGTTTCCATATGAATTCTGAGATTGCCTTTTCAATTCCTGTGAAGAATTACTTTGGAATTTTGATGGGAATTGCACTGAAATCCATAGATTGCTTTTGGCAGGATGGCCATTTTCACAATATTATTCCCAACAATCCAGCAGCATGAGAGGTCTTTCTATTCTCTAGCAAATTCTTCAATTTCTTTCTTTAGTGTCTGACAGTTCTCATTGTACAAGTCTTTCATATCCTTGGTTAAATGAAGTCCAAGGTTGGTTGTTTGTTTGCTTGTGTTTGTTTGTTTGTTTTAAATCTACAGTGAATGAGATTCTTTCCATGATTTTTTTCCCACTGTGTTTGTTCCTGGTATACAGGAAGGCTACTGAGTTTTGTCTGTTAATTTTGTATCCTGCTACTTTGCTGAAGGTATTTTCTTTCATCTGTCCCTCTTCGTTACCTTGCAGAAATTACACGTAGGATGCGTGAAGATATAATACATGGAGAAATCAAACTGGTTGCTCCAGCCCTACAATCTAGCAATCGCAGAGGGAAAGAGCACTGCACACTAAAGAGCAAGAAGCGTCATCAGCAGTCGCCTGCAGCCATGGACCTAAGCAGTAAGGTACAAGAGCGACTTGCTAGGCAGAATGTGCACAGAGGTATAATAGTGTCACCAACGCCATGCTTGAGTACTGAACAGATTTAAAATCCACTCTACAGCCAGGTGATGGTGGTGCTCAATTTTAATCCTAGCACTTGGGAGGCAGAGGCAGGTGGATCGCTGAGTTCAAGGTCAGTATGGTCTATAGAGTGAGTTTCAAAACAGCCGGGGATACGCAAAGGAATCGGATACGCAAAGGAATCTTATCTGGAAAAACTGAAACAAACAAACAAAACAAAATGTAAAATGGAGGAGGAGGAAGAAGGGGGGGGAAGAGAGGAGGAGGAGGAAAGAAGAGGAAGGGGAGGAAGGAGGAGGGAGGAGGAGGGAGAGGGAGGAGGAGGAGAGGAGGGGAAGAGAGGAGGGGAAGAGAGGGGGGGAGAGGAGGGAAGGAGGAGGAGGAGAAGGGAGGAAGACGAGAATGAAGAGGAGGAAGAGGAAGTCGAGGAGGAGGAGGAGGGAGGAGGAGGAGGAAGGAGGAGGTTACACATGAAGGAGAGACAGCAGAAAATGGAGTAACCACCACCACCAACACACACACACACACACACACACACACACACACACACACACACACAGATACCCATTTTTGGCCTCTTCTATCTACTTATGTGAGGACCGCAAGTTAAGAAATAGACAAACTTCTGGGATACGATTGTGGGCACTGTGGAACACTGCTTATCTGCTCACTCTAAGAAACAAGTAGCAGCTGTGCCTTTAAAGACAGTGGGAAGATGTTTGTGGAAGCAGAGGAGGTGATTCACCAAATGTGAATTCCCTCTGCAGCCACAGCGTGAAGTCCTGGAGAAGGGGTGTGCAGAGCTGAATGGAGGTACAGAGAAGCAGCACCTGAAAGAGGCAGGGCCGCTCTGCAGGCCGAGGCTGAGGACAGCTACAGGGAAAGCTCCTTCACGTTCCCAGACGAGACCCTGCCAGCCTCTCTGACCTATGCAGTCCTCCCAAGAATGATAAACACAATCCTCTGCCTAGTGCAGAACCACGATGGAGGCTAAAGTCACTATTGCTGATGACTAAGCTAGCTATTTTAATAAATTGACTTAATCAGCTGCTAAAAAGAGAATTAAACAAACTGACAAATCTGGCTGCTAGTTCATGGTAGTCCACACCAGATATGAAAGCTTTAGAAAGAAAGACAAGACTTACAAGGTCCCTCCAGGTTCCTCAAGTCCTCTGCACCTGAGCAAAGCACATTAAAGCCACACACAGGGCTCTCTTGCCAGAGCTACTGTAGGGCAGGGCATCTGGGGTACCTGCCTCAACGTGGCAAGGTTAGGGTCCAGCAAAGTGAAACTCCTCTCAGGACAGAATGTAGGCCAGGGTCTGCAGGAAAGCTAACGCACAGCACAAGGTCTGAAACAAGACTGAAGCCTCCACGGAAGACAGAGTGCCCACGGAAAGAGGAGCACAGTATGGGGCAAGGATGTTGATGCAGGCCTAGGCAGGTGGGCAACACTGCCTGGGCGAACTCCAGCCACATCTGTTTGTGGTTGGAATGGCCTGTCTGGATCCTGGCCCTTTCCAGAGCTTCCATTCAGGGAATGATGTCAGGGGAACTTTACGCTGCTCACTAGCCACTTGTGTACAGATGTCTAAAAGAAGCTAAAGGCTGTGAGGGGCCATCACTGCTTACAGTTCTGTGTATGTCCTTCAATACAGGGTGTGTCCTGTCCTCTCTACATCTTGACAACATGCTAATCGCAGCTAGCTTGTTGAATGACACCAGATTGTTAGTGACATTAATTATAACAATTAGTAAAGAACAAATCAAAGTGATGAAATGCCATCTGACATCACGGTGACACAATGAATGTCAGCACAACCCTGTAGAGCACTGTGGGAATGGCACTGGGGAACCGTGCACTGCAGTGTCCAGTCAGGCCTTTAGGGTGCCTGGCTGCACTCTACACAGTACAAGACCGGAAAGGGGCTAGAGTACAGTGGCTGAGCCAGTGTCTGGTGTGCACAGCCTCCAATCTCAGGAGACAGTTTCTGTGTCCAGACTGATGATGCTCAGGACTCGGACTAAGTCGTCTAAACTCTGGGGTTCTGCTCAACCCCACAAACTGCAGCTGTGAGGCAGGGGTGGCAGACAAGTCTGTAACTTTAATTTTTTTCAATCCTTAGTTTTAATGAGGGTTCTTAAATGCTGTATGTAACCTCCCTTCTAGCCCATCAGAGGTAGTGGGAAAAAAAGGACACAGGAGAAGTGGACCTGTTTAGAAAGGCTCTTTGGAGTAAATGCCAGCTGTGTTGTCAGCAGCGACAGCTAGGTCCACTTGCTAACACTTCGCGGATACACCAGCAGTCCAGTTTAGTAGTCGGAATAGCAGACACAAATCACCAGCTGTGACATGAACTAACAGAGACAGCCAGGCCTCAGTCTTGACACGAGTCAACAAAAGGGACCCAGAAGGACACCAGGAAAAGTTCTCAGCTGTGTCTCTCTCAGCAAATGGGAGATCCGTGACCATGCAAGACCAAAAAGCATTGCACAGCTAGCTCTAAGAGCAAACCTAGCCCAGGCTCCATAACTGCCCATCAAGTCCTTTCTATACTTTCTAAACATCACTTGTTCTCCATGGGTCTTGCCTCAGCACGTGTCTGTCTCAGCTGACACAACTCTGCCAATCAGCCTGAGTCCAAGAAAGCAACTAGAAACTACAGCACACCACCCAATGTTTTTAGTGCATTTCTCTCTATGGAGTCCCAACAAATGTAGCTCAACTACACAATGTAAGATAGACTAATACATGTGTGTCATTTAACACAGAATCTTTCATCATGTGTCCTTTAACATGCTTACTTTAGCAAAACATCCTCTCTCCTGTGTCTGCTTCAGCACAACATTCTTTCACAAATCTGTTTTAGTCTTTCACCTGTGTCCACTTAAGGAAAACACTCCTTCCCGGGTTTGCCCCAAGAAAACACCATCCAGAATAACTGATTTTCCAAACAACCCTTAAGTTTCCATTTCATATGTCTGCAATCCCGGCATCCGACAGGCTGAGGCACCATGAGATACCTAGCAAGACCCTGTCTCAAAGTGGGGGGATGGGGCTGGAGAGATGGCTAGGCAGTTAGGAGCACCAGTTTTTCTGCCAGAGGACCCAGGTTTGATTCCCCAGCACCCACATGATGGTTCAGAACTGTCCGTACCTACAGTTCCCATGTCTTCAGCTTACTCCAAGAACACCTACCACATATATATGGTGCAACAGATCACCCAGAACTGGAATTCCAGATGGTTTCGAGTTGCCATGTGAGTGCTGAGAACTGAACCTGGGTCTCTGGCTGCATCTCCTAAGCCATCTCTCCACCTAGCACCTATCGTTTTAATGGTGCTGGCTACATGCCATCCAAAATTACTCCCAGACAAGAGAGTGAATACACTATGAAATTCCAGAGGAAGTGTGAAGTGACATGCTAGCATCCTAAAATGGCACCCTGGAGACTGCCTCACCAATGCAAGGTCATCTCTCCTCACAGGTGTGGCTCACCTGCTACACAAACATGGAGCAAGGGACTCTGTGCTGAGACCTGGGTGAGCTCAAATCTGGAGTTTCCTGAGTCACTGTTGCTATTTTGGCCAAACTGAGCACCACACCACACCCCATTTTAGCAGACCCTTCCCCTGGCTGTCTGTAATTAAAATAAATACCTCTATATCTACACATGAGTGCATTTTATACGCGTCACAGCTGAGTAGACAGAAATAAGAGGCATAGAACATTTCCCCTCAGATCTACAGCCTGGAACAGTACAACAGGGACAAGGCCACTCCCAAGACTCCATCAGGGGCTGCAAGACTTGGGAGCTGGGCAGGGGGATACACAGAGTCGAGATGGACATCTCCCACTTCCAAGGCTCTTCGGTGACACAAGCAGCCAATGCAGATATAGAAAGGCAAGTCTCAAAACATGTTACCAAGAACGTTAGGTCCGAAAGAAATACCACACACCCTTCTCTTGGTCCTGAGGTGCTCTCTTGCCTTCTCTCACTCTTCCATTCTCTCTCTTCTCATAGCCTGATTCAGTCTACTATTTTCTCTCCCTGCTCTGGAATCTTCCTCATATCTACAACAAAACCCTTTTTTTCCTCAGCCACTGAAGAACCAGCCTGCCACCATCTTAGGTTTAAACCCATCTCATAGTAGAGACAACTATATTCATTTCTGTTTGTGGTTAAACCTCAAAGAGTGGGCTATGCTCCACCTGTAACCTTAACTACAAATGGTTCTGGACTGCCTGTTCCAACAATGACAATCGTGTCTTTGTTTCAAAAAGTTAATAACCACCTTGCAGCCCTACCTTCACTTCAAAGGTTTGCTACTGCTGCCTCGTTACAACCACCTTGCAGCCATGTCTTTCTTCCAGGAGGTCGTCATGGCTGGCTTGCTATGCTCATGGTTCTGCTCCTATAACCCCTCCTAATTTTGGCCACTACATCTATTTGGGAACCCCCTGCCCCTGAGCTATAAAAACCTTGTCTCCCTCGCATCCAATGATGACTTCTAAAACCCTATCTTGGCCATGTACACAAATAAAAGAGCTGGTTTTAATTAATTTGGCCATGATGATGTCTATTGGTGATCCTTCTCCTCCCATCTTTGGAATTAATACCACACCTAGGAGTACTCCAAGGTAATGGTTATGGAGAAGGTTTTATTGTATATCTGAGGGAGAGTACAGCCAGAGGCACTTGGAAGGGTCCCACTGAACCTGGCCATAAAAGTAGGGGAGAGGGCAAGTGGATCAAAAGAGGAACAGAGGCCCAAGAACACCAAGAGAGAAGAACTCAGAGAGCACATGGCCAAAATGGCAAGGTTGTAGAGACTGGGGGTAAACACAGTGAAGCCCTTGCGATGGAGAGGTCACGGTAGGCAGGACCTAGGAGGAGCCACAGTACTAAGTGAGCCTGGTGGCCAGAATGGGCTTTGTTGTACTCATAGGCACCATGGATAGGTATCTGTCCTAGGTTTCTTTAGGACCTGACAGTCAGAAGGGCTCAGAATTGGCTATTTATTCTCTTTGTGAACAGACAAGGGAAGCAGAAAATGTTTCTATCACTACCAAGAGAAATAACAAGGAAATCAAACCAAATTCAAGTTGTCTTAGTGGTTTGCAAGCCCTGGAGGTGGCCAGGTCTCTACAGCAAAGCTACCTTCTTCAGTTAATGCAAAGGGCAGCCAACAAAGACTCTGCAGTCCTTGGAGGCTAAACATTTAAGGCAGAGGTGGACCAAGAGGAATGACTGCCAGGAAGAAAGGCACCTGCACCTGAAGGCCCTGAGAGCACTGCCCACCAGAGACCTAAGAAGACTACGGCAGGAAGGGAAGGGAAGTCTCCACAGAATGCAAACTGTGCTTAGCAGGTGACAGCAGTGGGGACTCCTCTCCAGCTGCCCCTCCAGCCCTGATTTAGCAGCCTTCTCCTCCCTCAGAACCTTATTGGGCAACATGAGAAAGGTCAATTAACCTTAGTGCATGTGCATACTCCCCATGAGTTAGTGTCTGTGCACACTTCCTATAGAGTGTGTGTGCACACTCCCCATGAGTTAGTATATTTGCACACTTCCTTTGAGTGTGTGTGCACACTCCCCATGAGTTAGTGTATTTGCACACTCCCCATGAGGTGTATGTGCATACTTCCCATGAGTTAGTGCATGTGCACACTCCCCATGAGTTAGTGTATTTGCACACTCCCCATGAGGTGTATGTGCATACTTCCCATGAGTTAGTGCATGTGCACACTCCCCTATTCATTTCCAAAAGGCCCAAATACCATCACTATTCAAGACCCTGTTCTTGGAACACTCCTAAACAGTGCATGTTCTCAACTTCCTCAGTCTCACAAAGGAGCCAGAGCAGGTCTACACCTCATGGTCACAGCTCCAATTCACATCTCTCATGAATATCACCACATTCTGACCCTGCCCAGAGTCTGCTACAGAAGTAGCTGTGTGTCCTGGCTCCTGCACAGTGACTTCACTTATCTAAATTAACTTCAAAGTCATCAACTGCAGCTGCAGGACTTCAGTTCTCAGAGCAGGGAGGAGAGTGGGACCAGCAGCTCAGCTGGAACACTGCATCAGTGGCTGTCCTGTTCTGTGTCTCCTGGGGGGAGAGGCTGCAGAGGCCAGGGATCTCTGTGAGTCTGAGGCCACCCAGATGTACAGAGAGAATTCCAGGACAGCTAGGACCTGGGGGGCGGGGGGAGAGACGCTGTCTCAGAAAAATGGGAAGAACGAAAGAAGGGGGTGGAGGAAGGAAGAGAGGAGGAGGACAAGAGGCCACATCAAGTAGAGAAGAGATCACTCGAGACTGAGGGCAGATGTACCCTCCAGGAGCAACGCCTATCTGTTCTTCGTGTCGAGGTTTACATGGGCACCTGCAGTCACTGTTAGTCTCTGGTGGAAATGTCTGGAGCTCCCTGCTCTCTACCTCCCACCATTCTTTTCTGCTGCAGTGGCTTCTTGGATTCCGTGAACCTCTGCATAGCCACTGAACTGCATTTGTAAAGCTCCATTGAAAACTCATCTACTGCCTCCAGACACTACACCTCACAGGAGTGAGCTTCTCCCAAAGCACACCCAAAAGCAACAGAGCTGGAGTCATACCAAGAGCTGAATAAAATTAGGGACTCGTTATTTCTGACCTTGGCTCTAGCAAGGTCTTATCTTGTGTGAGTGCAAAAAAAAAATTAAAAAAAGTAGATTCAACCTCATTTCTTACCTATCACACTGAGAGGACACATTAATGGACCAGCATGAAAGGCACTTCGGATATTAATAATGTGCCTCCTGGGGGATGACAGGAATTAATTAATATTTTTAAGGGCTTTGAAATGAGAAACACTAAATTAAATGTCACCACACCACATAAGGTTTGTTTCAAAATGAGGGCGCCTGGATAATGGCTCGGTGGAGTGAAAGACACAGCAGCAGGTTAGACACCCAGTCGTTTGGGGAATTTATGGGCATTTTCATCGGGCAACAAAACAACAGAACAATCCCCCCAAACACCACCTGAGCTAGGCATTCCTCCTGAAAAGCCAAATCTCAGGATGTAATAAAATAGGGGGTGGGGGTGGGGATGGGGAGCCTGCGACAGAAGAAAAGAATGTAACAGTGAGTAACGTGGTAAGTGGTGCTCTGGGCTCTGCATCCGCCTGGGTGACAGCACACACCTTCTTGTGCTAGTGAGGCTCAGGAAGGGCTCCCCACAGATTTGCCTATAGGCTCAGAAACCCTGTGAAGCAGTGGCAATATGTCTTCTACCTACCTCCCTAGGACTTCGGGCACCACAGTGCTGTTCAACTAGGGCTGTGAAAATGGATCCATCTTCAACAGGTTTGGTTTTTTCTGTTGTTGTTGTTGTTTGTTTGGGTTTTTTTGTTTGTTTGTTTGTTTGTTTTTTAACTAAATTGACCTCCCAGTGTAGTGGCCTTTGTACTTGGAAGGTTGAAACTAGGGGTTCAGAGCCTCTACATTTCCTTATTGTTGAGTTGGGGGTTTTTTGTTTTGTTTTATTTGTTTGCTTATTTTTCTGAGTTGTTTTAAACAAAGCAGTTTGGCTGAGCTGCAGAGCAACAATGGAGTAGAGCCCCTGCTACCTTCCCAGGCTCCCTGCAGATGATGTACTGCCCTGACAGCTAACCTCTGATCCAAGGCATGGACTCAAAGTGCACATGGTAAGAAACACAGCCCACACCTGTACCAAAGCACAGTTCTCGCCTAGTCAGATAGAACCATCAGTTAAGCTACTACCTCATCCCCGGCCCTAAGCAGTACCTAGAGAATGGAAGTCTTCCTATACAAAACACACTGTCTGTGGTGAAGAACCAGGAAAGCCTTCAGTAAACAGGCTACTTTAAATAGGGAGCTGGGTAAAAAGCCATGAGGACAACTGTTTCTACCAGACAGAGTCCAGGGCCTCAGGGCATCCCCATGTCAGATCATAATCTGTAGACACCTCTCAAAGGAGAGCAAGGAGAACAGAACAGACGGCAAGAATTAAATGTCGGCACAGTATAGCAGAGTTGCCCAGCTGGTGAGGCTGCGCTCTTCCTTTCCCTTTGGCTGACAGACAGACATCAAGATCAAGAGTCACACAGCACTCCTGGAGCACACCAACACACACAAATGAGAAAGTACACACAGCAAGATCTCCTCAGGCTGATTCCATGAACTGTAGCAGCACTCAGCCCAGCCTTGCCGGCCTAAGGCCTTCCTGCCCAGACCAGCAGAGCCTGGGGCTCCACACCTGGCATTCAGTACCACCAGCCCCTTGTCCCAGTTTCCATTCTGTTGCTGGGATACACACCATTGGTATGTGAGAGATCGCAGTCCATCATGAAGGAAGTCAGGTTAGGAGCTCAAGGCCAGGACCTGAAGGCAGACACTACAGCAGATACCATGGAGGAATGCTGCTTACTAGCTTGCTCATCCTGCTTTATCATACAACTCAGGAATACAATAGTAAACTGGATCCTCCCACAGCAATCAGCAATCAAGAAAATACCCCACAGATTTGCCTATAGGCCACTGTGATGGAAGCATCTTCTCAACTGAGCTCTGTCTTTCCAGATGACAAATATCTAACCAGCACACTGCCTGTGAGTCTTCGCGGCATCGCCTCACCTCTCTGAGCTGTGCTCCTCCTGCCTCGGTCACGGCAGTTCTCATCGCCTGGCCTTGTGTCTCACAGCGAGCACTCCCAGGTGTGCCTCCAACTGCGACCCATGGCCAGACTCCTGCCCTGCTGCAGCATGCCGCTCCACTGCGTTTCCAGTCCACCCCGGGGTCATCTACAAAACTGGAACCCCGAACTCAGGTGGCCTGACACCTGGGGGTAAGAGCCACAGGAAACAGACAGATGGACAGGCAGGCACACACGCGCACACACACACACACACACACACCCTCAGATCCCGTCTCTGGACACACATATCACATGTGTACATGAGTCACAGGTAGACTCTTTTGCCTTCCATTAGCTGAGGTCTCAACCCAGCCTGTGGGGCTGACTTGTCAGGAAGAATGTAGGGCAGGTATTGTGTAACTCAGGCACTGTCCCTCTCCATTACCACATTTCATTTCCCTTTAAAGATTCCCATGGAGACGCTGTTCTGTACGTCCTTCTCCCTGGTGCGATCAAGACAAGACTGGTTTCCCACTTCAATCCCTTCATAGAAAAGAAAACAAAAACTAGTTCTTATTTTGTCCATGGACCCCTTGAGTCTCTGCGATGTGAGCAACGGCCTGAGCTGCTGGAGACCTGAAGAACCCAGGCTGCAGGACAAGGATGGGAATCGCAGAGGCAGGGCCCAAACCAGATACGGCTCAATCAGCATCCTGGGATGTGGGAAAATGGTGCTGGTCAAATCAGCAAACAAAGCAGCTCACCATGGTGACAGGAAGTGGACACAGCATCTTCAGCATCCCTGAGTTACCTCCCCTCCATCTGGCTAGCTACCTGCTAGGTCTGGCCAGACACCTCTGCAGCCTGAGTCCCTGATCTCTAAAGGAGCCTTTAGAGTGTCTAAGTTCAGAGTTAACAGGTCGTTCTCTGGCCAGTTCCAGTAGCCTCTACTGTTTATATGTTTCATTTGATTCTTTTTTTCTGAGACAGGGTTTCTCTTGTAGCTCTGACTGTCCTAGAACTAGCTCTATAGACCAGATTGGCCTCGAACTCACAGATCCACCCGCCTCTGCTTCCCAGGCACTGGGATTAAAGGTGTGCGCCACCACCACTCAGCTATGTGTTTCATTTGAAATGACCGCTAAGAAAGATCCTGGTTCCAGAAGTGTCAGAGGTGTCCCCTTCTGCTCCTTGTGTGAGTGTGACAACTCCTTCTCTGCACACAGCTTCTCAGTATCTTGTGCTGCAGTCTGCATGTTAGAGGGAGAGAAACAGGTGCACCCAGGGCAAAGAGCCACCGCCGTGGAAGGCTTCAGCTCAGCCGTAGGTCAGTGACCACCTACCCATGGTTCAGCCTGGAAGCTTTTCTCTTCCAAACACCTGAAGAGCACAGGGCCAGCTACTTGAGAGGCAGAGCTTTTCCCAGGGGCTGGTGAACAGCCAGAGGCAACATCGCTCTCAGGATACATTCCGAGGGTTCGCTTCCTGAGGCCCCTCTTCTCTTGTTACCACACTATAGTGTAGACAATGCTGGCACTCCTGGTTTTACAGACAGAAAGTCATGCAGCACACATATGGCAGAGCAATTCAAAGCCAGGATCCAGGATCCAGGCTCCAGTCTTACAGTTTACTGCTCACTGCTCATTACCCTGGTAGCATCAGAGCACAGTAGTGCAGAGTAATGCAAATGGGCACAAGAAGGAACAAACAAAAGGAAAATAACATCTGCCTGGCAAGCCCAGCTGCTCAAGATCCATCCACTGCCATTCAGCTGCCCCTGTGCCCTGTGCTCTGGTACACCAGACAAACAATCTCTTCCCTGACGCAAGCCAACACCCCACTATCTTCTCAGACTGTTTTCTGGTGCAGAGAATCCCAAGACTACAATGCTTTCACAAGGCTCTTGGTCAGCAACACTTGTCATTCACTGGCACAAGCCTTCACCAGGGCTTCTAGCCTATGTTACGCTCCCTCTGGGATCTGTGCCCCAACCTTCTCCAAGTATAAGCAACAACTGTTTGTTACCAGGAATAATTCATGTGCTAACCAGCCAGGGGGGGCAGAAAAAGGAACATGGGGATCTTGGTATGTGGGATGGAATGGAGAGGCAGCCTGGACTCTGGCTACGAGGACCAGCACCACCCACTAGATACCAGGCTAAGACCTGTTCGCAACAGCCATGGCTCATGTTGTCACAGAATGCCTTGAAGACTGCAAAAGCCACAGCATCTGTAATACTGTAATGTAAATGTCAAGAGGCCGTCATACCTCCCAAGGCCTCATGCTACACAGAAAGTGATATGTGTTACAGCAGAACAGCAGAGCAGCATCTCTGGAACTGCACACCACTATAAAAGGCCAAGCTTGAAGATCATGAAAAACGAAAAACAAAACAAAACAACCAGCAGGCCAGAAGGGCTGGGCCTGCGAGAAGTAACATCCTCCATCCTTCCCACCCCCAAGCCCGATGTGGCCCTAATGCATCCCTGGATGCATTGTATCTGCTCAGGTATCAGGAGCCATCTTCACTGGTAGCCATAAACCTCACTCATCAGGGTACACAGATGCATCCTCCATAATTCTGCTCTCTCACTTTTCAAACAAATCATGTAGAACCCAGAAGACTGAGTATAGGCTGGTATAGTGGGAGCTGAGGAGCACAGTTAACTCTAGACAGCCCGTCTTGCCAGCAGAGCTCTGCTTTTAGCATTCATGGGGCCCATGCTGGGGCTTGAGCACACCAGTTCAGCCACACGGTCCTGGACACGGCTTTGGAGTACTTCACTAGCCTTAGCCAAATGTCTGCACTGCCCTCATCCAGGACGTAAGCAACAGCAACACTGACGCAGAAGAGCCTCGGGTGCCAGATTGCAGCTTCACATGAGATTTGTAAAACTGTCTCCCTCGCTCATGCATTATTCAACAATTCCTCCTTCCCTGATTTGAAAAAGAGGTAAAGCCCAAAAATAGAAGCTCTGACTTATAGATCAGGCTACTCCACTCTTGACTTTCTCGGTCCTGCTTACGAGGACCCTCAGAGGAAATACTGCACTTCGCTGGAACACTTCCCCTAAGGCTTCAGTAGCATCTGTGGCATGCTTGTTTGTCACAACTGCCAGCTGAGGGGTAAAGGCCAGCCTGCAATTATGCTCACAACATGTAGAAGCATGCTCACCTCCATGACAAATCAATGGCCCAACATAAAAGAGCTCTGAGTTTGAGAAAAGAACAGAGCCTTAATTCTAACCAGGACTTGTATTCTAATCTGACAGAGTGGGGAAAACAGCAAGAAAAAAATCATGTGCATAACATCCACATTTATACAAGAAAGAAGAAAACCAGTCTTACCCACACGTATCACCCATTACTGAAACATGTAAGTGTTGTCCAAGCGTGTGAGGGGTGGCTAGAAAGCAGGACAGGCAGGTTTCCCTAACATCCTTGGCTGCATTTAACTTTGGAATCAGGATAAGTTTTACATAACTACAAAGCAAAACAAATTTTGTTTAATGAACCTTAAAAGATGTAAGCAAGAAGCTGGAGAGCTAGCTAAGCAGTCCACGTCGCCTGCTGCTCTTGCAGAGGACCTAACTTCGGCACATCAGATGGTTCAGAGCTAACTGTAACTCGTTTCAGGGCATCTGAAGCGACCTTACGACCTCTGTAGGCACTGAATACCAGACACACACAAGTACACTCATGTTCATGTACACACATAAGAATAAAATTTTAATTTTTAAAAACTGTTTATGCATAAATGTTTGGCACATGCCCTGCACCACAGAGGTGAGAAGAACGCATCAGCATTCTCTCCTGTAACTGAGCTACAGGTAGTTGTGAGCTGCCATGTGGGTATCAGGAACCAAACCCAGGTCCTCTGCAGCAAGAGCAGCAAGTAAGCTTAACCACGGGGCGGCCTCTCCAGCCCCCAAATAATTTTTAAGTTTTAAGCAAAATCAAACAAATGGATTTGATTATTTACCCAGGTAACTATTGAATTTCGGAACTCTTCAAGGGATCATGACATAGGGTAAAGTGCCCACACCTAAGCCTGCCATGAGAGGAAGAGCAGACACCCGAGGACAGCCTAAGACCACTAGTGGAAAGGCTGCCACCATTTTTTAAATTGTTGAGTATAGTGCAAGGTTAAATGGAAACTGGAATGTGCCGCCATTGGGGGAGGAGGAGGAGGAGGAGGAGGAGGAGGAGGAACCACCAGGACCACCACCACCACCACCACCACCACCAACCACCACCACCACCACCCCCACCCCCACCCACCACCACCACCACCACCCACCACCACCACCACCACCACCCACCACCACCACACCACGGATCAAAGAGAAATCCTGGAGATTTACACACCTGAATCAGCAAGACCTCACAGTGGGTTCTATTTGTAAAGACAGAGAATAGGGCTGGGATGAACAATGTAAACTCCTGTGGCTGCTAGGATTTAACCTCTCTAAATATGCCATCCCATGAATAAACAAACAAAACAAAACAAAACAAAACAAAACAAAACAAAACAAAACAAAACCTCCTCAGAGATAGAGCTGACTTTAGGCCTGGGGAGGAAGATGCATGGAATGAACATAGAATACCCTGACTTGTGAAACCTCACAGACTAGAGGCAATCACCCACTCCTGGGCCTGCATCAAAAGACCCAGGAGCCAGCAGGAATAGGCTCCATTTGCCAGTGGCGAAATGCAGTAAACATCAATGATTACCAATGCAGAGCGTTTCTGTACACCGAAGAGCTTGGCTGGCCACACATGTTCCCACGTCCCTCCCTTACTGGTTACCTATGAGAAACCTACTACTTAGAAACTAGCATATAAAGGGCAGTTTACTGACTCTGGCCTTTCCCTAACGTAGTGACTTCGAGCGATCCAGTAAGTGGAGAGGAGTGGACAGAAACAACCCTGTTAACCAGCAAAGAGGGATGCCAGAGGCACGGAGACTCCATCCTCCTACCAGCTCAGTGAGTGGAGCCAGGCAATGATTGTTGGTAACTTCTCACAACACAAGCAGAGTTCTGTACACACAAAAAGACGCTCGCAGCACCACTTCTGAAGCACCCTGAGCACCACAATCTGTAATAAGCCTCTAGATTAACCTGCAATACAGAGGAATTCCAGGGACTAATGCCAGTGTGATTTGACATTGGGGTAGGAGTCAACAAACCCCAGAAACATTAAATTCTACAGGATGCAGAGAAACTCATTTCTTTAATCAGTTCATTTAAGGAAAAAACAAACAAACAAACAAAATAAGAAAAGGAAAAAAAAAAGGACAGGGAATGAGCTACAGAAGGGACTGAGTAGTAGAGTAAGCCTATGGATCAGCAGAGTAGCTAATTCAATCAATGATGCCCTCATCTGTAACCTATACACAGACTGTGCATGCTTAAAGAATCGGTTATTTTTAGAAATTACTAGAAATACTTATTCTCACACATGGAGCAGCATGACACATGGAACTGGCTCCAAATAGAGCCAGATAAAAAGACGGGAAACAGGTGGGTGACAGAAAGCTGAAGACAGAGGATGGCCACGGGAAAGTACCCATGAGAAAAACTTTACAAACACACAAATACAAAGGACACTACAGACACAAATAAACAGGCAATTGCATTTAAGCCATTTCTCTGCTTCTGTGCGGGAGCAATGGGGGACAAAGCACAACCAGACTAAATGTGTTCACATGAAGCACTTTCCAAGGTATGGCCAGATGTTTTAGGAAGAGTCCAGGCAGGTAAAAATCTTTAAAGAATTTTTATCAAAAGCATGTTGTGCTGACTGTATCAACACGATGTCAGAATCGTTTGGAAAGAGAGACCCTCAACTGAGAAACGCCCCAGCCAGACAGGTCAGGGGTCTATCATTTTCTCCATTAATAATTGAGATGGGGGCTGGAGAGATGGCTCAGCGGTTAAGAGCACCCGACTGCTCTTCCAGAGGTCATGAGTTCAATTCCCAGCAACCACATGGTGGCTCACAACCATCTGTAAAGAGATCTGATGCCCTCTTCTGGTGTATCTGAAGACAGACAGTGTACTTATATGTAATAAATAAATAAATAAAAAAAAAAAAAAAAAAAAGATTTATTCATTTATAAAAAAAAAAAAAAAAAAAAAAAAAAAAAAAAATAATTGAGATGGGAAGCCCAGACCATGAGTGGTGCCACCCTGGGAAAGTGGTCCAGAAATGTAAAAGGAAGCAGGCTGAGCAAGCCATGATGAGCAAGCCAGTCAGCAGCACCATCCATAGCTTCTGCTTTAGTTCCTGCCCCGTCCTCACCTTTCTGCCTTGAGAATCTTGCCTGACCTTCCTAGTGGTGAGAGTTGTAAGATGAAATAAACCTTTCCTTCCAGGGTTGCTTTCTGGTCATGGTTTTATCACAGCATTAGAAACCTAAGGTACAGACATACCAATAATGTGAAGGATTACCACATTCCACACACCACATCTTATGCA
Organism: Rattus rattus; assembly: GCF_011064425.1. Taxonomy (NCBI): domain Eukaryota; kingdom Metazoa; phylum Chordata; class Mammalia; order Rodentia; family Muridae; genus Rattus; species Rattus rattus. Next base: position 64,313,607 of record NC_046162.1, read on the forward strand.
CACACACTGCTACTGGAGGGCTTAACAATCAACTCTAGACACTAGAACAAAGTGTCAAGTGTATGAGGGAAATCAGCCGGCTGCAAAGAAACATCTTTGTTTTCTCTGCACAGCAAACATGGTAAACACCAAGGCCTCAGCTGATTCCTGAAAGACAGGTGGGATCCTGGAACCCAGTAGCTCCTGACCAGTGATGGGTGGCTCTGGGGCTCAGAAGGGCAACTTCTCTACTGCTCTAGCAAGAGCAGGCCTCCTCTGCTCACCCTGGGAGGTTCCAGTAGCCTGGCAAACAACATGAGCATTGGCTACCGCTCCAGAGCAGGAGTGCACTCTTGTAAGTCAGTCGTTTACCAAAGACTTGGGGGCAGGGCAGTGGTGCTTCCAGCATTCTCAGAGAATGCTGTTGCCAACGGGGACATAAAAGTGTGCTCCTGACCAGTTGCAGCTGTCTGAGGACAGAAGAATATTTTTTGACTCATAAGGTCATCTATGTATGATCTTAAACATTCTGCAGACATGATCTGAGCACATGGAGACATTTGATAAATGTTCAGAAACAGTGTGAGTGCTATTTTTAGGCCAGGCCATTTCCAAAATACAAAGTACTTAATTTATCTACAATAGGTGAGAAGCATAAAGGTCATGTGTTTTGTGTAATTAGCATCATGAGGTCATGTTTAGTCTGTGCACACACACGGTCCACTAAAGCATGGCTTTGGGGGACGGGGAAGGACACGGACGATGACACCACAGATAGCAGACTTGGGTCACATATGTACTTGAGCTGGCCAAGGACTCAACAGCCCATTTGTGCCACTAGTGTAGAGAGTGAGAGTGACAAATCAGCAGAGGAACCACTCTGTAACTTCCTGGACTTTCTCAACAAAGGCTGAAAGGCCAGGAGGCATCAGATCTGACCAGTGAGACCCACAAAGGCCAGAAGTAACTTCTGGAGCAAAATTCTCTTCCATAAGAAAGGGGCAGCTATTCCACCTTCCTTCTCGTTCTCGGCAGTTGCCGGGGTGTAGTATATGGAGCTCCAGCAGCTCTCATCGTTATGAGAGAAGAATGAAGGAGACAGCTCACTCGGCACACTGAAGCCAACTCTTTAAACACCCCCTCCTCCAACCACATCTACTGTTGCTGACCCGAGGAGAACAGGGAGACTGGGCGACAGTACCGACGGGGAGCCAGGTAAAGCCCCATCATGGCAGCTTTGTGAGCTTAGCGACTGTTTGGTTTCTCTGCACCTGTAATTCTCCCTCTGGGAAACCTGAGGAGGGAAGGGTGCAAGAACAGCACAGTCTCCGAGGAAGGTAATAACCACAGGAGGCAGGACTCTGGGCAGCACCAGTGCTGACTTGCGTAGTGCGTGCTTGGTGCCATGGCTAGCAAGCACCTGAGCCCTGTGAGCATGTGCACTCCAGTCGCCCTTGCCTCTGTCTCCAGGGGACACAGGCCTCTTATGTGCTTTTCCCACTGCCTGGCCTCTCCTCAGTTGTGATCTTGTGCTTTCTGGGACTTCAGGAGTCACCTCCATGCTGGGGTCACCTTCTAGCACCAATTCCAAGCAGATGTTCCTCCAACATGGCACACCCTTCTGAATTCCACCTCTGAACACACACACACACACATACATACATACATACATACATACATACATACATACATACATACATACATTGAATGCACTGACTCATGCATATTGAAAGGCAGGGGGACAAAAGTGAATGGATAAATGAATGCTCCTGCCTAAATCAGAAAATCTGAACACATCTACAGTCACCACGAAATTACAACTTTCAGAACTCAAAGCTAAGAGCCAAGAGCATATAGTGAAGGGCATGCACAGTGACACAGTGACCTGCTGAAATCTATGATCCCCTAATCTGGATCACTGGACACTGGGGAGAGGGAAGCCACAGCAGCTGTGTTTGTGCGTAGCACATTTCTGAACTGTCATCCTCAGTGTATGTCACATGCTAAAGCAGGAACGGCTGTTCTGAAGAGGCAGACAGTCAAAAGGATCAGCATGACCTTCACTGAGCCTCTGCCTTCCTTTCTTCTAAAGCTGATCATTTGGGGGCTGTGCTATGGCACGTCAGCACACATGAACAGGAAGAAGTGTGCCAAATGTCTAGCACCATCAACACAGGGAAGGGGCATGGCAGAGCCCACCCCAACTCCTGAACAATAAAGGACCAACAATGCCAAAACTACAGCACATGAACAAGGAGTACAGTATGGGTAGAACTCAGCTCTACAGAAAGGAGCATAGATGACGCTGTGCCTCAGAATGCAAGATGATGGAATGGTACGCTCAGGAGGGACACAGTCACCATGCTGGGAGACATGAACGGGGAGAGAAAAGCAAAGGCTGAAGGAAGGGACCTGCATGAGGCTCTGAAGGAAGGAAGGCTGGACTGAAGGTCCAAGGCAGGAGGTGACGCTTGGCCACGATGCCCCTAAACTGACTCCAGAAGCAGAGACGGTGCCTGTCCTCAGGCCTTCAGGAGAAGAGGACCACAAGCCCTGTCTCTGCAGCCACTGCCTATATAGAGGCAGCCTAGGTGACAGAACCTCAGAGATCGATCGTTTCTTTTTACTGAGCTAAAGAACAGAAGAGCGGCCATCAGAACTAACTAGAATTGGCAGGTCCAATAAGCCATGTGATTTTAGCCCTCACAGCCCCGCTTTTAAAGTTAAAATAAATTTCAATCAAGACTCAAAATAAATTACATTTACGGATCCAAAGTAGAAGAGTCTAAGTCTCAACTGCAGCCGTCTGGTTCTGTAGAAACCGCGTTTAGCAGGCTGTGGCAATGCTCATTCAGCTCGCGTCATTCCAGCCTGTCCAGGAAGGATGCTTTCCAGGAGATGGACCCCAGGAAAGCCAGACTCTGCAGCACCAATGAAGTCAGAGAGTGGACCCAGTTCCTACTCTCTTCACTCCATGGCATAACACATGCTTATACCAACCCTAACCTTCAAACTGAGAGGCACGGTGTGCACAGCTCCAGGGGTTGCTCTGGGAATGTGCTGTTCTCGAGTGGCAGGTAATAACCTCGTATCTAGGCAGGAGACACTCAGAATACAACTGAGCTAAATCTCATCTCTCTATTAACTACATTTTTCTGTTTGGGAAGATTTTGTTATGGTTTTTGTTTCATTTTCTTTTGTTGACACATGGTAACATGATGTCACCTTGACTGGCCTAGCACTCTTGGGACCACCTTCCCTTGCCGTGCCGAGGCATTGTTGGGATGACGGGTGCACCACCATGTCTGGCTCTGCATCCACTCACTGAGTTATGTGGGCTCAGACATATACAGTACTTGCCTGAGTCAAACTCATGAGAAGTGTAAAGGGCTCAGTCACTCTGAAGGAACTTCTGGTCTGTATCAATCCCAGACAACCTCACAAGGCAGGCTCCATTATCCTGAGAGGAAATGCAAACCAGTCCTGGAATCCCCAGCTCTGTTCTCAGGGTAATTGTGGCGGTTGCTCTCTCACAAGAAAAGTGTCCACACCAGAAGTAGCCAGGAATACAAGAAGATCAGGAGATCTGAGTCATCACTCAGGAACTCAAAGAATGGAAACATCATCATCAAGACAAACATGAGATAGCAACTCACAGTAAAACTATGGCAGTAGCCCTTAGCTGTGCAGAAGCAGCTGACCTCATTTATTCTAAAAAGAAGAACTAAGATTGAAAACAGACACTGGCCTGTGGTACTCAGAAACTCTGGGTTCTGCATGGAGGCTCTCTATATGTTGCTATGAGAATGTAAAATGACAGGGAAAAATCTTGGAAAAAACTTGACTGTAACCAAACAACAACAACAAAAACAAAAAACAAAACAAAACACCACCTGCAGTGCACCTTGGTGGCCCAGTGACACTATGGCTCACCTCAGAGACACAGCCTTAACAACAGGGACCAGAGTGTGGAGTGTTCCCAGCATGCTGAGGGCCTGTTGCAGGACAGTGGTTGATACTGGTGGAGTGCCCAGCGCTAAATGAGTACTAAGGTCCCCAGAAGTGGTCTGAGTGGCTCCCAGGAAAAGCAGAATGCACAGGAGTGTATGCAGTATGATGTCTGTGTAACAATAATCCAAAGAAAAAAGATAGATATACCTACAGCAATTAGACACAGGGCAGGTGGTTAGAGGGATGGGGAACAACACAATTCTATGCATAACTTTTTATACACTTTTGATGTACAAATCTCTATCAATATTTTACAAATTCAAAATATACAACTTGATTGGAGGCACAATCCAAGGGTATGGTGTGTATCCAGCATGCCCAGGGCCCTGGTACCATCCCAATTCTAAAAAGAAGTAATTAAAAAGAAAGTGAGGTGGGGTGCAAACTTGAATGCAAAAGCAAACCAATGACTTACACCAGGCACAAACCACACCTAAATCCTAGTACTCAGGATACTGACACAGAGAAATTCTCAAGAGCTTTGGGTCTACACAGGCCACAGAGTAAGGCCCTATCTCTAATTCCTTTCACAGCACAGCCTCCGAATGATGCTTCACACCCTGCCAACTAGCAACCAAGGCTGAAAACTATAGCCCATACTCTAGTCCAGCCAGAAGAGAACTCTAGTCAGGCCACGTGTGGACTCACAGAGGCACAGGATGGCAGTCAGAATTCAGCCTGTGCCTAATCACTGTGTACAAAGTCATGAGGTTCCACTGGTGTGACCCCAGTACACATTTCTCAAGAAACCACAACTCAGTCACATCTTTCACCACCGGTGATATACCCAGGCTGCAAGGGTGAAGTCCAGGCATGCCAGGCCAGCCAGGTCTCCTACTACATGCACTAAATATCTGCTGGGTTCATCAGATGTGATATAGGATAGGACTTAGTCACTATCCTAATGTGTTTAGGTATTTAATGAATAGCCACCATTTGTGTAAGCTTACTCTTCTCCCCTAAAGTGCATGTAACAGAAAAGACTATCCCTACATATTTTCTTAGTATCTAATTAGTCAACTCAATACCTAATAACGTGATTGAAATAAAATTGAACCTCACAAAGGTATAGCAAGTCTATGTAGTATTGATCCTTAATATATTGATTTGGTTTCTAAGCTACAAGTCACTGCCCTCACTTCCGTGGCACCAGCAACTGTCCCATAGCCTGCTTTTAGCAGGAGAACTGTCTGAGAAGAGCTGACACATGTGCTCACTGTCCACTCTCATCTGTTGGGGATTACAGCTAGTCATGAACAGGATAAAGAAACCACTGGACAAGAGACACCCTCCCGCCAGGGAGCAGGGTACACTGAATGGGCTTAGCAGGTGAGACCCTCGGAACCCCAGGCCAAACCAACTACTGTCTCCGTGGTACAGGCACTCTGCTTATTATTTCCTTTGAGAAAACTCTTAATGATGCTCTTCTCCTAAAGAGCTATTGATTCTAAATCAAAAAACAAAACCAGCTACTCAGTGCTGGTGTCTGTGAATCACATTTTACTAACATTTAACTGGTCCTTTGCAAAACATGGCAGGCACAACAAAGAAAGTACCAACCTAGCCCATCTGAGGCTCAACTCCAACAGGTCAGGCCACTGCATGTAACAGACTGGAGGCTCTGTATAAACAACCAGCCCTCGGCACAGGGATGTCAAGCACACTGCTTAGCCTTTCCTCTCTAAGCATCCTCCCTTTTTGTTGTACCAAGGTGACTAAGTTAAAACCCAAATGTTGAAGCTCTGAGGAGACCACTTAACTCTCTTGCTAAGTTGTGAGCAGTGTGTCCTGTGCATAGTAACAGCCACTGCTGCCTCATATGTGTGACATGGGATCTTACAGGTCTTGCTAAGTCACTAAATCCCATTGGATGGGACATACAATAAAGAACAATGTCACGCACCAGATAATTCAACAATATATCCAAAAGATGTCTGCTGAGCACCTATGGTTTTACAAGCAGCATCCAAGTGTTTTATTGGAAGAGAGCATGGCCATGTTCTTTCCTGCATCTCAATCGGGAACTATGCCCATGGTGGGCCAAGTGAGGTGGGCACTCACTCACCAAATGATTGCTTACTAGGCCAGGACTCACTGACACAGCAGGTGAGAGAAGGCTATGGTTACAGCAATGCAGAGAAAAGCTTATGCCACCTGTCCAGAGCAGAGAGCTGGTGATGGGCTGCTGGATGGATTCCCACGGGAGACATGACTATTGCTTACTGATGACAGCTCCATCAGGCAGTCACAGGATTCCAGGGCCAGAAATGTTTCAGGTTAGGGAGACTATGTATAGAGGAGGGCAAGAAGCCAAAGAGCAGACATTTGTGAGAAGAAGCAAAAAGAGCAAGAATGCAGCCATGAGCTAGTACAGAAATGCTGAAGTCAATGAATACGCCAAGGATGTCTTCAGGGAGAAAGGGTCTAGTTACGAGACAAGGTTTGAAGGAGGTAATTTAATCTGAAACACAGCTGGAGTAAAAGTCACAACTACAGTGGGGTCAGAAGACCAGAGACTTCAGCCATCCTCAGGCCATCACTAACAGTAAGAAGAGAGTGAGAGAACGGCAGAACCAGGAGGCATGTCCCATCACCATCTGGGCTCCTTCCCTCACTGGACTGAGACATCAAACAGCCATGGCTGCCCTAGCACAGGTTTGACACCACCTGCCCAGGCTCACACTAAATGCAAATCTGATGTCAAAACACTGAGCGCTGTCAGGAAAGGAAGGGAACAAGGCAGGGAGTGATGGTGGGCTGGCCACCATACTGAATGTGCAGACTGTGAACTCAGAGTGACAAACAATCCACTCTGACCGCTCCCCCGTTCCCACAGTCCAACCACTCACAACCCAGCTGGCCTTAAAGTAGGGTTAGGTTAGTAAGTTAGTTTTACCATGGAAATCAGTAACGTTCAGGCTAAAGAAATGAACTACAAACAAAAGAAACTGACACAAATCCTAACTTCTGATGTCTACAAAGATACTGTGCAGACTGATTATGTCAACTTGACACAAGCCAGAGTCACCAAAGAGGGGGACAGCCTAAGTAAGAAAATGGCTGTATAAGGTCTGGTAATAGGCAAGTTTGTGGGACGCTTTCTTAATTAGTGATTGGTGGGAGGCAGGGATCAGTACATTGTGGGTTGTGCCATCCTTGGGTTAGGTCCTGGGTTCTATAGAAAAGCAAGCTGAGCAAGACACGTTGAGCAAGCCAGCAAGCAGCACCGCCCATGGCCTCTGCATCAGCGCCTGCCTCCAGTTTCCTGTCCTGTGTGAGTTCCTGCCCTGACTTCCTTCAACATGAACAGTGGTGATGTGAAGTGTGGGCCAGTTAAACCCTTTCCTCCCCGTGTTGCTTTGATCATGGCGTCTCCTCACAGCCATGGAAATCTTAACATCTACACTAACAAAAGTAAAACAACGCCTACAGGAGCACAGTGGCTGCCTCTGTGAATACTTTATATCAGGTGAAAAGGGAAGTAGAGACAACAGTGACAGTGACTGTCAGGCTCCTGCCTCTGCCCTTCAGGAAGTACATTCCAGCCCACAGTGAAAAATCTCTCAACCACAGGGAAATGTAGAAGACAGTGATCAACAGCGGCCTGTGAGTGCTCCAGGAGAACAAAGCCATGCTAGATAAAGCACCAGAGTCACCTCACCAGATGCCACTACAGAAACATCGACTCTGAGAGCAAGGAGGCAGAAAACAGCAACGGCTCAGGAAACATCTCTGGAAGATTCTAACCCAAGCAGAGGGAGAAACTGGCAAAACAGAGGACCTAATCCTGTGGTGACTCTGTCCACTCATCTGTCCTCACGGGCTCAACAGCACAAGGGCTCCTGTACTCAGCCTTGTGGCAGGCACAGCCCGGCTTGCTAATACTTCCTTTCTTATTCCTCAATTTTCTCTGTACACACGCTTGTAAAGACCCGAGGTTGACACTGGGTATCCTTCTTCATGATTCTCCACCTTGCTTTCATTGAGACAGGGTCTCTCCCTAGACCTGGAACTCACTAGTAGCTAGACTAGTTAGCCAGAAAGACCCTGGGTTCCTCCTGTCTTTGTCTCCCAGCAATGGGATTCCGGGCCTATGATGCCGCACTGCTTTTGAAGAGGGTGCTGGGGATCCAAACTCAGGTCCTGATTCTTGTTAAGAACTTTTACTCACTGAGCCTGCTCCCTACAAATTTACTGTCTATTCTAGATTCCCAAATGGGATTCACCCACCCCAAGCACCTGCTGGAGCATGCACACTTACAAGTGGCAGTGACTGGCTGGGGAGATGATTTAGTCAGGAAAGTGCTTGCTGTACAAGCAGGGAACCTCATATCCTTAGAACCCATGTGCTGATATTTTAAAGCCAGGCTGTTGTGGTTTGCCCTGGAGTTATCTGTATTTTGATGCTAGTTCAACTGCCCCAAGGACAGCTGCCTAGTCACTTGGGACTCAGGTGACTTCACCAGAACCTTTTCCCCATTTAATTTGTAAAATACAGGTGAGGGCAGGTACGGGATAGAAGGAGGCCGGTCATTGGATGAGAGGGAAGGATGGGTGGGAGAAAAGTTTGAAGGAAGAGGAAGAGACAGGAGGGACAGAGAGAGAAGCTGTGGCGGGACAATATGGAGGCTGACGTTAAGATTCCACGCTGTACCTTTACAGGTGGTTATGAATGTTCTTAAGGGATGGATGTGTACAGGGCTTTGTATGTTTAGGTGGGCAATTATATCTTATCAATTGGATCAGAGGTTATTGTGTTGTGTGTTCTTTTGTGTAGCGATTTAAGTGTGAGAAAGGGTGCGGCAGCTAGAGACACTGGTCCACCGCAGAACTGGGATATGTGTTTCTGGCGTGGAAACCTGTCTTGGGAACTAGATAGGTAGAGAAACTGCTGATGGCTCAGAGAGAGGCCTTCGGCAGTGTGATATGGGATGGAGCAGAGTGGGTGAGACGCTTTCCTGACCGAGACTTAAGATATCTAGCAGTTATCTTGGGGCACTGCAGTGCCAGACCTAGAATGGGTAAAAAGACAGCATTTTTATTTTTTATATTTTTACAATAACACCAGGCATGATGTCTCATGCCTGTAATTCTAGAGCTCGAAGTTAAAGACAAGAGACCCCCTGGGGCTCAGTAAGCAGCTACTTTTGATAAATCACTGAGATCCTGGTTCAGTGAGAGACCTTGCCTCTAAAAACACAGTGGAACAAAGCAAGGTGGCACAGGAGACCTTTAAAGAGTTTAAGGCCAGTGTAGTCTACACAGTGAATTCCAGGCTAGCATATGATGGCTTGAATGGGAATGTCCCCAGGCATATATATTTGAACATTTGATCTCTAATTAGTAGAACTGTTTGGGAAGAATTAGGAGGCGTGGCCTTGTTGGAGAAGGTGTGTCACTGAAAGTGGCCTTTGGGATTTCAAAAGCTAATGCCAGGCCCAGTCGAAGGATAAAGTTCTTAGCTAATGCTCCAGCACCATGCCTGCCTGTAGCCTTGCTCCCGCCATGATGGTCACAGACTCACCCGACTTGTGAAACTATGAGCAAGCCCCCAATGCTTTCTTTTATAAGTTGCCTTGGTAATCATGTCTTCACAGTGATGATAAAGTGACTAAGATGCAATGCAGTCTCCTCATAGAGCAAGAACAGCAGCTATGGGAACAGCAGCATTGCTCCTGGGGCTTATTTGAGTGTTGTTCTATTTTCTTTTTCTTTTCTTTAAGTTTTCTGAGACAGAATTTCTCTGTGTAGCCCTGGCTGTCCTAGAACTCACTCTGTAGTCCTGGCTGGCCTTGAACTCAGAGAGACCTCTAGCTCTTGAGTTCTTCAGTGCTGGGATTAAAGGCATGTGCCCACCAAACCCTGACTGAATAGGTGGTGTTGGTGTTATATTGTTGGGGTTTTGGTTTTGTAGTTGGGATTATAGTTTCAGGGAGGAAAGCTTCCAAAGGAAATGCCATCAAAGGTGAGATGGAAGTCTGGACAGATGTCAAGAGGCAGTAGAGACCAGCACAGCAACGCTGGAGAAAGGTCAAGAACACTAGAAAGTTCAAAGCCTGGGGGAACTGTGAGAGCCATGCAGGAGCAGGGGCCAGAACCAGATAAAAAGAAAGTTTTGGGCTCACTGGAACAGTTGAGACTTTGTACTAGGGCCAAGAAAAAGTCATTAAAGTGTTTTGCGCTGACCAAGAGTCCTCTGAAGTAAAACCCACAATGTCCCCAGAGTGGGAAGAAGTGCCATGGTTAGAATAAACTACACAGTTTTAGGGTCACTTTGTCATATCTTAAAAGTGGAGAGAAAGGTCTACAAGCCTGCAGAGCACTGGCTCTTGGCAGTCAGAGCACAGGGCAAGACCGCGGTGTGGCTGCAGGGCCAGAGCGCCTGCCAGCTTTCAGGTGAGTGAGGCCAGCTTCGGAGTGAGCCTGAGGTCTCTGCATAACAGTTCCTCAGCTCCACCCACAGTGCAGACTTCCACCACAGAAGATGATAGGAACTGTGCTAACCAGGTCATCGTCGGTTCCTAGCTCTGCCCCGACTGTGGACGAGAGCTCAGATCTCCTGACTGAGCCAGAGGTTGACAAGGCCCTTATAGATGAAGGCCTTATCCCCAGTGCCCTGGAGGCAGCTGGAGTTGAGAGCATTGCTTTGCCTGTGAGCCACTCTGCGTCCTCCTACACTAACATACCTTCACTCTCCTCAAATTCAACTTTGTGGAAGGTTCCTTAGCTATCCTGCCAACCTTCCAAAAACTGTTTCCACTCAAAGCCAACCAGAGACCCTAATAATATGGTAAGCTGGGGACTTGCACCACTGCTACCTGGCCACAGCTCCTTAACACAAGACTGCTTGCTCTTTGTCTCAGTGTTGTTTCCAGCTGCCATGTGCATCAGCTGTGGTAGGGACTGATGTACCTCAGATATCTTAAAAGTCAGGGTGCCCCACTCACTACTCAACATTACTTGGGCCCTTTTTGTCTGCTAGACCACCAACACGGTGGGGCAGGAGGCTGTAGGCTTCCACAGGTACCACAAGCTCCTGCCTCACTCACATCAAACCTCATGCACTGAACCATAAACTCCTAGAAATACCTTGAGCAGACTAGACCTTATAGCCAGAACTCACTATCATAAACCCCAGGATCATGAATGGGACACATTGAAATGGCAACGGGAAAGGAATGACAAAGCTCAAAACAACCAAGCAAAACCACAATACCAACTTTAAACAAACAAAAAAGCCAACACAGCACACCAGGGCTGCCTCCCTCCCAGTGCTGCACGGTGCTACAAGACCCTGTTTTCACAACTACCACACACCTGTCTTTTAAGCACAGCAGACTGTGCCCAGCTCAGCTGCTCCTGCTGGGCCCAGCCTGGAGCAGGGGGGGCTCTGGACAGCAGGCTCACAGCACACAGTAGGCGTAATAGCGACTGTAAACAAACAAAAGCACATGAAAATTTTATGCATAAAACCATGACCTGGGTTTTTCTTTTGGCTTTTTGAGACAGAATCTCACTACGGAGCCTAGGCTAACACAGAAACACAATCCTCCTGCCCTGGGGCCACAGGTGTGTGCTACCATACTGGTGCAGTCAGCTTTTTCCTGTTTTTCTAAAATTGCTCCATGCCCTGTGGGGCTGCCTTTGATGCTACATAGGTTTTGGCAGCAAATTATGAAAACCTTTAAGTTTCCAGAAATTCTGTTTGGTGACAGGGCTGAGGGCTAATGGTGGTGGATGGTGCCATAGCTGTCATGAAGTCCTTGGTTTCAACCTAATAAACTGTCCCCAGACAGAAAACATTTCCGACATGGAATTGCACTGTGGCCCAAACTTGCCTTTCCTTTTTGACAGCTTTCTAAACCCCTGAGAAAAACTAACCTAGTAGCAATGACAAGGACCTGAGTGCTACGTGTTTCCCTTTCTTTTGGACAGTGTGACCCCACCCCCACCCCCAACATCCTACCCCACATTACATCCCTGGCACAATTACCAGACAGTAAGAGGAAAAGCACTGAATGTTAAGTCAGTCAGTCAGACAGAAGTGAGATGTCCTCACGGCAGGGCACACGGACAGCAATGTCCTGTACTATAGTGATGGGATGCAGTGTGTCCTGTACTATAGTGATGGGATGCAGTACCCTACCACTGCATGGGACCACGACCTCAGGAACAAAGGACGACTGCGCTCACAATCTTACTGTCTGCTCTGGTGCTGTGAAGAGACACCATGGCCAAGGCAACTCTTAACAAAGAAAACATTTCATTGGTGGTGGCTTACAGTTTCAGAGGTCAGTCCATGACCGTCATAGCCGGCAGGTGGTGACAGGTAGGCATGGTGCTGGAGACGTAGCTGAGAGCTACATCGTGATCTGTACTAAGCGGAGAGAAACACTGGGCCTGGGACGAGCTTTTAAAACCTCAAAGCTCCTCTTCCCACCCTGTGACACACTTCCTCCAAGAAGGGCATACCTCCTTCATCCTTCTAAGTGTCACTTCCTGGTGACCAAGCACTCAAACATATGACCCTATAGAGGTCATTCATACTCAAACCATCACATTCCCCATAAAGAAATGACAAAAGTTGGAGACTATGTGGTCATCAATCAGCTGCTGTGAGGGGTGTGGCTGCAGGGCAGATGCTCACAAGGTCCAACTAAGAAGATCATTTGAGCCCCTGGGTTCCAGGACAACTTGGGCAACATCACAATTCCCTTTCTCCAATCAATCAAAATCAGTCAATAAGCAAAAGAAAAGGCTGCAGTTGGGGTTAAAGAAGGAGGACATGAAACCAAAGAGCCTTGCTACAGCTATGTAACTGGGGTGATGGCGGCAGGGGCAGGGGCAGGGAAGGGGAAGGAGGGACATGATTTTAATCCCTTCCCTTTTACTATAATAAAACCATGAAAGGGAACCATGGGGAAAAGATCATCACTGAGAAGTGGCAGCTGTCACGTCACATCACAGGCAAGAACAGAGAGCAATGGCTGCTTCTGTCACAGTGTTTTATCCAAACCATGGGACATGGCACTAAGACAGACTGGTACAAATCCAGATTTGTCTGTGTGGCTCTTAGGCCTTTGGGACTGTTTTGTGTGAAGAATGTAGACTAGTTTAGAACTTCCTGCTGGAAACCAGCAGAGCTTGAAGGGCAAGCTAGAAGCTACAGCTGCTCAGAGAAGCATGGGCAGCGGAGGCCTGCCTCACGGAGGTTCAGAGGGAACAGGGACTCTGAGGAACTTGGCTTGGGTCCATCACATGACACTGTGGCCCAGAGTCTGGCTTCATTCTGCCTGTCTCTTGAGACTCAACAATAATTAATGAACTAACTTTGTTTGATGGAAGAAAAGGTGCATGATAAGTTTTGTGTTTCAGACAAAGACAGTAGAAGCAAAGCAGCTTTGCCAGCTGAAGAGAGCAGCACTGTTAACGGAGTCCTGATCGCTTTCCCTGGGCCACCATATAGACTTGATGAGCCATGGCCAAGGAGAGACCACTGCACATCAAGTGGGCAGCAGAACTGGACAGTACTGCAAGCTCTGTCCATGGCACCAGTTTTGAAGACGTGGAAAATACAAGATTCAGGGGTCACAGTGGGCAGCTGAGGCCAGACTCAGTGTAGCAGGGTCACAGTCCCTACAAAGAGACCTAGAGTCCCTGCAGACCCTGAAGGTTATTATATGAAGCTGAAGCCTAAGCTTCAGTGGGGAAGCCCAAAATATTAGAGACACAAGGACTGCTGGGCATTGCCAAGGAGAAAGACAGGCATGAGACAGAACAGGCTTAAGCCAAAGACAAAAGGCATTGTCCTACGGGAGGCACAGTTGGAGGAGTGCAGTTTCCAAAGCCTTTCTGGAGCCCAAAGGAGCAGATGCCAAGCAGTAACCCTGCTGCTCTGTAGGACTCCGGTTGAGGCTGGTGTGGCTTTGCTCTGGGCCCTGGGTAGTGGAAGGCTACAGCTCCATTTCACTCTACAGCTCCAGGTGAGACTTGGACTTACATTCCGAAGTGAACATGAAGACTCTGCAGACAAGGGATGGGGGCTAGCTCTTACGAACAATGAGTTTGGGTACTAAGATCTCAAGTTCAAGGCCAGTTTGGACTAGAGTAATGAGTCACTATCTCAAAGAGCAGTCACACAAAACATTGTGCTCTGTGTGTGTGTGTGTGTGTGTGTGTGTGTGTGTGTGTGTGTGTGTGTGTGTGTGTGTGTGTAAAGATATTATTACATGGTGTTTCAGGATACATATAGTTTTTATATTTTATGTAACAGTTAAGTAAAATAAGTAAAAAAGGAACAAAACTTTTCTTTCTTAGGGAATATGGCTGGAAATAGCAGAAGCCACAAAAGGCAATTTTCTGTCCCCATTCGCAGTGGCCCTGAGACGAGCACTGAGTCCTGAGTTGCATAGATAGGAGGAGGGGAAGTGACACTAGGGCAAGGTAGGTGAGGCATCCCCTTGTAATCACAGGCACGCTGCCTGTTCACAATGGAAAGGGATTTTCGTTTACTTTGAGGAAATATGCCGATCACTGTTCGATGCCACTGTACTTTGTCAAACAGCTAACATAATAATTTCTCTGGGAAAAATAGTATTTATGTATCTGTGGTGTACGTGTGCCATGTATCGGGGATACACACATGTGATGTATCTGGGGGTACACCCGTGATGTATCTGGGGTGCATGAGTGTGATGTATCTGGGGTGCATGAGTGTGATGTATCTGGGGTGCATGAGTGTGATGTATCTGGGGTGCACACATGTGATTATCTGGGGTGCATGAGTGTGATGTATCTGGGGTGCACACATGTGATGTATCTGGGGTACACACATGTGATGTATCTGGGGTGCATGAGTGTGATGTATCTGGGGTACACACATGTAATGTATCTGGGGTGCACACATGTGATGTATCTGGGGTGCATGAGTGTGATGTATCTAGGGTGCACACATGTGCCTAAGTACAGAAGCCAGTTATCACATGTCCTCCTCTTTCACACTTCACTTTATCTTTTGCTTCTGGTTTTGAGACAGGGTCTCTTACTGAACCTGGCACTGGTCTGTTAAGCTGGCTAACCAATGAACTCCAGGGAGAAGCCTCTCTCTGCACCCCAGTGCTGAGGTGTTAGGCTCATCCCATGACACCCAGCCCAATGAGCTATCTCAGGCCTCAGGCCCATGAGTGCATGTGGAAAGCCCCCATGAGAGGGCAGACTTTTATTTATTTACAATGCTATTCTCTTCCCTGGAGGCCTCAGCCAACCCCATCTTCATACAGCGAGCACGAGGAGATCTTAGCACAGCCATGAAGGAAACATTCAAGACCCCATTTCCTCCATGGTGCCTGAATCTGGACAAAGATTCCTTAATTATTAAGTATCTGCTCAAAAGCCTATTTGTGGTATCAGCCCTTTTAAAAAAGGAACTATCAATCAACCTCCTAATGGCTGTATTTTAAAGAAATAAAGGATCCAACAACTTCAGCAGCAGCTCCTCAACCACGCCTGGATTCAAGAGTAAAGCAGGGTGGCAGCCATCTTCCCAAACTGCCCACCATCACTCCACTGCCTACACCCCAGGGGGCAAAGCACAATGAAGACTACGGGACAGTAAAGGTGAGTTGTAGAGAATGGAAGCTTCCGGCAAAGGCGCACAGGGCTCCTAGTCCCATCTCCACCTTGTGCTCTCAAGGTTTCTATAAAAATCCCTTCCTAGCTGAGCTAGGTCCCTGCCCAGCCATTTCTCCTACCCCCTTAAAGCTGGTCTTTACTCAGAGCTATTATTGATAGAGAGGCAAACACACATCAGCTGCGAGGAAAGGGAAGAAAAGACCAATAGTATTTAGAGAGCACACCGACCTGCCAAATGTTGGCAGGAAGGAACACTGCCACCCTCACACTCATAAATCTGATTACTAAGAATCAGGAGGCGTTCTTCCTTGCAAAGAAAAACAGAGCAGCTCTAAGGAAGGAGCAGGACAGCATGGCAGAGTCAGCCAGAGTGAGGTCTCACAGGTCCCACTCAGAAGGCAAAGTGGGAATCAAAGAGGGAGAAATGGGAACACTCAGGAGGAAAATAGAGTGGAGTGGCCCTTGGGGTGCCAGCCTCTGGCTCCATGTGGAGGCAATAAGGGAAGACAAAGCAGGGGGAGCAAGGACACCTCACCACACCTGGGAGGGAGAAAGGCAGAGGACAGAGTGCTGTTCTCGGAGGATCGTGTTGGGAAACATCAATGCAGAGCACCAACCCTGATGGACAGACAATACACACACACATTCTACATACACAATACCACACTCACACACCACAGCCCCAGAGATGCATTCACACACACACACTTCCATAATGCCTACACTCCCACCCATACATTCACACACCCCAGGCACACACACTACACATCCACACCACATCCTCATACAAACCAACCAACCTCTCTCTCTCTCTCTCTCTCTCTCTCTCTCTCTCTCTCTCTCCTCTCCTCTCTCTCCACACTCACATCGTGTGAGGCTTGCCATGCCTGAGGAGCACAAGGAGCACTGGCCTGGTACATGATGTGGTGTTTTATTAGCCCAGGCTACCTTGAACTCCTGATCCCCCTGCTTCCACTTTCAGAGGCAGCATCACCAGGGTCGACTGGTCCACACAGTCTGAACTATGCACTGGGGAACAGAGCAGGTTTTGGCTGTGAGAAATCTCCCATGGCTCCAGACTCACCTTTGTGGAGAGTGCACCACGGCAATGACCATAGGAAGGAAGCGTGGCTGCTTCGACCTTACAGTCATGAGCACACAGAACACCTTTCACATCACCTCTGTGACATGACGCCCAAACAGCAGCCAACTCACCAGAGAAGGACTTCACAGCTGGTCCTAAGAGAACAGGAGCGCCTGGGCCCAAGAGACTGAGTCTACAAAGGCCAAGAGTGAGAAGGCTGTGATCCAGGCGAGTCATGAGGAGGCCCTCAGAACCAGAACGTGAGATGGTCAACAACTTGGGATCTTGTGGTGTGTGGTCTGTTCCCTACTACTTGCTGAAGCACCAATTCTTACTCAAAGAAGCACTGATGCAAAGGGAGCTCTGTCCTTGCCTGGTTGGTCCCCACCACGTGCTGCAATGCCCTGCTGCCATCTAGCCACGAGACTAGCCCTTTCCTCCAGCCCAGAGAGCAGCTGCTTCCCTTTTATCTCCCCAACACTAGCAGTTCTATCTCCTGTGGCCTGGAGGCAAAGGGCAGAAGGACAAACGGGAGAGCTCACAGCCTGGGGTGAGGAGCTGGGGGAGGCTCAGAGGAAGCACATGGTAAATGTGCTCGGTACTCAATATAAATGACACATGTGGTCTGAACAGTGCAATGCCAACCCTGGAACAAGACAGAGCTCCATCAAACATTTGATCCAGTGCATGACGGCGATTTGAAGTGGCCTGCCAGCAACTGTGCCTGCCTCTTGGTCTGAAATGCTGCTCTCAGTTGTCTCCCACAGGTCCAGACGGTTCTGATCGTCAGTTTTCTGTTAGGTCTGTGGTCAGCGGACCACAGCTGGCTTTGCTTCCAGAGGCAGAAACAAACCATAACCCTGAAGGACCTTTAGCCCAAGCAAGTCCGAGTGCCCTAGGCTAGGGTTCTCTATGCGTAAGAAACTGTTCTGGGTAAGAATCCAGGATATTCTGCTGTGTTGGATGAGGTGGCAGAATATGATCTGACCAGGCTGACGGCTACTGAAGGTGCAGTTTATACCAGTGTACACTCAAGCATACCCAGACTTCTCACTTGTCTTCAGGATGCTGCTGACTTACCCCAGCATCCTTCTCCTCTCCACTTACAAACAGGGGAAGAAGCCTCCCCCAAATCACAGAACAAAGACAATAAAGATATAATCTATTTTCACAACCAATTGCGGGGGAAGATAACTTTTCAGATAATACCAAATGGCAAGGTTTTTAATACTAGAAGGCCCAGGAGAAACAGCTCTTCTCAAGGAGGTCACTAGAAATGAGATATATGGCCTCCTTCCTCAGTCCAACAAAGAGACAGCTCTCATGACATGTACACATACACACTTGTGTGTATACACACACACAAGTAAATATTTTTAGAGAAACAAATGCAATCCAATTAACTATGCCAGTTGCCCATCACCAACTGGGATGTGCTGGAGACATTGCTGTTTTCCAGGACAGTTTTCCAGAGCCCCACCCATGGCTCTGCGGTCTGGGCTCTACAGAGCAGCAGCCAACAGACACTCAGTGACTAGGACTACGGAGTCAAGGGCAGCTGGGGAGAACAGGCAGAGAGCAAGCAGCAGAACAGGCAAGACTTCCCAACACTGTGACAGAGAGGGAAGACAGGAGAAACAGGAGACGTTAAGATGGAATGCTGACTGAAACTCACTGCTCTGGACTTAGAACTTATACGAGATCTTCTACCTCGTCAGAAAGCATCCAGATTCTCTGAAGAGAATGCTATGAATCTATCATAGTCACTCTGAAGTGAGCCACCCGTGTTATACCTATATTGACACCTCATTTTCTGGTCCACATAGCTTGTGACACCCTGCAGCCCCAAGGTCCAGGGTTCTGTGTCCTAATTAGGTGCTTCTGAGAGTACCAAGGTGGGAAGAGAGCAGCAAGGCAGCTCAGGGAGCAAAGGGAACAAGCACCTGGAACAGGAAATACCAATGCCTTGCAATGCTGTCTTCTCAAACCTTCCTCAAATAGGGACGTGAGGAGACCAGAGATGCCTTGTGCTACCACTTAAAGCAGCTGTTGCTCCTCGATATCCATTACCAGGACACAGAGAGCTGTGTGACGGAGAGCTACACTGTGCACAGCACACTTTCTGCTGTCCATGGGCAACTCCATCCAGACCCATGACATCCAGAAACCCAAGGGGGCCCAGGTGACATTCTCAACAGGACTGGGCAAGAAGCACAGAGGCACCCAAACAATATGTGGCCAAGGTCTCTAGGCAAAGAAGGAGCCAAAGTTTGAAGATGCCAGTTACTTCTAGTTACTGTACGTCCATTTGTAAGACATTCTCAACCAGACACTCACCCCCTATGTGAGGATGAGTCCTATGTAAGGAGAAAATAACATCCACACATCACCTAAGAATTCATTCAAAGACAGCCCAGTACCTCAGGGTTTCTGCCCTGGTGTCTCTAGAGTACAGGAGAAAGTGGTTCCTCCCCACAGCCTGGCTTTGCAGAAGGGAAACAAAATCTGTCGTTTTTGTCAATTTTATGGGGCTTGTAAAGCACAAATGACAATATACACCCACCCATGACCTACAATCCCATGTCAGGTATTTACACAGAGAAGTGAAACTGTACCCCACAGGAAGACGTTTCCACAAACAGCAGCTTTAATCACCAAACAGTGGGACTGATCCAAATCCACATCTGAGGGCATTAATGCACTCAGACAGAGAAGAAGAATAAACTGCTAATGCAGGTGACACTAAGAAGGAAGCCAGACACAAGCTGAGAGGACAGTGGAAGGCAGAACAGCGATTGCACTGTATGAAGGTCAGGATGGGCAAAACAACCCAATGACAGACTGAGAGGACTGAGGAAGCCAGTGAGGCTGGGAGTATGATTTAAAGGTGGCCAGCCACGCACAAGGCCTTGGGTTGGAGTCCCAACATCACAGCAAAGGGCAGAAGAGAGCTGTGCAGGTTTTAATGTTCTTGTTGTGAGTGCTGATTAAACAGGAGCACACGACCATCAAAGCTCATCGAGCTAAAACTCTAGCTCTGCATTTACTGCATGCAAAGGACATCTAAAGGCTACGGGAGGGGGACAGCATGTAGAGTAGCATTCAAAAAAGAGATGAGCTAAGTTTTCAAAAGATGTGACACATGCAGGAGTGAGCACAGAACAGGTCCTGTGACTACCAGCCCCAATGTTCTGAATGTGGACCACTAAGCCCTAGCAGGAAGGGTTGAGTCTCAGGCCAGACAGGGCACAGGTGAGATGCCACAGCACGTTCAGACATACTCTACTCAGAACACAAGCCCCGTGCTGAGTACCAGAACTCTACCACCAATAAGCACACAGCAATGAAAACAGGTACTGAGGAGCAGCAGAGCCTGCTGGGAAATCTAGACAAAACCCATGCTCTCTGAGGAGAAAATCCCAGGCCTTACTGCCTTACCAAAGAACCTGCATAGGAAGAAGACTGCCCAAGAGACAGCTACAAGTGCACACCTTCTCAGCCCAGGAAGAAGCTGGGTATCATGAGGGGGAAGAGATGGCTGTGCTGGACTTGGCAGGAGCAAGGGTCATTCTGGGGTTCCACCATCTCCAGCTGAGCGACTATGGGAACGGCCAGCCTCGGCATGCTTCTGGACTCTTGACTCCAACACAGAAAGTCACACAGGCCCCTAGTAGCACCTGCTACCCTCTAAAGCCACTCTTCTACCCCAAGAAGCTACTAATCTACAATGTTCAGGGACAGAAAAAGAACTGGAAAGTGGAGGCAGGGGTCAACCATGGGTAACACAGAGGGGTCTCAAAAGACCTAAAGGACACTTTTATATACTGTCCTCAAATCTGTCCTTCTAAGGGTAGAACTATAATTTCAATGAAATATCTGTTGTTTTTCCACAGAATCTAAGGTGCCCTGGGTCGTGCAAGGCACTCCTTACGTACAAGGAGCACTGTTTTATGTACTGCTAAGAGAACAAATGCTTTCTCCTGTGGGATCTCTACCTGGCACTCAGTAAAAGCTAGTCAATAAAAGCTAAACTCGGGTGTTTGTAATCCTTACAAAACTGAGAAGAAGCACCCTGGGCTGCCTGACCACTCTGCTGAACCAGCTTCCCTGTGTAGTGGCACCCATGGCTGCCCTGTGGGCAGAGCTATGAAGGGAGTAGTGTCTTCTGTGTGGCCTAGACTCTTCTCGGTCACATGTTCTAAAGCTCACATGGACTCAGAACTCAGCCTCCACAGGCAGGCCTCTTGGCCAACTAACTGTAACCATGCAACACGACGGCAGTGTCAGTCAGCTTGAGCATTAGATACCTTGATCTCAGAAGTGTTTGTGTGGGCTAGGGTAGGCTAGGGTGGGCTAGAGTAGGGACCTGGCCCAGTGAAAGAGCAATCTCCAAGCATGCAGCAGAATCAGCACCAAACCAAGCAGGGACCATGCTAGAGGGCAGATCAAAAGCCCAGTTGGAAAAGACATTGAACAGAATCGAAGAGACATGTGGGCATGAGGAAGTCTCTCAGGCTCTAACTAGATCCAAAAAGGAAGAGGCAGATGGAAGTAGGAAGGGGCAGACCCATTCAAGAATTTTTCAAAAAGTTCTAATTAAACATCTTCAAGTTGTTGGACCATGAGCCTAGATAAGACAGAACGCAGGAGAAACAGTACTCAGGCAGGTAAAGAAGTGTTCTGCTGGCTTCATCACTGTCTTCCAGGTTTAAATATACGTGAAGCTACAACCTGTGGCAGTGAAGCCACATGCACGGCAAGGTAAAGTACTTTCAGGTAACTGCACCATTTGGACAGCAGTATAAGTCCATGTGCCTGTGTATTGTATGTATGTGTGTGCCCGTGTGTGCCTGGGTGTGTCTAAGCTGGGATCCCACAGCACTCTAGTCACACAGAGCTTGATGCTTTCTGTAGGTGACTGCAGAATCATCTCCACAACTGGCTTTTTCTAAAATGTGTGTAAGCTTTCCAAAGAGTGGGTGGTCAGAGATGGTGACTCCTTTGCGCTCTCATTGGCTACAATGGCAGCTTAGGTTTGTAAGCTTGGAACTGGTTTTCAGATCTAAATTCCACATCCAGAGGATGCTGTAACACCCTGGCCTTTGGGGACAGGGCAAGACAGGAAGTGTGTGGGCAGCGCTGACTAAGAAGCCTTTCAACTGAAGAGCATCCATTTGGAATTGTCCCTGAACACACTGCACACACGGAAAAGCTGTCAGGCAAGAAGAGGGCAGAGAGGGGAAAACACAGGCTGGAGCACAGAGGGCAGAGAGGAGGAAAACACAGGCTGGAGCATGGTTATGGCCAGAGCAGAAATACAATCAAAATGTTTGTCCTGGGGACAGCTGCTAACATCTGGGCAGGAAGCAGCTAAGGGAGACTATCACAGCACAATGGTTAACCCCAAGACAGCCACACGATGCAAATACACCATCTTACAAACTTAATGAGGACGGGGCAAAGTGTATCACACAAGAGTATGAGTCACTGTCAGTATGAGTCAGCCAGCTACAATTCTGCCAGTGGCTAGGCGTCCTCATTTGCAGTTTGTCAGAGAAACACAAACAGGTGGGTGATGCCCAAGCTCTGGCCCCACAGAGAATCGAGCTATTTTGGAGGAAAGAGAAGGCCTCCAGCAGAGGAAGCTAAACCAGGAGGATGGCACAGTCATGACGTGAGGACAGCCTCCCAAAGGGTTACAGCAATGCCATGACAGGGCTATGTCCAGATCATGTCCTATCAAAGTGTGACTGCCCCAAGCTGAGGGCCACCGCTACTTGTCCAAGGCAGGCTACTCCACAGTGATCTCTGACCTCCCACCCAAGGCTACTCCACAACACACACGCGCACGCACGTGCCCACGCCCACGCCCACACACAGGTGCCCCTGAACCCCATTAGGTTCTTTTCAGGTTGTCCACATGTGACTCTGAAGATCCCAAGTAAGGTAGAACACACTTCACAGCAGTACCAGTGTTCAACACATCCCACTGTAAATCCAATAGAGAACTCCAGGGTGAGGCAGGGAGGAGAACTAATATCATTCTTTCCACCCCACTCCTCCCTTAGAGCAGAGGCAAGCATGTAGAGCCTTCTGACAACAGGAACTAGGAAAAGAGGCTAGGAGGACCACAAGCCCATCACCAGGGCTCTGACTACAGGCTGGGGAAGGAGAGAACTTGGCCCCTAAAAAGTTTCCCAACAACCTGAAGCTACCCTACCTAAGGCCCAGACCCTAACTGCAACCCTAAACATGGACGTACCCATAAGCACTGGTCTCTGCAAACAACATCTAGGCCTAAACCCCATGGGACAAGCCTGTACGTCCAACAGAAAAAAACGTGTCTGTCCCTGGCCATCTCATCAACTCTAGTTCCTAGAAAGCAGTTCACAAGGCATGTGTGCAGTCCATGGGTACGTACAACCCTATCGCAAAGATGGCTAGCGATGGCTGCTCTTTAGAGAAGGAATGAGCCCAGGAGCCTTGCTTTGCTGGAGAGAGACCCTACTTCCCAAGTCTACTGCTTGTCAAGAAAATCTATAAAGACAAGTTTCCTTTGTTGACTACAAATCTACTGTGGCAGATACAAGAACGCACTGCAAAGGAGCTAAGATTTAAGAGCTGCTCTCTACAGCTTCAGAACGCAGGAGTGTGGCTCCTGTGGACCAGTCCACTCCCTGCAAATCTACGATGACTACACAGAACCTTTGCCACTCCTGCTTGCCAAGATGAGAAGGAGCTCCTATGGTAAAGTACATTTGCAGCAAAAAGCCTGTCCCCTTCCCTGGTAACTGGACCCATTCAGTGGTCACCTCAGCTCCCTGCCAACTGTTCAGGTGCAGCAAAGCTTGAACCCCCCACAGTAAATGGCAATGATTCCCACAGACCTTACCTGGAAGCCACAAGAAGAGCTGGAACCCACCCCCAGCAGAGGCATGGTGCCCCCCACCCTCAGCAGGAACATGGTGCCCCCATCCCCAGCAGAGGCATGGTGCCCCCCACCCTCAGCAGGAACATGGTGCCTCCCACCCTCAGCAGGAACATGGTGCACCCCATCCCCAGCAGGGGCATGGTGCCCACCCCCTCAGCAGGGGTATGGTGCCCCCACCCCCAGCAGGGGCATGGTGCCCCCCAACCCCCAGCAGAGGCATGGGTGCCCCCCACCCCCAGCTTTAGGGAAAGGAGACCTGGCGAGTGTCTATCATGTCAGCTACCTCAGCTCCTAACTTGCACCTTGTACTAAACTGCCAGCACCTCAATCTGTCAGACAAATTCTTAAAAGCCCAAAGCCTTTGCTCTCAGCTCCCAATAAAACTTCCTCTTGAGGCTCATCGTGAAATAAGGGGCCTTTACTGCTGAATTTTCAACTGAAGCCATGGCTGGCATTTTCCCTTCACTCTCCTGCAAAGCTAAAGTCTGTTACCTAACGCTAATAAGGAAAGTATTAAATGGAACTAGGAACAGATATCCCACCAGGGCAAACCCATAAACTATCAATCAGCCAGGCAAGGAAATATGGCCCAATACAGAGTCTGGCAGCCTCTGAAAATAAAATCACAATGGCTTCTCTAAATTCTTTACTGAACCAAATTCACCTTTATCAAAGTATCTGATTTTGAATAATCACAGCTAGAAAATGAGGAAATGTAGAAGCTGTGGCACAAGCAACAGAATGAGCAGTGTGCCAGGCACCCCTGGTTCCTTAGGGTGCAGTCAGTTTTCTGCTCTTCTTGCTATGGAGATTAACACTGCTGTTTGTTCCCGCCCACGCCAATGTGCAGACTGCTGTGACTTCAGCAAACATGAATGGAATGACCTCACTGCAGACTGCCTGACCTCTGTGAGTGGTGCAATAAAGCATACAGAGGGAGAGAAAACTGTATCCAGGGTCCTTCCATCAGAGGTCTCGGATTTTAATAACACCCCATTGTTTTGTTGCAGATGGCACATCAACCTCTCTTTATTACTGCAGAAGCACAAGAGCTCTGTAGAGGACAATAAAGTGGTTCATGTTTAGCTTTGCCATGTTTCAAAGGATCCTGATTTACAGTTAGGGACCAGGTACCTTGCACCACACATCTGAGCTAGGTAATTGCCTCCAGTTCTGTGCAAACTTCTCCTCAGCAGGAAGTCTGCACCTACTGAGAGGATTCCTCACTCTACCCACAGCCATAGAAAGGATCTAAGCAGAAATGCACTCCATGCTCACCAAGCTCGTTACAGCACATCCCTGCACTTGGCACTCTCCAGCCAGTCAGAGGCTCACTGGTGACAACTTTTACCTCAGGCTTGTTTCTAAAATGGAGATATCCCACTAATGGTTCATATCAGGAAATTCTGTGACACTTTTAGCACGTGTAAAATGAATGTATCAGTTCTGGCATTAAAGAAGAAATTTGGGGTTGGGGATTTAGCTCAGTGGTAGAGCACTTGCCTAACAAGCGCAAGGCCCTGGGTTCGGTCCCCAGCTCTAAAAAAAAAAAAAAGAAGAAGAAGAAGAAGAAATTTATGGCTCCAGTTTGGCCTCCCAGATATGGAGAAAGATGTACTCTAACATACGGCCTCTCGCTAAGCTGCAGTTCCACTGTCTGTACAAAGCCAACTGGAATCCCACCTCTCTTCTTATACCAACATCTTTCCCTAAGCATCCTATAGACATGAAACTATGCTCACCTCAAACTCTTTGGTGTCTCTAACCCCTTGCTATCTCTAGCCAAGTCTCCCTGACCTGAAACCACTGCACCCAACTTGTCCAGTGTGGCTCCTCTTCTGCCTCCTCCTACATGAGACACAGACTGCCATCCTGTCTGGGTCACTTACTGCAGGTAGTGTGACCTGCCTGAAGTCATAATGCTGCAGAACAGATTTGCTCTAGGACAGAGACTTAGACTTAAAAGAACCAGAGAGATGGCTCAGTGAAGACCACCTCTTCCTCCAGAAGACTGAGGTTCAAGCCGCAGCAACCACATGGCTTCTCACAACCATTTGTAACTCCAGGATTCGGGGAATCCACTGTCTTCTTCGGGCTTCAGAGAGTACTACATGCAGGCAAAGCACCCATACACAAAAACCAGTTTAAGAAAAAAGAAACAAGCTGTGTATGGTGCCACAGTCCTTTAATTTTAATACTTGGAGGCAGAGGCAAGTGGATCTCTGAGTTAGAGGCCAGCCTGGTCTACAGAGTGAGTTCTAGGACAGCCAGGGCCACACAGAGACCCTGTCTCAAAATGAAAGAGGGAAGGGAGAGGGGGAAGGGGGAAGGGATGGAGAAGGAAGTGGAAAGGAAGGAGGAACGAAGAGGGAAGGGAGGGGGAAGGAAGGAGGGAGAGGGAAGGATCCTAGAAGAAGATCCTGATTTGAAAGATTCTGCTCACTGTCTGCTAATGTTGTGTACTAGCTAAAAGCCAAGCTGTGTGAATAATAACCCAAGACAGACAGACAGACAGGAATACACACACACACACACACACACACACACACACACACACACACACACACGACATACATATTACTAATGTGCTGAAACCTTGAAAGTTAAACCAAGAAGACTACTTCCTCATGGACTAACTCTCTAAAAGAACAACCATAGGAGCAGCAAAAGAACACTGAGAACACAGAAGACCTGAAGCAATCTGGTGACTTAGGTTTCCCTATCAAAACTGACATTGGCCACCAGGTTCTCTCTACATCCCTCAGTCCCTACCTGCTTCAGGCTGGCACACCCAGACCCCTACCCTGAACTCTCCAGTCCAGGGAGCTGGGCTACTACTCTTCCCCATATAATGCAACCATTTTGGTTACCTTCCCTCTTTGTGCCTTTTGGGACTCCTGACAGATGCACCTGGTTTCTCTCCCTCTCTGCCTACACATAGCACACAGCTCAGTCTGGCCCTGAACACACTGAACTCCCAGCTGTCCCTACCTCTGCCTGGGCTCTCCACTCCTGCCTCTCCCTGTGCCCACTTGTTTGTAATAAATTCCCCCACACTGACCCAGGAATAATCATGTCTCCCCTTCTTTTCATTTCTTTTACTCATTCATTTGGTGCCAAAAACCGGGACCAGACTTGTCCTTTCCTTTTTATTTCTTTTGTCATTATTCAGTAATACTCTATAAATATACACCTGAAAGATCTGAATGTCCACTGTACCCTCAATAAATAAACAATGGTACAAAAGACCTAACTACAGCTGGAGCAACCAAGTCAAAGGTCAAAGGGCCTCTCCATGCACATCACAGAAGCCAAAGATGTCACTGCACGCATGCTCCCTCCAGGGCTGGCCACCAGATGACACACTGGACACTGCAAAACTTCAAAGAAGACAACCTTTCACTGGGACAATGGCATCTCAATTACTTTTGAAGGAATATATACATCGATAACTCTCCACTCTTCACTCAGCTGCCAAATGCACTACACTCTCTGGAATTTTCATGTAAACCCCAGAAGTAACAGATTGGAAAGACAAAGGCAAACGTGTTCTGTGTGGCCTCGAAAGAAAAGGCCCAAATGTAAAGCACAAAGACCCAGAAATCGCCCCCAACTCCCGGGCAAGCGCTACAGCATAAATCCCCTAAGAGCACTGCTCAAGACCAGCGTTAAGTGTTTTATTTATGGCTATTCTCTCACTTGAAGAATGTAAATAATGTATAAGAAACTCCTGGATTGCAGATCTGTGGATAAAGAGTTCACAATCAGCCTCGTGGGTAGGCAAGGGTTAAGTGGTGAGGGTCTAAGAATCCTGTGCTTCCCTCCTGCTTCTATGAAAAGGTGGAGGTCAAACAAAGACAGACCCTCAGAAGCACACAACTGGGGTCACCTGATTGTCACCACACCTGCCTCTTAACACACCTGTAGGTGTTTCCAGACTTGTGCTTCACAGAAGGGTGAATACCAAGGCGTTTATTTCAACACCTCAAAATTCTAATTTCCTATTGAATTTACTACATCACCAAAGCAGTTAGGAAGGAAAGTAAAGGCACTCGGCCTTCGGGTCATTGAAAAATAACTAAGATCGCATGGACAATGTGACAGTTAAATCACACCATTTCTCTTTAAAAATAAAAACTGTGGGGGTTGGGGATTTAGCTCAGCGGTAGAGCGCTTGCCTAGCGAGCGCAAGGCCCTGGGTTCGGTCCCCAGCTCCGAAAATAAGATAATAAATAAATAAATAAATAAATAAATAAATAAATAAATAAATAAAAACTGTGAGAAATTAGCAACGAAGACACATTAATTGGTAGCTGACTCCCTAAAAGGAACCCTACCTTCTGTATTAAAGCTAAACTCATAATAGGTGTCTCCCCTTTGAATGCTGGGTGCTCCTTCCCCACAGCTGAACGCTTAAGGAAGAAAAGCTCTATCTAGCTGATGTTGTAGAAAATTCATTGAAAATTCATTTTTCTGTGCAAAATCAAAACCTTGACTTAAGAGTACATAATGAACACCTTTTCTTTTATAAGTTTGCCCGGGAAAGTTGCACCAAATAAACAGAGCACTGGATGCAGCACTCAAGCTCCACTGACTGCTGGAAAGGCTGATGGTGACGCGTGACAGAGGGAGGGAGGGCCTCCAGGAGCAGGCACATACATACTGGATGATCTGAGAGGAAGCCAACATTTTCTCAGGTTCAAACCACAGAACCCATGACTGAGAAAGGAAGGGCAAATGGAGAAGGCTTACCCTTGGCTGCCAGTTCTCATACTGCTTCTGTAGATTTGCACCGATGGTTTCCAGCGCTTTCTGAGGACCCATAGACAGAGGATCTGTCGAAGCAACGAAGAGAAAGTTCAGTAAACATGCGTGTCCTCTCCTGGGGAAGTTCTCACACGGAGTCTTCTCTTCCACACTGCAAGGTCACCTTTGACAGGACACACATCCAGAACTGATAACATACTGAACTGGCTCCACAACCCAGGAGAGGTTGCTACTGCTTGTTCACTAAAAGGCAGCAGGGCAACTGCTCCCTACCATGCTGCACCTGCCATCTTGCCTGATCTTCGGTTCTGCTGCTGCTCTGCCTGTCAGAAAGGCCTGGCTACGCTTCTACCAGGATCCCATATTAAAACTGCAACCCTCCTGTGTGCACAGATGGATAGGAGGGAGGGAGGGACCGAGAGCAACACTTAATGATTTTCACCTAGATTGTAATGCTACTACACACAAAGAAAAATGGCTGGCACAACAACACAGATAGCCTTGGTTTGCTGCTTAGTCATCAAATAGTTTCTATGCTAACAACACTAAGCCTGCAGTTCTCACACCTGTCTCAGGACCCCTAGCCAGTCTTGAAATATCTGATGACCCCAAAATGCTTTTGTCTATTGATAAACACTGAATTAAAATAGGAGTCGGGCAAGCTCAAGGCCAGTCTGTACTTTATAGAGGATAAGCAAGTGAGGGAGAAAAGGAGTATTTGTAGGAAAAATTATTTTACCTTTATTTATTCATTTAACTATGACACCAGAGCTGGGAAGATGGCTCAGCAGTTAGTGCATGTGCTATTCTTGCAGAGCTCTGTTCAATTCCTAGCCCCCTCATCATAACTCACAACCTCCTTAACTCCAGTTCTAGGGGATCCAATGCCCTCCTCCGACCCCCAGCATCAGGCATGCATGCAGTGCAGATGTACATGTGAGAGAAACACTCATGTACGTAAAATAACTTTTAAACTAAGTATGACAAACCCACTATGTCTAAACATGAAAACTATGATCTCCCCAGAAGCTCAGTGAGAACGAGCTGAAGATGTAGCCCAGTTGGTGGAGTACTTTGCCTAGCATTCGCAAAGCTCTGGATTCCATCCTCAATGCTACAAAAGAAACAGGCATGGAGGTGTATCCCTGGAATTCCAGCATTCAGTAGGTAGAGGCAGGAGGATCAGAAGTTCAAGGCCATCCTCATGTATATGTCGAGTTCCCAGCCAGCCTGAGTTTAGGGAGAAGAATGTAGCTGTCTCCAGCACGTAGCTGAACACATGACAGCTGGAGTCCTGACTGGGTCTGTGTCCCCTCAAGCCACCCTCCAACACTTGTGGTTGTAGTTGATGCATACGGAGAAAACTCACGGCACTCGCTCACATACAGTCACAGTAGGAAGAGGAGACCTTAAGCAGGAACTTAGTGGCCATGCCTCTTTCTTCTGCTAAGACATCTCTGTACCATTATTTGATAGATGGCATCTGAATCACGGCACAGCAATGAAGGGCTGGCCTGGTGGCACCCAGGTGGCTCTTTTCCCCATGGTGGCTTTGTGTCACAAGGCAATGACTGTAGCCATTTGTTTTTAGCTACACCATGCAGGTTGCACTTCCAGCCTCCTGCCCAGGGAATCTTTGGATCGTGAATGAAAGATGGACACACATCGGCTTATGGTTAATACGCCATCTAGCTCAATGGCTGGGCACGTCTAGTCCTCCTCCTGCTACCCTAAGCACAATCGGGGAAGTGGCCAGTGGCCACCCGAAATCTCACAGGCTGGTTGGCTTTATCTCCTGCAGCTCCTACACCCATCCGTATCCCACAGCTTCGTGGTGATTCACCCCACCCCCTTGTCCTAGCCCGAGCAACTCTAAGGGTCCCATCCTGTCTCCCTTTGCCCAGCCATTGGTTCCTGGCATCTTTATTGATCAATCAAAAACCAACTGAGCACAGGACCTTTAGTGTTTGGACATGCAGACTCCTGATTAAATCAAAGCATTAGAACAATCTCCAACAAGTGATCCTTTAGAAAACATTAGCTCTCTGAGTGATACAAATCACATTTCATTCCCTGGTGTTGAAAACAAATCCACACTCACTGACACAACACCATCTCATCAGAGAATGCTTCTAGCAAAAAGAAGCCACCAACTCAGAGTCACAGATAAAAATTTCCAAATTCGAATGTTTTATTTGAAATCTCAAATCCTATCATTATCAGCTGATTTCCTCATTCACTTTCTAGAACGCATGTGCCTTTGCTTTGGGTGAAAACAGCAGGCCATGCAAGCAGGAGCAGCTCGGCTCCTGGACTGCTTTGCAGGTGCTCCTTGACGCTGCCATGCACGGTCAGCTCCATCCATGGCTTTTCTCACAGGCTCTAGTTTCATCTACAAAATGTTAAAAGCATCCTTGGCAACTGAACTTTAAGAAAACTGTTATGCATTTCTGGTTTACCAAGGACAGTCTTTTAAAAGTTGGATTTTTTTTTCTCACTTAGTTTTTATTCATAATCATAAACTTAACTCTGCAACTCAGCTAGACTTGGGGGGAATGAGGAAAACATGGAACCCAAGAGTTACACTGAGAGCATAGAAGTCAGTGATCCTGCAAGCAGACTGGGAGGGGCACTCCCTGACTGCAGAAGGGTGTGTGTGTGCTAAGTGTGTGCTAAGATGCAAACAGTGAAAAGCATTAGAGTAAGCAGCAGTCAGCCCTGTCAAGCTTCCAATGAACACTGCCACTCCTGCACCCAAAGCACTACACAGCTTCCACAATGCTCATGCACTCCATCTTGCAGATGAAACCCTGGCCAACAGTGTGTGTGTGTGTGTGTGTGTGTGTGTGTGTGTGTGTGTGTGTGTGTGTGTGTGTGTGTGTGTGTGTGTGTGTCAAGCATTTGCCATAGACAAGATCCCAGGCCTTACACTTCAGGATGAAGTTCTCGTCCTCTGGTAGACTTGCTGCCAGTGCCATTACCCTGTGAAAAGTGGGGCTCCTCTGCAGAGGATGAGGTGGCTGTCTCCTGACAGGGCTTTTAGCACTATTTGATTCTATGTACATTCGTTACTATGAATTTTTTTGATAAGATTAATCACAAGACTTAGTGACAGATTCTGTATCTGGAAGGGAACTTTACAAGCAGTGTGTCCAAACTCTCAGAGGACTTCTCAAGCACAGGTGCTGGAGTTTCTGGGTGCTCCAATTCAAGCTCCAGAAGGACTGGGCACCATGTTGCTGAGTGAAACTGTGAGGACCTATGGGAAATTTGTTCTGACCAACACAAGCTATGACATCAGTCTTCATTTCTCTTTTCTCAATGGGAAGACAGTCCTGGGATCTGAAAACAATCCTGAGGACCCCATCCACAGACCGTGACTAACTACACCACATGGCTAGCAAGAGGCAGAGGCTGGCTATATTACTGAATATCAAAAACACTTTTAAGAGATGGGGCCTCATGCACCTCTAGTGTTTGAAAACCCATTAGGTAGCTGGTAGCAATTTTTTAATTTCTGGCTCTCCTAGGATGTCAGACATGTATCATCACACCCAGTTCATGTAGTGCTGAGAGTCAAATCCAGGACTTGGTGCACTGAATTCAACCAACCAGGCTGTAGCTACAGCCCTGAAGATTACAATTAGAAGCCACCTATGCAGATGAACAGAGAAATCTTTCAAACAGCAGGCCATGCTGTCTGTCGTGGGCATAGGAAACCACTGACACAGTAGAGAGCACAGTCATCCCCCACACTAACTGTGCAGTGACTGCGACAGTGGGGACCTGTGGTTGAGAAAAGAGAACTGGTTTCCTCTATGGAAAGGTAAGTCTGTCTGGCCTCTCTCTGTCAGGGCTCAGAGAGGGCAGGAGTCAGGGGTGTCAGTGCTAAGGAGGATGACACTACCCTTTCCACTTGAACTTCCGCCCACCCCTTCTTCCCAACTAAGGCTGCAGTCACCCCTCATACACCACACAGGACACAGCAGAGACAGTGCTTCCCCACCTTCCTAATCTTCAACCCCTTAACACAGCTGCTCATGTTGTCCTGACCCTCCAACCATACAATCTTGTTGCTGTTTCATAACTGAACTTTCGCTACTGTTACAAATCACACAGCTCGTGACACATCTTGACAAGTTGAAAACTCAGCCCTGCAGCAGAGGTAGCCTGCCAACTGCTCATCTTCCACCACTGGCCTCAATCAGAGCACCCACTGATCCACAGAAGGGACCAAGTGAGTCTGCTGTGTGGCGGTTTCCACGACAGGGAAACATTGTATGTGCCAGGGAGATTCTTAAGATAGAAGGCAAACAACTCAAATAGCTTCAAAGTCCCTGAAACTGACCAGTTTCACTAGGCCCTGCCTTCCCCCAAGAGTAAGCGGTAAAGGCTGCTGAGAGTCTCTCTCAAAGGAGCTGTTAAGACAACAGACAGCTGGGCATGGTGGTGCAAGTCTTTAATCCCAGCACTCAAGAGGCAGGGGCAGGCCAGCCTGCTGTACAGAATGAGTACTAGGACAGCCAGGACTACACAGACAAGAGAAAAGGGGGAGGGAGGAAAGGAAAAAGGGAGGGAGAAGGCAAGCAGCCTGAAAGAGGTCAGCAAGGTGGCTCAGAAGAGGCTCTGGCCGGCTGAGCTACCTGGGCAGACACTCTCAGAGTCAGTTCTGTGCCTATAAGTAGCTCACCCCGACTCCTGTAAGCAAGCAACTCCAGTAAAACTCATTAAACCATAAAGTAAGATCTTGACCCATACTTCGGTCTGTCATGGGACTCCCTATCAGGGATGAATAGGGGAGTGTGCAGTCTCACGCCCCATTCTCTCTCTCTCTCTCTCTCTCTCTCTCTCTCTCTCTCTCTCTCTCTCTCTCTCATCTCTCAGAAAGGCAGTCATACAACAGGCTAGGCTACCGCTGTCACTTCTGATCTACTAGAAATCCCTGCAGTCAATTAATTTTATTTCCTCCGGAAAATATGCCAGTGCGCGGGAGAAGAGCCATGGAGGGAGAGCAAACAGTAAGGAGAACAGAAAGGGTCACCTGACATCACCAGCAGAGATTAACTGGGTGTGCTGACCAGTGTCAAGTGAACTAGGAAGGCAGTGATGATGGTCGGCATCACTGTAAAACTCTTGGCTTTTAAAGGCTTCTCTCATCTATAGATCTTCAGCATAGACCCACTGAATTGCACACTTAACATCATGTGGAGGGCATGTGGCTAAGCACCCCTAACCCAGGAGAGCCGAAGCTGTCTGCTGACCTGGCCTACAGTCCCATAGGCTGCCCATCAGCACCAGCAGGACTGCTCACTCTCTCTCCTTTACTCTCTCTCTCTCTCTCTCTCTCTCTCTCTCTCTCTCTCTCTCTCTCTCTCTCTCTCTCTCACACACACACACACACACACACACACACCCCACACACACACACACACCCCTTGATGCACTGCCCACCAGACTTTCCTTCCAAAGAACCACTGTCATCCCTGACACTCCAGGAAGGCTCTGAGAGATACCACCTGTGTGGACTCCTGTATCTGGTCCTACTCTGAAAAGCAGGGTCACCCCTAAGGAGGAAAGAAGCCAGCTGAGCCCACTTGACACTCCTACTCAGATGAGAATCAAATAAGAAAACGTGCTGCCACGAGCCATCAAAGGCACTGGGAATGTGGGCTTCTGGTTCTGTTGTGCTGGGTCTGGGGTGGCCATGAGAATCTGCCCACAACTGGGATCAAGTGCAGCTCCTCTCGTGTGCAGGCTGCCACAGGAAAAACACAAGAGCAGGAGCAGCACACAGAGCCTGAGGCTCTAGGAGCCCTTGCATTCTCTGTGCCTGTGTTAGCAGACACTTAAACACCCGCTAATTGACTTATTAGCTGAGCACTGCCTACTGCATGGAGTGTAAATCACAGAGTGTCTTTCAAGGATTCCGCCATTAATTAGTTGTGTAACCTTGAATGGCTAATTTTTGATTGAGAAAATACATAATAGCAAAAGGGTTACTTTGAAATTAGGGATGGCTCTTGATGACTGTATCTTATTAATCATAATGCCATCCTTCCATTTTATAATTAGTGGCACACACTGTGGGGCCCGTCTCCTGACTGAGCTTCAGAGAAAAAGCCCAGCCACCAGGCTCCGCAGAGCTGAGCAGACCCACTCCTGGGTCTGACCAGTGGTGGGACCTTCAGCCCTGGAGCAGGACAGGATCTTAGGGCAAAAGCTACCAAACACAGCTGGTCTTGTTCCCAAAAGCCTCATATCCTGCATGCCTACAGAATGATAAAAACCAGGAGCTGCAATACTTTACAACCTGGTGGGGGAGAGGGGAGGGAGGAGGAGGGGGGAGTGGCTAGATCCCTGACTTAAAATACAGCCTGGGGGGCGGGGGGTGTCTACTGGAAAGGCCTGAGGAGGAAACCACAGCAGTTATGCTATCCTCCCTTGAAGGGGACAGGGACACTACCTTAAGCTACCAGAATAGAGACTACAGTACTCTAAACCAAGAGCCCAAAAAGCAGAGACTCCAACTGCCTCTGTGGTTATGCCACTGCCCAGAGAGCCCCGGTCACAGCAAACCCCACTGCCTGCCTGGGGCTCCAAGCTCAGCCAGCCCAAGGTCACTGCTCTGCTGTGCAGCCATGCCCATGTGACCTTCACCATAGCATTCTCCAGATCCAGGCCACTCAGGTGACCTCTTACTACATCCAGGATCATCTACCAAGCTAGTAGCAGGCTCTGTGCATGTGCTCTGCAACCAAAGCCAAGAGCAGATGCACTCACTGTCTTCAGTTCATCTGAAGAGCTTCTGGGCAACAGGGGCCACGTGTCTCCCAAATCGCTTTGGGGTACCAGAATCTCCATGCTTCTGACAGCCAAACTACTACAAGCTAGAACAGAGACAGCCCATCCCACCTTCTCTGCTCAGCGGCTGGCTCCGTACTCTGCTCTCAGGCAAGCAGTCCCCACAAGCAGGGGCACCCCATTTAGTGGACCATTTTTAGTATTACTGCTGTAGCATTTAATGTCAGTTATAAAACCAAACGGCCTCTCCCTGCTTTTCTGAAAAGAGACAGGCTTCGATGCCAGAAGACAAAACAGCATTTTTAAAGCAGAGGAATGAGGGAAAAACAATGGCTCCCCAAGAGCTTACAATTCCTGGAGACCAGCCAACGATGCTTTTACTCCATGATATTCACAGCTCACATCGTACCACCTGGGACAGGTGACAGGGGCCTGTGCCTTACTTCCTCCACAGAGGCACTGACTGACGTGCTCTCCAGGTGGCCTTGGGATCCTCTCTGGCTCAAGCTCAGGTGGTGCAAACACAAGAAACACCACACATGGGTCCTGGTGTCCTTTGAGATCAGAGCAGTCTCACTCCAGCACAGGCAGCTG
This sequence comes from Rattus rattus, assembly GCF_011064425.1. Lineage (NCBI taxonomy): Eukaryota > Metazoa > Chordata > Mammalia > Rodentia > Muridae > Rattus > Rattus rattus. The sequence goes on from NC_046162.1 coordinate 64,349,405, forward strand.
CGTCTCCCTTCCTACAAGGCCACAGTCACACTCACAGCTTCCAGCAAAGCTCTGGGCTAAGCTTCAACAACTGTCTGACATACTAAAGGTCTAATCTGTTAGATGGAATAAGAACACCATACATTCCACCATCTGACATCTGCTAGACTTCAACCCTAAGCTCACGGACATCCCAGAGGCCAGCACACTCAAAACAGCTAACAAGGCACGGAGGCACGTCTGCTACACGCCCCCTTCAACCACACAGGTGGGCACAAGTGGCCCTGGCCCCTGCTGTGTTGAGAGGAAAGGGAGGGGATACTGTAGAAGGGTGAGCACCAGTTGATACTATGATATAAATATGTCCCCCCAAAATTCCTATCTTAGAACATAACCCCCAAGCATGACAGTGCCAGGAGGGGGAGCAGGAGTGCCTAAGATGAGGGATAGAAACTTTACAAAAAGGGCTGCAAGCTGGGTGTTGGTGGCACATGCCTTTAATCCCAGCACTCAGGAGGCAGAGGCAGGCAGATCTCTCTGAGTTCAAGGCCAGACTGGTCTACAGAGCGAGTTCCAGGACAACCAGGACTACACCAAGAAACCGTGTCTTGGGGGAAAAAAAATTTTAACTAAGGGCTGGGGATGTGGGGGCTGAAAGCAACTAGCTAGCCCCTTTGCTGGGTTCCACCAAGTAAGGAAAGTGTTCAAGGTGACATCTTGGAAGCAGAAACCAAACATACCATCTGCCACCACATGGCTTGAATTTTACAGTCTACAGAACTGTACGAATTACCTAGTCTCCTATATTTTGTTATAGAAGCACAAACTAGGAGTTTTAGGACACTGGGGTTAGAGTTGAGGCATGACAAAAAGCCTGTCAAAGTCTCTGCATGGAGCTGATCGCAGGGTCCCAGTCAATCCCCTTGAGTCATGAGGTAGGTGGCACCATCAGCTCCTCTCAGGAAGACAGAAACTCAAAGCAACTGAGCGGACAGAGAGGCTGGGTGAATGGAGCTGGCATCCTGAGGAAATCATGGTTCTTTGACTTTGGGTGACAGCACAAAATGCTAAGACCAGACACGTAACACAAGTCTGTAGCCTCCTATATAGCCACATACACATCAAAGTCACTGGATGGCAACCGGTACTACAGGTCACCTGGTCTGCTACCGCAAACCAAGCCTGGGTGTGCCTCACAACCTGTACAGCCTCTTGACCAACCCTTGTTCCTCTGACTACTGTAACCTGCCTTCTCTGCTCTCACACGCGCCTTCCTCTCTACACTTCCAGAAGCCTCCTTCTAGTCACTGTTCATGACAAGCACATGCTCACTCAAGTCCCCAGTCTACATAGCATTCTCCACTAAGACCTGCCTTCCCAGCTTTCTAGTAGAGGTCAGCCCCACTCTGACTTAAGAAGAACCTTGTCTATGTAAACTAACCTCCCCCAACCCCTGCTGACCGGCCAAGCACAGCCCCAAGTGCTGACTGGCAACAACGGACTGGATGGTCCCCAAGCACCTTCTCTTGAGAACGGGGCCCAGAAAGGATGCTCAAGTGCTAACGAGCCACGCGTCAGCTCAGACCAATCACAAATGATGGACAGGTAAATGATGTCACCCCACCCGACAGGGCTGGTGAGCACTGCAGGAGCACAGCAGCTCTATTCTGCAGTCCTCTGCCAGTGGTCGGGAGCCATGCTCAGGGTAGATGTGCTGCAGAGGACAGGCGGATTCCTCAGAAGAGACTCTCTGTGGTGGCCCTAACACCAAGAGTTCCAAGCACTCACTGAACCAGGAGAGCGGCCACTGCTCTGCCTGCAACTTTAAAAATCTTTTTTCAAAATAAAGTGTGAAATAACAGATACCAAGCATCAGCTGAAGCCAGCCGTTCACGCTGTTTTTCTTTATCCTGTGTTACCACATCACAAGAGCCCAGAGCAGGCCCAAGTCCCAGTAAAATCCGAACTCAAAGTACTCAATCTAGGAAAAGCGGACGTCCTTCTGAACCGGTTAGCCAGTCGTGGTGGTGCCCACCTGCGATCCAACACTCAGGAGGTGGAGGCAGGGGAGCAAGCCTAGAGAACACAAGAATCCTGTCTTAAAAAGAAAACCCTCATGAGACCAAGGGTGGGCTGGGGTTGGAAGAGGGGACACACAGCTGCCGCTGTGATGCAAACACTCCTAAGGAGACTGTGGCGGCAAGCTGTGTGCACCCTGGAAATGCTCACACAGGAATTTTATCACACACATGATTCATCACCCACCTCTCCCCATTTATTAAAGATAATGTACATGACTAACCTAGAACTTAACTATCTCAAACAGAGATCCACCTGCCTCTGCCTCCCAAATACTGGAATTAAAGGAGTGCATGCACGCCACGCAGCTCCAGTCTCTTCTAAATGAGCGGTCTCCTTACTTGACGGAGGTTTCCCAACTCCAGCACGTACTCACAGGACCGCTTAAGGCACGGTCCTCATTTGTATCTCCTTTTCCCCGGCTTCAATAACCAGGCAGGGGCTAGTCAGATGGCTCAGCAGGTAAACAGACCCAGTTGCCACCCAGCCTGACAAGCAGAGTGAAAGGAGAGAGCTGACTCTGACAGTCATCCTCTGACCTCCACATGTGCACTGCTGTGGGGCTTCGGAGGGGATTAAATGGCCTAATCTCCTGGGAGCTGCTCTAAGCCACACTCAGTCCACTACAAGCACGAATGCTGCTACTATCATCTATAATTTATACCACAACACTTTGCTTCAGAGAGCTCCATTTACCTTTTCTATAAATATTACTTATATACAAATGAGTCATTCCATTTTTCAAAAGTAGTCATAGCTCCATTATACACCATGTATAGGCACAAGCCATACACTAACACATTTTAAAGGAAAAGATACAGAAACCAATAGTTATTTTGATGTTCCTTGAACATGTTATCTAAAACAACAGTTTACATGACAGGTGCCCATCAGAGGGGCTGGCACTTACCAATCCAGCATTCCAATCGAGCACAAGGTGTGGTCTTCACCACATCTGGAGGATCCACACCCACATTCAGGCACAGGACCAAGGCCACACTAACTGTCTTCATCTGGAAGCACAACAGAAACAGTATTTCAACATGGACTCCAGACTTATCCCCAGAATACTTGGCTCCTCCTGCACTGTCCTACTCAGTCACTCTTGCAGCGCTGCTCCTGTACCCTGGGTTAGCCCACCTCTGAGGACAGGGCAGAGGGTTAAAAGCAGCACATGCAGGAGCTTCCTTAAAATCAACTGATCAAAAGGCAACCTATCTTACAGTGCTCAGCGCTGTGAGGGGCGAGAGACTTAGCCCGTATTAGTGCAGCTGAGAACTCTGTGGGACATCCGTGCCATGTTCATTCCGAGTCCACTCCTCCTTGTTCACTGGCGGCTTGTCTTTAAAACCCTCATTACCCATGTCACACCACTTCACTGCTTCTCTCCACCTGTGGCTGCTGTCTGAGCCTTCAGTGCTTTATTTGGGATTTCTGTTTTTAAGACAGGATCTCTCTGTGTAGTCCTGCTGTCCTAGAACTCACAGAGACAGACCTGACTTCTCTGAGTGCTGGGATTAAAGGCATACACCACGACACCGGGTATGTTCTGCTCTCTGCTAGAGCAACGGCACCTGATACAGCTCCTCCCACCTTCTTTTCCCACTGCTCCAGCTCTAAGAAGCAGCCCCACCCACTCAGCACATCTTAGCCCACGTCCTTCATGCCCTCACACACAGCGTACAGTCACTGGTCACGGGCGCTAGAGACACCGGGAAACCTAAGAGATGAAGATCTGCACCAGCACAACACCAAGCACACACTGCAATCCACCACTACGGTAGGGCTGAGAATTTAAGCCTGAGCTACACAGTGAGACCCTGTCTTGGAAAAATAAGTTGGGTGGGAGAAGGATGCATTCAGACAGAGTACCAGCCCTCCTCGCCCTCCACCATCCTTAGCGGCACCAACACCCTACACTATCAAGTCCCAACCCACTTTACATCCTAGTGGAAATGTCTGCTCGGGATGCACTCCAAACCATCAACTCTCACTGGCCTCCATCACACCCAGCACATATGTGTAAGAACACATGGGCCAGCCTGCCTGGATGCAGGCTGCATATCAAAGCTGTAGTTCACACGTGGCAGCTCCCTGTGCTTTTAAGTCAAAGCTCGGCTCTTTGAAGGTCAGTGACACACTCTCTGTCACCTGAAATCCTCCACCTCCAAGCCTTGGTCCTCTCTACCCGGGCACCCCAATTCCTGCTGGGAACACACCATGTCCAGTCTCACCTACTCTCTTAGCTTGGGTCTTAGTTCCAGTTCCATCCAATACTTTCCTTGACTCCTAGAATGACATCTCAGGACCCTTAAGTAGCAAAGTCTGCCAAGAGATAAATGATGCAGTGACCAGCACAGCACTCCCCAGGGACCAAGCTCATACACCTCATCTTCATCCTGTGGGTCAGTCATTTGCTTACTGCTGTGACAAAACACCTGCCACAGGCCATCTAAGGAAGGCTTATTCTGCCTCACAGTTTGGGGGTGCAGGCCACCCTGCCAGCAGAAGCATGAAGCAGCTGGTCACACTGCAGCCATCAGAACGCAGAGAGGAAAGAATCCAGCACCCAGCTTCCTCTCTCTCTATTCAGTCTAGGAAACCAGCCCAGGGGATTGTGCTGCCCACAAAGGATGTGTCCTCAGTCCTCAGTTAAACACTTTAGGAGACACCATCACAGACACACCCCACAGGTGTTTCCACAGCGACCCTAAATCCATTTAAGTTGACCATGAAGATTAACCATTGTGCCTTGCATAATAACTGAAGGCCAGGTTTTCTCCAAATAATGCTACATAGCTAATTAATCCTCACCTGTTTTCCAAACCAATCACTTATTCACTTATTGCTTATGTGCCCAGGTGTTGCACCTTTGTGCAATGGCAGAAAGGGACCAGATCCCCTAACCCTGGAGTTACAGACAGTCGCTGGCCACCATCTAAGTGCTGGACTCTAACCTGAGTCCTCTGAAACAGCGGCCAATGCTGGACAGCAGTCCAGCTCCAGCTCCTTAGTCACACTTTAAACCCCACTGGACGGACTGCACTAATATTCCAATCAAACTTAACAAGAAGCAACATTTTCACATACGCTCCTCTCACAGAGAGATCACAGCATCTCCACATATGGTCAAGTCTCCTTTGACCGCTGTGACATATAAAGCAAAGAAGACTATGGTCTCCTTCCCCAGGAAGACCCAAAATGTCATCAGAAGCATGCCTGTATTCTTCATGAACATCTGGAGGACACACTCATTGCCCATGACAACTCCATTTGACCACTTGCTCTTCTCTCTCTCTCTCTCTCTCTCTCTCTCTCTCTCTCTCTCTCTCTCTCTCTCTCTCTCTCTGTGTGTGTGTGTGTGTGCGCGCGCGCGTGCGTGTGTTGGGGGGGGGGTCACTTTGCTAAATCTGTAACTACATGGGCTTGCTGCTGGTTTTCCTGTGAGTGTGCAAACACCCTATCACACGGCCTGTGCCTCATCCTCTCCCACAGTCTCCCGTCTCTGTATCAAGTCTTACTGTGTTGTGAGAAACTTCTACAATAACTTTTCTAAAGCAGCATGAAAGGATGGCGATGGCCTCTTCCACAGACAGCCGTCCATTTCTAGCTGTCCAAGTGTCTGTTGTTCAGCACAGAATTTAAAGGTCTATGGGAGAAGGATATTTCCACCCTTCTTCTCTCCCTGCAATGCTCACACCTCCAAAAGCATCTTCCACAGAACTGTCCAGAAGCATCTCATTGTAAACCTGAAAACAAGCTATTTACCCATTGTCAGAGGGAAAGGCGAAAATCAATCAGAGGATAAAAATAACTGTACTTTCTAGTTAGCTTCCCAATATGTAAGTGATCACAGAGCTGATCAATTAATTTTTTGCAGACTCAGCCTGAGGACTGTATAAACCAAGAGGTTTCATGCAAACATCGCTGTCATCTTGCTAGAGAGAGTCTTAAGTCTCTTCCACTGGTATAACATAGAACTCACAAGGTCTCCATAAACTCCCGAACAAGATCTTGGATCAGGCTCTAAGTCACTTCCTGAAGAAATGCGGCTTTGCTCAGTCATCTCAGCCTTCTCTCTCCACAGACACAGCAATCCATACAGTTCAGGCCTCAAAGTTCCTTACTTAACATCTTCAGTCAGAGAACAGTACATGAAAAATTCCAGACATAAACAGCCTGCAAATTCCAACTGCACTTATCTGGGAATTATGCATCCTGTGCTTGGGGTTCATATCCCCATTAAGAGCTCTGCGTGGTGTAAGAATGACTGTGTGCAAGCAATGCTTGTCCATTTAGTTATGGCTCCAAAGCAGGAAGAGCAAACTGCCAATCAGATAAGACAAAGAGAAGCCAAAGAGTGGTCCTCCCTTCCAGAGTTGAGGGCTGGTGAGGTGACTCAACTGGTAAGGCTGCTGGCCAAGCCCAGGGACCTGCATTTACTCCCCAGGGCCCAGATGCTGAAAGAAGAGAACCACCCCTGCCCAGTGCCAGCCTCTGCACACTTGTGCATGGCACAGACACTCACACTCACACACAGGAAGGGGATGGGCTGTGGAGGAGAAGCCCACCTTTACAGACCCTTACGACAGGACTGCTCCGCTGTGTGTTACTTTTTTGTGCTTACACTCCCTGTGCCTCCTTTACAAATGCATCCCTAACAGGTATCACAAGTAAGAAACAGTGTATGTAAGGGCTCTGTGCTGTCCTAAGTTTCTGGCAGCCGGTGGGATCTCAGAACAAGGAGACCAAGGGACTACCAGAGTCCACCACAACTGATTCACCACAACTGAACTCCACCCATTCACTGGCTTCTTGTTGTGTCCTTGGTCTGCAAAGAAAAAAATCCCTCAAACTAACCTCCTGTCTCCTACACAAAGCCCAAAGCAAAACGCACTATCAATGGCCTAAGGTTAGAGCTCAGCTGTAACTACCCTAGGAGCAGCCTACTGTGTGCCTTCTGAACACCCCACTGTGTAGCCCCACACACCCAAGGAGGAAGTGACAAGGTCATCTGACTAGTGCTGGCTCGGTGTCTTGCTGCAGTCTTTGCTCAAAACCCAGGAAGTCCACGGTGGAGTCTGGACTCTGCATCCTGTCAGTGACGGCCTCTGTGTTAAGTGATGCTAAGAGGCCTCTCAGTTACAGCCTGACTCACAAAAGCACAGGTCAGGGAGGAAGAACAAGGTGGGTTGCCCAGCTCCCACAGCAGCAAGCTCCATGCTGGGTGCACCTGGTTCCCCCACACTAAGGACAGAGAAGGGGGTCAGGACACTGATGCAGCATTCAATCCAACTTACTTATTTACTGCAGTTCTTAGTAAATATGTTCTGAGTTAGTTATTAAAAGAAAAGGGGGGACCTCAAGAGCTAGCAGACAGTTCAATCAGTAAAGAAAGTATTTGTTGGACAAGCACAAGGACCTAAGTTCATATCCCCAGAACCACATAAAAGTCAGGTTATGGTTCATGTCTGTAACCACAGCCCTGGGAAGATCAAGGCAAGAGGATCCCTAGGCCCTACAGTTCACTGGCACCTTGTATAGCCATATTGGGGAACTCCCTGTCTCCAAGAGTTAGATGGAATGCAACAGAGAAGACACTCGATACTCACTTCTGGTCTCCGCACACAGTCTTATGATGTGAGTTCCTCAGACAAAAACACATATGAAAACACAATATTCCCTCTTCAGTCCTGTGACACACGCAGCAGACTTTTCAACAGTGTGCCTCCTGGACTCTCTGAACATCACTCAAGATTCAGTTTCTCCCCTCCTGCCCGAGAACTGAAAAGCAACAGTATTTGGCCTGGGCACAAAGTGTGAACAAAAACACTCAAGGACCTAATATCCAACACATTTGCTTATGTGACACATACCTAATCAACACCATGAATTATGTTTTTTATTTAAAAAAACTCAAATACACTAACACACATACTAGAAAAATGGACTTTAGTCTAATACCTAGCTACTGATTTAAAATCAGTAAAACAGATTATTACGAAATATTCTCAAGTCAATCAAGTATATCTTAGCCTACAAATTTTAACCATGTTGGCATAAACTGTATAGACTCTCATGTTTAACTATAGCTAAAATGTCTTTTTTTAATATTTTATTTCATTTATATAGCAACCTTATTCCAAAAAAAATCTAGATTAATAATTTTTGCTAATACGATTATAGAAATGTTTTAATAAGGGCTATCAAATTTAATGCACCAAAAACTGTAAAAATACTGCATAAAATAACCATTGTGGGCATTAAAACACTTCCTCTAGACAGAATATAACAAAAGATGGCACAATTATGTCTCCGGGAGTTACTTTTGAGTTTCAAAAGAATGCTGTTTTGAAATTCAGGGAAGGGTTGGGGATTTAGCTCAGTGGTAGAGCGCTTGCCTAGCAAGCGCAAGGCCCTGGGTTCGGTCCCCAGCTCCGAAAGAAAAAAAAAAAAAAATTCAGGGAAAATGACTCAAGCCTGCAATCACAGCACTTGAGATGCTGAGGCAGGAGGATAGTAAGTTCAGATCCAGCCTAGGCTATGTAGTGAATTCCAGGACAGCTTTGACTACATGAAACTATCTCAAAAGAGAAAAAGAGAATCATTCAAGAAACTGTAAATCAGGTGCGGTAAGTGCACAGCTTTAATCCCAGCACTCAGGAGGCACAGACAAGAGGATCTCTGTAAGTTCAAGAGCAGCCTGCTCTACAGAGAGAGTCCCAGGATAGCCAAGACTACAGAAAGAGGCCTTGTCGTCCCCCACCACCAAAATCAAAAAGAGGGGGGGAGGGAGACTGTAGGATTCTCAGCAGTTACTCCTGGTCTGCAGCCCATCCATCAGCTTCCATCTGTCTGACAGTGAGAGGAAGGAATCTGTCTGTCTGCAGCAGCTCTCAGTGCCCAGGCTGCCTCGGGTCCTTCCTCTCTGGGCCATCCTGGAGGTGCACTTGGGAACTGGATCCCAATCAAAAGCTTTCAGGAAACTTTAGATTCGAGCTGTGGAAAATGGGAAGTGTTGGATATGTTCTGAAATTCAGAATTTTTCAAATATCAGAAATTTTGTCCCTACACCATATCTTCTAACACACAAGAGCACATGACCATGGTAAGAGCACTAATGGTCACACAGTGAAATCTCCACTGAGTAAATGACATCAGCACAGACTTGCCCCGACACGAAGACCTGTGCACACAGTGAGCACCGCCATGGTGACTGGAGCACTTTGATGTCTGCTGCCATTCACAGGATTCAGACAATACTACAAAGATGTGTCTGTCTTCCTTCTTGGCTGACTGATTGACAGAGCCACCTACTGTTTGGAAGGCATGGCTGATCCAGCAGCTCTGCCACGTTTGAACGAAACTTCACAGGCTGCCATGCCTAGCATCTAGATGACCGATGTGCAGGCAAGAAACAAGGAGTAAGCAAAGTTACCAACGTGTGTGGCCTAGGCCTACGATGAGTGGTGCTTGTGCATAAACAGCCGAGCACATGGAAGTGAGGCAGGAAGCCAGCCTGAGGGTCAACACTGATGTCACACAGCACTGTTCACCCACTTGTCTGAGGACAGAACCTCCCACTCCCAAGAGTCCTCATTAGGATTAGGAACGTCAGGAAAACCTGAGCGGAGTTGAGGCGACACAGGTGCATAATTTATAAAGAAAGTCAGAAACACACAGCAAAGAGAGGAGAAAGAAGAGGGAAAGGAGAAACCAGTGTGCCCCCAGCTCCATCCAAAGACAGCAGGAGAGGCAAACAACAAGGCAGAGAGAAGCTCATCAAACTGAGTTTCCTCCCTAGCAGCAGCTAGGGGGATCCCTGGCTTTTTCCTTTCTTCCATTCCTTCCTTGGGAACTGGAAACAAAGGGAAGGATGTTGGGATTTACAAGTGTGGTTTGTTACTCTGAGCCAGGATCCTAATTTAGCTTTAAACGTGTTGTTTTTAATTCTGTTCCTATTACACTGACTGTAAAGCCTACCTCCCCTGCTATGAGACAGTCCAGTAGAAGGCAAAGGGCAAAAGGAAATCTGCAACATCAAAGTTAGCTAGTAGCAAGCTCAGTGGGACACCTCTGAGTCCCACAAAGGGACACCTCCTCCCCTTCATAATCGCAGCACCCAGGTGACTGACTGCTGACTGAGTTTACTTCCAACAAAAGACACCTTAAGATATTTGTTTTCTAAGGGTCAAAATAAAGAACTATAGACAAGATTTTTTTAAAGTCCTAGCTCAAAAAAAACAAACAAAAAAAAAAAAAAAAAAAAACCTAGCTCAGTTTATTCTAGAGATCAGAATTATTTAAACCTACTAAAGATGTCCTTAATTCGTACTCATACGTACATGTACACACACACACACACACACACACACACACACACACTCTGAAAGCACAAAATCTCAGAAGCTGTTGTTTGGAAGGAAACAGTGGATGAGCCCCTTTTTCTTCTTTGTACCTGTCCCTTCAGCATGTTACTTGGAGAAAGGGATTAAAAAATAATAATTTTACCACAGTAACCAAAGGCTTTCTTCACAAGTGCCCATGTATTACATACATTTTTACGACTAGGAAGACACAGAAAATGTTTGGCTGAAGCCTAGATTAGTATATGCTGTGCCTTTAGAGGCAGGACGTCACCTGAGAATGTCAGCCCTGTGACCAAGTTAAGCAAAACTGTCTTTCATAAGGAGAGCGTCCATCAAAACAGGGACTGGTTCCAAAGCTACTCAGATTACTTTTTCCGATACAATGCTCATCCACAGCTTTAGAACTACTAATAAATTAGAATTAGCAACATTATCCTTAAAGTCAAGTCATTCACCCAAGACATGTTTCCCTCTCCCCATCACAGTCCAGTGGTGTGTCATCATGGGATACATTCAGAAAAACAGTATGGATCTCAGGTGGCCAGGGAGGCTGCTTCCACTGCAGCATCCTGGTTGGGCCAACAGAACCTAGAACAGGACTCTTAGGTCTCAGTATCCACAAACTGCAAGGCAGGACAGATGCTTTCAGAAGACAACACCAGCATCAAAGACCAGCCAAGAATACACCGGCTGCAGCGGGAAGGCTTCAGCTGGCTCATGGGATACACTGGAGAATGATCCACAATGACCATACGTTAGGTCTTGGCCAAGTGAATTTAGAAAACCAAAGCAAAAGGGAAGGAGGGGTCAAAAGGAGGTGAGAGAGGGGCAAAGAAAGAGGAGAGTGGAACAACAAATCAGGTGCTCAAAACATCCAACAGGAATCAACTATAGTAGCCTCATAGGCAGCCATCCGGGGAGTTCCCCATAGAGAGAGAGTCTCAGGCAAAGCAGTCTCGGGTGAAGTTTCCAAGAATAAATATCAATAGCAGATAGGGGTGACATCATCAAATTGAGTAATTAGGATATTTATCAGAAACCAAATGGGGAATCTAGGGAGGGAGATGCAGTTCTTCCTTAGGTGACTATCTCATATGTGACTGGGTTCCTTCCCCTCCCAATATGGGTCAGGAGTCAGGTTCTGAATTAACACAACTAGGACATGGGGAGTCAGTATTCACTGGTTTTCCAGGAGCTGCAATCTCTAAGACTTACCCTAAGGCCAGTCCTCTCTGTACAGCCTCCTAGGCGTGGATTTTGCCACCAACATAAAACTGTTGGCTTAGTGAATCTCAGTAAAACAATGTCAGATCACCACCCCATTCCTGAGTTACTTAAAGAGAATTCCAAGTGAGAAATTACCACAGTGCAGAGTCAAAGGTGGGAAGGATTACAAACAGGAAATAGAAAGCAACAGTTCAATGTCTTTCAAAGTCCTAGAGATAAAGCTGACAGCACACGTGAATATCCTTTGGGGATTATGGACCACTAAACCAAGCACAGCAAACCATGGCACACAATCAGGTCTGCGGCCCAGAACTGAACAAACACAGCTCCCTCAGCCAAGACTGGAAGACTTAATCACCAAAGTACTTCCACAGCCTGTTCTTTCTGTGCATTTCTTCTCAACAGGCTTGCCAGTTTAAGAGCTAGTCCCAAAGCTAGTCACAAAATGACCTTGTAGAACACAAACTGAAAGGCTGTATTTCATCCACACCTCAGTGCCTATGAATACAGCCGTGCCTCACTTGAAAAACAAGGCTGGCAAGGACAACCAAGCATGAGAGCTGAACATTCCAGAAGAATCCACAAAAACAATTCATAAAGAAGTTTCCTGTCAGACATGATAGTACACACTTGCAATCCCAGCACCCAGAGGCTGAGGCAGGAAAAAGATCGCTATGCCAACACCAAGGCTACAGAACAAGACCCTGGCTTTGGAAGAAAAAAAGAAATCAACCTTACCTGTACAGTAAAGTTTTTAGAAAAATTCAGTGTCTCAAAATCATCTAGAGATGCATGTATTCATGGGAATGCAGAAGGCAGCATGTGAGTGTGTGCTCATGAGCACATGTCCACGGGAACACACGTTTATGTGCCCAGATGAATGTGTACACATGCATTTAGAGGCCAGAGGATAGTCACAGGTGTTGGCACTCAGAACAATGTCTTTCTTTGACCTACAACTCAACCAATTAGGCTAGGACGGATGGCTAGCAAGCCCCAGAGATCTACCGGTCTCTGCCTACCCAGTGCTAGGATTCCAATATAAACCCACATTACTACATTCAATTCTGTACATGGATGCTAGAATCAAACTCAGGCCTCCCCTGCCCCGAATCTAGAGAGATCCAGATTGGTTATCTTTCTTCAAACAAAAAACAAACCTCAGTAGCAATATTCTTCGGGAACATTCCGACACAAACAGGGCAGGGCATGTGAAACACTGAAGCCTAGCTGCTGGCCCTGTTCAGGGCGGCCAATGCTGTTCCCACGGAGCAGCTCACACATGCTTTGTCAGACCACAACCTGCCTTCCAGGTACAGTTTGAGGTGGACACTTCCTCAGCTCTGGCACAGTCCTCAGGCCTTGCCTGTCTTTGGACCTCACTGTCTGAGACCCTTGCTGACAAGAGGACCTCACTGTCTGAGACCCTCGCTGACAGGATTTTCAGGAAGGAGGTGATGGAACCACAGTCTGGTACAGTAGTGTCTGGGGGAAAGACTCCAAAGCAAAGGACAGAGCTAACAGTTCTTCCACAGCTCTGGGGTAGGAAGTCCTTCAGCGCAGCCTTCCCAAGACAGAAACGGCCACTGAGGAGGACATGTCACCTCATCCAGGTTGTATGTCCAGCAGAAAAAGTCCCAACACTACTATACCTCAAAGCCACTTTAGCTCTTTCTCACTGAAAAAAAATTACTTTTTGTAGTGCTACACAATTTTCATCTCAGCACTTGGGGAACAGAGGCAGGAGAATCTCTTTGAGTTTGAGGATAGCCTGCAATACACAGGGCGCAAATACCTCAGAGCACATGTGGAGGTCAGAGTCAGTTCTGTCCTTCCCGTCTCTATGTATTCCAGGTACTGAACTCGTCTCTTATGAGACCTTTACCCACCGAGCCGCCTGGCCAGCCTCTTTATTTTTTAACTGACACAAAAATTATTCATACTAGGTATTGCAGACACTGTGCTTCCCTGGAACCTCTTGTTGACAGCCCTAGTCAGACCCACTGTGTTCTTTTTTCTTTCTCTCTCTCCCTCCCTCCCTTCCTTTCTTTCTTTCTTTCTCTCGACAGAGTTTCTATGTGTAGCCCTGGTTATCCTGACCCTGTAGACCAGGCTGGCCTTGAGCTCACCTTCCTCTGCCTCCCGAGTGCTGGGTTAAAGGTGTGCGCCACCTCTCTCCAATTCCCACTGTGCTCTTCATCATGGCTGGTGGTGAACCCCTAGGCCACTTCTCTTTCTAGCTGTTTGCATACAAAGTTCCAAAGGCAACAGAAAACTTTGATGCTCTGAGCACTGAAAGGAAAGGATATGAGCATAACAGTTCCTCTTTTCACAGATTTATTCCAGGACTCCTGTGACAGGGAGGTGGCACTGGTGGCAAGTCCACCTACATACAGAGAGAGAGATCTAAGAATGAACCTTCATCCTCAATGTAGTCCATGACAAGCACTGGACAGAACACCAACAGTTCCCAGTCTTCATCTGCATGCTAACAGTGGCTGGATGGCACTGTGGTCTCTGGGAAGGTAAAAGGCACTGTGAGTACCATAGAGCCCTACAGGACCACCGAGGCTAGCTGTGGGCAACTCTAATGCCTGGGACTTGCAACTGGGGAAGTTACAGCATCAACTGATGCTACCTGATGCTGCTGTCCATCCCAGCAAGAAGCTAAAGACTACAAAAGATGCCAAGGGCCAAGCTGTTTGCAATCTTTAGCTGGAGCAATAAGCCTCCAACATAAGCACTCGGAGTCTCCAGCCACTAAGGTCTAAGCAGCATGTCCCTAGCTCTCGGGGCTTGGAGTGTGACCCACTGACCTTCGAATCTAGCCCTAGGTTGTAGGGCACTCAGGGACCTGGGACTGCTGGCAATCAAAGGGCTCACCTACACTCGTGATTTCTACCTGGGTAGAACAAAAGGAATCCATGTGGTTGACTGCTAACAAGCACCTGTGTTAACCGCCCATGGCTCATTAGATTTCACTGTGAATCCTAAGAAAACCACCACAAATAAACCCTGCACATTCCAGACAAGAAAAATATTCTGGATCTCCTGTCAGAAATGCCCAAAGTCTCATGATGCCCCAAGAAAGGTTCAGAACATACCTGGCCTGATAGAACTGAAGATCAGTTAGCAAAGAAAAGTGGCCTTTGAGTGTAGACAGAATGCACGGGCGTGTGCATGCATGTGTGAGCACTCACGCACACTTCCTCTTTCATATTTCTATTCCCATAGTGCCTTACGTGGTTGACAAGCAGTTTTCAAATGAGCGTCAATTAAAAGTTCAGAAAAGCACTGACACTTCACACTTCACTCTTTCTGTAGTAATGTGCAGGCTTCGGGGCAAAATCAAATCACTGCTATGGCGTGGATGTTGGCTGCCCCTGTGAGGATGTATGGAAGGTTTGTTTTCAAGAAGTTGTATGGGGTATTTGTGATTCCATAGAACCTACTGTCACTAGGGATGTCTCTCCTCTTTCTGACATGAGTAGATGAGCCACGGCCATTGTCATGTTAACCGAGGCTCAAGGCAAGGGACCACTCAACCTTGACTGGCTCTCTAGAACTGTGATCACAAAATCATTTCTCTGGATATTTCATTAGTGACACAAGGCTGACTGACAGTCACAAAGACAAGCTACAATCAGAATAGCTTCTAAGCTGTGCAAAGGACACTCCTGCAGCTGAGCACTGGGACTCTCCTGGCAACTTTCTGGTAGGTTACTGACTCCTGTTATAATGTGACAAACTAGTGAACAAGGATCCTCTGCCTTCAAAACAGGCCTAACACCTAGAATGAGCGCCCTCCAGACTGCGCCCATTCAAAGGAAACCTAGGGCGCAGAGAAACAAGACAAATGGCACCACCAGCAACTACCTTCAACATAAGGCAGGCTATTCTACAAAAGAGCCAGCCTGGAACCTCCGCCAGGAGAGCAAAGGATTAAAAAAGCAGTGTGTGTGTTTGGGGGGAGGGGGTGGTGACAGGTGACAACAGGTGACGGACGGAGAAGTATTACATGGGAACTGAGCTGGTTCTTACCTTTCACCACGTGGGGTCTTGGTGAAAATCAGGTCATGAGGCTTGGTAACAAGAACATTTACCTCTGAGTCATCTCATCGCGCGCACACACACACACACACACACACACACACACACACACACACACACACACACTTTTTTGATTTAAGGAAAAAATGAAAAATATATAAAATTAAGGAATTTTTGCTTACAACAAAACAAAATAAAACATCACTCAGGAGGCAGAGAAAGGAGGATCTCTGTAAGTTCAAGGCCAGCCTGGTCTACAGAATGAGCTCCAGGACAGCCAGGGCTGCACAGAAACCCTGTCTTGAAAAATAAAACAAAACAATGATGGTGATGGTGATGGTGATGGTGATGGTGATGGTGATGGTGATGGTGATGGTGATGGTGATTGTGATAACAATGTTGTTGATGATGATGATTATGACAATGACAACGATGTCAACGATTACAATGTCAATGTCAATGGTGATGATGATGATGATGGTGATGATGGAGATGATGGCGATGATGGTGATGATGTATAAGTTACACTTGCAACACAGGCAGGAAGTGTGAGCAGAGCACAAATATGGGCTAGGACTACAAAAGTATGTTCAGGTGCTGGTGTAACCCTGACATCAGGCCAGAAAGACATGCCCTCTCGAGAGCTGCATGGAGATGTGTGCAAAGAATCCGGGTGTTGACTGCTCACTTCTCAAATACCTCAAAACAAACACAAGCAGAAAAGCAAACTGGATGCAACAGAACAGCTGTGGGCTCTGGGGGAAGTAATACAGTTCAGTGCCCCCAGCTTTCAGTTCCACTTGGCCTGAAATCTTTCAGAATGAAGGCTTAGAATGGGAAGACCTCTACCTTGGCACAAACAAAATTAATCACAAAGATCCAAGAAAAACTGCAACCTATTGCCTCTAGTTCCCAGGAAAGAAAACGTATATTTGTTTCCAAAAAGTCCTAAAACTGTTGCACTCAGCAGACCTCACAGGCAGCAGGAAAGTCTCCTGGAGCTGGATCTCAAGTCAGCACTGCTTCCTGACACTCTTGATAAAGTGTCCGCCAGCACAGTGCTGCCTTCAGTTAGGGGACTTTCCGAGCCTTGTCCCCTTCCTCTCAAGACAGGAACTCTATCAAACAACAGGACTATTTTTAGTGCATTTTAGTGTCACATAGCCATCTTTCCAGTCTGTTTCCAGTCCTCTGGGCAGGGACAGAGCATGGGGACTATCAGCCTCTGCAGAGTCACCACCAGGTACCTACACAAGGACCCAGGAAATAAGGCTCCTCTAGAATCCAAGCAGTCCCTGGCCTGCCCCTAGGGGTGGGCAGCACTCTGCAGCCTCGTCTCTTAAGGATCAACCAAGTATAGCAGGCCTGAGCCCTTCCTTCCCACAACGGCAGACTTGTCCTCTTTAGCCAGCTGTGGTAACTGGAAATGTCACATGCAAGCAAGACTCAAAAGTATTTTCTGTCATCACATGGTGGATCAAGCTTCTGCTGCACACTCGGGACACACAAGTGTTTCACCCTCTGCTCAGCTGAGTGTGTGACAAAGGCAGGAAACAACAGGGGAGAGGCAAGGGGGGCAGAAGAAGAGGAGGAGGAGGAGGAGGAGGAAGAAGAGCAGCACAGGTGAGAAGACAGTAAGCAAATGAGGGAAAGCAAGGCAACCTCAGGAGCACTGGTCCTCAAGTCCTCAGTAGGAAGCCTGGCCTTGTAGAGCCTGGCACTCAGCCCAGGACCCTCCCACTGCCCACTCAGGACTGCGTGTGCACAGACATGGAACAGGCTCTGAACCAACAGCTAAGGTTATCAATGGTAAACATCAGCTTTAAGATATCACTTAACGGTTTGGAGATTTAGCTCAGTGGTAGAGTGCTTGCCTAGCAAGCGCAAGGCCCTGGGTTCGGTCCCCAGCTCCGGAAAAAAAAAAAAAAAAAAAAAAGATTATCACTTAACTTTTTAATTTTTGCTTTTCAAGACTGTCTTGGGTATAGTTGTCTTGCTGCTGCTGTGCTGTTGCTGTTGATCTGGCTGTCCTGGAGCTGGCTCTATAGACCAGGCTGTCCTTGAACTTGTCTCTGTCTAGCTCTATAGACCAGGCTGTCCTTGAACTTGTCTCTGCCTCCAGCGCTGGGACTAAAGGAATGTGCCACTTTCACCTGGCTTAATTTTGTTTTTCAAAGTCTATTATTGCACATAGCCGTTAATATATCTTTAAAGGAAACAAAAACGTAATTACCTTCCTTACATATAAAATGCCTTCGATAGTTTTCAAATCCTCAACTTGCCACAGCCTAGAATCACCTAAGAAAGCATCAACTGAAGAAATGACTTGAAGAAATGGCCTGGGTGGGGGGTATTGATTATGAATTGCTGTAGAAAGACCCAGCCCATTGTAGCATTGCCATTCCCTAGTCAGAGGCCTTGAACTATGTAAGTCAAGAGAAAGCTACATGCAAGCAAGCAAAGCTATGTGTGCTCTCTCTGCTCCTGACTGTGGGTGTGTTGTGTGATGTGTGACCCACCCTGGACTCCATGAGACGAGCGTGCTGGTCTAAAACCCACTTTCCAGAGACTGTGACTCACACAGGCACAAGAGCAGCAACACTGTCTCCAGGAGGGCTACAACACAAGTAGGAGAAGCCTTGGGGAGCCCCACACAAGCCTTGGCAGAAAAGAGTTACTGTGCTAGGCGGGACATCCTGCACTGTGCCCACATCTCAGGCTGTGTGACACCGACTTTGATGACCAGAAAGGAGGCGATGACTCTTGCACCCCACCTACTCTTCTAACATCTGTAAATGTCCTGGAACTGCAGCATGAGCAATGAAGCCGGAGAGACAAGACGGGTCAGAAACGGTGGGACAGAGTAAAGCTGCATCTCTGCCTCATCCTGTAGGTCCACCCGAGATCCCACTGAGAGACCAAGTTCACTGTCTTCAGAGCAACTTCATGACCTCAAGATCCGAATCAATGGAGACGGGGGCGGGGCCTGAATATGGAATACTCAAGTAGCGCCTGGACGACAGTGGTGACAAAGCTGACTGCACTGAAATGTCCAGAGTTTACATAAGACCAAGACAAACACACTGAAGAGAAAGCGCATTTGTTTATACATCACCAGCTTACTGTGGCCTATGTTTTAAAAGGAAGAAAACGAAAAAGAAAAACAAAGACAAAACCCACAGAGCAAAGAACAAAACACAACAGGTGATCGATCCCCAAGAGGAAAGCTCAAGTGGGCAGCACCCAAGGGACTGCCTGCACGAACTCATTCACCTCAGGATAGGAAGGGGTCTCCAGTGCAGCCTCAAGGACCTGCAGGTGCAAGGGAGCAAGTGCTCCAGTTTTCTGACAGGGAGCACAAGCTGCAGCAGCTACCGATGCCCCGGGGGGAATTTTGTCAGTGACAGTTTGGCCTAGAACAGTCCACACTGCACAGCTCCATTCCAGGGCCTGTCTGCAAAGGTGCAGCTGCTCAGTGCAGTGGCTCCTGGGAAAGTAGACATGCACCGCAGGCCAAGGCTACTGCACTTCTGGGCATTCATAACAAAGAAATGAAAACTAAGATTCAGAGGAAAAAAGAACGTAAGTGTTCACAGCAGCCTTATCCACGACAGCAACCCGGATGTCCTTCAGTGAATAAGCAATTGCACATGGCAGTTCATCTACACCACAGACAACACTTGGCAATAACAGGGACAAATGATGGGCAATGTGGATGAGTCTCTAGGGCGATCAGAGTGAAAAAGCCAACTGCAAAAAGTGGGATGCCGCCCACCTCAGCCACACAGCTGCGAGGAGTGAGATGCCGACTTGACTTACAGACACGACATTCTTGAGCAACAAAGGACCATGCCTGCCCAGCTGAGAAGTGTGTGCAACCGAGGGGCAGTGCCGTGGAAAGCCAACATCTGTGTCAAGGCCTGGGCTGTGACGTAGGACGCTTTTGGCTTAAGGCTCTGGTTGAGACAGGCCTTACTATATGGCTCACACTAGCCAGGAACTCACGGTCTTCCTGCCTCGCCTCATCAGTGCTGAGGACACCCAGGTGCCACCAAGCTGCTGCCACACTCGGATCCCAGTCCAGGAAAAGGGAAGAAAGGTACAGTCACTGTAGACTCTCTAACTGTCTTAAAATGGAAGGCTTAATTTAAAATAGAGAATGAGTCGATGTTTCCTATTTGCATAGCTGTAAACTGAAGCTTCACTAGTGGCCAAGCCTGTGCCCAGTGACAACACAGTAATT
Organism: Rattus rattus; assembly: GCF_011064425.1. NCBI lineage: Eukaryota > Metazoa > Chordata > Mammalia > Rodentia > Muridae > Rattus > Rattus rattus. The sequence goes on from NC_046162.1 coordinate 64,369,352, forward strand.
AGTGTCAACTCCCAACTCCAGAGCTTCTGGCAGCACCAGTGAAATATGGACCAAACTATGAGACCATGGTGCACTAACCGCTGTCAGGAATCCCTCACTCACTCCTTTTAAAGCCATCACGCCCGATCAACTGGTGTTCTGCTTGGCACCCACCCAAGAACAGACCATAAAAGGAACAGACTAGGAAACCTGAGGACTCACAAAGACCAGTTTAACTATCCCTGTAACCATCCCCAACCCAATGGTGACACTTCCGTTGCAGTGGGCAGCCACAGTCAGGCATCAAGAATCTGTCCCATCCCACAGGCTTTTATTCTGGAACCACAAACCAGTGTCATTAGCAACCCAGCTCCTGGGGCAATTTGCTGCATCTTTGCCTCTTCCATTCAAAGACTAGCTCATTATTTTGTTTAATGATTATTATCTAAATTTATGAAGACTGAGAAAATTACTTTAACCACTTTTGTAATGCAAATATATTTTATAGGTTCTTAATATTTAATTACAATTCAATGGTGCTCTCACTGAAGCAACTCCCGGCAGCATTTAGTGTCTAATAGAACATCAGTCAGGAAGTTCAGTTCTAGCCCATTATTTCACACAAAATTCCAAAGAATTCTAAAGGCTTTGTCTGTCCCAATATATCTGCTACTTCTCTTAGTGAGCACAACTTAGTACACGTCCATCCACGCGGCTAGTGTGACTGTCTGACAGGGTGACACACATTTGCTGACTCCTCTGTGTCTTAAGTGAGACAGCAGTGCACAGGGAAGTCAGTCAGGTGCTCCCCAGAACTATCGTGAACCACGCACCTACAGGTGCCGTGGCTTCTGGAAAGCTCACCTCCCCAACAGGAGGGCTGGCTCACCAGACCCCAGCTACATACAACGCCAACATACTGAACCCCTTGCCTGCCTTCTGGGACCCAGAGTTCTTCTGGAGCATGCCAGACAGAGGTGTACCCATGGCGAGCACCCAGTTAGGTCTCTAAGGAACCTTTTAGGGTGACCCCACTTCATGTGTGGCATCCTAACTTACTTCTGGGGAAGCTGAGACATTATAGGTGACTACCCGGAAAAGCACCCTTGAAAGTTCATGGCTGTCTTGCTGCAGACTTACACACACACACACACACACACACACACACACACACACACACACACACACACACACACACACACACACACACACACCCTGGTCCCCAGGCTGGTTTTATACAACATTCTTTCACTAACAGTAAACCAGACCACTGTGTCCTTAGTGAATCATCAAATCAAGGAGTAAAGGGCTGAGAGGTCGTGGAGATGTGGATCCAGCACCAAAACTGTACAATAAACAATAGTCAACTTTCTCACCACTCTTCCTAGAACTCTTCAAAAGAGACAACAACCCCAGCAATTACCAGCTTCTCACTTAGTGCACGCTACCGCTTGATTACAAAGCACACCAGCCGCTAGATCTGACGCTGTGGGACCGCTCCTCATCTACTTCAATGTCTCCTTGATAGGTTCCTTTTGGCTTGACAAGAAGACAAATTAGATTTTAAATTATTTTCAGTTTTACTCAACAAAGTCCATAGGTCAGATGGTCTGGATAAAAGTGAAATTATTCTCGTGGAATGAGATGTTTTCATGGTAATAATACACAGTGATACACAGTGACTATAGAAGTGGGGATGCAGCAGGACTGGGCAGAACACTTGGCTAAGCTTGTTAGTGTGTAAGAGATCCTGGGCTCAATCCCCACCACACCCAAACCAAGTGGCACAGTGGGCACCTGTTCAGGAGAATTGAATCAGAAATTCAAGCTCAGCCAGGTGGTGGTGGTGCACACCTTTAACCCCGTGTTTGTGAGGCAGAGGCAGGTGGACCTTCATGAGTTCCAGTCAAGCGTGGTCTACATAGCAAGTTCCAGGAAGGCCAAGACTACACAGAGAAACCCTGCACCCAACAATCAAGGGGAGGGGAGAGAAGGGGAGGAATTCAAACCCATCCTCAGCTACGAGTTCAGATTGGCTGCATTAGAGCCTGTCTTTAGAAATATATACACTATAAAACAAAGCAGCCAGCCTCCACTGTGAGGTCCACAATCACCACAGAGCAGAGAAACCCAAGCACCCAAGTGTGGGAAGGAGTAGGTGCAAATGCCCCCTCAGGACAGTCATCTGCTCAGAGAACCAACTACTTCAGTCACTTCCACAAAAGCAGTATGAGCTGCCAGGGACAGCGAAAGAGACCAAGCACTTAAATGGAAGGTTCTGGATGCAGCAGACCAGCAGCATGGCCAGTAGAGGAGCCAATCCACTGCAGAGAGGAGCAGCCTCGTGTACAGTGCATACAGCAAGCCATCCCACCCAGTGGTGTGCACTGTGGACTCTTCTCAGCCAACCTGCTAGTGACAAACTCCTCCTGAGGCAGCAGAGGCTGCTGGTCTGTTCTCCCCCACCCTGCACCCGGATCCAGGAGTCTGTAGCACTCATGGTCCCCCACACCTTGCTGAAACCTAGGGTCACACTGGAAAGCTCTTCCCTCCCTCCCTCCCTCGAGTCAAATGTGTAGATCCACACCTACAGCCTCTCATTTTCATGACTGAGTGAAAACAGCTGCTGAACAAAGTGTGCGTGACCATGGAGCTGAGACCTAAAGGGTCCTCAGGGAGGCAGTCTACAGAGCATGCCAGCGTGCTGCCTCTTACAGAACTCAAACACTCCCCAGCATCTTCAGACAAGGATGTTATTGAGGATTCTCTCACTCCGAGAAGCTGTGTGACCTTCTAGGTTTTTAATTCCTTTTTTTGTCTCCGGGTAAGACGCAATGAAAGAAGCAAAGGAAGCTCGAAGGCTGGGAGGTGACCAGTCAGTGAAGAGCTGCGCAGCACACGCTCAATCAGCAGCACTCACAGAAAGAGGCGGGCAAGGGTCTGTGCCCAGTGCAGGGAGCTACAGACAGTGGAGACCAGTCTCACAGGCCACATACCATCAGCTCCTTGGCAAGTCCCATGTCAGTGTAAATATATACAGATGGATGACACCTGAGGATCAACATAGGATGTCCCCTGGACACACACACATCAAACAAAAGGTTCAAGTAGCTCCAGCCCAGCATGGAGTGCATGCCCATGATGTCAGCACTGAAGCAGGAGCATCAAGAGGTAGAAGCCACCCTGGGTTACACAGCAAGTCTGAGATGAGCCTAAGTCACATAGTGAGACACTGTCTCAGAAAACTAAGGGCTGAGAATGTGACTTATAGGCAAATTATTTGACTAGCATGTTCAAGGCCTACTATTCCATCACTACCACCACCAAGAGACAAGTGTGTGTGTGTGCACAGTGCTTATCCTGGATTCCCTTACAGCCCATCCTAACTATGAGACCTCTGTGTCCTCTGTAATGCCAAGATCTTAGTATACACTTGGGTTTACTCCCCCACTCAGATCCTCTATATCAACTGGCACTGTCTTATCATAAGTTAGACCCTGGTACTCTTTGATTAATAACATGTACTGCCATGCACTACACATAGGTGACTCCAGAATGCAGCTTTCACCAGCTCCAAACGTTCACTGCTCCCAACTGTAGGATTCCTGAGGGCAGCCCTGCTTCAGCCCTGATTTTCCACCATGTTACCCCACCCCTCTCATCTTCTCCACCTTCTGACTTCTTCATCCCATGGGGAAAAAAATTTGCTCCATTTCCTCCCAAACCTTGTGATTAACGTCCTCTGCACACCTGGCCCATGTTCCTCTCCTCTCAGCGAGGCCCAGCCCCTCCACACGGCCTTTGCATTTCTCTCACTGCAAGGTCTGGGGGTTTTACTGTCCACACAGCTTCAGTGTCAGGTCACAGGATGTCTCGTGCTTTTCTGCTCATTTGTTTTTAGTGTAATTATTCATCTTAAATGCTAAATCCTTCATCTTTTAACAGTAAATTACATATAATGTATATAAATTTTTTAAAGAGTAAATTATATTTCACTTTGGTGAAACTGTGCAAACAATCCAAGTTCCTGCTGCACTCCCAAACCCCAACCGAGCTCCACGTAAGTCCAGTGAAGTATGAGGCAACATCGTCAGTGCTGTCAGGAGAGCGCTGGCTTCCCGAGTGTGACATGGAAGCCCCTAACACCAACACGATCACGAAAGACTAAAGAGAGAAGCGTGGGTGACTGAGAGGTTGGTGGAATACAGGCCCGAGCATCCTCGTCCTCCTCTTTGGCACTGAAGGCTCATTCCCACTGCCTCACCCCAGACAAGACCCCGCTGTGCCCCAACCTGGACACAGACATCTGAAACAAAAACAAAACGTGGAGGCATATGGTGCTGAGGGGGACTGTAACTGGTGTAGCCAACAAGATAAGCATGCCTCTCCTTCCCCATCTTCCCACCTGTGGACGATGGTGGCCACCTGACCTCACCTGGGTAGAATGTAACTCTGAGGTCGGGCAGCTGACCACTCCTTTGAAATAGCATGCAAATGTTACTGGTAGGAGATGTAAACAAGGCTGCCTGCTATGGTAGCTAAAATGTGAGCGCCCACAGTCACCACTGCCTCCTCAGGGCTGCTTCCCTGCTGCCCCCACCCCCAGCCCTCAGCTTCAGATGAAAACCAAGAGCACCAGCAACATTAGCCACACAGAAACTTACATGTGTCCAAAGAGAAATGTCTTGAGTAGTGTTTCACAAAGTCCCCAAACACTCCCCCCAACTGCTGCTGGTCCATGGTAAGGGTGTTAAGACAAAACAGATAGATGGGTCGGCTGATCATCCTACACTGAGACCACTAGCGGGGCTACCACTCCAGGAAGAGCCATTTGGCCTTGCTTCACAACACAACCCTGGAAAAGGAGCCTGAGCCCTGGAGTCCAGGGTAACCAGGCTACAGTGGACCCAAATGAGAAGTGCGACGCAGCTCTAAACCTCCCACCAGCCTCTACACTTCACACCTCTTAGCAACAGTCCGACGACTCAGCACTGGACTCTAGATGCCCATCTGCCCTGCCACTCCTTTACAGACTGTTCATTGTCTCAAAGGGACAATGAATCTGCTCCTAGAATGGATCTGGTTCCTAGATCCAGCCAAAGAGCCACAAAAGGACTAAGGTTACCCTTGTTCCTTCTCCTGTAATGCCAGAGTTTTATTTCTGAGACAAAGTCTCTGTGTAGACCAAAGCTGGCACAGAACTTGTCATCCTCTCTTTCTCTGGGGAGCCTTGTGGCTTTCTAAAAAAGACTTGGTCTTCTATTTGTTTTAGCTTTGACTTTATTTCTATTTAATAAACTAAGAAAAAGATGGGTTTTCTTCTACACAATCTGAACATCCATCTGCATCAAACCAATGTAGCAGCAGAAGCACTGAGTCCTTTGCCTACCTCAAGACAATATGAGGATGAGGAAATAATAGGTCTTATGGAGGTTAAAAACAAAATTAAGGTTGGAGTCTAAGAGCAGCAGAAAGCTTGCCTGCCTAACATGTGAGAGCCTGGATACAGTATCATGAATGATGCCCTAGAGCTCAGAGCTTTTCTGTACTCCTGGATGCCTCTCACTCCCAGACAGCAAGGCAGCCATCAGTTAGTGCTGGTGAAAAAACAAGAAGGAAGGCCGCTGATGATGTGTGCTGGCCACGGCTCCTCCAACTTCCTGGCCCTGCTGCCCAGTTCGCTGCTGCTGCTGCTGCTGCTGCTGCTGCTGCTGCTGCTGCTGCTGCTGCTGCTGCTGCTGCTGCTGCTGCTGCTGCTTCTGCAGGGGCTCATGTCTAAGTGCTTCAGGGGAGACCCTGCTCCCCAACGAGAGTCACCATGGAGCGCAGTGCAGCCAGCATATTAGAGCTGCCACACTTGAGAAATAAGGGGAAAGAGCTGCTGGATGATAGATATTTTTAATTAAAATCTTCAATTTTCAGTTCATTGTCCTTAGACAATCTCTTCCCTCAGCATCCTGGGTTTCTAGGATCTCCGTTCTTAGGAAAAAGGGAGATACTGCAGTGGACCAGGCTTGACTCACAAAAGCACAGGTTCTGCCCAAAACAAATACTTCCTCAATTATCAGTAGCTACCAACACTGACACAGAAACGAGCCTGCTTCTGCTGGCCAAAAGTGCTACTATCCAACCAAAAAGACAGACAGCACCTATAAAAACTGCAGGACACTGTGACCTCTTCCACAAACCGGAATTTCTCGGCAACTTTTTTTTCCTAACACCCCTCTTACACCCTTGACAACTAAAGAGGATTAAACAAAACTATTCTGCTTTAACACACACACACACACACACACACACACACACAGAGTCACACACACACAGTCACACACACACACACACACACACTCAAACACGAACACGCACACATGCACGCGCACACACACATGTGCAGGAAACTAGATGACCTGGGAATGAATAATAATAATTGAGGTCACACGGTCCTAGAAAGACATCAGTGTGTGCTGTCCTCACATTGATGTGTGGCTCTAGCTAAGCTTGTGTACGCTGAGTAAAGGAGACTGAGGCGAGGAGGAGGGATGGACGGTACAGGAGCTACACATGAGGAGGACATAAACCCAAGGGCTTTCCTAGTTTAGCTCGTTGTTGTTTGTGTGTGTGGACAAGTGTGTAAGACAAGACAGACAATGAAAGCGTCACAGCCGAAGCAAAGCCTCAGGGCTTCAGAGTGGCTGCTCTTCCTGCTCTCAGGTGCACAGACACAGACTCACATCAGTCTACTGCATGTGTATTTTATTTGCAAGTTCTTTTTTAAATGATCCCTTTTATTTTTTTATGTGTTTTGCCTGCATGGTCTGTGTGAGGGTGTCAGACCCTGGAACTGGAGTTACAGTTGTGAGCTGCCATGTAGGTGCTGGGAATTGAACGCAGGTCCCCTGGAAGAGTAACTAGTAAGTACTATTCACTGCTGAGCCATTTCTCCAGCCCCTGCAAGTTCTTTACAATGAAGTGATTTTTACTCTTAAAATCTATACAAGATCCTAAATACTTCTGCAAATTATAGCTACCAGCATTCAATAGTTGTAGATATTAAAATGAAGTTTTGTTCACTTTCATTAATTCATTTAAAATTAATAACAAATAATCTATCTTTAACATAAATGACATTTTTTCAATAATCTCTATCTTGCCAAATAAAAACTTTTTTGTGATAAGAATGGCTGATTCTCATTTTCTGCAAATCTCTTCACTATCTGGCTTGACAGGCATCATCAGAGTCTATCTTTACGTCTGTATTCAATGTCTCAGTTTGTCACAACCTGTCATTTAAGCTGAAGTGCACAGGAAAGCCATCCTCAAACATGGCCTTACAAAAACCTCAACAAGCAATACTCTAGAGGGTCACCCGGAGTTCACTATGGTTCCATCTCCACTGCTGCTCACCTTTCCTAGCAGAAGTCAGCATGTCACAAGGATCACCCAAGGCTGACAGCGGCCATTACACTGTCAAATATGCATCGTTATCATCGGCTACAGATCAAAAGGGGCCACCGAGCCCACAGTGGCAGGCATGTTCTCAGCACTTGCCTTGTGTAACTAGGGCAACCTTGGTATCCCAGCTCTGGCATCACTGCCCTGTCCCCTGGCAGAACAGGAAACTGGGCTCCAGCAGCCTGCAGTCTCCAGCAGCGCTCACTCTGCGGCTGTGCCAGCCTTCTTGACCTCAAGGCCTCTGCATGGAAAGGAGGTGAGCAAACCCAGGTCCATCCACAGTGTGAGTCCACCCTGACAGCGAAAGGACATATACAAATGCAACACAGGAGGCTAAAAGGCAGAGGCTGAAAGGTGGAGGCTGAGGAAAACCAACCAAAGAGAGGAGGCAAAGGCTGGAACCTGGCAGAGTGGAAAGCAGACTACAAAGAGGTCCAAACAGCCCTACCATTCCCTCTCACTCCCTGTCATCCTTCATTCCCTGTCACCCTGTCATTTCCTCATTCCCTGTCACCCCCAACAGTCTCTGTCATTCTGTCAGCCCCTGTCACTCCCTGTCATTCCCTGTCACCTCCTGTCATTTTGTCATTCCTTGTCATTCCCTGCAGGGCTAGAGCAGTCTCTTCACTGATTCCGTCTCCATATTCATGATCCCTCAGCCTTTTCCCTCAGCAGATTGATCATAAAGTTTTAAGTAGGTATGGGATACATAAAAGCCTGTCTCAAATATACCAAAATAAATAAGCAAATTAAAGCTTCAAAAGAATACAGATTCTCTACAGTATGTTAAACAACTATAGCCACTAAATTTTTTGGCAAATACTTAAAAAGGACAAATTTCTCGAGAAACATAACCAAAACTGACTCATGAGGCCATAACAGACATAAAGCCTCCCATAACCATTTAAAAGCAAATCAGAGTTATAAAAAAATTATTCCACAGAAGAAACTCAAATCTACAAATACTGCTCAAAGTCTAAAGACAGAAGAAACAGAAAAAATCCCCAAGCTCCTCCCACCTCTGAAGTAGCACAGCTTTGCTATTACAGCACAGCAAACTGCCAAAGGGCTGACCTGGACCAAGGAGGCTAAGCTTCAGTACTGCAACAAAGCCTTAGCCAAGGACCAAGCTAAGCTAGGCTAGGCCCAGTCACTAAGAACAGGTGCCTGTCACCTGCAGACACACCACCGTGCATACCCTGTCACCTGCAGCCACACCACCGTGCATACGAAGCACCTAGCTGTGCAGGCACCGCACCAATCAACAAGGCAAAGGCACACAACTCAAATCCAAAGGCTCTGGTTATTACGAAAACAACTCTAGGATGGGACACGCCTGTCATCCGGATCACTCAGAAGGTTGGGACAGGACAATTACTGAGAGCTCAAAGCCAACCAGAGCTAAAAGTAAGACCCTGTGGCAAAGAGAGGGAGTAAACAGTAGTCACTTTGCAAGTTAAGGAGGAGTCCCAATTCTCAGAAAGAAAGGAGGGAACTGTGTTAGTGACGGAAGGAAACTGCCATTACTGGAGAAACAGCACAGCTCTGTTTACAGAAATTCAAATAGATATGTAGACAAACACTCAGCGTCAGAGCTGCCAGACACAGCATGTACAGAGAAGCTGTACTGACTCCTAAGCGACAAGACAAACAGAAGAGGTAAAAGTTCTAGGAATTACCCAATAAAAGATGTGAAGGGCCTCTACGTGGAAATTAAAAAGCTTGAAAATTATAAAGCTCCACCTGTACCGTTTATGAGCAAACAGATTTATTCAGAACACAGGTAGCGCCGCAGCGCCTTTTGGGTCCTCCGTGTGATTTAACCACTAGCTTAAGATCTGTGTGGAAATAAAATGCAAGGGGCACATACGATGAAGAACCTATCAGGACTTCGTTCAGATTTCAGCAAGCCACAGAGAGTAGAACTGAGACTCCCAGAACAACCTGGGACAGGGGCCAAGCCAGGCTTGAAGCAAAGACTACAGACTGAAGCAAAGGAGCGTGGCACATACCTGGGTCTTCTCAGGGCAAAACGAAGCTGGGCCCTTGCCTTACCCACATCCAAAGCCAAAGTCCAGTAAGCAACAGTCTAGCTCTGTAATTCATAATACAAGCTGGGTGGGCACTTCTGACAGTGACGAGAATGCCACATGAAACAAGAATTAATTGGACCCGCCAACACTTACAGTCACCCTGATCGGGGAGCAAAATATAAGCAGCAAAACTATGTCGCTCCCCAGCATTTGTAAAACAGAAGCAGGTAGATCTCTGTGGGTTCCAGGCCAGCCCGACCACCTAGTTCATCCAAGTCAGCTAGGGCTTCATAGTGAGATCATATAAAAAAACAAACAAACAAACAAACAAACAAAACAAAACCACTATCAAGCATTAAGAATTCATAATTAAGAATTAAGAATTAAGAGAAACAGGATAAAATCCTGACTCAAAATTTGGAAGAATCTTAGCAAATGTGTGAGCCCCAGACAAACCTAAGTGTAAGCAGAGCCATAGCAGCAGAGCTTCTGAGAAGACTGAAGACTCTTGTCCCACAGTGAGAGACAGCCACACTGCACACCTGTCAAAAGGACGTGCTCCAGAACATGTCAGGTCCTGGACTAGCAAGAAAGGGCGAGTTCTGGATGACTATCACAAACAGCGCTATTGAGCAGTCACCAAGCTTGTAAGAGAGCATTAAAATCATAGCCACAAGGAAGATGGAGAGCCTCTGCTACGACCCGGCCTTCTGTGACAGAATCAAAGACATCTACATCCCCATGCTGCCCCCCATGTCACTCAGCATTTTTACAACTGCCATGATATGGAAGGGACCTAAGTGTCCTAGCAAGCAAACAGATGAGGAAGGAAATGTGGTGAACACATACATCAGATACAACTGAGCCACAAAAGGGGAATCCGACTGTATGTTGTTCGATGCAATAAGCCAGGTGCAGGAAGGTGAACACACACCGCATGACCTCACTTGTGTGAGTTATGTAAAGTAGTAAGATCTTGTAGTGATGGCAGAGGCGGGTCTGGGGAGCTAGGGAGACAATGGTGGAAGGGTGACTTCTCAACACCAAGGAGTAAGTTCTGCGATGTCCTGCACAGCACAGCAACTGCAGGTGGTGGTAAAGCCCACCTATGTGCTGCTGTTGTGCGATGCTTGCTTAAGCCTAGGGTCTTCCCTCACACTGGGCAAGCGATCTGCTCTGACCTCCTCCCAGTCCTACCCAGATGTAGGATGTCCCCGAACGACAGGCATCTACGCAATCACTTCAGTGCACACATCAAACAGTATGCACCATAAAGTACAAACACTTAAAAAAATAAGAACTAAAACCATAGCAGCATCAAAACCCACCCCTGCATGCCTGGAATTGCAGTACCTGGCAAGTGCCTAAGCGAAGGCCACAGGAACTCAGGCTCTGTCAGCACTACTGATAACATTCAAAACATCCAATGTTCTGGGACAGTGCACAGTATGGTGTAACTTTAAATTTTTTTTAAATCTTATTTTTAATGATGGGTTTTAAACATTTTAGCCTTTTCTTCAGCCCAACACCCACCAGAGGTAGTAGAAAAGAAAGGATATGGGGAAAGTGGACCTGTTTGGAAAGGTTCTTTTGGAGCAACTCCTGTCTGTGTTGCCTGGAAATCAGCAGTTCAGCTCACAGGTCAGTTGCAGAAGTTCCATCTACCCAAAGACATTTTATGGATACACCAACAGTCCAATTCGGTAGAGTCGGAATAGCAAACAGGAAAAGCAGTGGCAGCATGACCTAGCAGACACAGTCAGGCCTCAGTTCAGCACAAGTCAGCAGAAGGAACCTGGAGGACGCCAAAAGTTGTGGGCTGTGTCTCTACACGAGACCCACAGGACTGCACAACTAGCTCCACCAGCAAACCTAGCTCTATCAGCCTCCACCATTGTCTGTCTAGTCCTTTTTATACTCTCTCTAAACATCACAGTACGTGTCTTGACTTACTCCGCATGTGTGTCTGTCTCAGGTGACATCATTTTGTCAATTAGTCGAAGTCCATAGATGCAGCAAAAAAACCCACAGCACACCACCACAAGTTTTTTGGCACATTTCTATGGAGTCCTGACTACCTCAATATAAGGCAAACCAATATATGTGTGTTGTTAGCAAAAAATCCTTCATCGCAGTCCTTTCACATGCTTACTTTAGCAGAACATTCTCTCTCCTGTTTCAGTGAAACATTATTTTACAAGTCTGTCTTAGTCTTTCACCTGTGCACTTGAGCTAAATGTTCCTTCACATGTTTGCGCCATCAAAACACCATCCAACCGACCTTCCAAAGAACCCTTCAGCATGGCTTATACCTTCTGTGGTCTCCGCAGTACAAGAAAGACTTTTCAGCAATTAAGGATACTAAATGATGTTCCAAGGCACCCAGGTTCAACTAATACCCTCATGGTAGCTCACAACCATCTGTCATTTGTCCCAGTGATCCAATGCCCCCTACTGGCCTCCATAGACACTGCACACATGTGGTACAGACATATATACAGACAAAACATCCAACACATAAAAAATAAAACCCCACACCAGGCAAAGCTATCTGTCAAATTTAGAGAGGAACTGATAAAACATTAGAGACATAAGGCCTGGGAGACAGAGCTACACAAGCCAAGGAAAAGCCAGGCGCGTCCATGGGCGCCAGGCAGTGCATGTGGCCTGACAGTCACCAACCGCTGTCCTGACCCTCATCTCACTGTGTGCTGCTATCTGTGTCTTTGCACAGAGGTGACACATGAAGGTTATAAACAGATGAAGCGGTCTCTTTTCATTCAACAGGCAGCTCCTCACTAAGCCTTCTGCTGGGGACTTGGACGCCACTGTGACTGCTGAGGTCTGATGTGAGGCTGAAGAAGTCTAGCCATGTGCTGAAAGTGACAGACCTTAGAAATAATCAACCTCAGAGGAAACCTTCCAGACAGACCCCCAGAGTCTGCAGCACTTCAGCACTGGAGCTTGCAGTCTGTGAACAGGGCCCAGGCGTCCTAAAACAGAAATATGCAAGCAAGAGGGGAACAAGAAAATAACCTGAAAAGGCCGTGTGTCACCTGCAAACTCCCTGCAGCACCCACTCAAGAGCATGAAGCAAAGCCCTGGAAAGTAGAGGGGAAGGGCGAGCATGTATGTGCTCACTGCCTGAAGTTTCTCTTACTTTTCTCTTACTGCTTTCTGAAAACAGAACATGGGCTCAAGTTTAGTTATACAAAAAGTAAACTGAAAAGTAAGACAACCACATCTTGAAGGCGACACTGCCCACTGAGCTACCTGAGACAATGGCAGCATGTCCACAGGGATCACCTGTACAAGTAGGAGGCAGCCAATCAGTTCGGCAAGTCTCAATTTAGCAAGGTCTGTGACAAGTCAAGTGTGGATTTCTGTCTCTCAGGCTCAATTTCAGAGAAAGATAGGCCTGTGTAGAGCTGGCATATGCAGGGAGCCCAGGCTGGCTGAAGTAGAAGTTAACGTATGGCTTCCCAGTCGAACTACACAATTAAACCCGTGCCAGAAATAGAGGATTGATGCCCTCACAGCCTCTGCACCTCCTTGCCAGGCCCTCCATCTGCCTGAGTGCAGAGCGCCGCTGACACACTACAAACAGCAGAATGATCTATGCAGGACATCAGCTCGCAGCCTCGACCCAACTGAGAACGGCCTGATGCTCCAAACCATACAAATGCTCGTCCCCAGGATGAGGACAGCACTACGTGTGCACCGGGATGCAGCCCAAGGCTTGATAAACACTACAAGCTTCAAACCTCTACTCACCATACATTTGTCCAACACACATTCTAATGCTCTAAAATCCAAACCAAAAATCATACATGGTGTCTCGTTTCTCCCATATGCAAATAGCCCTGAATAGAATTCACTTTAAGAAACACAGCTGCCGGGGTTGGGGATTTAGCTCAGTGGTAGAGCGCTTGCCTAGCAAGCGTAAGGCCCTGGGTTCGGTCCCCAGCTCCGAAAAAAAAAAAAAAAAAAAAAAAAAAAAAAAGAAACACAGCTGCCCTTGAACTAATGTTATAAGGCACAAAAATGCCAAGAACAGGACTGCCTTGCCAAGAGTAACACAGGCACCCCAAGTTGTGTGGCCCGAAGCAGCCCTGGCATACACACAGCCCCAAGTGCTTCAGGACACAAGGGGAGAGCGAACTAAAGCACTAGAGCAGGCGGCAGCTGTGGAACCAGGAGTCCCTCCACAGTCTGGTCCTGCCACCATCTCCAGCTGCCATCCGTCGACAGCTTTCACAGGGCAGTGGGCAGGCTGGGAGAGGATATAGAATCCAGCCGCTATGCTCCCATGCCTGCTCGGTATTTTATGAATCCATATAAATAATGTGTAGCTCACTCTGAATGTCTGAACTCTGGTAACATCTTGTCAGTAAATATCCAACATGTCTGAGATCATTTATTTTAATAAAGTTTCATGACTCACCAGCTACCAAAGCCTTGATTTAATTCAAAGTTCAGAACATAATTCCCATTTTCTCAGGATAAATTTTTTTTCTAAATAAACACTAGATCAAAGTAGTACCACCAGGATGACATCCATTTTCCGAAACTACAGAGAAGTGGCAGGCCAAATGTGCTGTCGGCTGCCTCTAGTAAGAACAAACCACTGGGAACTGAGGGGATGCTAGGAAGGAAGGTCTCCACCACCACAGACAGCACATTCCCAGTCTCCTCCCCCGATCCACCCACTGTGACCAGAAGGCTCCAGAAGAGCAGCCTCTCCCTGCGAGCTAGAAAGTCTGCCCAGCTTCTTTGGCTTGGTTACTCATGGCTCACTCTAAAGCTAGCCATTTCCTTGCTTTTTTACTTTTAGGTCCCCTGAGTTCTGACCTTAAAATTTCAAAAAGAAAATTCACATGCCACAGCCCTCCTGAGAAACTCACAAATAAGTAGTTCTCTGCAGCTCTCAATAAAGTCCCAACAAAGGGAAAGTAAGCTTCACCACAGCACAGCCAGAATACTGACCAATCCCCTTCACAACTGAGGAAGACTGAAGCTCCCAGGTCACACAACTATGGCTCTGAAGATAGGACACACCTAGAGGACCTGGTCCTACCAGGCACTGCCCAGTTCCATCTCACATACCACCACCAGCTGGGGCCAAACCTATGCAAAGCAGCAAAGAAGCTGGGAGCCTCCTACTCTCTGGTGACACTGGGAGACTCCTACTCTCTCTGGTGACACTGGGAGGCCCCCCTACTCTCTCTGGTGACACTGGGAGGCTCCCCTACTCTCTCTGGTGACACTGGGAGGCTCCCTACTCTCTCTGGTGACACTGGGAGGCTCTTTCTCTAGTGACACTAGGAGACTCACCTACTCTCTCTGGTGACATTGGGAGGCCCCCCTACTTCTCTCTGGCAACATGATGCTTAAGTAAGAGTCTTGCTCTTGCTCACTAAGGTCCAAGGAGAAAAAGTTAAATCTCCTTTGCTTGCTCGGGGCCAACAATCAGGAAAGGCCCCAGGCGCTCCAGGAGGAACTACAGCTCTGCTACACAACATCTTTCTGCCAAGGAACTCAGCACCTTCTAGAACAGGATCCAAGTTACTTTTGGTTCTACACTACCTGGAACAGCAAGCCAAGGCCTCTACCAGTTTAACAGAGGAACACTGCAAGACCAGGTTCATAAGTGTCTGCTCTAAGAGCTTTACCCAGAGCCTACTGTTTCCCAGCAGGCAGAGGCAAACCCTGATACAGACTGCAGCCATCATCGTGTATTGAAAGTCCTGATGCATCTTCTAAATTTGAAAAGAGACACAGACTTAAACCACCCATTTTCCTCCTGTCCACTGTAAACATATCAGGATCAGATACACATGACCAGAGCCAATAGGGAGCACAGGTTAGAGCAGGTGAGGACTCCAGGCCCACAAGGACTCAATTCTCAGTTATAGGAACAACCTGGCTACACTGCCTCTTGGGGATCTCTCATCAATCATGTTCAGCAATGGTGGTACGGCAGCCTGTTTCACAGAAAACTACGTGGGTAATTCAAGAGCCAACCATCCAAGGCCACAGCCCCAGGAGTTAGCTGTGTTCTCCTCTAGATGTGCTACCCTTGCTGTCCATGGGCCCCGTATCAGTCCTCCTCTGCCTGGCACAGAAAGCTCCCTAGCTCCTGGGACAGACCCTAACAACAGCCAAGCAGTCCCCTGAGGGGTCTGCATAGTTGTCTCAGAAGCCATCCCCCAAATGCAATCCTAAAGCTCAGAAACTGTTCTTCCAGCCTAGGAGAGCCCTCAGATCTTCCCAGAGCCTTCCCTGCCGTCTGCTACGAGGCACAGGATCACCTCCCGATCTCTTAGAAACAGCCTGTCTGCTGGGTTCTGAGGATGCTATTCAAACAGAAGATTCTCCGTGCAGCTGGAGTGTGCAGCGGCAGCAGCGCTGTCCACCTGTGCAGGCAGTGCCACATGAAGCTTTGGATGCCCCATGCTCTTCACACAGTTAAGTGTTTATCCACAACTGGACACTTAATGGGAAACAAAATGGAAGAAGGGAGGAACAAAAGTAAAAAGGAGGAAGAGAAGTAAAAAGAGGGAACAGAACTGGGGGAAAGAGTCTACAGCATCCATCCTCAACCTGCAGGTCCCATCATCCCCTGTGGGTGTTGAATGACTATTACACAAGGGCTGCCTAAGACCATGGGAAAAAGCAGATAACTGCATTCATAACAGTAGCAAAATTACAATTATGAAGTAGCAACAAATAAAATGTTGTGGTTAGAGGTCACCGCAAGGGGAGGAGCTGTATTACAGGGTGCAGTATTAGGAAGGTTGAGAACCAGCGCTCTACAGGCAGGACTGTAACTAGAGCACACTTACATTAAACTACTTCCTGCCACTTCACACTCTGAATCACGTTAATTACAGTGTGCACGCCCCCTCTGTTCCTGCACTTTCCAATTTCCTGTCATCAATGAACTTGATCAGCACACTTTCAAATTCCTGCCCACAGAAATGACAAAGGACTGAAAGGGACACTGGATACCGTGGAACTGGTTACATACAGATGCTTGTAAGAGGCCATGCAGTGGCTAGAAACCAAATCCACGTTCTCTGGAAAAGCAGCCAGCTATCTCTCCGGTCCCAGGTTGCTGATTTTCTTTTGCAGTGCCCAGGGCCTTGGCAAGCTAGGCAAACACTCTCACTGAACTATATCACAGCCACATAAAATTATTTAAATTATTGAAAAATGCAGAAACAGCCTGCCTAACAGTAGAAATGAGTTCCATACATGACAGTTACCCCAGTAGTTAAAGTACGATTCCAAGGAAATCCCCCAGATGATGGAGCTAAGTCAGGAAAGAGCCACCAGTAAGGAGTCCATGCTCACACATGGTGACCAGCCCTGCTTTTCCAAATGGCTGTGGAGAGATGACTTTGAAGTTCCAGTTCTAAAATACAGACAGAGCAAGCAATCAGAGATGTGGCCTGGGACTCCACACAGCACCGTCGGGCATAATCCCACAGTCCTAATCTTTGGCACTGAAATTATTAACAGAGCAAAGGTTAATCTAAGAAGCACAGGTAGAACTTCACTGTGATCTTCCTGACTTCACTTCACTACCCACAGCCTAACTGAGGAAGAACATGGTTGTAAGGTTGAACATTTCTCAACTGCACAATCACAAACCTCTTTGAAACACCTTAATTCCTTCCAGAATGGCAGCTCCCAGTGAGTGTTCTGGGTGTGCGGCTGACATGTAGAAAGACATGAACTGAGGCTCTGAGTCTGACTTGGCAGGGGCGGGGGGAACGCCCACCTCATAACACCAATGAATTTCTCTGGCCTTGGGCAGATGGTGGGTGTCAAGGTAGCAAAATCTCTAGCCACAAGACTAAAAAGTCCAGAGAGCCTTGGATGGCTACCAAGGTGGGCTGAGACTCAGCCTACAAGGACTAACAAGCCACAGCAAAAAACCTGTTCAGACCTTAGCTAGTGCCACTCCCTCCCAGGAAGCCTGCATGAAGGAACACGTGGAGAAGCTCCTAGCAGCTAACCTGCTGCCGCTCTGTGGAAGCTCAAGACAGGCAGAAGGAATGAGTGAAGGCACAGCCTCAGGTCTACCTCAAGTCCTGCTTCCTCTAAGAGAACATCCTCTTGTGCCCTAGAAGAAGGCAGGAGGGCAAAAGAAGAAACAAAAACAAAACACAATGCACTTCTTTCTGTCAAACTGTCCCCTGGGTCCCCAGCTCCTTTGTGTTGCCAGGACTACCTCAGCCAACAGCGATCTCTGTCCCCACCTGTGGGACAGGCCTTCTCTAACTTCTGTCCAGGCTCTAGGGCAAGGGGTGGCTGCCTCCTGCTGTTACCGTCCAACATCTCCAGTTTTCCTTTCTTTTAGTCTAAAATCCCCACAAACTAACTCCCTACATCAGGCCTTCTGCTGACATGCACAGAGGTTCTGTTGTCTTTCTGAATGTCAAGGCCCCTCAGAACACATCAACTCAGACACAGCTCTGAGCCCACACGGCCTATTAAAGACTGTCTTGTCACTTAGTAGTGACTGGGTGGCTGAAAAGTCCTGCTGACCAGAAACCACAGCTGGTAGGTGTCCCGCTTCACCAGAATAGCCCACTCTAGGGACAGCTGGCTGAGTTCTGAGGGACATTGTGCCTTTGCAAATCACTTCCACCCTTAGACCTCCAACTCCCTCCTTGAGCAGCACCAACATCAGGTGACTTCTGAGGTGCCCTCCAAACCAGATGTAAATGGGTAAGTGCAGACTACCAAGGAAATATTAAACATCAGCTAACGAAGAAGAGCTGAGACGTCTCCGTCAGAAGTCAGGTGTGGTGTGTGCACATGTAATCCCAGTGCTGGGGATGCGGGGACCAGGGATCTCATGCTCATTAGCCACCCAGCCTAGCCAATCAGAACACTCTAAACTACCAAGAGTATCAATGTCAGGAAACATGGTGGGGAAACATGGTGGACGGCAGGTGAATACTGTGCACACACACACACACACACACACACACACACACACACACACACACACACACAAAGCAAGCAAAGAGAGGCTGGACTGGAAGTCAGTAGAAGAGCATTTGCCTACTATGCACAAGGCCTTAGGTTCAATCCCCTAGTGCAGGCAGACAACAGAAGTGTTCAGGAAACGGAAGAACCACACAGGTAAATATTTTCTAAAGAAACAGAAACCACTGTGGAGACATGCTGGAGACGAGGCAGAGGCCTGCACAGCCCATGAGCGGCTCGCTCTCAGACTGGCTCATTATCACTATTTTAACGCCACTGGCTTTGACTTTTAAAACCTATGATCCTGATCTTTGGTTCTGTTAACTGGGTCCAACATGAAGCAAACAGTGATAGGACCACAGGAGAGGAGGTGAGAGAGGATTTGAGAGAAACAGCCTGTACCTGACAGGCACAGTGGCTACCCTGGGAAGGAGATACCCTGGGAGGAGCTTTCTTTACAGGGAGTCATGAGAAAAAGTGGGAAGCTTAAAATTTAGAAGGCAGAACTCCAAAGGAGTAACCCAGACTGAATATCAAAATTCTACTATCAAGAAAGTATACTATGGGGGTTGGGGATTTAGCTCAGTGGTAGAGCGCTTGCCTAGTAAGCGCAAGGCCCTGGGTTCGGTTCTCAGCTCCGAAAAAAAGAAAAAAAAAAAAAAGTATACTATGAATTCTGAATTTAAAAAAGTTATTAACCACATTTTTTTTTTTTTTCTTTTTTTTTCGAGCTGGGGATCAAACAGGGCCTTGCGCTTCCTAGGCAAGCTCTACCACTGAGCTAAATCAACCCCATTAACTACATTTTATTTACTCCCCAACTGGGGACCCAACCCAGGGCCTTGCGCTTCCTAGGCAAGCACTCTACCACTGAGCTAAATCCCCAACCCTTTTATTCACTTTTAATTCAGTAAACATGGCATTTTTTGGTTATTTCTAATTTAGCAAAAGTGGTTATTTAATGCCTTTTGTTGCCTTTCTCTTCTCGTGCACACAGCTGCCTTCCCTATACTTTCCATTCACCCCCCACCAGCCTTCCCAAGAAGGAAAACAGCAGTGAGGAATTAACAAAGACCCAAGCTTAGCACCCCAAGCAGAAACTGGAGAAGCAAAATGAATGGAAATTGTGTTGTCTATAGTAATGATGACTGCAGTAAATATTTTCCCTATTAAAAATGTGACCAAATGCCAGGTCTGTTGGCATAAGCCCAGGATCCCAGCTACTGAGGAGGCTAAGGCAGATGTAAGGTGGTCTATGCTAGAATAAGTTCAAGGCCAGCACTGGCAACTTGGTGAGACCCTAGCCCAAAAGAGGGCTGGGTCATGTATTTCAGAGGTAGTGCTTACCCAATATCATGGTTAATTAATCTTGACGGTCATCTTGACAAGATTTACAATTACTGAAACATATCTCGGGGGATGAGGGTGTTTCCAGAGAAGTTTAAATGAGGAGGGAGAAGCCACCCTACCAAGTACTCAGACGTGGGCAGCATTATCCCATGGGCTGAGATCCCAAACAAAAGAAAACGAAGATGTTAAGGCTCACAGTCACCTCTGCTTGGCCTTCTCAGGTACCCACACACCTGCCACACATTCACAGAGACACACAGATGCACATAAATAAATCTTAAAAGTTTGTTGCCTGGCTGGAGAGATGGCTCAGCGGTTAAGAGCACTGACTGCTCTTCCAGAGGTCCTGAGTTCAATTCCCAGCAACCACATGGTGGCTCACAACCATCTGTAATGGTATCTGATGCCCTCTTCTGGTGTGTCTGAAGACAGCTACAGTGTACCATACATGAAATAAATAATAAATAAATCTTTAAAAAATAAAAAGTTTGTTGCCATTATTTAAATTAAGGGAGACATTGGGTAGTGATGGAGCACACCTTTTATCCCAGCACTCAGCAGGCACAAGCAGGCAGATCTGTGAATTCAAGGCCAGCCTGATCTATAGAACAAGTTCCAGGACAGCCATGGCATAGAGAAACCCTGTCTTAAAAACCAAGCAATAATAATAATAAACTAGCTAATTTCGGGAGACAAGGGCAAGGCAGAAGTAGACCTGAGGTAAGGGGTATGGAGGCCACAAGGAAACCAAGATGAAAGCCCACAGAAGCGAGGTGCCAAGGCTGTCCTCGTAAGGCAGGAAAAGTAAATCCAGCTACCAGCTACCACCTTCTCCTCACAGAACCTGACACCGACAAAAGCAAAATAAAGACTCAGGACTCAGTCACTAGCTCCATCAGTTGATAGTGCACACACCACAAGTCAGGGCTGACACAGTCAGGTGGGATCTCGATCTCTCCACCCCAGCCTCGGCTGACAAGGGACAAACACCACGAGGCCCTCTGCAACCACCTGTGTTTCCACAAGCCAGGTTCCGTCTCTAGATGACCCAGGAACCCTCATGCCATGAGCTAGGATTAACGTGACTGTGGTGGTCTGAGGGAGAATGGCCCGTACAGGCTCATATATTTGAATGCTTAGTCACCAGGGAGTGGAACTATTTTTCAAACTTTTAGGGTTCGAAGGATTAGAAGGTGTGGCCTTGTTGGAGGAAGTATGTCACTGGCAGTGGGTGCCAGGCCCAGTCTCTCACTCTACTCCTTCCTGCTTATGGATCAGAATGTGAAGCTCCGAGCTACTCCTCTTCCACCATGCCTGCCTGCATGCTGCCATGCTTCCCACAGCATGACAATGGACCAAACGTCTAAGCAAGCTCCCAAGTTAGTGCTTTCTTTATAAGAGCTGGCTTTGGTCATGGTGTCTCTTCACAGCAACAGAACAATGGCTATGACAGTGACCCAAACTACCTGTGGAAGAAAACAAGGACTCCACGTAGAAGCAGATACCCTCCTTCTCAGGAATAAAGGAGTGCGCTAGAGAGATGGCTCAGAGGTTAAGATCACTGTCTGCTCTTCCAGAGGTCCTGAGTTAAATTCCCAGCAACCACATGGTGGCTCACAACCATCTGTAATGGGATCCGATGCCCTCTTCTGGCCTGCAGGCACACATGCAGATGCAGGCAGAACACTGTAAACATAATAAATTTATTTTTAAAAAAAAAGGAGTAAGAAGAAACAGTGAGCTGTGTGTAGTGGCCATGCCCTTAGTCACAGCACTTGAGGCAGAAGTAGGTGGATCTCTGAGTATGAAGCCAGAGAAAACCACACAGTTCGACCTTGTAAAGCACGGATAAACAAGTGCAGGGAGGAGGTCGGCAGACGCATCAGGAGCCCCCAACGCCAGCCGACAAACCTGCCATAGACTCAAATCCGACCTCCACAGGCTGGTGCACTCCTGCACCCTCCTCACACTGGAAAACTGGGACAGAGTGACTGAGTGCATCAGTCACAAACAAGAGAATTACCAGAATCTAGAAGGGGACTCAGATGACAACAGGCGCAGTTTAGACTCTGAGAGAAGAAAATGGAGGGACATTACAACAAAGAACAGAAGGACAACAAACAGCACAGACAGACAGAGGCACACTTCTACCTAGGATTTTGGGGTGGTCCTGAACTCCCGATCCTCCTGACTCCATTCCTGCACACCACCACACCAGGTCCCACCACTTCAGTCTCGAAGGGCAAACACTGCCAAATGAGCTGCATCTCCAGCCCGGGTGTGTTTGTGTTTGTGGGGTGGTTGTTAGTGTTAGTTATTGTTGTTGTTATTAACTGATGAAGGCACTAATTCAGACTCAAAAGATCCTTTAAGTTCACAGGTAAAATGGGCAGAAATACCCACCCTGAGAAAACAGGGAGTTTCTTGAAAGCAGTGGAGAGAAGTGAAGCCAGCCAGGCCCTTCATCTCTAGCTAACACCAACAGAAGCCCTTAGTGAGACAGTATCAATAAGCCTGTAAGGAATATCAGGGAAAATATCCTTCAAGAATCAGGGCTGAATAAAGATATTTTCTGAGTAATAAATCTGATGTCAGCAAGCCCTTGTGAGAGGAAATTCTAAAATCTTTTCCATTAAAATGAGGAATTCCACCCAAAACTCTAGGTGGGAGGTCAGGGAGGTAGGGGGAATACACCAGTCACAGACAGAAATAAACAAAAGAAATTACTTCTGGGACCTTGTTCTGTAACTGTTCTCAGTGCTCCTGTGCTGCCTTGACTGCTGTTACAGGAGAAGGCAGGGTTACTTCAGAAAGAGGAAAGAAACGAGATTAGATTATTTCCAATGCATGTTTTAAAAGTACAAATAAGATGTCAGATTTAGAACTAAATAAAAAGATTGACTGTTTTAATTAAAAGATAAAATCAAGCCAGGCAGTGGTGCACACATTTTTAGTCCGGACACTCAGGAAGCAGGGGCAGGCAGATCTCTGAGTTCAAGGCCAGCCTGATCTAGGAAGTGAGTTCCAGGTCAGCCAGGGCTATACAGAAAAACCCTGAATCACAGAGACAGAGAGACAGGCAGGCAGGCAGGTCATCAGGCTGAACTGATAGCTATTTACAAAGACACATGAAGCATGAAAAATAAGCAACCTAAAACCAAGACAACAGAGAACCTGGTGGGTGCCTTGTGTTGGCAGGCCAAAGAGATCTGAAGTAAAGAGCATTGTTATGGGTTTAAAAAACATTTCCAAATGACCCAGACTCTAATTCCAAGAGATCTGGTGGTTCTGAGTGTGTGTAACCTGATGGCACAGCCTCAGAATACCGCCATAGCAGGAAGCAGGAAGCAGGAAGCAGGAAGTACGGACCAAAAATAAATAAATAACCTTAGGAGAGGGTGCAGAATCTAAAGACTTAACCTTGCACAAGTCCATGAAATACATTTTGATGTCACCAGACTATAGAGCAAGCTGTACGACTCACACTAGGGGGCGCCATCCCCTTAGGACAGTACTGTCCACAGGCACCCCTAGCCAAGGATGGCCCAGTAGTCATCACAGATGTCCTCAACCACGAGCAACTGAGAATCAAAACTCATCCTAGAAAATCTCACCTATGCTACAAATTACAAAGCAAGATAAGCATGCCTCTGCTCACCCATAGTCCTGACACACCAGGGGCTGAGGCAAGAGGATTCTGGGATTGTTGCTAGCACAGGATACATAATGAAATCCCACCACAAAAACAGAACACCAAATACTTCCTAATAACAAATTAATTCATTCATTCAAATTGAAAAGCAAAATAATCTAAAGTGAAGAACCACATCAATGCAGGAAAATGAAAAGAATTCAATGAAGCAGTCAACTCCCAGAATGAACACCAAGAAAACAGATAGCTAGAGACTGACTGACACTAAGTGTCCATCTTGAGAATTTACCCCCTATGCCAGGTGGTGGCTAAGGCAGGATTTCCACAAGTCTGAGGTGAGACTAGAATGCATCAGAGTTCCAGGCCAGCCTAGGTTACAAAGACAGTCTTAGACAGACAGACAGACAGACAGACAGACAGACAATCCCCTTTGAGAGCAGGGATAAAAGCAGAGCCTGTTAGTATGTGCCGTTAATCCCAGTACTGTGGAGGCAGAGGTAAGGGGATCTCTGAGTTCGAGGCCAACCTGGTCTACAAAGTGAGTTCCAGGACAGCCAGGGATATAGAGAAACACTCATTCTCTCACACACACATTCTCTCTCTCTCTCTCTCTCTCTCTCTCTCTCTCTCTCTCTCACACACACACACACACACACACACACACACACACACACACACACACAAAAAAACCTAATCCACAGAGCCAGGGGAGGTGATGGAGAGAAGGCCCTGGCCACTGTGCTAAGCCTGCCTGTCTGGGTCCATCTCCTAGAAGCCACATGGTGAGGAGAAGAGGAGGAAACCAACTCCCGCAAGCGGTCTTCTGACCCCCACACATGAACAAATAAGTACACTGTAAAAATGTTTACTAGTATTGTATTTTACCTGTACTTTGCTTCATGTCTGTGAGCCATGTGAGTGCCTGGTGACTGTGGCTCTTAACCCTGAGCCACTTATTTAAAAAAGCTTTTATTTTTTTTTTTTTTTTCTTTTCTTTTTTTTTCAGAGCTGGGGACCAACCCAGGGCCTTGCGCTTGCTGCAAGCGCCTACCACTGAGCTAAATCCCCAACCCCTAAAAAAAAAGCTTTTATAAAGAACACTTACATGGCTTCTCAGGCCAGTGCTAGCAAACAGTTATGGAGGGGACCTTGCTGTCCTGAGCACTGACTTACGGTGGATCAGGAACTGACAACAAGCTCGACCCAGCGGCTGGAGCAACGGCACAGCAGTTAAAAACCAGCTGCTCCTACAGAGGACCCAGATCCAGCTGCCACTATCCATGTCAGACAACTCAAAACCATCTGTAACTGTGGTCCCAAAGGACCTGAAACCTCTCTGGCGAACAGGGACACTGTACAAACATAGTACACAGACATATGTGTATGCACACACTCATAAAGTAAAAATAAATAAATATTAAAAAGGAAAAAGAAAAGAAAAGGCTGGCCCTAGCCCAGGCTAGCCATGGGAAAGAGGGAGGGATGCTCTGGACACTGGTATGTAGCATCTGGTTCTGGGAGCGTGGTTCTGGGAGCGTGGTTCGAGCTGATGACCCCATGTGCTCTGTGGTCTATAATGGGACTGGAAACCTACGAGAAACCACTTGCACGCCTGCACTCAGACGCCTCACCTCCCGAGCAGCTCCACACACTGTGCACACGTGGGAGAAGAAGCTGTACACACAGGATGGCTGCAGGTGGAGATGCCAATCATGCTGCAGTAAACAACACACAAAGCCAAGTGTTCTCTCTCATATGTCAGCAAAATAAGAAAAACAGCTTTAAAACCTATTGAGGGGATGGGGGGGGAAGAGAAAGAGTAGGAGTGAGGAGAGATATATGTAGAAGCTTGAAAAATATTTTAAAACTTTAAAAGAGTCAACATACTTTAATGTACTTATTTTTACGCATGTGCATGAATGGTTTGTCTTTGTGTGTATCTGTGTGAGGGTGTCAGATAGCCTAAACCTGGAGTTATAAACAGTTGTGAGCCACCACGTGGTTGCTGGGATTTGAACTCAGGAAACTATCAAGATTGTATCAAATGCCTAAGTGAATTTCCATAAAAGAGAGCCAACCCCTCAGCAAGGAGCCTGAGACTCTCTCTACTCAGAGAAAACTAAGACCTGATAATTCAACCAGGATACAAGACGAGGGCCAGGGCGCCCGCTCCAGACCCATGGGCAACCTAATGCAACAGGCTCTGCTCCTCTAACCATGGTGTGCTTCTTCTACAATGTACATGAAGTGCAGGAACAGCCCAAGGCTTCCAGGGAAAGCCAGGGTGGGGGCTGCCTGCACACGATCACTATTGAGTCCCATGCCATAGCATCCATCCCCCAACCCCTGCAGTAACACAGACACTGCTCACGTGTGACAGCACACTTCAGGAAGGGGAAAGATACTTTTCAGTTCTGAAACAACCAGGTATCAGAGGACACAAGGAAAATTAGTCCCCTACTTTACATGACCTGTATTAACCACTTCAACAGGGAAGGCAAACTCTAAAGCTGGTAGAGAGCCTAGAGCTAGCCTCCCACTCTCAGTGGGGAAGCAGTTCAAGAGACACAGAATGAAATGGTTCTCCCACTGTAAAGCAACAATCTATACCTGCCCACAGCGTCATAAAGTTGAAGACTATATAAAAGCACCCACAAAGACAGAGGAGCCAAGCTCTGTGTGGAGAGTTACTTGCCAAGACTACAGAAAAACACAAATGCTCATAAAGTCTCTTTAAAAATCAAAAACCACAAATAGAAAAATAGGCAAAAGACTGAAGCAGAGACTTCAAAACAAAGGAACAAAACAGTTATCTGGTATCTAACGCCCCCAAACCACTCTGCCTTATGCACTGCAGTGTTCAAGAATTTTCACATTTGGCACAGGGCAGGTGAACTGGGATACACACATGTAATGTGTGCATGGAAAGCGAAAGTAAACACAGCTATTCTATACCCATGCTGCATACTCCTCAAAGAAGTAGTAAAGGGCTAATTGCTCCTGATGGAGTTGGTAACAGATGTCAGGACAGGATGCATCAAGGACACTCAGGCTACTGAGACATTCTCTTTCCTGAAGAGGGCCTGGGTTCACAAATGTTCCTTTTACAAATGTTGATTAGAATGGAAATAGTTGGTTCATAATTTTTAAAGAGGAAATCAAGTAAGGCTACACAGACCTGCTTTTAACACAAAACAGGTCAGTGAAATGGGCAAGTCCTTGGGGGGGTGGTTACAAGCACAAGGTGGCGAGTAAATCTGAAACTCCGAGACTGTGATGAAGGGTCCAGTTTAGAGCTACCACAGCCCCAGAATGGACCTGAGTCTTAGTAAGGCATAAATAACAATCACTCCTGCTTCACTGCTGACCTGCCAGCTTTATAAAGGACATCCTTTTCTACCATGCCCACTGCCCCATACAGGCCCTCTCTAGGAGGAGGTAGAGCATGGACTACACCAGCAACTCCTCATCTGGGAACCATGACTTTAGTCTGGTATACCAAACCATTGTAAACCTTATTGCTGGAAGCTACTAAGTGAAACGCAGGGCTGCAGAGATGGCTCAGCAGTTGGAAACTCTGGCTGCCATGGCAGAGGACCTGGCTCAGTTCTCAGCATCAACACAGATAGCAGCTCACAGTGTCTCTAACTCCAGTTCCAGGGAATTCAACACTCTCTTTTGCCTCCACAGACACACATGGTGCACATGCATACAAACAAACACTTAAACACATAAAATTGAAGTCCACTGTAGCTTCTTAGAGAAAGACCTATAATCTACTGAATAGTAAGCAATGTGAGCTGCTTTTAATCCAATCAAAAACGGATTAGAAAAACAATGGAGCAGAGGACATATAATCCCAGTACTTGGGAGGCTAATGCAGGAGACGATCATGAATTCAAAGACAGTTTAGACTACACAGCAAGATCCTATCTCAAAAGAACCAAAAGAAAAATTAGAAAAGAGAGAAAGAGGGAGGAGAGGGGAAGAGAGCAGAGGAGGTGGCAAGAGAAGGCAGAAGAAGAAAGCAGAATCCAGGCATTCTCAGTCAAACAGAAGTTGGGGGAGGACCCAACTTCTGCAGTAGTCCCAAAAGATTAAGTTCTTCAGATGAAGGACGATGCTACTTCAAATTCAGCTACACAAAGAGAAGAAAACTGAAAACAGAACTACACAGGACTACACAGGACTACACAGGACTACACAGGACTACACAGAACTATACAGAACTACACAGGACTACACAGGACTACACAGGACTACACAGGAAATATAAAAAGCACTTTCTGATTCCTAAATGTGTTTAAAAATAATCAACTGTTTAATAATAAAATAACAGGAGTAGTGTAGGGCTTAAAACATATGCAGTTAAAACAAAAAACATTCACAGCATCAACAGCAGAAGACTGAGGCCCGGAAGCTTGTCTCTTCCCAGCTCTCGGGTCCCTGCGTGTCACAGTAACAACCTCAGCAGGGCACCTGGCTAAGTGAAAGATACAGTGTCATAAACCTGAGACGGTTAGGAGGTAACAGAGGACCTGATATAAGGTAACCTTTTCTTTTACAACTAATCTATAGTTAAGATAACCCGGGGGGCTAGGATGTGAGGGGAAGAACACTCAAGTCTGCTGGGTTTGTCCTATGTTTAAAGACAAAACAAAACAAAACAAACTTCCATTACAGGAAAACATAAACAAAAACACCATACCTACTATTCTCTCACCTCCATCTCCCATCCTACCCACCTATCTGTCCACACACTCCTCCATAGGCAAACACACCTCCTAAGAGGCCCAAATAGAAGCAGTGCATCAGTCTCTTCTGAGTCGTTTGATTTAGCTAACAGCCTGCTGTGGGGACTCCTGTGACAGCATATGGGACATACATCCCTTCCTGTCTGCAGCACTGCTCTGTGGTCACATCATGCCTTCTCTGCAACGGGTTATTGGAATTCATCAAAGAACAAGTGCAGAGGAGGAGTGCTATGGTAGACAGTCCTACAAAGGCCAGGGGTTCTTAAGCTCATTCCTCCTCGACTTTAAAATTGCTCGCAATTGTATTAAGACAATTGCATCAAGTCATTCCACTTATGAAAGCATCCATACTACTTTCAAAATACATCTCTATACATACGTCGCCTAATAAAGGAAAATCATCCACAGAATCAACTATAATCTACTTGGCATAAAATTCTTCCCTATCAGAGACAATCTGACTGAACTGTCTCAAATATGTAACTAAGTAAAAATTATCATTAACTCCCAGTAATAAACAGATTACCAAGCAGTTTGCTACTGGAAGCTAGGAAGGGCTGACATTAGCACAGCCCTACTGTATCTATCACACAGACACAGTGGAGCTTATGCCACAGATTCACTAACAAGGAGCTAACTGCAGCCCGGCTCAGCAAGACCCAATGTCCTAGGGATTTGGGCCAAGGGAATTAAGTGAGCTCCAAGCCCACCATGGGCTCCCCAGCTATAGCATGGCGCAGACACAGCAACACATCACCACCGCCAATTTGACTGGATCTGGAATCAGCAGGGGACACTCTTCTATGAGTATACATGAGGGGTTAGAGAGGTTTTATTGGGAAAAGACCAGTTTTGATTGTGTACAGCACTGTCCTATGAGTCAGAAAGAAAACAGAAACACCTTCAGTCTCTCTGTCCCTGACTGGAGACAATGGACCAGCCGCCTCCCACTTAGCAGCCATGCCCTCCCCACTATGACTGTGCCCTCGAACTGGTGTGTGCCTTCAACCTGTGAGCCAAAATAGAACTTTGCCTCCTTCAGTTGCTTTTTCAGCTATTTGGTCACCGTGATGAGAAAGCTAACTTACACAGCCACTGACCACATGGACATTACCTCATCACCGTCCCCAGTGAAGCCAAGGAGAGAGAGGCTCAAAGACTATGAATGGAACCAAAACTCTGGAACTTGGCAATAAGGTCTTGGACTCTGTTTTCATTGTTGTTGTTGTTGTTGTTGTTGTTTGTTTGTTTGTTTCTTGTTTTTTTTTTGTTATTAAAGGAATTGTTGTAAAGGGTTATCAATGAGCCCAGCAATCAGGGTGAGAAAACAAAAAACCAAATCTAGCCAGACCCAATTGTAGCATCTAGAGGTCAGTACCAGCCTCAGCTTCCAGGATGGCATCCTAGTACACAGAAGGCTCTTGACGAGATGAGCTGAATTGAGCATTCTAAATGTCAACTGTGTGAGAACTTACTGCCACTTTTCTGCACAGCACCCCTAGCCATTCTGCCTAAGCACAGATTCTCCTCTTACCCTAGAGCCACCTACAGCCAACACAGGACAGGGCAGACTCCCACACAATAGGTCAGCCCCATTCAAATGCCCAGGGTGCAGGGTGCTGCTGTCACTATCATGTCACTCAGCAGCAGGTGAAGAACACAAGCTCTGGGCTTCTACCTGGTTTATGATGAGCATGCCCTTCTAGGGACATCTCGAAGAAGGTAGATGGTCCTCAAGGCCACACAGTGCTAGGCTCGAGGCCACATGGAATATGGAAATGGTACAGCGTGTTTATAAACGATGACTTCTCATAAATTCTGACCAACTTCTATACTCATGTTTTAATAGCATAAGCTTATAGTTCTAATTTATGTGTTCCACTGTATGTGTTTGCTCAAAAAACAAGGCCAATAGCCTAAGTCAGTTCAGTAAATAAAACAAGCACTTTCCTCACAAGCCTGAGGCCTGAATTCAGACCCCCGAACCCACATAAATAAGCAAGGTGTGGCTACATACTTGGAACCTCAGCCTAGGAAGGCAGACAGTTAAATCCTAGGAGCTCCGTGCCCAGCCAAGCCAATCAGTGAACTCCAGGTTCTGAGAGAGCCTGTCTCAAAAGACAAGGCAAAGAGCAATAGTGGGCATCAATGTCAACCTCTAACCTAGACACATGGTAAGAGCAGCTCCTGAGTATATGTACACCTGAGCATATGTCCTACTAAGTATATGGACTGTCCTCCTGAGTATATGTCCTCCTGAGTATATGTCCTCTTGAGTATATGTTCTTGAGTATATGGACTGTCCTGAGTATGCTCTCAAGGACTGTCCTCCTGAGTATATGGACTGTCCTCCTGAATAAGCTTGCTGGGGTCTTCCAGACTCTCCACTCTAGATCTAGGCAAATGATGAATGGCAGCCAGGAGCCAGCTCCTCACTAGTAGCAGGAAAGGCAGACTGTACTCTGAGGTACTGAGGAGCATAGGAGGTATCTGAGCAGTCATAGTGGTCGATATAAAATAAACACCGGCAGACACAGACCTCTATTTACACACCCAACACCTAGCTCTTGGCTTCTAAATTCCATTCTAACAGAAACCAGGGCCCTAGGAAAAGAAGGGAGCTTCCAAGACTGAGCAGGGTGAGGACAGAACCTGCTGCTGTGCAGGCGAGGAAAGAAGGCTCTGCACTGGTCAGAAAAGCAGCAAAGGAACAATGTGAGACAAGCAAGGCAGAGCAACACCATCAGCCTCTACCATGTGCTCAGAGAAAGGCTCACCTCCACCCAAACACGGAGTCTCATGTTAAACACAAGGAGACATGGACAAAGTGAAGACACTAAAATGCAGTCTTTAGAAATGTCACACAGTCCACAAGTTCACAGACAGACAGCGCAGCAGCCAAGGCACGGGCAGACACAGTTTGTCCTCAGGGGCCTGAGGCTGGAGAAGCAGGAGGATAGCTGGAGTAACCAGCCTGGGCACACAACAGTAAAGACAAGTGCACAGAGGGAGAGACCAGCAGAGGTTCCAAGAACTGAAGTCATCAATCAGCACTGCTGTCAGCTGCAGAGAGGAACAAACCGCCTGAGGTGGGTGTTGGAGACTGCACAACACCGAGGTTTGGATCCTCAGGGCCTTCCAAGCTCGCCTGTTAAAGACTTGGTCCTCCACGTGGTGCTTTGGGAAGAACGTAATGAGAGCTCTTCTGCTTAGTGGGGGTACGGCCTTGTACTTGCAGGGTAGCAGACCTCAGACCCTATGCCCTCACTTCGTGGACTAGAAGGGAAGGAATTTGCCTGCAATGTGTGTTCCAGCCATGTGCTGCTGTCCTGTCACAGCCTCAGAACAAGGGTGCTGTGGATGTCAGCCTGAGAGGTCAGAGCCATGAGCCAAAAGAAATCCTTTCTCTTCCCTAAATTACTGTTTCAGATGTTTACTACAGTAATTAAAGTTGATCACACATAACAATGTAGAAGTTCTTAACGGCACTGTGTGTCTAGACATAGCTAAAATCTTAACACAGTTTAAAAAAGACGGACAGATGGATGGACGGACAGACAGGCAGACAAGAAAAGAAAAAGATGGGGATTTAGCTCAGAGAGCGCTTTACCTAGGAAGCAGGCCCTGGGTTCGGTCCCCAGCTCCGAAAAAAAAAAAAAAAAAAAAAAAAAAAAAGAAAGAAAAAGAGATGCAGTCTTGAACTCCCTCACTCTGTAAACTTGCCTGGAGAGGGGAGGGGCATAAATTGCTAATAAAAGTAAATCCTGGAACAAGCCAGAGACATCTGGAGGTGAACTGTGAGTGCATGCTATGTACTACTTACTTTCTACTGCTGTCATAGAATACCAAGACCAGGACAACTTAGCCCACTTCAGGGCCACACCTCCTCTGGCAAGGCCACACCTCCTAATGCTTTCCAAACTGGTCCACCAACTGGGGACCATAAAACATAGAAGGCTACAAAGGCCACTGTCACTGAAGCCATCACATGGTAGCATTTAAATATCTGTTACTAATGTCCTGAGTTTTGCAACTACACTACAGTTACACAAGAGCATCCCTGTTCTTAGGACACACATAGAGTAAAGCAGACGGCACTACCAACCGGCCCTTCAATGACGCAGGGCACCAAGTATGTGCCCACAGGTGAGCAGAACCCCTAGGTACAAGGGAAAAGAAGTAACAGCCCAGAGTCTGATGTAAGAATATACAAGTTCACTCATTGTGGACTTCTCTAGAAAATACAAAATGCCATTAGCTGAGAACAGCGACCCATCTGAAAGAGGTGCTGATGTCTGGGTAAAATTAACCCTGCTAACAAGGGCCTCCTGTGAGCTGCTTCCTCTTCCAACTCTAAAGGAGTTCTCAGCAGTCACACCACCCAGCTCCTGGCAGGTTCAAGGCTTAAGAACATGTTACAGCATTAACATACAGTGCCAAATAGTTACTAAAATGGCATTTCCACTTAATTATTTCGACTTTTAAAAGATGACAATTTTTTGCTCTACTGAAACAAGTATCACTGCCAACAAAACCCTTCCTAATGTCTGGGAGAGGAGGAGGGCGGGTGGACAGCCTGGGGCTCTTCGTCCACATGGGAGCCGCATGCTGTCCTCCTGTCCTCTGGTTCAGAACTGGACCAGGTGATAATGAGGAGGAAATGCTTCAACCCATTTTGGGACTCTTTCACATCACGCTGTTGAAAATAAGCACAGCACTTTTTTTAAGCAGACTTTTTTTAACTCCAGTGGATGATACTCTGACTCCTGAGACTCACATGAGACACTTGGGGCAATCTCATGAGCTTCTAGGGCCAAGAAGAGAGGACCAACTGTAGACAGCAGCACAGACAGACTCCTGGACTCTACCGTCCTTGGGTTAGCTGAAGTCAGGCTCCTCCACTCTGCTGTAATTACTTCATTTTCCACCCATAAGGACTCAGCTCTCAGTCTCACCTGGTTTATCACTAGTCCCCCACAGGGCCCTTCACCCCCGCTGTCGCCCTCCTGAGTCCTTTATTCCCACCCTCAGCCACAGATCTGGGTTTGACATTCCCCAGCTCCAGGTAAGAGCAGCTGAATTCAATGGTGGTCAGTGTGAAAGGTTCCTGTTTCATACACAGGACTCAGTACAGGTGACGTATCTGATATGGAATCCTGGCAACAGCATCACTCTCACCTACGGTGTCATCACTGACACACAGCAGTGTGTCAGAACTAGCTGCTTTTCTAGCACAGGCAGCAAAGCCCAGAGGGCAGAATACAGCTCAAGTGAACACTCAACCCTTCTGAGTGACTCAAGACAGCCAACAGTTCCTCCTGCACACAAAGGCCGCCTAGGCTCTCCTCACAGAACAAGATCTTCCTGAACGAGTAAACTCTGCTGTGTAACACTCACATGCACATGCACACGCACATGCACACGCACACACATGAAAGCAGGTAAGCCTACAGCCACTGAAAGAGGCCGTAGTGTTCACTATATGCCAGGCAGTAACTGCTCAAGCACATATGTTTCACAGGCACACCTCAGCTCCAATTCAGATGCCAAAGGACCCCAAATGTTCCTTGTATGAAGATGCTAGAATGATAGCTGGGCAGCAGATCAGGTAGATCTCTGCATTTGAGGCCAGCCTGGTCTACAGAGTGAGTTCCAGGACAGTCAGTGAAACCCTGTCTTGAAAGATAGATAGATAGATAGATAGATAGATAGATAGATAGATAGATAGATAGATAGACAGACAGACAATAGATACATACATACATACATACATACATACATACATACATACATACATACATACATACATAGAAAGAGAGAAAAAAGACAAACATGATATTAGAATGAGTAGCACAGGCTAGGTACTCTTCTGGTGAATCCCTCTACTGTCAGATGAGTCATCACCTGACCTCCCCAGCTCTCCTCTTGACCACACTTCTCAGACTTTTGCCAGCAGCCCCCTTTAGGCTTTAAGAGCCCCTGAGTCCCCAAAGACATTTTTTTAATGAGTTACATTTATCAACACTTTCTATATTAAAGGGCAAAGCATTTTAAAATGTAATATATTATGAACCAATTTAAAAGTTATTATAAGCTCATTATTTATTCAAACAAGTAACATTTCTATGAAAAATAAGTACATTTTCAAAACTGCTGGTGGGACAAGTGGTTGTGTTCTACATCCTTGTAAGTCTCTTTACAATGCAGCTTCAGAGAGGACAGACGCATTCTAAAACGTGTGTCAACATCTTTCCCAGAAGAAGACCTACAGCCAGAAGGGCAGGAGAATCCAAACACTCCAGGAGCGAGCAAACATCGGCTCACTAAGTGGCACTCTGAAGTGTTGACTCCCTCTGAACACTACAGTCTCTGTGGCTGTGAAGACACTTCACACAACACCCCACACTCAAGTGCTACTGGCTTATTGGTCCACCAGATAATAATACGTTTCAAATATGGACACACTCTATTCTACAGTAGCCAAATATTAAAAAAATAAAAACAAGCCATCCAAATGTTCCCATCGTGCTCTTGTCAGAGAAGTCTGTGAGGATCAGGATCTGTCAACTGCCCAGAGGTTTCTAAATTGGAATCTTCATTTGAAAGCTCCAATCTCATCCCTGGCAGCAAACACTATCAGATATTTTCCTTAAAATGGCAGCTCACTTGGTTCATCTTCAAGAATGTGTGTGTGTGTGTGTGTGTGTGTGTGTGTGTGTGTGTGTGTGTGTACACACCCAGACCTAATGCCCAAAAAGATCCTGTCAGCCTTCCCTTGAGGCAGTGTTCACAGACTCAGTAGCTGGCCCCTCCCCAACATGAGGGAGGAGGGGAGCTACATTCCCCACCACAAAGACAGACCTGAAAGACAGAAAAAGTCTTGGGGACATGAGAAAGGGAAAGGGAATCCTCATTCAGGAATCTGGCTGAAGTCTCCTACTAGAAAGAATTTCAGCATAATTAACTCCTTGCAGCCCTTCTCCCTTCCCAGCTATAAAAACCTGCAATTTTCTAGGAATCTTATCAGAAATCCCACTTCCAAGGGAAGGATACAAACTGCGTTCCTTGTGTAAGCCTAACAACACCTGGTATTGCCATATCAGACCAATTCTACTAAAACATCTCCAAGGGAGATAACCTGAGAGCCACCATGGTGGATGGCTGCTGCTAACAATGCATTGTGACTCCGACATACCTCACCTGAGGATGACTGCCTTTCCCCAACTCTTCTTTGAGAGGCGTGGCCATGTTCTCAGGTGTACCTCACTTTTTCCTGAGCTCCTCTTTATCTTAACTCCATGCTTAAACTTACATTAAGATCTATTCAGTAAGATCAACTCTACTCCATCATACTGTCTAATCCCAAAATTCTTTTCAATGAAATTTTTTTCAGCATGGAAGCCACAAATCCAAGTCTAGCCTGAGTCGAGGTTAGAGAAAGTCCTTAGGCTACTTGAAGTGACAGGTTGAGCTGTCTCTGTTCACTCACCACTGACAGCTGACAGCCCACAGCCAATAGGCCACTCCTAAAGAGCCACCAACCACCTGGCTACCAGTACCCCTTATAGCCACAGACTACACACACACATGGCCACTGGGCCCCTCCTTTTTTGGACATAGGGTCCATCTCCACCTGGTCATCCACACAGCCATCTCCACACGCCGCCAGCCACGCTCCACTATGGCCACTTGGCCTCTCCTCTAAGTAGCCACTGATCTAGTACAAAGCATAAGAGTTAACGGTTGGGTGGTGGTGGTGAATGACTTTAAGCCCAGTGCCAGGAAGGCAGAGGCAGGCAGATCTCCCTACAGAGCCAGGGCAGCCAGGGGTACACCAAGAAACCCTCTCCAAAAAAAAAAAAGGTTAACACACAAAGGCACAGGCTCAAGAACTAAAATTTAATCACATCCCCTGCTTCACCAAAGACCTTCTCAAGTAAGACCAGATTTCTCTGCTTGACAAAGAATTCTAACAGACATGGCCTCCGACTGTCCCATGCTAGGATGGCACAGTCTCGACCTCCTCCTCCTCCTCCTCCTCCTCCTCCACCTCCTCCTCTTCCTCCTCCTCTCCTGCACCACCAGCGCCAGCCATCAGCAGGGAGGAAAGATCTATGACATCAGCAGCACCAAGCTGCCCTCAGTGTCTCGTTAGGACCTGCCATGAAACCTGAATAGGGATGTTTTCTTTGAGACAGTGTGATATGGTGCAGCCTTGCTTTTGTAAAACGAGGACTCTGTTTTTCAGACCTCTTCCTTTCATTGCTGACATGTCACTTGTGGTGGTTTGAAGATGCTTGGCCCAGGGAGTGGCACTAATAGGAAGTGTGGCCTTATTGGAGGAGGTGTGGCCTTGTTAGAGGAAGTGTGTCAATGTGGAGGTGGGCTTTGAGAACCTCCTCCTAACTTCATGGAGACAGTCTGCTCCTGGCTTCCTTTGGAAGAATATGTAGAACTCTCAGCTCCTGCACCATGCCTGCCTGGATGCTGCCATACTTCCCACCATGATGATAATGAACTGAACCTCTGAACCTGTGAGCCAGCCCCAATTAAATATTGCCCTTTATAAGAGTTGCCTTGGTCATGGTGTCTGTTCACAGCAATAGAAACCCTAAGGCATCAATAAGGCATTTACTTAAGGTTCCAGGGTCCTCACCATGGAGGTAATGATCCCTAGGTAACTTTCAATGCTGTTGAGTCTTAAGAGAGAGATCTATGTGGAAGTTCTTGGTAAACTAGGACATTCTGTTGGGTCCCTAATATGTGCCTAGCACTGCTCACAAACTAACTCTCTGCTTTATGATCAAAGTCTGTTTTTATCTGATTGAAGGAGTGTGGAGAATATCAGATAAATGGAGACCCCAAATAGCAATGAGTGCCCGGGTTGCTGCTTCAGACTGAGCAGCCCAGAGGCCTCTCTGGGAAGATGACTAAAATCTGAGAACAAGGAAGGGTCAAAGATCAGAGGGAGTATACCCCAAGCATCGCCACTGAAGAAGCAATGAAGCAGGTTCACAGAGATTTTAAGAAGCTGTGTTGTACTGCTCTGCCATTTCAGAACCCAACACAAAGCATCAGGAAGGAAGCAGCAAAGCCTCTGCCTCTGAAGGTCCCTTGACCACTGTGCATGCCAAGAGTCAGGGCAGAATGGGCACAAGGATGCTGGGAAACCAGTCAGCACACAACTGTCATCATGCAGACAAGACATAATATGGCTGCCAGACTGGGCAGAAGACCAAGAAGGGTAGTCTGGTGAGGACACACTGGGAGGTGATTCTCAGGTCCTACTCATGCAACTGAAAGAGAGAGAAGTAGACTGTGCACTTGCAGCTTCTGTGCTGGCTAAGTGCTGATGAACACTGTGACCAAGACAGAGCAGTCAATGGCATCAGAGATGGCAAGCTCAGGGAGGTCAGAACTAAAGACAAAACAAGCCGTGAGTGTCACTGGCATGTGACAGAACTGAAACCACAAATCAGACAAGATTAGTTCACAACAAGCCATAACCCTGGGCACTCCCCACCTAGGTGCCAAGCAGCAAAGGAGTCTGAGAAGCAGCCAACAGCAATCAGCAAGGACACTCAAGCTTCCTGAGGACCCAAGGCAAGTGAAGAACTGCACAGAGGGGCCAGCTGCATCCAACGCTGAGCGGTCAAACGAGTGGAGGATGGAAAAGGACATTTGACCTTTGGATTCATAACACAGGATGAGCACACACAGCAGCCCCCGTGTGGTGAAACAGAGCCTAACCGGAGTGCTCTGGGGAGGATACAAGGTGAGGCAGAGGGAACCACCAGGAACCAGGATGTACTCCGGCCACTCCAAAGACATACATCTACATACTAATGGCCCAACACACATACGTTAGACAGCAGTGTATCTATCAAGAGTCCCAGGTACATTAGATGGTGTGTCTATCGATTGTCTACACACACAGCATGGCAACTGCTTTTCCTTTCCTTTTCTTAAAGGAAAGATCTCACTCAGAATCCAGCTGACTTGAAATCCAATCACTCATTTGTGTAGCCCAGGCTGGCCATGAACACACACTCCTCACACACTCACACTCCCTGGTACCTCTCTCAAGACACCAGTTCTCAGACTTCCCGGGCTCCACCCACATACACACAGGCAAAAGACCCATCTGAGACCAAGGGGCCCTACCTGCCCACTTTCCAGTGGGAAAAAGAATGCTGTAAGAACTGTTAAGTACAGCAGGAAAACACAGATGGGGGAGATGGGTGCACACCTCCTCTGCCATCAGCCCATGAATAATCTATGTTGTACTCTAATTCCTATGTGTGTCTAGTCACTGGACAACTGTATTCCCCAATACTGATACATACATGCATCATTCCCCATACGTAGAAATAATCAAAAGACAATCTAACTAAAAGCAACTTAGTAATTAAAATGTTAAAAGGTGGGCTGGAGAGACAGCCCAGCAATTAAAAGCACTGACTGCTCTTCCAGAGGTCCTAAGTTCAATTCCCAGCAACCACATGGTCGCTCACAACCATCTGTAATGGGATCTGATGCCCTCTTCTGGTGTGTCTGAAGACAGCTACCATGTACTCATATACATGAAATAAAAATAAATCTTTTTTAAAACATGTTAACAGGCACTTAGAAAACACATCTGAGTGAAAACAAGGGGTACAAGAACCAGAACTGGAACTGAGGGTGGGCATGCACTGTGGCTGGATGGCGAAAACCTCCTGAGAGTTGTCAGTCAACTCTGGTGACGCAATTTTAGAAATCGGTAACAAGAATACTAGATAGAACACTAATAAGTAATTATAAATAAAATACATTTTAAAAATAAGTTAATATGCTGCATGATAGTAGCACATGTCTTCAATCCCAGTACTTGGGAGTTTGAAGCCAGCCTGGTCTACAAAGTGAGTTCCAGGTCAGCCAGGTATATACATAGTAAAACCTGTCTCAAAAAACAAAATAAAAAATTAATTAATTAAAGCACACAGAGCTGCACTCATTCTTAGGAAAATGCAAGACCAGGCTCGCAGAAGGCCACCCCCACACAGTGGGA
The DNA here is from genome assembly GCF_011064425.1 of Rattus rattus. Classification (NCBI taxonomy): domain Eukaryota; kingdom Metazoa; phylum Chordata; class Mammalia; order Rodentia; family Muridae; genus Rattus; species Rattus rattus. The sequence continues at coordinate 64,408,625 of NC_046162.1, forward strand.
GAGACTAGGACTTGCTAGAGTGACAGCCATCACTGCCAGGTCACACATGGAGAATTAACTGGCCAAATCCTTCCCCTGGGAATATACAGAGAAACCCTGTCTCACATCATTATCATCACCACCATCACCACCACCACCACCACCACCACCACCCTCCCCAAACAGAAACTCTCTACTTTCCCAAAGAGAGCGTGCAGGAGAGCTCACTAAGGTTCAGTTGCTTCATCCCCTGCTGTGGCCTGCACATCCTCCCAGAAAAGCTGTCAGATACTGAGTCACATAACCTGCAGCATTTGTCTGCACTTGAATCACTCATCTGAAATCTGGCCAGTTTCATTCATTCGTGCTACCCTTCACTCTTGTCATCATTTGATTCTGCAGTCTCCACTCAGGAAAGGTGTGCCCAGAGGGTCCCTCGAAAGCTACCTGAGAAAGAGAGTCTACAGAGACTCAGAGACAAGAAAGTCTCACAAACTTACTGAAGATGTTAAGTGATTTTCTTCTTCATTGAACAACTCAACAAGAGGCAGCAAACTTTGTTCCCCGATTTTCTAAATAGCAAATCAGGGGTTACTAAGATTCTGAGAACTTCCATTTTTTATTTTTCTTCCACTCACCTCACCCCACAGGAAGGGTTTCTTCTGTGTGACCCTGACTGTCCTGGAACTTACTCTGTAGACCAGAATGACCTCAATCAAACTCACAGAGATCCGCCTGCCTCTGCCTCCCAAGCACTGGGACTAAAGGTGTGTGACACCATCTCCCAGCAAAAAGGAAGGATTAGAAGAAAAAGGGGGGAAAAAAACACTTTAATAATAAGGCTGGAGATGTATGGTGTTGCTTAGCATGCACGAACTCTGAGTGTGGTCCCTAGGACCATTTAGAGGTGGATACAGTGGTGCACATCTGTAATCCTAACACTTGGGAGGTGGATGAACCAGGCCAAGGCCATTCTGACTACACACCAAGCTGGCCTGCACTACATAAAGCCCTGTCTCCAAAGAGAGAAACGTTTTAAATTAAAAGTTAAAAAGATATCCATTGATGTGATTTCAATAGTTTGAGTACAGGTTTGGATAGCAAAAGGAACCACATTCTGGGTTCAGTCCCCAGCTCCGAAAAAAAAAAAAAAAAAAAAAAAAAAAGGAACCACATTCAAAAGGAGAAAAAAAAAATTTAAATAAGAACTGGACAAAATAGGACTGGGGGAGGGGGGAGGGGGAGGGGGAGAGAGTTGCTTTATATAAACATTACAACCAAAAAGAAAACATGTTATTTTGTTAGTACTAGACATGTCTATAAAACAGACATTATACAGTCTCTCTCAACCATCAGTTCTATTACTTATATTGCTTCTATTCTTCTTGTTTAAGACAGGGTCTGCACTTTGTAGTCCAGGCTGGCCTTGACTTGTGATTCTCCTGCTTTAAGCTCCAGAGTGTTGGGATTACAGGACTGACTGACCTTGCCCAACCTAAACTGCTTTTCACTGAAGGAAATTTTCATAACTTTAATCCCAGCACTCAGTAGGCAGAGGCAGGCAGATCTCTGAGTTCAAGGCCAACCTAGTCTACAGATTGACAGCCAGGGATGTTACAGAGAAACCCTGTCTCAAACAACAACAACAGCAACAAAAATTGATAGCCTTGTAAAATTTACCCAAACTGAAACACTGGTCCCTGCTAGAACTACATTGAGTATTCATCAATATACACCTTTTTAAAACAACTGTCTCAAGTAAAAGCATATCAACTATAACAAATGACACATTATAACACCAACTTCCTCTTTTATACTGAAAAGTTCACACAAATGTACAAAGTCAGGAAGGAGAAAACAACTAAGCACTCACAGGATGAGTGTGCAGACAAGAGACAGTACTCCCCTTTTGCTAGATCAGGAACTGACCGCTACATCTGGCTGTTTTCTTTGCTACAACTGCTCATGACACTCCACCAGCAGGAGAACGGCCTAAAACCTGAACCCAGGTTCCAACCCATCATACCCCATGCTCCCAAATTTCCCACTGAGGAAATATCTCCAGGTTACAGTGACCAGAAGTCACATACTAGGGGAGTCAGCCTCCCAGGGAAGATGTTCAAAGGACTGGGATGAAACTTGCTGCAACTTTAAAATAACTTTGCCTTAATTTGTTATTGGCTAAACATTTCAAGTAATCGTTTCCCAACATACTGTACCAGACACCTGTACTTCAACCTGGTTATTTGAGAAAAAAAAAAAAAAAAAAAGCAGACTACAAAAATAGACTAAGCACGACGTTAAGTGTTATTTCCAAAATTGTCTTTTCTCTAAATGCTACTAAGTATATTAAAAGGCACATAAATATCTGTGGAACAACAGTTCCTAATTTGCTTTTTCCCCCCTCTGAATTAAAACTCGTTTGAATTAACACTACCCAGTGAGTAGCGACTAGCCCTACCCACTTTCAACCAAAACCAGAGTCTGGAATAACTTTTGGTTTTTAATTAACGTGCAACATGTGGCTTCAAAATACCAGCATTCTTCTAGGAGAGGCTGTTCTTGCTCAGAACATTCTTAGTTGGAAAACTATGAACTCAAAAAGGCGCCATGAGAATCTACTTACCCGATCCTTCATTCTCCAGCTCTGCGCTAAAGATTTGGAGCCTTCAATTTTCTCACAATGTCTCTTTTTCATAAACGCCAAAGGCAAGTTCCAATCTGTAAGGTCTGCCTCATCTTCCTCCCCAAGTCCCATTAGAGGCGACTGCAGCATCTCCGACTCCATCAGGGGGGGAGGGGGAGGGGGAGTCCTTGGCAGCAAGCGCTCGAGAACCTCCAGCCTTAAAAACTAGTGTGTACCAGAACTGGTAAAAGGAAATACAGGAAAGCGGGAAGTTGGGAATAGAGATGGTGGCAGAGTGCTCGAAGATCCTTATTCAGGTAAAAACTCGGAGATCTTTATCTCGAACTCTGAGCGGGAAGTCGGAGGGGGCGGGGTGGGGTGAAGAGTCGGGGGTAACCAACCCCGCAGCCCCAGGAGCTGCGCCGACACTCGCGCCCAGTCGCAAGCCACCCGCGGCCCAGGAGGTCGTCTGGAGGACTGCAAGCCGGACTGTCAGAGGCGGGAGAGACTTCAGGCCCGGGGATGACCCTGCTCTCGGCCTCCAACGCCTCAGTGGATCCCAGGGCAGGCAGGCCGTCCCGCTCGCAGTGCGGGTTCTCTGATTGCGCTGGCTCGGCTGAGGCGTCAGGGGATCGCGCTCAGGGGGCTTCGGGGCTCCTCCAGCGGCTCTCAGCCCTGCGGGTCCCGCACTCGCCTGAGGGGCTGCAACCTGAGCCAGGACCGGCCCATCGTGCCCGTCCGCAGTCGGCTCCTCAGCCCTGGGTCCGCGCGGCCTGGCGGGTGCTGGCCTTCGGCTTCGTGGCTCTCTCCTGCCCGGGAACGAGTCCTGATACACGCGCGACACGGGCCAGCGGACCACACAGGAATACTGGACTTATTAGGTCAGGGGAGTTTTGCCCTCTGCTCTGGAGCCACAGTGAAAACTCCTCTCATCAGCACATCAAGGAGGACGCCATATTACCAAGGCCCAGCATGCACCGCTGTCTACGGTGTGTCCAATAAGCCAAACCTCTTCAAGCGTTCTCACCGCTCTACCCAGGCTAGGGCGGAGAATTCGGCGTTCCGTCCTCCCCTCCCCCACGCCGTTACCCGGGTTACCAAGTCCTTTCTCCTTAGTTGATCTCCACTAGTAAAGTAGACGTGTTACAAAATCAATCCTGCGATTGAAACCATGTCCGTTCAGTTATTTTTTAAAAGTTTTTCGCTACTACAAACAAAGCTGCGTGCCTTGATATTAAAGGAAAAAAAAATCACTTTGTTTCGTCCTGATTTTAAAAGGTGCTATTTAAAAAAACCTCAGAAAGGACTGTTGTTGATATTAGACACATAACACTATCAGGGCTTTGTTTTTAATATTCCCACTTTTAAAAAGGGAAAGATTTCATCAATTACGAATTATTTTTGTCTGATCTACCTTATTTCCTGAGTATTATACTCTTATTTTGCTACAGCTTCATGTGCAAACGACTAAGGCTGCTGCTGTGTGCCCACGGAAGCAAGCCTCCTGCCCTGCCTTACTTCTCTGTTTCAATTCAGTAAATCTCAGTTATTGACACACCCTGAGAACTGCTTTGGTGCAGTGGGAATATAAAGTAAACGTAACATGTGCCAGCCTTTCATAACCAGGGTGCTAGTGAGACACTCTTAACCTTTAGCTAGATTTCAGGCAGACGAAGGAGCCCATCTTCAGTTTTGGTGTTGGAGGAATCTCTGTTAGAGTCAGTGTTACTAATTTCAAGCTGTATTTTCTCAGCCTTAGGTTCCTGAACCATAAAGTTTGGATAATAATATTAAAGAATATTACTGAAAGGATAAAATTAGCTTGTGAAGATGCCCAGGCCAGCCTAAGCTACAAAATAAGACCCTGTCTTTAAAGGAAAAAAAAAATCCCCTTTAAGAACAGGGTTGAAAGGTGGGCCCAGTGTTTAATCTCATTACTCCGGAGGCAGAGGCAGGAAGATCTCTTAGTTGGAGGCCAACCTGGTCTACAAAGCTAGTAGTTCCATGAGAACCAGGGCTACACAGAGAAACCCTGCCTTGAAAAACAAAAACAACAAACAAACAAGATGCCAAGACATAGCAGGCCACCACTGAGAGTGAACTCTGACTGGTCCCACCACTCTAATGTAGTCTACCAACGGTATGCCTTACCACTAAAGCCTGGATTAGCCTTCCAAAGATGTGTTCCTCAGAGTAGATAGAGAGTTGGACATAAAGTGGCAGTCCCTACCACAATCCTAGTAGCATCTGAGCTGCTTTCAGCCGGAGAGTTCAGGCTGCATCTCTCTCACCAGCATGTGGGAAGTGTTTCCTGTAGTTCTCTGTTCAGTTATCATCCCAAGAGTTCCTGTGGTTACAGTATCACACAGAGCCCATTATCCTCCTAGTCTCGGAGCAGTGCTCCAAAATAGTGTCCCCATCACCACCAGCCCCTCCCCATCACCACCAGCAGGGGCTTCAGGACTTCCGGGATGTCTAGAAGAAATCCCAGCATCTCCTGCTTCCACCTTGTCCCTCTACTTTATTTTGTAGTTCTGATGCCCACAGGTGCCGTCCCCACATGGTAATTCCTCCAACCTTGGTATTCAGAGATGTCCCGGAAACGGGAAGGCCAGTGAACCTAACATATGAAGTGGCGAATAACAGGAGACCGTGGTACCAAGCTGGAAGGCAAGCACTGATACCAAGGTTGTCCTCTGACTTCCACATGTGTGCTGTGACATGCACGCACTTGTACTCACACATGTAAACATTTACACACACACACACAAACAGGCATGCCTATCCAAATTAGCAAGTTTCAATCTTGTAAGAAACCCTATATAAAAATAAACAGGATGTGACTAGAACCCTAGCTCATCTGACAAACACTTTTTTTTTTTTTTTCTGACAAACACTTTTAACTCCAGCTCCAGAGCATCTGACACCCGCTTCTGGCTACTGTGGGTGTCCACACACACATATATCCACACGTATGCAACACACACAGATGCACACATAAATCATTAAAAAAGAAAATCAAGGCGTTGGGGATTTAGCTCAGTGGTAGCGTTTGCCTAGCAAGCACAAGGCCCTGGGTTCGGTTCCCAGCTACAAAAAAAAAAAAAACCAAAAAAAAAAAAAAAAAGAAAAGAAAAGAAAGAAAAAAATCAAGATGGGCATATATATTTAGGACCAACACCTGAGGCTAACCTCTGGCCTACTCACACATGTACTCACACACACATAGCACATGTGAGTGAGCTTACATACAAAAATAAGAAAGAGGAGCCAGGCATGGGAGACAGAAGCAGGCAGATCTCTGTGGGTTCAAGGCAAGCCTGGTCTACAAAGTGAGTCCAGGAGCCAGAGAAAACCTGTCTCAAAAAAACAAAACACAAAAAATAAATAAATAAAAAGAGTTCAGGTAGCAACGGTACACACTGCCCTAGACCCCTTAATCATGGGATGTGAGAAGAGAGATTTGGAGTTTGTACTTTTTTAACACAGGGAACCTTAATGAGAGCATAAAGGTAGTCAGAGCTATGGACAGGAGATAATTCTCTCTCCAACGTCTCTTCCAAGGGCTGAGCTTCATCCCACACACACACTGTACACATGTACATACACATGTAGCACATATACCACACACCAGATACACCACACATATACAACACACATACCATCCATACACACATACCACACACACACACACACACACACAAAGACATATCACACACACCATAGGCATGCACACTACACACAATGCACATGCAGAACAAAAAAAAAAACCACAGCACATGAGTAGGTATTGTGGCTTATGTATGCAATTCTCCCACTTGGGAGGGTGGAGGCTCAGAAGTTTAAAGCCATTCGTGGCTACAGGGAAAATGCAAGACCAGTCTCGGCTACATGAGATTCTATCTCAAAACAACAACAAGCAAGCAATCAAGCAAGCAAGCAATGAATAAATTAATTAATTAATAAAATTTAATTCCCCAGGTCACCACTAATTCCTGCAGTTCTGGCAAAGTCTCTCCCCGAAGACTCCATACCTATAAAATGCAGACAACGAAGGTGATACTTAGGTTCAAATTTGTGAGTCCTGGGAAAGCCAGGAAGGAGAGGTTGACAGCCCAGTTCCCAACCAGAATGTGTCAGATTTCTTTCATTTAAAAGAAATACTCTTCCATTATGTCCCGGACACTCCTATTCAGGTCCCAGACAAGCCCTTGGAAGAATGTCGTGGGCTTTCAGAAGGCAGGCCTCTGTAGCAAATGACAGGCTGAAGAAAACTAAAGGGTTGGCATTTCTGCCAAGACAGTCCATTCTCCACGGCATGTGATCAGTTGGCCTCTTGGGCCGGTGGTTCCCATTTCAGTATTCTGCCATCATCGATCAGCAAAGACACCAGCTTCCATAAAGCTGCTCACTGAAACCACTTAATAAGGAAAACACGTGTTCTCCATTTCCAGACGTGTGTAAAATCTGGTCTGAGTCAAGCTGTGAAATTGGATGTGGAGGCTGAGGACAACCTCCTTCCCCTACAGTCTATTACAGTCTCTGCCTACATGAATAAAGGTGCTTACAAGCTGAGTGCCTCCGATTGCTGATGGACAGCATCAGACTGCAGACTCAAGCAGGAAGAGAGGAAGGGCTGCTGGGCTCAGCTCTGACCTCAAACTAGAAGAAATACCACTGGCTGCCGGACAAAAAGGAGAGGGACCTCATCTCACAACAGGGCAGTAGACTACATCACCCCTCAGCAGCCCAAAAACATTTACAGCCCAGTCAGTAAAGAGTTTCTCCTACAAGCATGAGACCCTGCGTTTGAGCCCCAGCAACTCGTGTGATTTTTGTTTTAAACGTGCTTGACCAAGTAGCACATGCCTTTAATCTCACCACTCTGTGAGTTCAAGGCCAGGCAGACCTACATAATGAGACTCTGTCTCAAAAAAAAAAAAAAAAAAATTGTGCAGGAGAGGCAGTATGTGTTTTCAATCCCATACCTTACAGAGAGAGACAGAGAGACAGAGAGACAGAGAGAGAGAGAGAGAGATGAACACACACACACCCTCGGAATCTCGGAATCCTTGGCAACCTAATGCCAAAGATACAGTAAAATGAGAAGAAGAAGAGACAAGCCCCTGAGGATGTTGGTCATGCACTATAGCAGCCATCGGGAAAGGGAAGAGGGCACACAGGACAGACAGTCTGGGTAAGAGACTCGGACAGTCCTTCCCAGAAAGAACTGAGTGGCTGTCTTTTCAGCACCTTTTAGTATGGTGGGGGGCAGCGGGAACGAAGAGACCCTTCTCTCAAGTCAGGCCATCCCAACAAAGACACCCTGTGCACAGGATGGCAGTCAGGACAGGCCAAGTCATTCTCTGATATTGCAGATGCTCCAAGAAATCAATCAAGGGCAGAGAATGTGTTTTGTCATCAAGAATCAGGAGCAAGGCTGGAGGTCGGGGAAGTGGAGGAGCCCTGGTGCTTCGCTGAGCTCTTGTTTTCCACACCGGAGACTGGCCAGCTCCAGGGCTTTGCAGAGAATTCTGTGCTTAGTTTAGAAGAAACTAAAATAGATACAAAGTACTTGGTACCTTGATACAAGGTAATGGCGTCTGATCATCATTACTGTTTTTAGCAGAATCCAAGCCACCTCCCTCTGCAGGTCAGATGTTTTGTTGACAGGGAAGTGAGAAGAGGAAAGAAAGTGGGTGACAGGTTCTGCATCACCTTCAGTGGAAAACACAGGCTGCTGAGGCCGTGTGTCTGCCCCTCCCCCCACTACCACCCCTATAAATACATGAGGATATTTATGCCTGTGTTTTTTTACCCTCAATGACAAATCTAGTCCTTTTGATTTTTAAACAATGACCATGTAGGTCTTGATAAACAGAAATAACTTCTTTCTCATTTTTATTAGGGGGGGCAGGTGTCACTCTTATCTATATTGGGAACTGTAGTGGAAAAATGCCTGTTTTTGAGAAAATTTCACCTACTACCCACATTGCTTCGAAGAGCTGCACGTAACCCTAGCATCACAGAGCCATCACAAACAGAGCAAACCAGGCATGGTGAAGCACACCTGTAATCCCAGCACACATGAGGCGGAGACAGAAGAGTCAGAGCTTAAGGTACCTTCATGTAAGTAGTGAGTTTGAGACCACCCTGACTACAAGGCACCTGACCCAAAAAACTTGTTTTTATTTTTAATTTTTTTGAGACAGGGTCTCTCTATGCAGTCCTGGTTGTTTTGAAATTTATGTAGATTAGGTTGGCCCAGAACTCACGGAGATCCTGTCTTCTTCTTCTTTTTTTTTTTTCTTTTTTCCTTTTCTTTTTTTCGGAGCTGGGGCCCGAACCCAGGGCCTTGCGCTTGCTAGGCAAGCGCTCTACCACTGAGCTAAATCCCCAACCCCAGATCCTGTCTTCTTAGTGCTAAAATTAAAGTGTGTGTCACTACACTCGGATTCAAAATGAATTTTTAAAGAAAGAAGATGAAAGGGAGAAGGAGAAGGAGGAGGGAGGCTGGAAAGATTGCTCAGGGGTTGATATCACTTGCTATATAATCCCAGCATTCACAAAACAAGCTGGATCCCCTGCCAACTCCTGAAACACCAGCTCTGAGGGCCCAGTGACCTCTTCCAGATCCTATGTACATGCATAAGTACATGCACGTGTGCACATACACTCATAGAGACACAGATCCGCATGGTTCAGCGAGCAAAGGTGCTGCTAACTGACCTGATACCCCTCCTTTCTCTTCTAGATCCCTGAAGGTTGATCACAGACACGGAACCTATGTCCGCTGCAGATACAGCACTAGGAGAAAATAAAAAATGACACAGGCAGGGCTGGAGAGATGGCTCAGTGCTTAAGAGCACTGACTGTTCTTCCAGAGGTCCTGAGCTCAATTCCCAGCACCCACAGAGCAGTTCACAACTGTCTGCAACTCCTGTTCCAGCTCCCTCACACATCTAGGCAAACATCTCACATCTCACAAAAACATCAATGTACATAAAATCAAGATAAGTGAACTATTTTGTAAAAAAAAAAAAAAGAAAAAAAAAAAAAATGACACCAGCTAAGGGTTTAATTCAGTGGTACAGGGCATGTGTGGCATATGTGAGGCCCTAGGTTCGATTCTAAGAACTGCAAATAAAAAGAGGAGAGGAGTGGGTGCAGCTCAGTTGGCAGGGTGCTCGCCCCGTATGCACCAAGCCATGGGTTTGAACTGCGTAAATCGCACATGATAGTATATGCCTATAATCCCAACTTGAAAAACAGAGACAGGGATTAGAAACTCAATGTCATCCTTGACTCTCAGTTACGGTTACATGTGTCCTAACTTGTATTCTGGCGCTATGATAAACACCATGGCCAAAAGCAACTTGGGGTGGAAAGGGTTTATTTTACCTCACAGATTACAGTCCATTACTGAGGGGGGCCAGGGCAGGAGCTCAAGGCAGAAGAGCAGGAGATGAAGCAGAAACAAAGGAAAGGTGCTTCCTGCCTCAGGGTCAGCTGTCTTTCTTTTTCTTTTTTAATTTTTAATTGTTTATTTATTTAGTGTCTATGAGTTACTGTCTTCAGACAGCGCATCAGTTAGCCATCAAGAGAATACTCCACAAACATGTCCGCCCGCCAGTCAGATAGAGGCGCTTGTTTAGTTGAGCTTTCCAGGTGTCAAGTCCACCATCACGGTGAGCCACCACAGCAGGCATGTGATGGGAAAAACGGCTTTGTCTCGTCACGACACAGGGAGAAGACACGGGGTGTGGGAGCATCCCTGCCCAGGAATCTGATTATTTCCTTGTGTGTAAGAGAGGACAGGACTACTTCGTGGTATGGTTGAGGGGGAAGGAAAAGCCTATAGTGCTTTCCGTTCGGGAGACTATAACCAGAGGCATCGGGAGGAATCCAGAGCAGGGAGGGGAAGCCCCTGGGCTGGAGATGTGTAGGGCAGGGGGTGGTCTAAGAAGAGCTGAAAAGGGCTAAGATGCTGGCAGCAGGTCACCAACTCTGTAACAGAAATTTGTGATGCTGAGAGAGCCTGGACTTTGTTATGCTAATGATATGCTAATGAAACCGAAGCCATCCCCGCCCCCACCACCACCCCCTAACCTCCCCACCCCTGGTTTCCTTTGGACCTTACACCTGGTATTAGTTAAAGCACGCCAAGTGCTAGGACGGTCACCCTCCAATCTGAAGCAGCCACAAAAATAGCTGAATTGTAACATTGGTGGTCTGTGGCAAGCCAGTGTCCCCTCAGAGGAGAGAGCATAGCTTCTATGGCCAGGCCCAGGAGCATGTGACTTCTGGTTGCATTCTTTAGCCGTCCTCAGTGGACTGTGGCCCAAGATCCACATATCCTGGCTTTCCTTCCTGTGTTGCTTTTCATCAGTGTTTGGGTTTTGTTTGTTTGTTTCGTTGGTTGGTTGGTTTTTCAAGACAGGGTTTCTCTGTGTAGCCCTGGCTGCCCTGGAACTCACTCTGTAGACCAGGCTGCCTCTGCCTCCTGAGTGCTGAGATTAAATGAGATCTCAACCTTGACTGGGCTTGACCAGTGTTTTACCACAGCAGTAGAAACCTAAAATAAGGCAAACTCAATCCCACAAGTAACAAGCGAACTGTGTGGTCCATTGCGTCTGGTGCCAGAGGCAGTCAGTCTACCCTTGAGCTACAAAGTACAGCTTTTTAAAGTTCCTAGACAAATTGCTTCCAAAAGGGTCATTTCAACTTGCAAACAGTTCAGCAGGATTTGACATCCTACCCTCCTCAAATCCTGGACCAGGATTCTTATCATTTCAGAATTTTAAAATCTGTATTATTATTTTTTTTAATTTGGAAAGTGAAAAGTAGAAAGGAATGGAAAGGACGTGACTGCTCCTAGATGTGGTGGAGAAGAACAGGGAGAGCATAGTCTGGGACATCTGGGAGAGTCCAGAATGGACTTCGCCAGGCTCAGCTGGGCCGGGTGGCAGAGTAGGAGGGGAAGGGAGAGGAGAACCAGTTGCTGCAGCCAAGAGGTTAAAAGTACCAAAAGGATTCAGTAACCAAAATGTCTGGATTAAATACCCTAGAGCCGCTGGGGGTAAGGGCAGCCCGGTCCCTTGGCTGGAGAGTTCAGGGTGTGTGCGGAGAGGATTTATGCCAGCCACACCCTGTAACAGGTAGGGCCTGAGGAATGCGTGGAGAACCTGAGGAGGTCTGCTTTAATATGTTAAATGGGTTCCTCAGCCATTTGTCCTGGGGTTTAAAACCTAACTACTCATTTCCGTTTTGGAAGGCTGGGAAAGCGTGGAGGTTTTTAGGAGTCACATGATCTCCACAGCTGAGAGAAGATGCAGTGGGCTCGAAGGGCTGAGACCAGGGCTAAGGACTGGTATGCGCTGAACCCTCTAGACACTGTTTGAGGGTGTGTGTGCATGCGTATGCATGTTGGTGTATGTGCATATACACTCGTGTGCAGGTATACGTGTGTGTGTGTGTGTGTGTGTGTGTGTGTGTGTGTGTGTGTGTGTGCATGTAGAGACCAAAGGGCAACCTCGGGTATCATCTTCAAGGATGCCATCCTTGAAGTCCCTCATTTGCCAGGAGCTAGCTCACTAGCCAAACCATGATCCCCCTGCCTCCACCTTCCTACCACCGAGATTACAAGCATACGTCACCAAGCCCAGCATTTTTGTGTGAGTCCTGGGGATTGAACTCGGGTCCTCATGCTTGCATGACAAGCACTACCACCAACCTATCTCCCTGGTCCAGAAACCCCAGGAGTTAGAAGGTAATTGTTAGACAATGCACAGACACCACAGGACATAACCAAGAGAGACTTTGGGAACATGTGCGTGCCAGTAGTCAGCCACCTGGATCGTGGCTCTCCTCCTGCAGAAGGCAAATATCAAAAAAGAAAAAAAGAGAGAGAGAGAGAGAAAATAATTTAAAGAGGACAAAAATTTCCATTTCTCTTTCTGGAATTATCATTTGCAATGAGGCAGCTTGGTGGCTGGCTACAGACAGCCCAGCTGCTAAGTCTGAATCTGGTCTGGTCTGCCTGTCTCACCGCAGGCTCTGTCTGATGGCTGCAGGGAATGAATGGGACTTAGAGAAAACCCATCTTCACAGCAGCTCCGCCGGCCCTGGCCGCTGGAACAGTCTATGCCCAGACCAGATTCCCGCCCTCATGAATTATTCATGCAGCCACTTTCCCAGTTGCCTTTCCTCTGGGCTGGGTGGCTTGTCAGCCGGGGAGAAATCTGTAAATGTAATTTGTGTTCTCGATTTTTGCCATAGTTGCAGTCATTATTTCCCCCCATAACTCTCCATCTTCCTCCCATATTTTCTCTTCTCCACTTTTTAATCAGAGGCACATGTCAAGAGTGAGCCGAAAGCATCCTGCCTCTTCCTGGCACATGCCTCTTGAGGCGACAGGTAGCAATGAGGAGCACAGCCACGTACCTTGTTTATGCTTAAGATTGCCACAGGTGTCTACTTCTTAAACACTCGCATGCACACATGCATGCACACATGCATGCACACATGCACACACATGCATACACACACATTCATGCACACGTATGTGCATACCCACACACATGCATGCACACATGCACACACATGCATCCACACACATATTCATGCACACATATGTGCATACCCACACACATGCATGCACACATACACACAGGACAGGCACACACATGTGCACACACACATACATGCATCCACACATACATGCACACATGCACACCACACACATGCACACACGAGCACACACATCCTTTCATTTATTTTGAATACGATTTGGACTTTGGACTTTACCCTCTTTCTTTCTTTCCTTCTTCCTTTCTTTCTTCTTGGTTTTTCAAGGCTGGGTCTGTCTATAGTATTGGCTGTCCTGGAACTCAATCAGTAGACAAGGCTGGCTTCAAACTCAGAAATCTGCCTGCCTCTGTCTCCGGAGTGTTGGAATTAAAAAGGAGTGAGCTACCACCTGGCTGGACTTTATGTTTTTGTTTTTTGTTTTTTCTATTTCCACATCCTAGTAGAAGAGGCAGGATGGCGGTCGCCTTTCTTAGGTAGCCATTGACGACAGCTTCCTGTGTGTGCCATGAACCTCACAGCCTGAATCATTTATTTAAAAAAAAAAAAAAAGTTTGTGGGCTTAGGCTGCCACTCACTTGGTATACCTATAGTCCCAGCACTAGGAAGGCAAAGATAAAAGAAGAGGGTCAGAAGTTCAAAGGTCTGGAATTCACTTCGTAGGTCAGGCGGGCCTCAAACTCAGGGATACACCCGCTTCTGCCTCCTGAATGCTGGGATTAAAGGCTTGTGTCACCATGCCTGTCTCCTTCCTCTTCTCATAAACTCACTGATCTACCCCTAGGGTGCTCTCCCTCATGATCAAAGAGTCTCATGGGTATCTCTCATCCCTCATCCAGCTTTGTCTCTCTCTGCTCTCGTCATCCTGTAATACTCCTCACACTGGGCTAATTGTTAATTTGTTAATGAGAAGTGTGGGGATTTGGTGTGTTCTGCTAGCCTCCCGAGGTCTATAACTGAGCGGGTGCTTCGTTAGCATTTGTTGGAAGAGGTGGACACAGTGATACAGAATCCAAGTACTCAGAGGCTGCAGCAGGAGGATCGGGAGTTTGAGACCAGCCTAGAATCGCGTAGCTGCAGTTCTGGATTAATCCCCACCAAGTGAAGAACTTTCTAGAACAGGCAGGACACAGGTGTTTGGAAGACACTCGATCACTTGCATAGGACCCAGAGTCTGGATGTGTCTCTGTCAGAATGTAAGGTAATGCAACTCCCTGACCACTGTGCACTGCCTTGACAGGATGTGGAAACAAGGCTGAGGACCGTCCCCAAATGGAAGGGCCCAGGAGGACAATGACATCTATCACCATTATCAACATTGGTGACAAAGACTGGAGTTTGCACAAACCCCTGGGACAGGAAAGAGATGGCCCCAAGCACGCTGCTGATAACCCTGTTTGGGAAGGGGCAGGTGAGAAGGTGAGATACCTAAGTCAATTTCTAAGTCACTTGTCTGGCCAGTGTGGCCATCAAGAGGACTATTCAGGAGGTAGGGGGACAGTAAGGCTTAGCTCCAATGCCAACCAGGGGAAAAACAAAAACCAACCTACCACCATTTTTACCTCCCCTGAATCAAACAGCGCCCCTGTACACAGCAACGGACAAAGTCTGGTAGGCTTTCAACATGGTATGTTTCAAGAACTTTCTTCCTGGCCAGGGAGGTGTGTGTGTGTGTGTGGTGGACTAGGCAATGTCTACCCAACCCCATCAGCATCCCAATAGCATGTCAAAACTTATTGACCAACAATAAGCACACTTATTGGGCTTACTCCTGGGTTACTGACAGGAGCCCGGCTAGACCCCAAGCATCTTCACCAGAAAGTCAACACCCAGCGTAAATGGCAGCCTCCCCTGGCAGAGCAGATGGAGCCCACTTCCCCAGTCCCCAAATTATAAATTATATACTTTAGCCCCATCCCCCCCACCTCCCAAAGACCTTAAGGCTAAGGACAATTAGGGGAAAGTCATTTACAGCTAGTTGGAAAGAGTGGTTCAAAGGGTCCTGTCTCCTTCCGGTCCCCTCCTTTTAGGAGTGAATGTCAACAGTTAACAAGCCCCTCCATGATCATCCTTCAGAAGTTGGGACATCTGAATTCATGAAATCTGACCCAGAGTTTAGTTGTGCTGTACAAGATAAAATGCCATGGCCAAGCATGAAAGGAAGGGACAGGAGGCCTGTGCTGGGAAAGATGGCTGATGGACACCTAGGAAATCATATACGTAGAGAACCATCTACACTTCTGGTTCAGCCAAGTAGAACCCAGGTCACTGGAGGACGTTCTGCTGCATGCTGGAGCCGAACCCTTGAAGATGTCACCCACTCGTGTGGACGAGGAATGAGGAATCTGATGAGGTGACGGACAGACAGTACTGCCAACATGTGTGAACTTCCGTTGGCTCGACTTGAACAGTTCGATGACAAATGCAGGGAATTACACAACCATAGCAACTCATTCAAGCCAACACCAATGCTGTGTCCCCTACACAATTCCTGTTGAAGTTTAGTCACAAGTACAAGAAAGGTACTCAGGGGAAGGTTCCTTATGAGGAAAGACCTGAGGACAGGACTCTTATGGATAGTGCCCAGGACTAGGATGTGAGATAGACATTTTGGGGTTTTGTTAATGATTTTTATTATTTCTATTTTATGTACATTGGTGTTTTGCCTGCATGTCTGTCTGTATGAGAGTGCCAAACCTCTCAGAGCTGATTACAGACAGTTGTGAGCTGCCGTGTGGGTGAGTAGCCAGTGCTCTCTCTCCAGAGAGAGCTATCTCTCCAGCCCCAAACCTTTTTATTTATTTTTTTTTCCACGTGGAAACGTTTAATGAGAGAAGAATAGAAGAAGAGAGGAAAGGCTGACCACAGGCATGTTGGCGGAAAAGGGGGGTGGGGAGAAAAGGGACAGAGAAGAGGGCACAAGAGCGGAGAAGAGTAAAAGCAAGAGCAAAACTTTTTATTTTATTTAAAAAAATTTTTTATGTGTATTGTTGTTTTGCCTTAACGTATGTCTGTATGAGAGTGTCAGATCTCCTGGGAGTGCAGTTCAGATAGTTGTGATTTACCATGTGGGTGCTGGGAATTGAATCTGGATCCTTTGGTTTGGTAACCTGCACTCTTAGCCACTGAACCATCTCTCCAACCCCAGACATTGAGGGTAGCTTTGTTGGTTGGCTGATTGGCTGGTTGGTTGGTTTAACATTTTGGGTTTTTTCCCCTCTGCAGTTCCTGGCTCATACTTCTGCCCTACCTCATTTGATAGCAGATGCCAGGCCCTCATCACTCCAAAGGTTCCTCCTTACTCCGGATGGTCCTACCCTACAAGCAGGAGGGAGAGAGAAAGCTTCAGAAAGGCCGAGAAGAGTCTGGACAGACAGACCCTGCAGTGGAAGCTCACCCAGTCTAGTTGCATAAAAAGACTCCACCCACAATGGGCAGATAGCCAAGTGGGTGGAGTCCCTGGGGGGCACTCCTACAGAGGGCAGGGAAGCCCTGATCTCTTGTCCCCACATCCCATCCTGTGCCTCTCTGGCTACATCTATAATATCCTTACAATTGACTGGCAGATGAGTTTCCCTGAGTACTGTGAGCTGTTCAAGAATGACTGCGGGCTGGAGAGGTGGCTCAGTGGTTAAGAGCATTGACTGCTCTTCCTAGAGGTCCTGAGTTCAAATCCCAGCAACCACATGGTGGCTCACAACCATCTGTTATGGGATTCAATGCCCACTTCTGATGGGTCTGAAGACAGCAACAAAGTGCTCACATACTTAAAACAAATAAATCTTAAAAAAAAAAAAAAAAAAAAAAAAAAAAAGGAAAGAAAGGAAAAAAGAAAAAAAAAAAAAAAAAAAGAATGGCTTTGAGGTCCCCAACTAACAGACAGTCTGTCAGGAATAAAGATTAAACCAACGAGGGCTGTGACTGGGGGGTCTGAAGAGGCAGAGAATGGGGTCGGATGGCCTAGGAATTGAGCCTTCAATCTGAGGAATATAGAACTACCTTCAGGAGTAGAGGCCAGTTGCATCTGTGGTTATAGTAAACTCTTGCTGATGGGGAGAAAGCCTGTGAGATTGAGGGGGACCAAACCCTCAAGGGAAGGGTGTCCTGTCTTCTGCCCACGGGGACAGTCCTTCAGAGCACAAGGGACCAGCTTCTGTGCATACAACAGATCAACCAACACCTTCATCTTGGACTTCCCAGCCTCTAAACTATAAGGAATAGATTGCTGGAGCCAGGACACACACAGTGGTAGAACACTTGCCTGGCAAGCTGGAGACCCAGCAGCATTCCATCCGTCATTGAAGAAAGAAGAGGAGGAAGGGAAGCTGAAAGCAGGAATAACAAAGGCAGAGAAATTTCCCAGCCTTAGGTATTTTGTTACAGTAGCAGCACAAACACTCTCCACCTCTTATCAGCTACAGTGTTGCCAACGGAGCAAATGAGTCTGTGATGGCTGACATCAGTCCTTGGTTTGTCAAGATCTAGAATCCTCTGTGAGGGAGTCTCAAGGAGTCTCAAGTCTGGAATGGGTTAGCCTGTAGCCTTCCTGTAAGGGATTTTCTTGATTGAGTTCATCCGGATGGGAAGACCTACCCTGAATGTGGTTGACACCATTTCTTAGCTGGACCCTGGACTGAGTGAAGAGGCTAAGTTCAGCACCCGCATTTGTTGCTCTTCTTTCTGGGGATGTGAGGTGAGGGCTGTCTCAAGTTCTTGCTGTTCTGAGTCCTGCCATGATGGACCATAACCTACAGCTGTGAGGCAAAATAAACCCTCCTCCGCTGTGTGTGCTGATCAGTCTTTAACCATGACCACAGGAAAAAATACTATCTGTCTTTCTGTCTGTCTGTCTCCCTTCCTTCCTTCCTTCCTTCCTTCCTTCCTTCCTTCCTTCCTTCGTGTGATGTGTGTGTGTGTGTGTGTGTGTGTGTGTGTGTGTGTGTGTGTGTGTGTGTGTGTATGCATGCATTGTGGCATTTTCTAAACGAAAATCTATAGCATAGCACTTCCCAATTTATCTGCTTGTCAAACCACAATCACACCACAGCTTGGCGGTGTCTGCACAGCAGTGGTGTGCGGCTTTCACCACACCCACTCTGCTTCCTCCTCCTGAACTGAAGCAAGCCATCCCCATCAACACACACCTGCCCTCCCTACCACACCACTGCACTCCACTCCCTGCCACTAGAAACTATTCCAGGGACCAATCACGGGGCGTTTGTCCTTCCGGTCCTGGCTTATTTCATCTTTTTCAAATATTTACCTGTGCCTCAGCTGCCTTCTGTCTTGTGCAGCCATAATAAAATACCACAGACACAGACTGGTAACTTGTAGAACAGAAGTGTATTTCTCACAGCTGTGGGTTGAGCCTTAGGCAGATTCAATGTCAGGTGAGAGTCTGGGGTCCACTTCCGAGATTTTCTAGATGATGCCTTGAACACGGTGTCCTTCCGAGGGGTAGAGCACTGTGTCTCACAGATTGGCCTCGGGGAATGCCAGTGAAGGATGATGCTATTAGGCTAACTCAAATGGAAGACTCATCCTTGTAGTGGACCACATTTTTACAGACCGCATAACAAGAAGGAAACCCAGACACCCAGCATCCTCCTCATTCTACCTCCCACCCAAGCACAGGGCAGGTGACAAGCTGCCTCCAACTTGCCTGTCCCCTTGAAAAAACTCCCTTCTGGTCACCGACATCTTAAAATGTCTAGAAACTTTTCCAGATGACCCTGTTGAGAACCAGCTGCTCCCCTGACTGTGTGCCCCCAACAGCATCTGTGCAGGGCAAAGGTCTAGTGTCCCCAGCATGCCATTCTGTCACGATAGCTTCACTTTGTGTCAGGACTGCTTAACGATTAGAGCAGTTTTCTAGTTAGGGTCACTGTTGCTATAATGAAAGCCCGTGACCAAAACAAGCTAGGGGAGGAAAGGGTCTGTTTAGCTTAGGTTTCCATACCTGTAGTCCATCACTGAAGTCAGGATAGGAGCTCGAGCCAGAAACCCAGAGGCAGGAGCTGATGGAGAGGCCATGGAGGGGTGCTGCTGACTGGCTTGTTCCTCATAGCTTGCCCAGCCTGCTTTCTTGTGGAACCCAGGACCCCCAGCCCAGGGATGGTTCCATCCATGATGGGCTGAGCTCTCCTGTATCAATCCCTAAGTAAGAAACGGCTTTGCAGTTTCTTGAGGTTCCTTCTTCTCAGATAATTTTGAGCGCCTGTCAAATAGGCATAAAACTATCCAGTATAAGCAGATTCTCATGTAGCCAAGCAATTTTAAAAGTGTATGTGTCTGTGTGTCCCTGTGTGTGTACATGTGGTGTGTATGTGTGTGTATGTAAATGTATGTGTGCGCATGAATATGAATGTGTGTATAATATGTGTGTGTATGTATGTGAATGTGTGTATATGTGTGGTGTGTATATGTATGTGAACATGTGTGTGAATGTGTGTATATATGCATGTGTGTGAATGTGTATGTGGAGTGTGTATATGTGTGAATTTGTATATGTGTGTCTGAATGTGTGTATGTGTGTGTGTGTACATGTGTGGTGTATGTATATGATGTGAATGTATGTGTGTGAATGTGTGTATATGTGTGCATGTGTGCGAATGTGTGTATATGTGTGGTATGTGTATATATGTGTGTGTTGTGTGTATATGTGTGTGTGGCCTGTATGTGGTCAGAGGACAACCTCACCTTCCACTTTATTTGAGATTTCACTGTTATTGGATTACAGATGTTCACACTACATATCCCGATTGTATGTGGTTTCTGAGGACTTGCACTCATGTGCTCTTGCCTCCCAAGCTCCTCCAGCTTAAAGATTTTGAACAGAAAACAACCCTTTTGTCTTCTGCATCTGTATTAAGTGTGTGTTGAGCCCTGTGCAGGCTGCACCACCTCCTGTGAGCGAAGCGGCCTCTTGGTTTTCACCTTCATCTGGGGACATATAAATCCTACTTAGAGTCAAGATGGGAGATCACGCAGCGTGTGAAAATGAGATAAACAGGCTTGTGGTGTCTGTATACAATAATCCAGTAATCCAGGCCCTTTACTCACAAAACTGGAAGCAAGGAGACCTTGCAGCACCCTCCAACGTAAATAACACAAATGCACTTGCACACAACACACACATGCACGCGTATCCGCACCCGCACGCACATCCGGAAATAGCAAGTCTGGCGGTGGAGGCGGCTGACAACCACAACCTGGGCACCTTTCAGCAGCTCCAGGTCTCCTCCTGGCACTGTCTGCAGAGCTTGGTTCTCACCCACAAACACTTGAGTTTCCACTCAAGCCTCTGAAGCTCTGTTAATACCCATCAGTCCCAGACAGAAGCTCTTATTCCCTGAGACGACCGCGGTTGGGGGATGCTGAAGAGGCTACAGGGAAGACCGCGGTTGGGGGATGCTGAAGAGGCTACTTGGCCTAAGATCCCCTTGCACAGGTAGATTTCATTTGCTCGTCTGTGTTTATCAAGGCTGATCACAGGATGTGGGAGATGAGTCAGAAATCATCAGAGTGTGAAAAGCAACGCTTCCTTCCCGGGAAGGGGGAGCAACGAGCCCTCAGATTGCCCCCCTTTTTTTTTCTTCACTGTGTCCCTGGCCCCTGGTCTGGGACGGTGAATTAGGAATAAGGACTCACATTGGCTGAGGACATAGTGCAGTGCAGCCTACTGATGGCAGCTTCAGATGCCTCTGCCGTCACCGTCCCAGGAAGGATGGGGGCGCCACTGAGTAAAGCAGACCTGATCACCTAACTCAGGTGTCCCGGTGTGTGGACTCTACCCCACACCCATCCATGGAGCAGACTGTGTTAACAGTATGTTCATAGCTGACAGTAGCTGACCATGCTGGTAGGGGAAGCCTCTCAGGGAAGGCTGTTTGTTCCACAGAAGTAGCTGACAGTCGGAGAATATTCTACTTCCCAAGGCCCACACAATAAAGGATGTGTGTGCCTATTGCAATTCTTGCTACATACACCACAAACTGGCCTCAAACTAGCAGTCCTCCTGCCTTAGCTTCCTAAGGGGGCAGGAACACTACCGCCAGTGTGCACCACACCAAGCACATTGTTCTTTTTGGGTCAGCGTGTTTGTTGCGCTGGACCAGCATTTGTCTCTTCCACGACACTGGAGCAGTTCTGGATTGAGTTCTGTCAGCTCTCTCCTCACAGCTCTGAGGTCTTTTTAAAGCTGTCTGTCTCCTTGGGAAGCTGTCATGGTCCCAGGCCTGCGGGGGAAGTGGTTGAGATATGGGGGAGGGAGGGAGGGGGAGTGTTAACAATGATTCCAGTGACTCAACCAACGTGAAGACCCTGCAGTCAAAGTCTCCTGACACCCTTTCCCCCCCACAGCCAGGCTCGAGTGGCAGACATAGGGAGAGAGAAGTACGTACTTGCCAAGGGTACGTGCTCAGGGGTTGCGCTGTCCTGGCTGACAGCCTACGGCGAAGTTGGAGCTGGGGCAGGTGGGGCTTGTTTGGGTGCTGATGGTGGAAACAGCTGGGGAAACAGATGAACAAAGATAGCTAGGGGGGGGGGGGGAGTGGGGGGAATGGAGTGGGAGGGGAGTGAGGGGGGAGGGAGGGACAGCAGCTGGAAACAGATAAACAAAAATAGATGGGGAGTCAGGGAGAATGGGGTTGGGGGGAGTGGGGGTGCAGCAGCTGGGAAGAACACTCCCAAGGGAGGGCCAGAGCCAGCCTGGCAGGGGACAGGACACCACTTCTGGCCTCAGGTGCTTTATAGAGTAGCCAGCGATGTGGAGCTCAGGCGGCTTTTACCCGATGGCTCTAAGTTGCTGAATGTAGCCCTGCTGACTCAGCGCCTCCAGCTGTGTGTCCTTGAGCAGGCTACACACTCTCTGAGCCACAATGACTTTATTTAGAATAGCTGGATCTGTATCTAGACGAGAGAGCATGAACATTTTAATGTGTATAATACATGTTCTCATGAGCGACCTGGCTCCCGGTACAGAGCCCGTGTTCAGTAAGCATTAGTCACTCACGGGACAGCCACCACAGGCCTGGTGGTCCTCATTCCTGCTGCCTGTGCCTTTGTGTGACCCTCTACCCCCGAGTGACTCACTTCTAAAGGATAAGCAGCCAAGCTGACAGAACACAACTGGCCACTAGCAGTGGGCTGGCCTTACCCTCTCCTTGCTGCCTATTTATTCTGCCCCTTGGGCTCGCTTGCTCTGAGAACACTAGCTAATAGGTTCTGAGATGATCGCACAGGGGTGTGTTGGCCCACAGATGCCTGCACCCCAGGATGGCTGTGACTGAGGCCCAACAGAAAATCATAAAATTGAGTTAAAACATTTTACGATTTTTTTTTGTTTGTTTGTTTGCTTGCTTGCTTGTTTGTAATTCAGTTGCAGGGCTCTGGGTGACGATGTCTCTGAGAAAACACAGAAGGTTGGAAGTCCCTTCTAGGACCACTCATGAGGTTGGAGCCACCATTGACCTTGAGGAACTGGCCATGTGCACACGAGCTTGGAGGAAGAACTTTCCACAACATCTTTGAGATGACCTGGGGCAGAGGATCGTTAAAGTACTGTGCTCTCAGATTCTTGCCCACCCAAAGTCATGTGACACAAACAATGTGTCTCATGGCTTTGGAATGACAGCAAGGTGGTTGGAGATCTAACCGGGACTGGAACTCCACCCTTCACTTCCTGTCCAGCTCCCTGCTGTACTGTCTAATGCCCCTCCAGCCCTCCTTTCTATTTCTGCCATTTCCTGCATATCGCTTGATGGTGTTGGCGGGTGCTGCTGGCCTAGCTCTCTCTGCTCAGCCATTTTGGCAGGCACACACCCTTCCCTACTGCCGTGGTCTACGGAGAACACCCCCAAGCCCTCACCCCACACCCACACCCACACCCACACCCCCCACTGCTCAAACTCCCAGAGCCTGGGCTCCTCCCCACTGTTCTCTGAGAATTGAAATGCAAAATGGAATCTAACTGCGGATGACTCTCAGCCCTGGAATCTGGTCTCCAATGAAGAGTCAGGACTCAGGCCCTTTCCTGGTCTTCCAGCTAAGCTTGGAGCTTTGAGTGCCAAGATGAAGTGGGTCGCTGGCCAGGTAGAGGGGAAGAAGGCTGGGAAGGAGACCTGATGTGAATCCAGGGCCAGCTCTACACCCAACAAGCTGGGCCATGTGGAACGGTTCCTGCCTGCCCTGAGCTCAGGCACAGCTTCTTTAGGGGTCTGCTGTAAGATGCTTAAGCAAGGTGAAGTGGAGGGGGTCCTCTTTGGGTTTTTATGGTGGAGGGGGATGGCTTGGCTCCAGGGTTGCTAACCACCTACATCTCCCAGCCTGTGAGGAATAACAACAGTGCCTGTCAGGTTTGTCATTCAGTCTTCTTATGATGTGTGTTTTATGAACCGAGTCCCCAGTCCCTGCGCCCTAAAGTCAGAGAGTGGTGGCCATATGCTGTCCCTCTATGCTCCTGAGCACTGCCCAGCCCGGCCCTTCACGCCAGTCTTGCTTTGTCACAGTGTTCTCTTGTTTTAAAATAGCAGTTTTCATTTTACCCCGCTGCCCTCTGAGAGTCAGGCCTGAAGCAGAGTACAGGGAGTGCAGGCTGTAGATCAGGAGGCTCGTGACATTTAGACCCATTAATCCATCAAGGGAAGCCGTGCTACCTCACAGAGAGACAGACCTGACTCCTCTCCCTGGTGCTGGAGCTCGGGCAGTACCTGCAACGTATCTTGGCAGCTCATGTCCCAGCACCCCAAAAACAGCCCAAAGAGTTTGGCGTCAGGTGCTCTGACCTTTGTCCCCAGTTTTTTTTTTGTTTTGTTTTGTTTGTTTTGGTTTGGTTTGGTTTTTTTTTTTGGAGTGGGGAGAAGCTGATTGAATTTTGTAAGTGAAATGAGTTGCCATGAGAACACATGGCATAGTACCTTCTAGAATGGGAGACGTTGCAAGCTACCTCTAGTCGCCAGCATTTAGCTGTGGGCCTTCTAAGAGGATTCGGCATGGCCATGGAAAGTGTGAAGGGGTGTGTGTGTGTGTGTGTGTGAGAGAGAGAGAGAGAGAGAGAGAGAGAGAGAGAGAGAGAGAGAGAATGAATGAGACATGGGTGGGTAGCTAGAGCACTGTGCACTGTGTAGTGTGTAGATAGGTGGGTCATGGGTCAGTAGATGGGTAGATAGGCAAGTGGGTAGATAACTAAATGAGCGGGTAAATGGATAAATGCTTGAGTGGTTGAATGGGTGGATGGATTGATGGATAGGTGGGTGGATGGGTGGGTGGGTGGGTGGGGGTAGATGGATGGATGTTGATGGAAATGGATGATGGATGGAAATGGATGGATGGATGGCGATGGGTGGATAGATGGGTGGATGGGTGGATGGATGGATGGATGGATGGGTGGATGAATGGTTGGTTGAGGAGGTAAATGAGTAGATGAATAGATTTATAGATGGATGGATTGATAGATGGTTGAATGGGTAGGTTTCTAGTCATTCAGATATGGGTGGGTAAATGAGGAATGGGTGAATGCATCCATAGACGAACGAATGAATGACTTTCTGACCAAAAACCAGACGTTTTTTCCCAGCACCAATAAGGTTTTGTGAGAAAAATAGATGACCTTTGAATTCAGACTGTCCCCACTCTTGCTCTGTGTCCCATGCAGCAGTGACTCTTTAGACCGTGCCTTGTTGTAGGAGGCCCCTCTGTTCGTTTTGGACTTTGTTTCTCAAGACAGGGTTTCTCCAAGTACCCCTGGAACTCGATCTGTAGACCAGGCTGGCTTTGAACTCAGACATCTGCCTTCGTCTGCCTCCCAAGTGTTGGGGTTAAAGGCGTGTGCCGCCACTTTCATAAGCAGTTTTTTCATTTTGAGGGTGGAGAATTACTGTGCCCCAGGATGGACCTGCAGACCACACTACGTCTCAGGCATCACTGAGCAGCACAGACGGATAACGGCTTATTCCTGAGAGTAGAAAAGGAGCCACCCCACAGTTTCTCGGGTGACATAAGACTGTAGAGCGCTTGGGAATAAGAAAGTCAGACCCGGACTGTTGTGGTTTGCCCTGGAGTTATCTGTATTTTGATGCTAATTCCACTGCCCCAAGGACAGCTGCCTAGTCACATACTCAGGACTCAGGTGACTTCACCAGAACCTTCTCCCCATTGAATTTTTACAATACAGGTGAGGGGCAGGTACAGGATAGAAGGAGGCCTGTCATTGGAGGAGAAGGAAGGATAGGTGGGAGAGAAGTTTGAAGGAAGAGGAGGAGGCTGGAATGGAAAGGAGGAAGAGACAGGAGGGACAGGGAGAGAAGCCGTGGCAGGACAATATGGCAGGTGACATTAATATTCCACGCTGTATCTTTACAGGTTGTTACGAATGTTTTTAAGGGATGGATGTGTATTGGGCTTTGTATGTCTAGGTGGGCAATTATATCTTATCAATTGGACCTACGGTTATTGTGTTGTGTGTTCTTTCCTGTGTAGATTTAAGTGTAATGGAGTGTGGGGTGGCTGGGCTGGGCCGCCACAGAATTGGATTGTGTGCCTCTGGCATGATATCCAGCAGATATCTTGGGGCACTGCGGTGCCGGACCTAGTGGGGATAAAAGATACTTTTTTATTTTTTATATTTTTCAACAACACAGGACAGCCAGGGCCTGTATATGTATTCAGCATACCAAGCCATAGGAAGGCTGGGTCCCATAAGGGCACCTACCATTCCTGCTGCCAACCAGTCCTGCCTTTCACCTTTCAACTGGGCTCCAGGCTGCAGCTTTGCCTACAGACCTGATTCTCCTGCAACATCGGAAACAGCTTCTTTCTGGATTGGTGGATGACTGAATGGGAGGGGACACAGCTGCTGGGTGTGTAGGTGAGTGAGTGGAATAATGGGTGTTGGTGGGTGGTTTTGAGTTTATTATCTTATCAATACTGACTCATGTGCATTTCTCTTAGCCCACTTCTGGAACCTCTTGAACTCTTCTGTAGTGTCATTAACTTACATTCATTCTATAACTCATATCCACACTACACCCACACACATAACACACATAAATATACACACCACACTCATACACTCATACAAATACACACAAAATGCACACACCAGGGTTGATTTGGCTCAGTGGTAGAGCGCTTGCCTAGCAACATAAGGCCCTGAGTTCGGTCCCCAGCTCGAAAAAAAAAAAAAAGATAAAATAAATAAATAAATAAATGCACACACCACACATACAACACACATGCAGTATACCATATAAATACACAAATGTGCCACATACCACACATACATATACACCACACACATACACCACATGTACACATACATACACATACATACGCATATACAGCACACAACATACACACCACATACACACACATAAATACATATACACTGTGAATCACATGCACCACACATATATACCACACACATCATGTATATATACTCACATACAACATACATAAATACATACCACACATATCACCTACACATAAATACACACACCACACACATACATGCACACACCACACACACAGCACACATAATACACACACAGATAAATACACATGTAACACACATATATACACCACATATTCACATGCATACATACAACCACCCACAAACACACATAGCACACTTACACACATACATATACACATAAACACATAAATAAGCATACACCACATACACACATAGATAAACATACACCACACACATACAAACATAAATACACACACCACACAGACATACATACAAGTAAGAGGACCTTCATTCACCTTGGCCAGGTTACCAATATAGGCAGGATTACCTGTCAAGTCGCAATCTTTGAAACCACTGGATTTTTGAACTTATCATTCGTTACTCAATAAATTCTGATATTTTGGGACGATGCACAAGTGTTTGTCTAGGGCCCATTCACAATACTGACATCAACCTGTGTAGAAACAGGCCGACAACAGGAAATTGTATATAAAGGAATGCGTTTCTTTAGCACCTGAGGACGCTTCTAGTATAACTCGTTGTTTCTCAGACCACTGAACAGGTGTTCTGTGAACAACACTTCAGAGCTCTACTGAGCTCTACAGCCAAGATTCAGAACCTCAGAGGCTCCCACAAAGGCATCCTCCTTTGGATGGGACCTGACCGTCATGGAGCCTCTCTCATGGTGGACATTGTACCAAACACAGGATTGTGAGCTTGCTCACTACAGCGATGGCCACCAGAGCCTCCTCCTCGGTCAAAATGAGTTATGGGCACATAGAGCCCACAGAAGTGATTTCAATGAAGTCACCAAACCACAGCACAGGAAGTTCACAGTCCCTCAAAACGCAGGTTGGGAACACAGGAGTTTGAGGTCAACCTCAAACACTAGTCTGTTGGGACACATGCCTGCACCTTTAGAGCTAATCCCATAGCCTGAACCAGACCATGGCTCCTCACAGCTCCCTCTGAGACTGAGAATTAGGAAGCAGTCTTTGCTGAGACTTAGCAGTTGCCTACATATGATACCTGACTTCCCCATGTCCCCTGTCACAAGTACTATGCTGAAATAAATCACAGGGTACAAACCCTTCCCACTACCCTAAAAGACTATGGAAAGTCAGATCTTCTGGGCATAGTGGAACACCCCTGCCTCTAATTCCAGCACCTGGGAGGCAAAAGCAGATGGATCTCTGAGATTCAGGTCAGCCTGATCTATGGAACAAGTTCCAGGACAGCCACGGCTGTCCTCGAGATCTTGCCTGCCCCTCACAAGCTTCTAAAGGGAAGCCTCATCATTTTCAGATTCTCCATATGTTGTGAGGTTCCTGTCTAATGTTCTTCTTCCTGTCTTGAGGCCCTGATGCTATAAATGGCTTCACTCCTGAAGGGAACATGTGCACCTGTGTGCATGCATGCGCGCGCGCGCGCGCGCGTGTGTGTGTGTGTGTGTGTGTGTGTGTGTGTGTGTGTGCATGCACACACGCTGTCTTGAACACCTCAGAGTGGAGAGATTCAAGAAGCCAGTTTTTCCTTTGATGATAAATCACAGGAGAGCAAGGAGTCTGCAGGACTAGGAGAGACAGGAAGAGTACGGAGTCCCCCAGGATACATGATGGAACCTTTGTATAAACAGCCACATGCAGTGACCAACTAAGGTGGGAGAGATCTGAGTTAAGGCCTGGTAGCTTGACAACACCAGGAAAGACACAGAGATTCTTTGCCTCTCTCTTCTGTTTTCTTGTGATGTCTTCTCTCTGGAGGGAGGAGCTTAAACTAGGCTCCTGTGAAGTGGAAACTTAAGGGCTCTTTGGTAAGTCAGTTGAGTGGTGTTTTGCAGAGGCAAACATGTAAAGGAACGCTTCATTAAAATGATCACGTATGTGAAAGGCTAACGCAGATTCGTGAAGGAACGTTTTGCTGAAGCAGACACAGGAGAGAACATTCTGCTAAGGCAAGCACGTGAAAGGACACATGATGAAAGATTCTTCGCTAACGACAACAGGCATGTATTGGTCTGCCTTACATTGCATAGTTGAGCTGCATTTGTCGGGACTCTATAGACAGAAATGCACCAAAAATTTTTGGTGCTGTACTGCAGTTTCTTGCTGCTTTTGAGGACTCGGGCTGATTGGATACATGTGCTGAGGTAAGGCGTGTGGAGGACATGTGATGTTTGAAGGATATAAATAGGACTCCACTGAGTGACAGAGACAGAACGTGGCTTGCTGGGACAGCTAGCTGTGCAACACTGGTGGGTCTCGAGTCTTTGCTGATCTTCGCTTCCCTAAGAGAGACACAGACGGGAACTTCTGGTGTCCCTCTGGGTCCCTCCTGCTGCCTTGAGCGGAGGCTGAGGCCTGGCTGTCTCTGCTAGGTTGTGCCACCACTGTTGCCAACCAGACTCTACTGAACTAGACTGCTGGTGTATCCATGAAGTGTTTGCAAGTGGATTGAGCTGCCGCTGCCTGCTGACCTGTGAACTGAACTGCCGATTTCCAGACAATGCAGACGGGAGTTGCTCCAAAGAACCTTTCTAAACAGGTCCACTCCCCCCCCGTATCCTTTCTTTTCCACTACCTCTGGTGGGTGGTAGGCTGCAAGGGAGGTTAGAATGTTTAAGAACCATCATTAAAAATAGGGGGCTGGAGAGATGGCTCAGCGGCTAAGAGCACTGACTGCCCTTCCAGAGGTCCTGAGTTCAAATCCCAGCAACCACATGGTGGCTCACAACCATCTGTAATGGGATCCGATGCCCTCTTCTGGTGTGTCTGAAGACAGCGACTCATATATAATAAACAAACAACTCTTTAAAAAAAATAGGATTCAAAAAAATTAAAGTTACACTCATGGGTCTCCGTCCCCCTGTCCCTCCCACTCTGGTCCAGCAACGTGACTAGTGCCTGCAGACACTGTGAATGCCTGCTTCTCTTGGGTGCGCCTAGAGTGCAGAACCAACTCTGGACCCAGCTGGACTTCTGGCCTAGTTCTCTACTTCCCTTTTACCTCTGGGCATAGCAAGGTGCCACCTTGGACTTTGCCTCACAGCCGTGACACTGAAGCAGAATAATATCACAGTAGCCAACTCTAAAATGACAGTAATGAGTCCCTGACCTGGGACCTGGTAGCTTCCCTGATCAGCTGAGGACACCTCCTCCTCCCCCTCATCCATGGAACAATGAGAGTCTGAGCTATCTCTTTTAGCGGATCTCTGGAGATGCTGGGCTATACTGCAAGCAGAGAGTTGATTAAAGAAGAGACTCCATGGTGGAAGAGGGTACAGGCATTTGGGGGTCACCCATGGTCCAGTAAGTAACATCTTCCCTGTGCTCTGTAAGCAAACCCAAAACTTGGGTTTCCCTAAGTTGGACTTTAGTGAAATCAGGCTTTGGCTTGTCACTGGTGCCCATCTCGGGAGACAGGATTTTCCCCCCTGTGTCTCCTATAGGAAAGTTAATGCAGCTCCTGGGAAGGGATGGGAAGAGATTGCCAGAGACACAAGCTCACCCTCAGAGCGCAGCTGCCCTGCATGCCAGCAGACGCCCCTGCAGGGCTCGCCGGGGGCAGGAATGAGGGGACACAGTGGCAGTTTGTTATACATGACAGCTCTCTGAAAAGGGCACAGCATTTACTTTAGCAAGTCTGAGATAGGACCAGTGAGCTGCCTGCTGTGGGTAAATACCAAGGGTTAAAAGGCAGGTCCTGCGTCATCACCCTTTAGAAAGGACAGGAGCGGGGGCCAGCAGGGACTTGGCGGCATTCAGAATTAAGATCTGAATATCTCAGCCCTACACCTCAGGGATGCGATGGTCCAACTCTATTTTAGCATCATAAAGTTCCCGGGAGCTGGACCCAAATAATCTCCGATCATTACGGAATTTCAGATTTCTGGGCCTGTTTCCAAGTCTGCTATTAAGGCTGTTCATCAGAAGAAGTAGCTGCGGCCAGTGCCAGAGACTGACCCTCGGCAGAGGCAGACTTGAAGAAGTCCTGAGAGGCCCCCTGGAGTTCAGAACCCTCCTTGTCCTCTGCAGGATTCTTTCTCAAAGCTCCTGATGTTTAACCTCAGCCAGGTCCAGAAGCCACCCTGAACATAAGGTCATAATTCAGTCCTGGCTCTCTGGCCTCTTCCTTTTGGTGGAGTCCCCCTGCCCTCACCAAGGGTCATTCAGGAATAGGGTGGGGTCTTTTCTTTGGTTGTGACATGCCTGGGGACACCGCAGAGGAGGTATGCTGAATGTGCCCCTGTGACGGTTAATTTGGTGTCAACTTATCCAAGCCATGATGCCCAGCTGTTTGGCCAAGCATTTGTCTGTTTCCTCGATGTGTTTTTTAAAGATGAGATTCGCATTATTACCTCAGTGCCTGCCTAGAAGAGCAGCTCACACGGATGGGCCCTATCCCAGCAGATGAAGGCCTGGGATAAAAACTGAGGAATTACATATGGTGGCTATCTTAGTCAGGGTTTCTATTCCTACACAAAACATCATGACCAAGAAGCAAGTTGGGGAGGGAATGGTTTATTCAGCTTACACTTCCACATTGCTGTTCCTCACCAAAGGAAGTCAGGACAAGAATTCACCCAGGGTAGGAACTTGAAGGCAGGAGCCGATGCAGAGGCCATGGAGGGATGTTACTTACTGGCTTGCTTCCCCTGGCTTGCTCAGCCTGCTCTCTTATAGAACCCAGGACCACCAGCCCAGGGACGGCACCACTCACAATGGGCTGGGTCCTTCCCCCTTGATCACTAATTTAGAAAATGCCTTACAGCTGGGTCTCATGGAGGCATTTCCTCAAGGGAGGCTCCTTTCTCTGTGATAACTCCAGCTTGTGTCAAGTGGACACACAAAACCAGCCAGTAAAGTGGCACACACCTTTGATCACAGCACTCCTGCCTGAGGCAAAGGGGGGGGGGAGTAAAGGTGGGCAGATCTTTGTAAACTCTGGCTAGCCTAGTCTACGTAGGGTTTCTGGGCAGCCAGGGCTACACAGCAAGGTCCTGTTTCAAAGATAAGTAAATAAATAGCCCTCACTTATGACTTAACATGAAACAAAGAAACTGTTGAGTTTCTTTGCATTGGCCATCAACGGCTGGGCTTGGGGGCCTACCCTTAAGAGTGATTTGTTTCCCCAGGGAGACTCCCTTGAAGAAAACTAAAATTTTCGTTTTTGCAAATGGCTATTGTCTTAAGGTTTTACTACTGTGAACAGACACCGTGACCAAGGCAACTCTTTTTTTTTTTCTTTTTTTTTTTTTTTTTTGGTTCTTTTTTTTGAGCTGGGGACCGAACTGGGGCCTTCCCTTCCTAGAACTTTACCACTGAGCCAAATCCCCAGCCCAAGGCAACTCTTCCCCTGTCTCCGCTGCTCAGTTGTGGTGCTGTATTTGATTTCTCTGTTTTGTGACCTTGCTGTATTTTTAATATAAATTTTTATTAATTCTTTGTGAATGTCATATGTCTTAGACTTTTATTGCTATGAACAGACACCATGACTAAGGCAACTCTTGTAAGGACAACATTTAACTGGGGCTGGCTTACAGGTCCAGAGGTTCAGTCCATTATCAAGGTGGGAACATGGCAGCATCCAGGCAGGCATGGTGCAGGAAGAGCTGAGAGTTCTATATCTTCACCTGAAGTCCGCTAGCAGAACACTCACTTCCTGGCAGCTAGGACTAGGGATATTTAAGCCCACTCCCACAGTGTCACACCTACTCCAACAAGGCCGCACCTTCTAATAGTGCCACGTCCTGACCCAAGCATTTTCAAACTATCACTGGAGATTAGGGATGGGGGCATGTGCCCATCCTCTCCTTCCTGCTCTAGGACCCCATCCGGTGCAGACTTGTGCAGACAGACCCTGTGCATGCTGCCTCCGTTTCTGTGAGTGTGCAGGCTCTGTTGTGCCTGGAAGGCTTTGCTTCCCAGATGTCCTTCATCCTCTTTCTGCTTCCTCTTCCTCAGCCCCGAGGGGAGGGATTTGATGGAGCCATCCCTTTGAGGGCTGAGCATTCTAAGGTCTCACTCTGCTTGCTGTCTGGCTGTAGGTCTCCATATTTTTTCCTGTCTGCTGCAGGAGGAAGCGTCTCATGGTGGCTGAGCAAGCCACTGAGTAATGAACAGAGCAGAATGTCATTAGGAGCCATTTTGATGCTAAGTTCTTTCAGCAACACATTAGTATTGGCTTCTCCCCTAGTTCCCTGTCCTACAGAGTCTTACGCTCCCAGTCACCAAAGCAGCCCTGGCTGGTTGGGGCTTTCATTTATGGAATAGGCTTTAACTCAAACCTGACATTGTTCCCATAGCCTTTGTGCCACTTGTACACCAGTGCATACTGCAGGTCCCTCCTGCAGAGAGAGGGGTTTAGAGCTGGGTTGGTGTTACTTTGGTCCTTTGGTAGCGTGCAGAGTGCCTTTTAGCACCATTAGTCCACTGGCGTGAAGGCTCTAATTAGGCACCAGCTTGACTTCGTCACCTTCAATGAGTCGTGTAGTACCGTCCTCGCCAATAGGGCCTAACCGTCAGTGTGTGGAGAGCCATCAACAGCTTTGGCTTACAATCGCCAAAAACAAGGTCTCTTTATGTGGTTCTAGCTGTCCTGGAGCTCTCTATACAGACCAGGTTGACCTTGAACTCACAGAGAGCCGCCTGCTTCTACCTCTCAAGGGCTAGGATTAAGAGCTCCCATTCCTATGCCTGGCTACTAATAATTAAAAAAAATAATAATAATAAGGACGAGCCCGGAGAGGTGGAGCACGCCTTTGATCCCAGCACTCGGAAGGCAGAGGCAGGCAGATCTCCGAGAGTTCAAGGCCAGCCTGGTCCAGAAAGTGAGTTCCAGGACATCCAGGACTGTTACACAGAGAAACTCTGTCTTGAAAATCAAATTAATTAATCAATAAGTTAATTAACGAATTAATTAAAATAAAGAGTCAAGACCCAGATTCCTACAGGAAGGAGAAATCAGGTGCCTTTGGTCTCAAGGCATTTGCTCCTGAAAATTCCAGACTTGCTGGTCCCACCACCAGGTGAACCAGCTGCCCAAATCGGCAACTGCTCTACATCTGTCTGTCTGTCTCTCTCTCTTCCTCCTCTTCCTCTCTTTCTGCCTCTCTCCTCTATCCGGAACCCTGACTGACGCATGCCACCAGGGCCCCAGAGAGCCACCAATGTAACGAAATAGCTTTTGTTTCTGCCTCTAAGATGGTCAGCTGGGCACACGGCAGATACCTTTAATCCTGGCCCTTGGCAGGCAGAATCAGGAAAACTGAGACTATCAAGTCATTCTCAGCTACGTAGCAAGCTCGCATATGGGATGCCTGGCTCAGAAACAACAGCAGAGCCAAGGTGCAAACTGGAGACTGGAGCAGAGCAGACTGGGGGGTGCAAAGCACTTGCTGACAACCTGTGCTCCATTCCCAGAACACACTGCACAAAGTTGCCCTCTGCCCCTTACATGCATGGCATGGCACTAATGCATCCAGCTACATCACGCACACACGCACACATGCACACACGCACACGAGCAACGATGATGGAATTCAAACAGCATAAACAAAATGAAGAAGGAAATGCAGAGCTTAGGGGATAAGTCAGTCAGTGAAGGGCTGAGTTCAGAAGCTATATTAAAACAAAACAAAAACC
Source organism: Rattus rattus (assembly GCF_011064425.1). Classification (NCBI taxonomy): domain Eukaryota; kingdom Metazoa; phylum Chordata; class Mammalia; order Rodentia; family Muridae; genus Rattus; species Rattus rattus. The sequence goes on from NC_046162.1 coordinate 64,442,931, forward strand.
GACCAAACACACACATAGAAAACAGGGGTAGTAGCACATGCTATAATCCTTCTACTAGGGAGACAGAAACAGGAGGCTCCTTGGAGCTCACTGATCAGCTGGGTGTTGAATTCCAGACGAGAGACCCTGTCTCAAAATAATAATAGTTAATAATAATAATAATTTTTAAAAAGGGGATAGTGCCTGAGGAACCGCCAATACTCAGGTGCATGTGCATGCACAGTGAGTACAGAGAGAGAGAGAGAGAGAGAGAGAGAGAGAGAGAGACAGGGCAGAGACAGGGACACAGAGACAGAGAATGAAGAGTCAGAGTGAAGGACACCCTTCATTCAGACACTTCTGTTTAGCCCATTGAGGTAGCATTTGAGAGGAAACATGACTTGAAGAATGGTGCAGACTCTGTCAGGTCACTTGCCCCTGTCAGGGCTGGGCACCTGGCCTCCTGCCCAGGCCTCCAAGGTGCAAATGGTACCTCCACAAATAGCTCCCTCACCACCCCTGCTCCCTGGACTCTGACAGGGGAGGCTCAGACTCTGCTCATCTGAAGCAGTCAGGTTCTTTTTGTTGTTGTTGTTGTTTTTTTTTTTTTTTTCCAGAGCTGGGGACCGAACCCAGGGCCTTGTGCTTCCTGGCAAGCGCTCTACCACTGAGCTAAATCCCCAACCCCAGACTCTGCTCATCTGAATGCTGTTCATTCCCAGCAAGTACCAGACTTATGGGCTTGGTAGGTCCCATGGTGGACTGTGTTCTGTGTTTCTCGTCAAATGGTCTTGGAGACTGTGTTTGCTCTGAAACTTCAGTGAGCTACGTTTGCTCAGCAGGGTGTGATGAACTGAGCACAGTTCAGAGGGAAAGAAGAATGTACGATTCTTCCTCCAGACCGTGAGGCTGGCTGTGAAGCTCCTTGGGCTGTCCCTGGTCAGGTGCCCGCTGGAGGGAGAGTGTTAAGAGCTGGCCTTGTGTTTACAGAGCCCGCTCTCCTGGGTGCTGCTAGCCTTGAATGCCAGAGGAAGTTAATGGTCTTAATTAAATCACATGCATCAGGATTTTTCCACTGCAACCACCCCCTCCCTTCCTGACATACGAAGGACCCCAAGATGGCACCAGGCCTATTTAAGCCATTTAAAAGACAAAAGAGAGCCAGGTGTGGTCATGTGTGTGTGTGTGTGTGTGTGTGTGTGTGTGTGTGTGTGTGTATGCCTGTAATCCAGCACTTGGACTGTGGAAGCAGGAGACGACTCTGGAGCTCAAGGTCATGGACTTTGCCTCAAACATGAGGGGTGGAGTCCTGGAAAGAGGGCTGAGTGGTTAAGAGCTTGCACTGCACTTGCAGAGGACCTGACAACAGTCACATTGGAGGCCTGAAGCCTCTGGGACTGGAATCACAGATGGTTGTGAGCCACCCTTAAGGGCTCTTAACCACTGAGCCAACTCCCAGCCCAAAATTTAAAAGACAAAAACAAGCCAGGTGGTGGTGATGTGAATTTTTTTTTTTTTTCTTTTTCTTTTTTTTTTCAGAGCTGGGGACCCAACCCAGGGCCTTGTGCTTGCTAGGGCAAGTGCTCTACCACTGAGCTAAATCCCCAACCCCGGTGGTGTGAATTTTTAATGCCAGCACTCTGGAGGCAGAGGTGGGAGGATCTCTGAGTTCAAGGCCAGCTTGGTCTACACAGCAAGTTCTAGGATAACCAGGGATCATGAGAAAAGTCCCATCTCTAAAGAAAAAAAAACAAATGAACAAATGAGAGAGAGAGAGAGAGAGAGAGAGAGAGAGAGAGAGAGAGAGAGAGAGAGAGAGAAAGCAAAGCAAAGCAGACTGGGCTGGGTGTGGCAGTATGTAAGTGTAGTAACTATAACCCCAGCATTGTGGTGACAGGAGCTTGAGGGGGTGGCCAGCCAGTTTAGCTTACTCAGTGATTCCAGGCTCAGTGAGAGACTCTGTCCTCAAGAGATAAGGTAGCAGGCCATTGAGGGAGACATCCAGTTCCAGGTTTAGCCAACATGCTGAATGCACAGAGAGGCAGAGGTGGGTGGGGAGTAACCAGGCATTGTGGTGCATACCTGTAATCCCAGCTCTCAGAGGCTGAGGCAGGAAGACTGTGAGTTCAAGGCCAGCCAGAGCTACACTGAGCAGATCGATGACAGAATAAAGTCAAGAAGGCCATTGTGTGTACTTTACATAGGCCTGGGGGACTGGATGATTGCTAAAGTAATTGTGAATAGAAGCCACCTGAGAAGAGCAGGAGGAGGCCTTAACCTGTTTAGTTTTGTTTGACCTTGTATGTGTGCTGGGAGTCAGGCTTGGCTCCTTCCCATGGTCAGGACTTTACTAAGTCATTTCCCCCAGCTTGCTATTCTCTCTCTCTCTCTCTCACCCTTTCACTACCTCCCTTCTTGGTTTTTAACAAAATCTCATCATTTGATTTTAGCAAGAAAGGAGGCTGGAGAGATGGCTCAATGGTTAAGAGCACTGACCGCTCTTCCAGAGGTCCTGAGTTCAATTCCCAGCAACCACATGGTGGCTCACAACCATCTGTAATGGGGTCCGATGTCCTCTTCTGGTGTGTCTGAGGACAGCGACAATGTACTCATATAAACAAAATAAGTAATTCTTTAAAAAAAAAACCAGAACCAAGTGATTTTACCAAGGAAGACTCGAGCCAGAAGCTGGGGTGAAAGTCCTGCTAACACAGAAAGGCAGAGAAGGCAGCTGTCCTTCCTCCTCAGCAGTTGATGTCCCAGAAGCAATGCCCCTCTCTCAAAAACACTCCTTCAAACTGAGCATCGCTCCTTTCTCCTTCCTGCACATCTCTCTGCCCATCCCGACTTCCTCTCACTCTCTAAGGTTTTTTTTTCCTTAATAATCCTATGTTCACTTCCTGTCAACTGGTTGCTTGCTCCGCCTCTTGACCTGTGGTTGACTTTATTTAATCCTGTTTACAATATTCAAGCAGAAAGCTCTTGAATTGAAGGTGAGTGCTAAGGCTGAGCCATACCATAACTAAAACCAGGGTATTTCCAGTACATAACACTATCTTGGGGGTTCACAGTGTGGTCACACATCCCTCTATTCCTCCCCCTTCCCCTCTCTCTGTGTGTGCAGAAGTGTTCGCGTGTGTGAGTGTGGACACATATCCTGCCACAGTGGGCACACGGGGAGCCTCCAGGTTTCACTCTCCATTTCTTTTAATTGTGTGTGAGGATATAAGGGGTGCATGGGGGCCAGGCTGCGTACGTGGGGGCCAGAAGATAACTTTTTGGGGTTCCTTATCTCCTTCTACTCTCCAAGTTTGCATAGCAAGCACCTTTACCCGCTGAGTCTCGTAGGAGCTCCAGGGTTGCTCATGCTAAGATGTCCCTCTCTGGCAGTTCTTATTAAAGTTTTTTTTAAAGACTCATTTTATTATATGAGCACACTGTAGCTGTCTTCAGACACACCAGAAAAAGAGCATCAGATCCCATTACAGATGGTTGTGAGCCGCCATGTGGTTGCTGAGAGTTGAACTCAGGACCTCTGGAAGAGAAGTCAGCGCTCTTAACCGCTGAGCCATCTCTCCAGCCCCTAGGTTCTTAGGATCTGCACGCAGGTCTTCATGTTTCCATGGCAACCCCAGAGCCACCTCTCCAACCCATCAGCCTCAAACTTTGAGGACTCCGGAGGACCTCTCATGATGCAGTCATAGGGTATTTGTCCTTTGGAGTCTGACCCAGGTCACTGTCATTCTGCAGGTCTCAGGGTAAATCCACATGTGGAGGAGGTAGGTGACCTCCACATAGGGTGGCTCATGCCAGAGTTGTCATTCCATCTTCAGGCTGGATAACATTCCATGATATGGCCAGACCACACTCGGTTTATCTACTCATTAAGTATTTGAGATGTTTTCAGCCTTTATACCGCTGCTGTGGGATGTTTGTCTCTCGGGGACTGGGTTTCTTTTAGGAAGCTGTGGCTATCCACACAACCACGGTCGTCGTTGTCATCATCGTTGTATGACTTCTAATGTGGTTTTCCCAGTGGTACTTCGGAGCCCGAGGGCCTCGAGGTGTATACATACCCTCTGAACAGTTGCTTCTCATTTCAGAGTCTCCCTGAGCTGTTAGAGCCTTTACCTCAGTCGCGGCAGAGAATATCAATACATGGTCTTACCCACTCCCCCATTCTCCCCCACCCCTCCATCCCCCCACCCCGCTTGTGAAGGAGGACACTGAGGTAGGGACAGGAGAGGCTTTTGTGTTGTTTTACTTTTTTGTTTTGTTTCGTTTTTGAGACAAGGTTTTTCAGTGTAGCCTTGGCTGTCCTGGAACTCTGTAGACCAGGCTCTACTTGAACTCACAGAGATCTGCCTGTCTTTGCCTCCTGAGTGCTGGGATTGAAGGTTTGAGGATAGAAATCTTTTTTTTTTTTTTTTTTTTCCGGGGCTGGGGACCGAACCCAGGGCCTTTTGCTTGCTAGGCAAGCGCTCTTCCACTGAGCTAAATCCCCAACCCCTGAGGGTAGAAATCTTATAACTCACCAGTCGAGTTTTAGACCTGGCTCATCTGATGGCTGCACCCATGCTCCAATCCAATTATACCACACAGTTTCACCCATCACAATTATCATCCAGGCAGGCAGGCATAACTGTCATCTCATGGCAAAGTCTGACGTAAATGGAGCTGTGAGGCACAAAGCCACTCTCCCTGACTCCTAGCCTGAGTCTTAGACAGCGAGGCCAGTGTGATGGGCTTCTCCCACAGCCCTCTCAACCGTCCCTCAGGCTCACTGGGGCTTCCCTTTGTTTTTAATCCACCTCCAGGCAGCCACCTCACAGTTCTATGGCAACAGTGTGACGTCACGCACCTAACAGAGTGAAGCGTTGCTCAGCCCTGAATGAATCAGACAAGAGGAAGGTTAGAAGCCAGGGGGGCTAAAAGCCCCTAAAAGTTTAAAGCGATCCTGCCAAATGGTTGATTGGCTCCAGTGAGGTTAGTTCTGATCAATTATTAAGCAATACTTTAATATTTTAAGAGTTTGCTCAATCACAGAGAAATGAAAGCATTTCATGATTTTTTCCCTCTTACATACATCTTCTAAAAAAAAAAAAAGCCCAACCCTAAAACAAATGCAGATATAGTGGTGTCTTTTTTCAATATCCTCTCTGTCATTTTTTTGTCTTTGAATTTTTTTTTCCTCACCCCATCTGAATGACTAGAGCCTCAGTGGGCGCTGAGAAGAAACATGTGGATAGACTGGTTTATGTTTTCCTAAGTTTCAAACATCCACCTTTGTTTTATGAGCATCCTGAGCTGCTCCTAGCTTACTAATTGTAGTATTTTAATAAGAATGGCTTCCATAGGCTCATATATGTGAATGCTTGGTCCACAGTTGGTGGAATTGTTTTGGAAGGATTAGAAAGTATGGGCTTGTTGGAGGAGGTGTGTTAGTCCTCTTCCTCCTCCTCCTCCTCTTCCTCCTCCTCTTTCTCCTCTTCCTCTTCTTCCTCCTCCTCTTTCTCCTCTTCTTTCTCCTCTTCCTCTTCCTCTTCTTCCTCCTCCTCCCCCTTCTCCTCCTCCTCTTCCTCTTCAGAATATAAGCTCTCAGCTAACATCATGCCTATCTCCCTGCCACCATGCTCCCTGCCATGATGGTCATGACTCACCCTCTGGAACTGTAATCCCCAGTAAACTCCTTTTTCTTTAGATTGCCTCTGTCGATCATGGTGCCTCTTCACAGCAACGGAAGAGTAACTACAACCCAGTCTGTCTTCAGAGCCCCTGGAGCCAAGCCTTATGGGAGATGCAGACCTCTCCTCCTAGGCTGACCCCTGTCTGTTCTCCATAGACCTGGTCCCCCACTCCTCTCTTGCTCCACAAGGTCAGTCTTTCCAGGACTAATAATTGAGAATCTGAGTAGAGAATGGGGAGAACTGAAGTAGAGAGCACATGTTACGTTATAGGCACAACCCCTAGAATAAGAGGAGAGTGACCTCACATCTTATTCTGTGATCAAGTGTCCATTTGGAGTCTAATGCCTCTATTCAACCATCCACCCACCCATTCATTCATCGATCCACTTACCTACCCATCCACCCACCCACCCACCCATCCATCCATCCATTCACGCACCCACCCATCCATCTACCCACCCATCCATTCAACCATTGATCCATCTACCCACCTATCCACTCATTTATCCATCCATCCACTCATCTATCCATCCATCTATCTTCTCATTGGCCTATCCACTTATACACCTGCTTATCACCTATCTTTCTATTAACTTCTGTCTTAGTCAGGGTTTTACTGCTGTAAACAGACACCATCACCAAGGCAACTCTTATAAAGGACAACTCTGTAGGAAAGTTCCCAACAATAAGCTTATTAGTCCAGCTGGGGTCTCTGAGAGATTGAAGATCCTCGGCTGGGGAGATAGGGATGAGTAGGGTACATAGGTGATAGATAGGTGAACATTGGAAGATGGATGCCCAGTTGAAGGAATTGATGGATAGATGAATGGTGTATATCTGGGTCAATGGGTAGATGGATGGATGGATGGTAGGTAGAGGGTGGATGGGTCATTGCGTGGTTAGTAGATGTCTGGTGGATGGGTGAGTGGTGGATAGATGGTGTGGTGGTTTGTATTTGATTGGCCCAGGGAGTGGCACTATTACAAGGTATGTTGGAGGAAGTGTGTCCCTGTGGGGATTGACTTTGAGACCTTCCTCCTAGCCTCCTGGGAGCCAGTCTTCTCCTGTTTGCCTTCTGAACAAGATATAGAACTCTCAACTCCTTCAGCACCACGCCTGCCTGGATGCTGCCAAGCTTCACGATGTGATAATAGACTGAACCTCAGAACCAGTAAGCCAGCCCCACTTAAATGTCCTTTATGTATGTAGCTTTGTGTAGTTTTTTGTTTGTCCTGTTGTCCTGAACTTTGCTTTCGGTCTTTTTTTTTGGAATTGCCCCTGGAATTGTTTATGGTCTTTATCTGCTACAGGCTTGCAGATATGACCGACAAGTATCTAATTTCAGTCTGTCAAACAAGGACTCCCCCACCCTTCCTCTGGGGGTCCAAATGAGGATCGCTGTGAAGTGATCCTCACGCCGGGCAAACTCCAGTACTTTCTACCTGCCCATCTTCCAGGGGAAGCTTATTGGAGGAGGGTGTCTTAGTCAAGCTTTCTGCCCTGTTTTAAAACACTGGAACATAGGGGTTGGGGATTTAGCTCAGTGGTAGAGCGCTTGCCTAGCAAGAGCAAGGCCCTGGGTTCGGTCCCCAGCTCCGAAAAAAACAAACACTGGAACATAAACAACAAGGCCGGGTGGGGGTTGCGGGGGTTAATTTCATCTTGAAACTTTTCAGGTCACCCACTACCACTCAAGGAAGACGGAAGGAACTCAAACTGAGTAGGAATGTGGAGGCTGGAGCTGTTGTAGAGGCCCTGGAGGAGTCTGATGAGCTCCATTTGTTTTTCTTTATACTCCAAGGACCACCTACCCAGACGTAGCACCAACCGCAATAGGCTGGCCCCTCCCACATCGACTACTGGCCAATCTGGTGGGGGGCATTTTCTCAATTGTTTCCCTCTTCTCAAAGGGTGTCAAGGCTTTGTGGCATTTCCATAAATTACTCAAAATCACTTGGCTTGTTTAGATCATACTTCCTAATTAATGCAGACCTTTAAGATTGTTTTGAGTTTGCAAAGTTTTCTTAAATGGGCCAGTATTTTAAACTCCAATAGCCTCCGCCTCCCAACCCAGATTCTCTCTCTCTCTGTCCGCCGGGTTTCCCAAGCCCCCGGCTTCCGCTCATGGTGGAAGTCTTACCACACAGCTGGCACAGAGGAATCAGCTTTTGACTTTTCTGAACTCCAAGTCTCACCAGCCGAGAGCATTTTGTAATTGATTTGCCGCCATACAATTCACAGGTGACTAACATGCCCCAAAGCTCCTCAGCCGCTCCTGGCAACGTACTTGGCTGCCTCTGTGTGCGCTGTCTGCTGCACACGTCACCTGCGCGTGGGCGGATGTGAGGCAGGAGCCTCAACACCCCACACAATGGCTGAGCTGGCCCTCTCTGCCTTTCATACATTCCCTGGGTTCGATAACAGGGTTTGCCTTAGCTCCTCAGTCAGTGTATCCTAAAGACGGTCCCTGAAATATTTATTAAGAAGGAGATCTATTTTTAACTGGGGCTGATTTCAGTTCTATTATTCATACAGCCTCGCAGGGCAGACCTCACGCTTTTGTGCTCGGAGAGAGTGAAACATAGCAGAGGCACATCCACAGCCAGAACCTGGGGCTCGGGGAGGGCAAGGGGTTTGGAGGCTGCGGGTGAGAAACAGCTGTTTGATGTCACTCACGGGATCTCCCAAAGGTCCTTGGTCAGCTCACTCTGCTCTTACTTTTAACATAGACTCACCTCCATCCCCTTCCGGCCCTTCTGAGGCCCCCCTCTCCCAAAAAGATGGCGCTGGATCACCAGAAATCGTCCTGGGAGGCCTCAGCCTGTGTAGAACAGGGAGAACCATCTTTATTAAAGGCACCTGCTTCCCTGACCGGCTCCCGCTGACAAGGTCTTGAAAAACAAGCTGGGATCTGTCAGAACCTTAACAGGCACACGCCTCCTTACCGAGTCAGAGAAGACAGATGGTGAAGGTACCAGAGGGGTGACCTGCTGAGGGACAAGGTTTGGAACCCTATCTTCCTTCACGCCTGAAATGTCTGCGTATAAATCTAATGAGCATCTCTCCCCTGGAGCCAGAAGGAGGCCCCTGCACGGACTGAGCTGAGGAAGGAACATGCTTCGGTCAGGCCGATGAGGAAGGATCCTGAGCTCTCAAGCATATGAGGGACCTAGGGCAGGGCCCTATTTTGGCTGAAAATGGGTGCCCCACCCCCCCAACCCCGCTTGTGCCTCCCAGACACTGCTGAGCTCAAGAGGATATTCTGCCTGTACTCCTTGTCTTTCTGTCCTGTTGGCCAGAGGGCAGGAGATAGGCAGACACATGGTGTCATCTGATGCCAGGCTGGTGCCTGAGGCACCTTTGTAAGTTCGCCCCCCGCCCCCAGCCTCTCTGCATCTTGCATTGTCAACCTGCAAATGAAGAGTCCATCCTTAGAGATCCCCGTTCCTCCTCCCTCACACCAGGGACACAGTGTTTAGGCAATGCTCACACAGTCTCTGCTTCCCCCCCTCCCCCAGGAGTGGCTGAGATGTCCAGGGTGCCATACAGGGTCCCATTGTCTTGGGATGTCCTTTTCTATTCCCAGAGATTGGCAGAGTGGGAAGGGCCCGTGCAGGTGTCTGACTCCTGGATTAACTCCTCCGTGCCAGCTTGATCTTGCTGAGAGAAACCGGGGTGGTTGACAAGGCTGGGAGGCCTGGTGGTCTCAGACCATCTGGTGCACACTCAGGCAAGGCAGACGGGTGCTGGAACATGTAGGTCAGCCTGAAGGGGCACATAAAACCCAATTACTCACCACTGTGAAGGGAGCGGAGAGTCTTCTGGCCTCAGGGAAGGTGGCTGGGTCAGAGTGGTTGGCTGGCTCTGTTCAACCTCACCTGCCTTCTGGCTCCTGGGGCCCAGAGCCTCAGATAGACTCCAGCTGGACAGCAGGAAGCAAGAGAAGGTACAGAACCTTCCCTGTGTTCACCCTGCATGGAGAACTCCTGTGCTGCCCCAATCCCTGATTCTCCCTGCTCTCTTCCTACAGAACACACAGCTGGAGCAAACCCACAGATGGGGGGTATTGTCCCCTCAGTCCTAAATATGACACTCCCCTAGACCCCTCCTCCATGGCTCCAGTGCCTCCTACACGTGTCCTCCTTCCTCCTCTGCAGCTCCTCGTGGATGCTTCCAGATCGCCGTCCTGCCTGCCCTTCCTGAAGCTCATAGGTTCCCAGTAGCCTCCTGGGGCAACGCCCAAAGCACATCACCCTATTGAGAGCTACAAGATACAGCTAAGGGTCTTCAATGAATACCGGCCCCTCATGAGGTGCCTTGAAGCTATCCCTGCCTCGGCAGAGCAGAAGACGTTCCTCCTGGGTCGATGTTCCGTTTCCCCATACCCCACTGACAGTTGCGATCAGGCAGTGTTTTGTTGCCAACTTTGCCCTAGGGTGAGGTTTGACTCCCAGGTCCAGCAGGGGCACCAGAACTTGGGTAGGAGCAATCCTCTGCACATGGGGGCCCCACTGCTGACAAGGGACAATCCTGACATGACCCAGCTGAGGCCCCAAGGCCCCAAGGCCTGGGACCCCAGGAGCCAAGGCCAAGGCCATTGGCATCTCCACCTTATTCACAGGGACTGAGTGGTAAAGTCTGCAGCAGTCCACCCTAAAGGATACTGCCTCTCCCTGGCCCTGGGATTTTACCTTGGGTGTCCTATCTGCATGCCTATGTCTGGCAGAGGTTGAAGGAAAGAGGGTGTGGAGTACAGCACTTGGCAGTCACCTCACCTCTTCACTTCCTCCCTCGGTCTGTGTGGTATCCCAGGGGTGAGCCACCCCTCTCAGCGCCTGGCCCCCCGGCTGCAGAGCACAGGAGCACCTGACCCAGAGATGGAGATTCCCTTCCTTCCCCATCTTGGCTGAGGGCTGCCCCACAGTGTGCCAAGGTGCTGGGGCGAAAGTGCTGTGCAAAGCCTTTGGATGGCCGAGTTATTGCCTTTATTTATGTCCCTCTGTGGAGTGGCTTGAGGCTTCCCAGTAGCAAAACACTCCGGAAACAATCGAAAGCAGTTAGGGTCTTGACCACAGGAATTCTGGAAGCTGGAGACTCAAGAGCCTACACTTGGCTCTATGGAGATAACCTCCGAGAGGGCAGGAAGGCAGCTGGGGGCGTTAGGAGGGGCTGAACAGGTGGCCTGAGCCTCAGCCGTGTTGAGGCCATGATACCCTGTGGGCTTTGTGGATGGGCCAATGAAGGCAGGCTGAGAATCCATCCAGTGTAACAGTGGACTGGGCTTCTGCCTGTCCTGTGCTCACTGACATTCAGACATGAAAGGCGCATGGACTCACAGCAGGAGAGAATCTGTCAGGACTCAAACCAAGGCTCGGGAGAGGGCACGATGCCCCTTTAAACCTCAGCTTTGTTTTAAAGACAGACTTCATTGGGTAACTCTGGCTGCCTGGAACCTGCTATGTAGACCAGGCTGGCCTCAAACTCACACACAGAGATACATGCCCCTGCCTCTACCTCCCGAGTGCTGAGATTAAAGGGTGCACCACTACACAGCCTCTCAAACACTAGGTACCCGTGGAGGAGTCCTTGTGCCTTCCACACACCATACAAACAACCTTTTCCTTTGCCTGTTTTCCCAGCTTCTATATGCAAGGCCATAATAGCTTGAATGGCTTCCTCTACCAGGCCATTGAAGCTGGCAGAACAAAAGCCACCTGGGGCTGGCTCACGCAGACAGGACCTTGTTGGAAAGTCACCTGTGGCCTGGAAGGCCAAACGGAAGCTGGGAAGCAACAGGAGCTGAGCGTTGGGGACCCTTATCTGTTAGGATCCTGGCTGAGGCAGCCTGACACAAAAGCCTGAGACAGGCTGCCCATAATGGCAAGGTCGCCTTCTTGTTCTCTCCTAGGTCATGCGGTCAGTGGGCGACTCTTCAGAGACCCAGTGGCCATGTCACAAGGAAAAGAGAAAGCCACCTGGAAGATGTGAAATGCCCTGGCCAGAGTCACTTGTGTCTCAGTGACATCCAAAGCCACAGAAGGATCGGAGACTGAGTTAACCACAGAGACAATTTGACCAGCCACATCGTGGAGGGGCCCCCCCAAACTTAAATAATGGGTTTGAGGCCTTCTGGGTTGGCAGCTGCTTCAGGGTACAAGGAAAGCACAGGAGCTGGGTGCCTCTCACCAGCACAACAACCTTTGAAACCAATCACAATGATTACTAGCCTGGCATTTGGGGCCTGTGGTGACTCCGGGGAATTAGTTTCAGAACTGAGGTAGACTACTGTGTGCTCAGCTGGTCTCTTAAAGATTTATTTATTTATTATTTTTATATATGTGAGTACACTGTCTTCAGACACACCAGAAGAGGGCATTAGATCCCATTACAGATGGTTGTGAGACAGGATGTGGTTGCTAGGAATTGAACTCAGGACCTCTGGAAGAGCAGCCAGTGCTCTTAACCACTGAGCCATCTCTCCAGCCCCCTCAGCTGGTCTCTTAAGAGCTGGAGACCTGGCCACACAGGGGAGACCCACCGGCTTGCCTTCAGAGTGTCAGAACACTTTCTAAACATCAGTGGCACTTCTCGGCGTCCCTGTGACAGTTCACCCCTTTCAGATAGCTTTTGGGAATGCCTGACCGTGACTATGCTCAGAAAAGCTGGGCCGGGGAGAGTATGGCTGGAGGAGCCAGCAGACTCCGATTGGAGGAGGCCGAGATCCAGGATAAACTCCTGAACCCGGGTCTGGTCTCCTCATCTGCATCTGGGCAAAGCAGGTAGATTGTGTGGACCCGCATGTCTGCTCTATAATGGATACATTGAAGCAAACGCGGCCCTCAGCCAGGGGAATCACAATCAGGGCTGGCCCACCCACGAGAGGATTTGCACTAGGCTAAAAGGCACTGGCAAGGGAGCTTGTGCTTTGTGGTTGTGGGGTACAGTCCCTGGAGCGTTGAGCATTCTAGAGCTGGGAGGAAGAATGGAAGCTCCTGGAGGCTGGGGTTGGATGTGGGAAGCTGGTGTTTAGTGGGACAAGGTGTCAGTTTGGGGAGATGGAAATGTTCCGGAGGTGAACAGAGGTGGTGGCTGCACAGCAATGGAGCTGGACTTGCTCTCCCCGACAGTGAACTTAAAAATGGCTGAGGCAGCTAATACAGAGTTTAAGTTAAAAATTAAAAAAGAGAGGGACAAAAAAAAAAAAAAAAAACAGCCACAGACCAGCCAAGGTTACATAGTAAGACCCTGCCTCAAAACAAACAAAGCAAAGCAAGACCAGACGGGCTAGAGTGCAATGACTCCACAGTGCAGCTGCTCTGAGTACCTCTTCCTTCCTGTCCCTTACCAGCCCTGTCAGAGCCTATGGAGCCCGGGACGACTGTTGCTTATTTACCTGCCTGAGAACCCTGTGTTGTGAGTGACCGCCTTGGTGGAATGAAGACAGAAGCCCTGCTCTTGTTTGGCTCTCAGACTGTTGAACCCAATAGTCTGCCAGATGTTGGGACTACCCTAGGAATTTCTGGCTGGGAAAGGGGAAAAGCTGGTGGTGCCTGGTGCCAGCCAAGAGATCCTGTCATTTGGAAAGTGGCTCTATACCATTCTGACAACTTGTCAGACAACTTTGCAAGAGCCTAGAGCAGAGACAGTGATGGGCGGGGCCACACCTGGACCAAGACTTCTTCTCAGCTCTGCAAACCTCTTGCCTTCTATTCTAACCTAAGCCTAGTGTCCGAAACCCAACGATGGACCTGGACAGGGAGCACTAGAGCACAGCTGAACTCTTTGTTCCTCTTCCCAATGTGGACACAGGAACAAATCTCTGCTTTTTTTTTGTTTTTTTTTTTGTTTTTTGTTTTTTGTTTTTTGTTTTTGTTTTTGTTTTAATGTTGCTTCACTCTTTATTAACCTGTTGAGCATGAGAATCAAAACCAAACTGGTCAGGGCTGCCAGAGGCCGGGCAGTGACCAAACCCCTCAAAGGCAGGAACAACCAAGACAGCTGTGTTTATTGAGTGCTTCTGCCCACCAAGAGCATTCTACGAATCTTGTAGGTTTGTCTGAGGACACAGAGCAGGTGAGCAGGGCGGTCCCCAGCCTGGGAGATACGCCCAGTTCCAAGCTGGAGCACAAGGAGAAGCAGACACTTAGGAGTGCTACACCCATGGCCCCAGAACCATGGCTCCTCCTTAGGGGAGCACACCCATGCCTAAGTGAGCTATCTCATCCCGATTCATCCACAAGGACCAACTCCTTTATTACTGGGATGTGGCTCTTACATCTAGAAGGTTCCATCCACTGGCTTGGCACATGCTCACTCCTTAGTTAGCCCAGCTTCAACTGTGAGTCCAAGGGCTCTACCCCACCCCCACCCCCACCGTCACCCCAGCTCACACAGTGTCCCAAGAACAACACAGACAAAGCCAGTGTGCCTTGTCCTGTTGCCTAGGAAGGAGTAGAGGACTTGTATACAGTAAGAAGCCAAGACACCCCCTTGCCACCCCACCAGGGCTAGTTTAGCACCTCTCCTTGTGTTTCCTCCTGTGCCTTACCCAATCCCAGCACCCTGCTGTCAGTTACCTGTGTCTGTGCAGGCTGAGACTGTGATCAGGGAGCACGAACCAAGGCCAGGGCTGCCTGTGTCCCTGACTTGGGGCCTGGCTATGTGTTATGTGACAGGAGATTGGAGTACAAGTACCAGTGATAGTCTGTGTGGGACTGCGAGGGAAGGGGGAGGAGAGGGAGAGGGGAGGGGAGGGGGAGGGGAGGGCGCCCACACAGTGGCCTACAAAGGTGGGCTCAGCTGAGGGTGGTTGGGCTGCTAAACGCTTCAGCAGAAGATCAATTCTGCAAAGCAATTTGTCCCCTCTCCAGCTGGCCCCAGGAGGCTTGACTTAATCACTCTGGAACAATATCAGAAGATGGCTGGGATGCACAAGTCCCAGCTTCCCCCGAAAGGAAACAATTGACAACAGGAGAGTCCCCAGGGCAGAGCCCAGACAGCTTCATTAAGTCCCCAAGTGTCCCCCTACGCTTGCCCCTCCCACCTTTACCTCCACCCCCCACCCCCAGAACCGTAGTGCTCCTGTGGTTCCTCCTCCCTCACTGGAAGGAAGAACCACACCGAGTGGAGGGCTCTGGGCTCTGGGCTGCCATCAAGGGAGGGCGTGAGGCTGCATGGAGACAGACTCACCTTACAGAACAGGCAGTAAGACACGGCTTACCGTGGTTCTCCGGTTCTCCAGGCACCAGCATTTCCCAGTGCGTGTCTCCTGGTCTGTTTCTGTCATCCATGCCTACCTATGGCCACACCTGGGTGGTGGTGATCATGGGCTGAGCTGCCACGGTCATCGGTGGGGTGCCCTGAACTGGGAGGCAAAGAACCTTTCAGAGACAGGCACACAGCCAGGGCAGGGGGCAGGGGGAGGGGGAGGGACAGGGGAAGAAGGAGAGGGGGGGGGGGGCAGGGGGCAGGAGGGAGGGGAGGGGCAGGAGGGAGGGAAGGGGGCAGGAGGGAGGGGAGGGGTAAGGGGGAGGGGGCAGGGGGGGAGATGGGGAAGGCTGAGCCTCTGTCCTTAGTTCTGAAGGGTCACAGAAGACACAGTCTTCAAGAGAAAAGAGCCATCCCTGCTACTTGGCCCTCCTCAGAGCCTGGGTTCCCAGGAACAGCTTTCGTGAAAAAAAAAAAAATTAAAAAGAACAGTGAAGAAATATTTTCTATGAATGGTCTGATCACCCTGCCTGTAGTAGGCAGAATCAGACAAGCAGGCAAGCAGACTTGCCAATGAGATGGGGGTGGCCCCCTCCTGCCAGCCAGGAAGGCCCCCTCCCCTGGGGCATGGGATTCCTCTTTCCTAGACCTACTCGCCCCGATCCTCCGAAAAGCTGTCCCTCCCTTTATCTCCCTGCCTTCCATCCTTTTAAGGCGAACGCTGTAGATTTAAACCACAAATTAAATTTTTAATGAAACCACACAAGAGTAGTGCCCGGTGTGGTGCAATATTGATGAGATTGCAGTGTCCGGCCCACAGGAGCTCACCCCAGAAAGCTTTTTAGGATGTTATGCAATATGGAGCCAAATTAATTATTGGCATCAAAGGCTCTGCGCCTCTGTAGAGCTGCTGGGCCAGTGGGTGTAAAACAGGCACTTTTCATTGTTGTCAGCTCCAATGGCAGTCACAGGAAGAAGGCGATGACTTCACAGAAGCAAATACGAGAGAGAGGGAGAGAGGGAGAGAGTGGTGTGATGCCCAGGGTGTAGGGGAAAGAGAGGGCTGGGAGGGAGCAAAGAGGCAGGAGAGAGAAAGAGATAATACGTATGCCGAGAGGCAAAATGATAAAGGGAGAGATGTGTGTACTTAGGGGGAGGGCAAGAATGAGAGAGAGAGAGAGAGAGAGAGAGAGAGAGAGAGAGAGAGAGAGAGAGAGCGCTAGCACAGATGAGTATTTAAGACTCTTCACAGATACCGCAGTGAGATGCAGCAATTTCCACCAGCCATGTGCTTGGCTCCTGTCGCCTTCTGTCGCTCCCACCTGCACTCCCAAGCACCCCCTACTCAAAGGGGCCATGGGCGAGACCTAAAATGCCTCCTGCTGGGCATTACACCCTGTGATTCTTCCCCACTGCAAGAGCAGGACCCATACCTAGCTATAACGATGCATAGTACCCAGAGTCTGGCCACTGAGAGAGGGAGCTTCCTGGTGGCCAGGTCTCTGACCTGCTTGCTCTTCTCCCAGCCCTGACTAGACACCAGCACTTCCTCTCCCCTCAGATGCTCCCAGGCCACTCAGGACAACATGGCCTGGAAGGAGAAGCATCCTGGCCTCTGCAGACAGGGATTCTGTGAGAGCCTCTCAGGAGATCAGGCAGGCCTGTCCAGAACAATGGGAGAGCAGACCCTTCCTTGGCCCCTGTCCCCTGAGCCAGCACCCTACATTCTGGCCTTTCCAACTAAGTCATATGCTAGCTCCTCTGCCTAGGAGGTGGAGAAAGCAAGCCCCTCTCAGAGTTAAGAAATCAAGGCTCCCAAGTCACAGTGACTTGTCCAAGGCTTTGGGACTAAAGCAACCACAGAGGGTCTCTGGTCTCAGGTACAGCCTATATACTCAGCCCTCACTGAGCCTTCCTACCCAGGCCAACCTCTGTGGGCACCCAAAGCTACTGTTAATTTGCAGGTCTAGACAAGACCACCTTTGGCCTCTATCTTAGGAGGTCAAAGAGCTGGGAAAGGGCCAAGGTTACCTCGTTATGGGTGTCATGAGAGAATAAGGTGGCCAGGCAGGCGTGGGAGAGTGCATCTAATCCTAGTTCTTGGGAGGCAGAAGCCCGATGATCTCTGTGAGTTTAAGCCCAGCCTAGTCCACATACCCAGTTCTGTTCTAGGCCAGTCAGGGATACCTAGTGAGACCTTGTCTCAGAAATAATAAGCAAACAAACAAATAGTAACTTTTTAAAAGGATAAGTAGACAGGTTGAAGGGCCTAGGCTTGCCCAAAGGCTTATGAAGGGGAGATGGGGCCTCTGAGCTGTAGACAGAGCCATGGGCTAAATGTTGATCATCCTTGCAACTTAGAGTGAGGTCTTGGCTCTCTAGATGCCATCATCTTGGGTATTCTCCCTACCCTACCTTGATCCCTGACCATTAACCCCACACAATTGGGCTCCCTGCTAGGTACTGCTACAAGCCATCCCAGGTCTTCCTGAGGCTCCACAGGGTCCTAGCACGGTCTGAACCTTTCCACATGATCTACGGGGAAGCTCTGCTGACCACTGAGTCAGAATTCTCAGCACCCGCTCACCCACCCTGGTTATTTCCGAGCACCTGTCAGCCTTCAAGCCCTTTCAGGTACCTAAACAATTCTTCCTCCTGCTTTAGAACTGTGCTTCTGTAGGGACCTAGCCTGGATCAGCAGCTGCTGCGTGTTCACCAGATGCCCCCCTCTTTGACTGGGTTTGCCAGGGCAGGCCTAAAGCTGGTGGGGGCTCATCTGAGGAGTAGTGTGAGCATGAATGAGGCATGGGAGAGTAGAGATGGAGAGAACCATCAGGGTACATGGGCACATGGGCCTCCTGAGGCAGTTAGAGCTCACCCCTGTGGTGACTTTCCATGACCACTCAGTCCCCAGGGATTTGCTGAGGTGGGAGAGACATGGTTCTCCATGCCATTGGTCACAGGCATGGACACCCTGTCCCTTGACCGTACTTCAGGGTGGAAGTGTGTGCCTACAGTTAAGGTCGGGGAATAAGAAGTTGGGAGCTCCAACCTTCCTTTTTGGGGGATGGGGGCCACAGGGCCTCCTCAGCCCCTGAAGGTCCTTACACTCCCAAATCCTCTGTCATTCAGTCCACTTCCTCCTTGTGGTAACAGGGCAGCAGTGGCAGGCCCTCCCTGCCCTACCTGATGTGACCAGCACCATTCCATGTCCACCTGGTGGACAGCACTTGGTGACTCTCCATGGCAAGTAATGGACACGTTGGGTGGGTGGGTGGGGCTTGTCTTACTATGCTACAGGGTGGCAAGAGAGATTTAAGGAGGTACCTGGAGAAAGTCGGTGAGGAGGTAGCTGAGGCTGGCTCGTTACCAGGCATCTACAGGCTCTTGTTGGGGAGTTGTTTCCGGTCAGTGTGGGAAAATAGAAATTACCCCCAGGAAAGGACTTGAGAACGTAGAGACAACACCAAGCAAGATCCCACTAGCGTGTCTCTCACTCCTTTGAGATGTTTAAGCAGTTTCAAACGCTGAATCAGCAGAAGGTGCAGAGAAGTGAGCCCTGACCCTCTGCTCACCGGCCAGCTTCCTACCTGGCTTTGGGACCCTCCCTGGCCTGGCCTTGCTGAGCCAACAACACCCCATCCTGGGATAACTACACTTACCCACTTGACTGACGCTTGCCGTGTGCCTGGCATTCCACTGAGTGCCTCTCCACCCCTGTCTGATTCATATTCTACCTGGAGTCAACTTGAAGCTGAGGAGACAGACGGAGACCCCAGGGCTTACACAGAGCCTCCCTCCTCTGCCCCACACTGCTCCAACTCGACGTGGGCTTCAATGTGAGTCAGAGCATACCTGTCATATCACTTCTTCCCTTCTCCACTCAGAACAGAGGCTGGCAAAGAGCCAAAGGACTCCCTCTAAGACCCTACTGAATCACGAACTCCGGAACCCTAAGCCATTGGAGTCCAGCTTCGGACCCATCCCCATGCTGCCCTCTAGACATCCTCTGATGATTACAGGCAGCGGATGCTCATGTCTTAAGAGAAGTACTCCAAAGAGAAACTCAAAACTGGGAAAATTCTATCCATCAATTAAAACGAAAAATAGCCAGAAAGCTCGCTCCTGTCTCATCTCCAGGGTTCAGAGGAGTTCCTGGCACGCAGCAGGCCCCTGAAGACTACTCATCCGGTAAGTGGCTGAATGAGCGGACTCTGAAAGCCAGGTCCTGCTTTCCTGGAATCCGTTCCTTCCGCACATTTACTAGACTGCCTCCTTCCAAGATGGGCAGAACACCAGAGGCCCACCAGCTGGGCTACTTCCTGGATAAGCGACAAAAGAGGGACTCAATCAGAGAGCCCAGGAGTTTACTTGAGCTGTGCCTTTATTCTGACATGTGTCATCCGCCTAGAGTTGTGGATGGCTCCAGGGAGGCCTTCAGCCTCATCCCAATTACCATACTGTCCTCAAGGACCACTCTGTCCCCAAGTGAAGAGGTGTGAGTGTCACTGCTCCCTGCTAGAAGGAGCTCATGCTTTCCGTCTTCCAGGGTTCCCTCTCCCAGGTGTGAGTGATGGCGTCCATACACAGACCTTGTAGCGACTGTAATCCCTCACCAGCACACGCCATTTTTATTCCGGAACACTTTTATGCCTCGACTCATTTTATATTTCATGTGCTCTCTCCTGGTGTTTGGCAGATGGTAAAATTGATGCGCAAGGACGCACGCAGCAAGCTGGCAGGGCCCTGGGTCCCTTCGCACCAGCCAGATCTGGAGAACGAGAAGGGGCATCTTACCTAAGGGATAGCGCTAATGTGGGTTGGAGTTCACGGGGCTTACCCCAGACCATTCTCACTTGCTTCATCAGAAGGGCAGGGTGGATGACCACGGGAGGCACTTTGAATTCCAGAAAGCACTGTACAAACGCCTGGCAGCATGTCCACTGCTACAGTCCTTATTTCTTATAATGCAGAGACCAGAGAGCTTTAAAGGTCCTTCGAATGTCGGACTCCTTCCCAGTGTTTAATGCCACCATCTTCCAGGGTGGCCTCTCCCTCCTGACTTGGCTATACCTCCATTCCAAGGATGCAGGGTCAGCCTCATGTCCCCAACACCCTAAAGCCACTTTGGCTCAGTACAGACAGCGTGGGAGGTCGACATTCCCCCAAGGAAGGACAAGGCTCTGGGTTAGGACTGAATGGACTTTCTTCCTCCAAACCTGCCCAGCTGACACCTTCTCACCCTGTGGGCAGCATCCGTCCCCATCACTCCCTGGAGAGGAAGAGAGCTGGAGATCTCTCAGGTTATTGCCTGTCCTTTTTGATCCAAACTCAAGCCAAAGTCAACTGTCCCAAACTGTTGTCAATTCCCTAAGATGTCCTCAAGTTCACCTCTTTCTTCCCTGGCCTCTACTACAGCCATAATTCCTCACCACTCCTGCAGAACCTCATGGTTTCTGTCACCTCACAAGTTCATTCTTCCAGGATCTTAGAGAACCCTGACATGGGACGGGGACCGGGACTGCTATTGTTCATTTGTTGGAGGAGGACAGGGCACTCACGAGATGATTTCTTGGCTCTCAGCCAAGCTCCCCAACCAGCTAAAGTCTGTCTGTCTGATTCTACCACATCCCCCTTGGACATGTGTTTTGCGTTTTATGACTGACAAAGTAAACTCCCTGTTTATATTGCTCATGATGCTGGGCGTTGACGTGAGAGTGCGTGGTCTTGGGATTGAACCCAGGGCCTTGTGCATGCCGGGCAAGTCCTCCATTGACCCACACCTACAGCACCTGTGTTGATTGTTCAAATCACCTCTGTGCCTCCCACACTCTCCCAGACGTGCTCCCACTTCACCTGATCAGGGGACTCTATTTCCCCACACCACTGGGACCTGTTCCTGGCTTGGTCAATTCCTGCCCACAGGGCTCACTGTGCTTGTATCTGTCTGCTGTACAGGATGGAGCACTCTCAGAGATGGGGGAGGGGGGGTCGACGTTTTATTCATCACTGGCCCTGGCACCTTGCCTGCCCTCGACAGATGCTCTGGAAATATTTGCCAAACTTGGAGCAAACATTAGGAATGTTTACACTGTGCTAAATGCCCAAGATCTTGCCTGGCATCTGAAACCTCTGCTTCCAACAGTCAGGCAGGCAGCACTGCGTCCCCACCTTCAAAGGCCTGCTTACTGGGACCAACAAACAAGACCAGGCCAAGTTCCTACCCCTGATCCTAACACTGGGCCCAGTAAATAAGAGGACAGGGGAAGGGCAGGCTGAGAGAGCATGTAGGGCTCTGTACCCAGCCAGATTGGGCCAGCAGCTGGCTCAAAAGGAAGAAGGGCTCAGGTGAAGGTGACCCTTCCTGGGGGAACCCTGGCAGGGCACAAGGTTTGGAGGTGGGGGGTAGGGGGAATGGAGTCTTGCCTGTGACTGCTCAGTCCCACGTGAGCAGGACCAGCTCCCTTGTATTTTCACAATGAGTGCAAACAGTAAGCGAGGCCAGCATCTGACAGAAGAGACAAGTGAGGTGCCCTGGAGCCCAGAGTCCCAGGAAGCCTCACCCATCTACATATTGGCTGTGGATGTCCTGAACCCTTGTCCCTCACAGCCTGTTTAGTGTGAGTGCCTTCCCGGCCTGGCAGGGACTCTTGACTGGAATGGAAGGGCTTGACGGCCATCTTGTTCTCACCAGACCTCCTGTGGTGGGTCTCCGTTCATTTCTCCATCTATGAGAACCATAGCTAAAGCATTCCTTAACCAGACACATGAGTATTACAGAAGGAGGATTGGAGAAAGGACAGCCAGGGGCTGGCAAAGGCTCAGCCGTTAGAATTGTTCATTACTAGATCTGTGCGTGTGCGTGTGCGTGTGTGTGCATGTGTATGCGTGTGTGCGTGCGTGTGTGTGTGTGTGTGTGTGTGTGTGTGCGCGCGCACGTGTGTGTGCGCCTGCAAACACATAGATGTGTGTTCATATACACTCATGGCTAAGCTGCCCATGCGGTGGTACATGAGATGATGGGTTTCCTGGAACTGGAGTTACAGGCAGTCGTGAGCCACTTGTCATTCGTGCTGGGAACCAAATTCTAGTCCTCTGGAAGAGCAAAACACCCTCAACCACTAAGCCAACTCTCCGATCCAATAATAAATTTCCTGTTCTATTTTCTAAAATTAAAAGCACAACAACTTCTTGTCTGTCAGATAAGGCGAAGGTCACAGATCTGTCCATGAAGAGGACAGAGGGAGAGACCTTTCCCAGAACAGCCAGGGAGCAGGTCCCCTGCATGCCGCATGCCGGTGGGTGAGGCCCTGTCAGGAGAGTGACTCTGAGGCACAGGTGGGCTGAGGCTGTGACTCAGAGACCTGTGAGGCTGGCTTCTATCAGAGTCACCCCACCCCATCCCACCCCACCCCCTCAGTCCCACGGGGAAGGAAAAGTTTCACAGGTCCTGCCTGTCTTCAAGGCTCAGCTGCCCATGTTCCCAGTAGAATTGTTGCTGGTGGCCGTAAGGAGCCCACCGGTTTTTGCTGTCTGTGGATACTGTCTCCCCAGCTTTGTGTGAGGAGTGCAGCTACCTAGAGCGTGTCAGTGGTGTCTGTGCAGGCCAGAGAAGAAACAATACTGTAGGCAGTGTTGCCAAGAGAGTCAGCCCCCAAAAGCACTGGAATGGGGGCAAGGAGAAAGCTAAGTGCTCTCTCCTATGCAGTGCATTCCCCACCCAAAATGGGATGTCGAAACATCTACTATGGCAGACATAGATGCCCCCCAAAAGCGTTTGTTTGCACATGGTTCTATGCCAAGTTGCCCTGTGTCCCAGTGGCTAGTGAGATCTGGACTTCTTTCCTTGGGAAGGGAGGAATAGGCTTCCCTCTACCCACTCCCAGGTTTTCCCCAGCAGGACTAACTTTCCTAAAGCATACAGTGGACCTTCATGCTAGAAGGGCCCAGAGGCAGGGGTTGGGGGTGTCCCTGTCAGGCACTGTTTTAGAACCACCTGCCATCTACATATGTCGGCCTCCAGGAAGGTCTGTGCAGATGAGGGTGGTGATGCCCAGTGCCTGTCTTGCTCACAACCATGGCCATGCTCTAGGGTGGGGCTTGGGGTACACCGGTGTGAGCTCCCACTCCCCAGTGGGTAAAGGCCCTCTTGGGCATTGCTGTCCTCAGAGCATGGTGTGCCTTCCCTGTGTAGTCCTTCTGAGTACACCCACCCTTTCCACCCTGGCACCAAATATCGGCTTGCAAACAGAATTTACCTCATGCTCACTGGCCTCTACAGTGTGAGAGCTGCTGCCTCCCTCAGTGTTGTGCTGAACCCAGGCCAGCTGACTGTTCAGTCTTCAGCAAGTCTGCAGGCTGGTTAACACAGCCATCATCGAGCCTTAAATTCTATAAAATTATAATTAAATAATTATAATAAAAACTAACACTCTAAACGCATCGCTTCCTTGTTATTTTATACGTCTCTGTTCTGCAGCTGTCGATGGGGTTTGAATGGACAAGGTGGGAAAACCCTACAGCTCTGTGCTAGACCCTAAGGCTTCCCAGCCCCAGGTTCCCCGCTGTATCCACAGACCGAATATTTCTCAGCACAGCTCCGGGCTCTGGGATGTGGTGCCCAGGCCAGGCTGAGAAAAGCCTGTCTTCATGTAAGTAGCCAGTGGAGCCCACCCTCCACCAGCTTCCTGGCTTTCCTTTCTGATGGTTTTGGATAAAGTGGACCTCTATTTCTTTCCCCAGACGCTCTGGGTTATCAGACAGTCAAAACAATGAGAGGCAGAGCCAACTTTATAATGACCAGGGTAGATCCTACCTAGGATCCTGAGAACCCTCTGGAAAGGATTTAGAGAGGCCTCTTCCAGTGTGGTTGCTCACGCAGGCCGGGCAGCTCCCATAGGGGTCTGCATAGCGCCTCCAGGTGGACTGAGCACTTAGCGATGGTGGTCGAATGGGCTGTACCCTTGACTGGGCTCCACAGATCCCAAAGGTCTTGCCGTCCCTGGACACGAGCCCAGGATCCTTTCTTCCCTTTGAGCCACGCCTCCCATCCCCGCTCCCATCATCCTCCGTCAAAGGGTGAGGCACCCTCAGCGCCCAAATGTGAAAGTAGCAGGCCACCTAGGTCTCCTGGATGGTAAAATTCGGAGTCTTGGGCCACTCCTGGGGCTCAAGATAAAAAAATTGAGCTAAGCGCCCAGCTCCCCCTACACACCTGCCGGGGAAGGGCCAGGCTAGTCTCTTGCGCCCACGCACTCTGAGTGGGGATAGCCTCGCCGCAGGGCCAGGCCGGGAACTGCTTCGCGTTAGACGCGTGGGGGAGGCGCCGCCCGGGCCGAAGCGCTAGGCCTGCGCGGGGTCCCCGCGTCCGTCCGCACCAAGCTGGGAGTTGGGGGCAGACGTCGCCCAGCAGCGCAGCGCCCCTGGAGTGGGTAATTCCTAGTTCTGCCAGTGCACGTCCGGTGCAGAGCGTCGGGAGGCTAGTCCTGGGGCCTCAGGGGGAACTAGGGGGCGCCCAGATGCTAGCCGCTGCGTTCCTGCGCCCTGTACCGGACGGTGGACCCGCTGGAGCCGGAGCCCCACACTCCCTCCCTGCACCAAAGCCCAGGACAGCCGCGTCCTGGTCGCGGGGTCCCTCTGGCGCCCGGAAGCGGCGGCCCAGCGACTCGCCTGGCGTGCAGGGGCCACGGCAGCTCTCAGCACGGACCTGGGATGGTTAAATGAAGAGACGAGAAACACAGGCAGTGGGGCGCCCCTGGGGCTTGGAGGAGGCGTCGGAGAAGACCTGGATAGTGGCTTCCCTGTCAATCTGGCTTTTACTCTCACCACTGGCGATGCCCACCGGGAGTGGCATCCTCTGTCCGAGGGTTGCTGGTGGGTCCCGGACTGGCGCCTCACAGTCGGGACCCAGTCTGGCCCATCGCTGCGCCCCAAGAAAGGTGTTGTGGGGCAACCAAACGCTTGACTGCAAGGGGTGGGGGGCGGTCTACGGGGCTAACCTGGCCAGCCTGTAGCTGGGCTCTTCCAGTCATTTAAAACCTGATGTGGGTTCTCCCCGCCTTGGTTTTCTTTTCAACATAATTGTATCTTGGGCGAGTTCCCAGGTCCAGTTCTAACTCCGACGTGGAGCTGCAGCCTAGACCCTTGTTCAGAGAGTCCCCAGAGGCATTGGAACCTGGACTGGAATCCCAGCCAGGCAGTGCTGCTATCCAGAAAAAAAAGGAGGCGTGGGTGTGCGGATGGCTGGGTAAGGTGTCTGTAAGAAAAGGGTTAAGAGGTGCGAACCTCTGTAGAAGCGAAGTCGCTGCCCACCTCTGGGACCCCTCCCCCAAAGTCCAGGGGCTTGAGGAATGGGCTAAGCGGGGCTCAGTGGAACCCTAAGCCGAACACTCACATAGACCTACAAAGGGGCACACGGACACGCCCAGAGCGTTAAGGGAAGAAGCTCCCCCCAGGGGCCCCTTTTGAGTGGCCAGACAGCTTCTGGGGCGCCACCTGCCCGGAACGAGGTTGGCTTGAATAGCAGGAAGGGTTCGATCCGCAGATTCGAGAAGGCCTTAGCCCTGACGAGTGCATAGTGGGGGCTCTGTTTCCGGGGGCGGGGGACATTATTGGCAACACAATCCCCAGGAGTTGGGAGGAGAATACAGGAGGGCGGGGACCTAGGGCATGGGAATCCCCAGACTCAGACTGCTCCGTGGCTTTCAGCCCCAAATGGACGTCTGTGAATCATTGTTCAGCCTCGCGACCCCTTTTCTGGACCTCAGCAAGCTGCTCGCCGGGCACACCGACGTTGACAATTTGGGAAGAGTGCTGTGAGCGCATGGAGCCCGGACCACGCGGGCGCTCAGTGCAACCAAGAGAACCGAGCTTATCTTGGGGCTTTTCTTCTTTCCCGAGCCCCGTTGGAGATTAGGAGCATCCGGCAGGTGCCCCACCATCTAAGCCAGGCCCACGGCTGATCTCCCCCTTGGCCCTGTGTTCTAGGAGCCTTCGGGGAAGCGGTGCGGGCCCGGGCGGGGGCGTGCGTGCGGAGGCGGTGGGAGGGGGCGGTGGCGGATCCGGGAGGGACGAGATGGGGAGGGCCGAGGTAGCTCCAGCCGCGCTCCCGTGCGACCCCCGCGGCGCCGCGGGGCCCGTCCGCACACAATTAAAGCGGGATTCCTCCCCCGCTGACGTCGGCGGCGCCGAGGCCCCTCCCGCGGCTGCATAAAAGGCGCGGGCTCCGCAGCGCAGGCGGCAGTGGGGGCCGAGGAGCGCGGCCGAGAAGACCGTGCAGCGGAGAAGCGGGGTGCCAAGAGCGCGGGCCGCCTGCGGAGCGACTGCCCCAGCCAGCCGGATCCCGGTCTCAGCCCGAGCCCCACCGGAGCGGAGCCGGCCCGGTGCTCCAACTGTCCGCAGCCATGCTGGCCGGCCGCGCCGCACGCACCTGTGCGCTGCTCGCCCTCTGCCTCCTGGGCAGTCGGGCCCAGGATTTCGGGCCGACCCGCTTCATCTGCACTTCGGTGCCGGTGGACGCCGACATGTGTGCCGCGTCCGTGGCCGCGGGCGGCGCGGAGGAGCTTCGGAGCAATGTGCTGCAGCTCCGGGAGACCGTGCTGCAGCAGAAGGAGACCATCCTCAGCCAGAAGGAGACCATCAGGGAGCTGACCACCAAGCTTGGCCGCTGCGAGAGCCAGAGCACCCTGGACGCGGGTCCGGGCGAGGCCAGGTCGGGCGGCGGCCGCAAGCAGCCTGGCTCCGGCAAGAACACGATGGGCGACCTGTCCCGGACTCCGGCCTCGGAGACGCTCAGCCAACTCGGGCAAACTTTGCAATCCCTCAAAACCCGACTGGAGAACCTCGAGGTCCGCGTGAGCTGCGGTTTCCCCTCCGCGTTGTGCGCCCTTCTGCCCTCGCCCACCCCATCCCGACCCGGCCCGGCACCCCCGCCCCTCTTTCCTTGCCTCTTCGGCGCGCTGACGCGAGACGGGCGCCTCTCGAACCCTGCGGGGCACCGAGGGCTGCCACTCGCTGGAGCTCCCCTCCAGGTCGCCCCCGCAATCGCCCCAGGGACCGCGTCGCGGGCCTTCGCGCACGGTCCGGGCTGCACGCCTAACGGTGTGGTTTTCCCCTGCCCTTGTGCCCCCGCAGCAGTACAGCCGCCTCAATTCTTCCAGCCAAACCAACAGCCTCAAGGATCTGCTGCAGAGCAAGATCGATGACCTGGAGCGGCAGGTGCTGTCTCGGGTGAACACTCTGGAGGAGGGAAAAGGGGGCCCCAAGAACGACACAGAGGAAAGGGCCAAGATCGAGAGCGCCTTGACCTCCCTACACCAGCGGATCAGCGAGCTGGAGAAAGGTAAGGGCTCAGGGGGACATGCTGCATGCTCTCGACTGTCTCCAGAGACCCTGCCTGGGTCCTACTCCCTGCCCTGGCCTCTTGTCCCGGACTCACTCTGTAATCCCTCCCTAGTCAGGGCTTCTTGCCCAGTTCCTAGGCTGTAGATACCTCTCTGGGGACGCAGCAGAGCTTAAGAAGGGATTGTACAGTACAGTCAGGACACTCGCAGGATCCTTTTTTCAAGTCTGATTTGTTTAATCTCCAGCAACTTCGCACAGTAGCTGTTTCTGGCTCAAGCCTTCCTTGGTAATAAAAGCCTTGCTTCAGCTGGAATCTGTCACCAACAGGGACCTGGACACCAGCTTTCTGGGGCCATTGGGTATCTTTTCTGCCAGTTGCCCAGTAGCTCTGGTGTCCTTTCAGGATTAAGGGGTCCCTCTCTCTCTACCTTGAGCCCCCTCAACCGATTATTTTTTTCACAGTGACCCATCTTGCATTGCCCACATTTGCCCTGGTCATGAACTCAGGTTGGTGCCTTAGCACCTGCCTGGGGGTAGTGATGAGCTGTGTGCCCTGAAGTCACAGAAATCAAACAAGGTTGTAAGAGGAGGAGGGGGCAGCCCAGCTCGGAGCGGGGCCACGTGACCCCGCTCGGACTGCAAAATGTGCTGGATGGGTTTAAACAGTGCCATCTTAAGGCGCGTTATGTAACTGAAAAACATCAAGGGAAAGAGGAACCTGAGAAGGGAGGGGTGGGAGATTCAGGAAGGGAAAACACTCCAGAGATGCTGGGACTGCCCCCCACCCTCCCCTAAATGATGGAGCTTGAATTAGCAGGGGTCTGAGCTAAGGATCAGCCCTGATCAGTTGCCTTGCCTTCAGGGTGGTTGGCATTGATTCTGTCCTGTCCTGTTGCTTTCTAGAAGTCACTCCAAATTCGGGGACCAGGTTCTTCCTGGGACAGGGGTACAGCCATGAGCCTGCAAGGCAGGTGCATTCCTTGGCTGTAAAAGGGTAACTGTGCACTCCTCAATGGGACCTGTTTTCCTGAGGATCAGGCACAGCGAGCCCAGGGCCAGCCACAGGAAGTGTATGGGTGGAGGAGACGGTTAGACTTTCCCATAGGATGTTGGTTAGCAGTCATGGGGTGACCAGGCCTGAAGCCCAAATTTCCAGAAAGCTCATCAGAGGCTATGTGGCATCCTCAAAGCATCACCTTGACTGGGGGCCCTGGTTCAAGGAAGGCTGATCTCCCCTGCTGTCCTGCCTCTCAGTAGGTTCCAGGCAGCCTCCCTATGGGAGCTGGTGGAGGCCTGCAACTCCCCCTGAAGGGTCCTTGCAGCTGTGCACAGGACTGAGTGATTGCCTGCAGCGTACCCTGGCTTCAGTGGAGGGCACAGGCTGTAGGGATGGATGCCTGTCTCTGGTGGAGACTGAGAGAGAAGCCCAGTACAGTCAAGAGGTTCTCAACACCAACACCATCTAAATCAGGTCGGCCCCCAGGGGGGCCGCTCAGAGGGGAGCTAGCCTGGTTCCTTCTTCTACAGCCACACCTCAGTCACTTGGCCAGTGTGCACTGAAGCAGGCCCAGTTCTCTCTCCGTGTCTACTTTGCAGCCCAGCAGCAGGCTCATAGCCTGTCCTGTGCTCGTCCCCTACCTTAGCCTCCCCAGGGATGGCACCATGTGGCATCAAGAGCTGGCAAGGCCCAGAGTGCAGAGACCTCGGGTCAGCTTTTTATTCTTTGGCCAGCTGGCCCTGTGCCCCATCTGCATCACGAGACTTGATGGGGACCAGACACGACTCATACCCTAAGCACTTGGTCAAGGTACAAGATGGCAGGGTTCACTTGTCCTCCTTAGGTCAGAAAGACAATCGACCCGGAGACAAGTTTCAGCTGACATTCCCACTGCGGACCAACTACATGTATGCCAAGGTGAAGAAGAGCCTGCCGGAGATGTACGCCTTCACTGTGTGCATGTGGCTCAAGTCCAGCGCGGCGCCTGGAGTGGGCACGCCCTTCTCCTATGCTGTACCTGGGCAGGCCAACGAGCTGGTCCTCATCGAGTGGGGCAACAACCCCATGGAGATACTCATTAACGACAAGGTAATGCTACCACAGGCCAAGGCTCACCCAGGACCCTGGGGTGTCATCAGAGCTGTGTGCCCACACCCCACCAGAGCGTGTGGGTCCGAGGGTCTTCTAGAACCCTGGGGCGTGGGGTGCTCATTGGGGCTGTGGTTCTCAGAAAAAATGTCTGCCCGGAGAGGCTGAGGGGGGTGGAAGCTGGATTAGATTGGAAATGGGGAGGAACGCCTTCACCTGCAATCATAAAAGAACAGGGAGAGCTGGAACGTTCCAGAAAGAGGCCTTAGCCAGCAGAGGGGAGGGAGGGGAGGAGGGAGGGAGGGTGGAGGACTGTCCTGGGAATGTTCTAGTCCATTCCGCTGATATCCTGGCTCCTCCTCCGCTGGCTGGTTGACTGGCTTGGGCTCTCCATTTTGGCGACTGTAGATACCCTAGAGCATGAAATGCTTCTAGAGACTCTCCGGCTGTCCAGACCTGTCTTTTTGTCCCTCCCTGGAAGAGGCCAGCCCCCTCCCACCCAGGAGAGGAGAGTTTTCTCTCAGTGGAGCTTAGCTCCACGTTGCTTTCCGGGCTAGTGGAATTAGCTGCCAGTTTTCAGCCCCCTCCTCCATGCGTGGTCACCAGTAGTAAACGAAGGGCTCAAACCTGGCTAGAAATGGAATCAGAGGCTCTTGCTTTTAACGATGCACCCTAGAATGCGCTGTGCTTTTTTTCCTGGTCCCTGTGGGGGTCTGACTTGTCATGTGTCCCCCGCCTAGGGTGGATGAGGGTATGCGGTTCTGCTTCAGGTCGGTCTGAGCCATTTTTATAGTTCCACCGAGGTTCTCTGCAGGGGTTGGCTGCAGTCCGTGTAGACCAGAAGACCTAGCTGACCTAGGGGTAGGAAGCTGGAAAAGAGACCCGGTGGGGAGGCCTGAGGCTGCAGTGAAGTTCACAGGGATACACTGTCAGAGAAACTCATGTTTGGGGAGAGGGAGGTGGTGTGGCCAGATGGGTCTTGAGGGCTCCTTGGCAAAGCTGCTATAACCAGTGGGAATCCTTGGCACATCCGTGGGTGGGGCTGGAAGATGCTAAGGACCTTTGAAGGGATGGTGCTGCCAGAGTTCAGTACCAGCCCCACAGGAGTTGTGAAACGGAGTGAGGGGCATGGCAGCAGAACTTACGAGCATCTGGGTAGCACCAGGCTACGGTGTCCATAATGTGTGTCTTCCTCCTTCCCAGGTGGCCAAGCTGCCCTTTGTAATCAACGATGGCAAGTGGCACCACATATGCGTTACCTGGACCACCCGGGACGGGGTCTGGGAGGCCTATCAGGATGGCACCCAGGGAGGCAATGGAGAGAACCTGGCACCCTATCATCCCATCAAACCACAGGGTGTGCTGGTGCTGGGCCAGGAGCAGGTACTGACCTGGGCAGAGGGCGAGGGAGGGAGTGTTTGTGTGTGTGTGTGTGTGTGTGTGTGTGTGTGTGTGTGTGTGTGTGTGTCCATGGGGGTGTGCCGGGAACAAGTTACACCATATAGTTCAGCAAGCTCTGTAGGAGTGGGCCCAGGTCCCAGCACTCTTGGGAAACTGCAGCAGGGCCTCTCTTTGGCATGGGAAGCCCAGTTCCACTTTTAGCGATGAATAATTTAGTTCCTGTGAAATGGTTCATCTCCCACTGGGCACAGGCTGGGAGGGAGATGAGGGGCAGGAAGTCATCCTCCATTCCTGTTGAGCCATCTTCCGGCAGATAGGGTGTCTGAGAGAGATCGGAGACGCAGCTGCTGGCTGCCAAGAGCTCCCGACAAACCCCTACTAATTATTGCCCCGGAGATTGGGTGTGAAGGGTGGTTATCTCAAGCCCCCCGGAGGGATGGTCTGTACCCAGAGTGGGCTAGCACCAATCCCTTCCCTGGGATCCTCTCAGGGAGAGACAGGTACAGGAAAGAAAACAGTACAGGGTGAGGGGAGGGAGGAGACCCTGACGGGGAGGGAGGCCGGGATAGCCAGGTTCTCCTCAGCAGCGGGTGGCTCAGCTAGGCCTCTCTGTCACCCAGCCAACTTCTTGTCTCTCTCGTCCCTCACTGTTCTCCAAAGGACACTCTAGGCGGAGGGTTTGATGCCACCCAAGCGTTTGTGGGTGAGCTAGCCCATTTCAACATCTGGGACCGCAAGCTGACCCCCGGGGAGGTGTACAACTTGGCCACCTGCAGCAGCAAGGCCCTCTCTGGCAATGTCATCGCCTGGGCCGAGTCCCAGATCGAGATCTTTGGAGGAGCCACCAAGTGGACATTCGAGGCTTGCCGTCAGATCAACTGAAGGCTTCAGGCTAGGGCTGAGCCCCCAGCCCCCGACGCCTGCCCACCCTGCTTGTGCGGTGACCCATCCTCTCTCTCCCTCTCCCCAACCCCCAGGAATGACTCAAGGTCATGGCCCCTGCACATGCACACGCACACAGCCTGGTTTGTCCTCCTTGTGCACATGAAGCAGTCCCGGCTCTTCTGTGGCCCCAAGGACAGCCCCTTCTTCCTAAGGGCCCTTCTATTTCCCGGGCATGCCTAGCTAAAGCAGGCGGTATCAGCTTTGGCAATGCAGAATTATGTGAGAGAGAGAGTGTGTGTGTGTGTGTGGGAGTGTGTGTGTATGTGCGTAGGGGAGGCTTTCTTCTAAAATGAGGTAGTTCATTCCCTTCTTTCTTTGCGATTTTTTGTAAGTTTCCTGATGGGTCAGCTGCCCGTGGGCCTCGGGGCTGGCAAGGCTTCCCCGGACACCCATTTGTCCTTGTTTGCAGACCTCTTTGACATAGGTCTCTGTTGACATAAGTCAACAAGTTTGTTAAGGTTGGGGGACCTTTCCACGGGAATCTTTATTTGGGATGATAAGTGGATTCTCTGAAATTTAAAGGCTGGTTGTCCAGGGATGGCACCACCTGCCAATCTTCCCTTCCCATACCCCCATCGGGCCGTCTGCTGTCTGCTGTCATCTGAGGGTAGAGGTGGGCCCCTCAGCAGCTCTACCCCAGGACTGCTCCTTACCTATCCTTGGCCTTCCTGCCTCCTGGTATCTATCAAGGGATCTGTTACTCCCTTTCAGCTTCCAAAGCTACTTCAGCCCAGTGGTTCTGAGAGGAGAGTGCCCTTCCAGAGTCCCAGGACACCGGGCCTTGTCACCCACCCTTCCTCCTCCCTCTGGCAATAAGAGACCAGAGGCTTCAAGTGGGGATCTCACGTGCTTGGTCTCAGCTCTACAGGGTACTGAGACTTGACCCACAGTCCGTGGGAATGTTTTCCCACGGCATTTTTCACAGCCATACTCCCTCCCCCCAGCACACCCAGGCCCAGGTGAGCTAGCTCAGACCCCTCAGGGGCCAGGGGCTCAGAAACCTCTCATGCGAAGCCTGCTGGCCAGGGTGGGGCCTGCCATCCACTCTTGCATTTCATGGGGCAGCAGCCCCCATCGGCCACCGGCCTGTGACACTGAGCCCGTGGCTTTTTGTTATTGAAAGTAGCACGAGGGTACCCCCTTCTGGGCCTTCCAAGGAGGGGGATGAAATATGTGTGTGTGCACACGTGTCTGTGGAATGCTAAGGAGGTTGTGTCCAGGTGTGGGGGACCCTCGCTTTGTTCCCCCATGTTGCGGGCACACGCCCAATGGCACCTGGACGACATCTCCAGTAACCTGACTAGCAGAAGGCTGGCAAGTCTTTCTAGAAACCTACGCACTGCCTGGCTCGTCTGCAGCTGCAGACACTTAACTTCCTCATCAGGAGCAGGTTTTTCCACCTGCTGTTCCTTCCAGGGGCACCTGTCTCCTTCCACACAGGTCCATGTTGTGTCTGAATCTAGTGCATCCGTGTCTGTCTGTGTACTGTCTGTGTCGCTGTTTCTTGTGGGCGTCTGCACGGTTCCCGGTCACCGCTCTGTGGTGCATCCCCTCTCCGAGGGTGCGAATCAGGCTGTGCTCCACTCCTCGTTGTCCAAGCAGTGGCTTTTTTTTCTTAGATAATTGTGCTTCCTCAGCACCCGTCGGGTTGTGGCATCCTTGGATCTGCGGGGATCTTCTGTGTTTGCATGTTCCTTGGGGTGGTGTGTTCCTTGCTCCCTTGGTCCGACGCGTGTTCCTTCCTTGCCTGCATGGACTTCTCTGGTTCTGTGTTCGTGTGCTGAATGCCACCCAGTGTTCTGTGATCACCCATGTAGCTACTGAAAAATACGGCTGGGTAAGCAAGCCAGGGGTGTTGGGGAGGTCGAGAGAGAGACCAGCATCCCTCTCCCTTCCCCCCCCCTCCCCAGACATAGCAAGAAGCATTTTCTAACATCTAGGTTGAGAACAAGCCTGAATGGTACCCATGGTTGGGAGAGAGAACTCCAGCTTTGAATTGACTTTACAGACCAGATCGAGCCCCACCCTTACTTACTTTAGCCTTCTGGGAGCCACCACCAGGCGAGGCCCAGAGCCGGCTGTGCCCGGTGTACTCCTGCCAACCCCTGCCACCAGCCCCAGCCCCAGCCCCTGCCAACTCGGACCCCAGACCACTTGCACCCTGACGGGTGGGGTGGGAGCTGTCCGTTCAGGACCACAAGCCATCCTCTGCCCTGGCTTAGAGGGCAGAGCACACCCCAATGCTTCTGCCTCTGTCCCTTCATCTCTCAGCTCCTCTCCCTTCTCCTCTCCCCTGCGGCACCCACGGTGCCAGGGACAGACGCTGACATCTAGCTCTTGCCCTGCCCCTAACTGGAGTCTGTGCCAAGCTCTCTTCTCCGTCACTGTGTTCACACTTGGCACTTGGCTGGCCCTGAGAAACGTAATGACAGCCGCAAATCTAATCCGCATACTTTCCATCGACTCCGTAATCTGATTGATGTTCCCTCTTGCACTGAATAATACATGCCTCTCTC